>NC_090175.1:36956620-37602245 GCF_024679245.1 Pseudorasbora parva | reverse complement strand
ATAGAATTTTGGAAATTTGGACACATTAAAAAAAAACACAAAAAAACAGAATGTTCCTTAAATAATAAATAAATAACTTCAAATAACTATTTTTGTATTTTGCTGTTGCAACATACTTTACCTTCACCAAAACTAAAACCAGACTAAAAGTCTTTAGTCTGAAATGTTACACCTGCCCTTAGTCTCCACTGTAAACACACCGTCTGCACCCTAACAATAACACATGCAACACACACACCACAAATTCTTTTTGAACAAACCCCTAACACATCCACCAAGACATCTTGTCCCATCAGTGAATAAATCGATTCTGTCTATAGGACTACAATGCAATACACTGCAATAGATGTTTTAAAAAGTCAAGGCATATGGATAGCACCACGTGAAAGTTCAAGAATGTGCCCCTATGATGAGAGCTGAGAATCATGGGACTGTAAAAGCACATGATTTCTCTTTCAAAGTAACACAAATCTGGGTAACACTTCATTTTATGAAAGTCCCTTTTGAACCTTCTGTTGACAATAAGTAACTCTGCAACTACATATCATCTAACTCTGATTAACGTATTAGTAGAGTGTCTGTTTAATATCTGATTGTGATGGTCCTCCAAGAGACATTCTAATGATTATGAGTAACTTTGAAAAAAAAAACAACTTATTCTAACCCGAACCCTGCCAGTCTACTAATACTTTACTAACACAGAGAGTTACATGTAGGTGCAACGTTATTTATAGTCAACAGAATGAGTTAAAGGGGCCATCAAAAAAAAATGAAACCAAAATCTGAAAACATCAGTAATGCTGCTTACAACTAAGCTGTTTTTGTTTAGTTTTTTTTTTTTTACCATAAAAAATAAAAACATATCAAAGATTAGCTGCTGTTGTTATCATCATTTTTTTTTTATCAAAGTGCAATGCCAAATATTATACATTCTATGTTATCCTCATCCTTAATCCTTAAGTCAACTCTTAGAAGGAAAGTAATAGCAAACTGACAATATTAACTGATTAAAATGTCCCTGACATGTAACAACAGTAAATCAGCTCAAGGGATAACAAGGAAAATGAAAATATGTATAGGAAAAGCATTTAGCAAATACACATACATATTTATATGTGTGGCAGTTGAAGTATTTGGTTCTTAAAGTATTCAGGCTGAACGAAGCCCACTGAGGATTAGAACTTCTTTTGTTCCTCGCCACTCTGTTTGCTAACAGGTTAGCCTTTTAACTTGCTGAGAGAGAGAGAGCGAGAGAGAGAAAGAGAGAGAGAAAGAAAGAGAAACAGAGTGAGAGAGGAAATCTTGTGTGGATTTAGAAAAATGTCAAGAGCTATGGGGTTAATTGGAGGAGAAGTGAATCCTTTAGTGCGTTTACTCATTAAACATTTGGCCTTTATGTTGAAGCTTGTGGGGGGTGACGGGAGGACACAAAACGCACTGTAGGGACTCCAGTAAGGTGAAAGTTAACACCCATTTAATGGCTTAAATGTACAAATGAGGCTGTTTTCGTCTCATAAAAATACAGTAGGGCTATTTTAAAGATAAAATACTAAATGGCTGAAATGCTAAATTTCGCCACATGGCAAACAGGTGCATTGGGTTCAAGTGAACCTATAGTTTAAATTAGACTTATTTCAAGACAGTTTAAAATCAAAGACCATCAACCAATGGAAGGCAGATATGTTATATTTTGAGGAAATATGATCAAGAGGAGAGGGACTGAATCCCTCCTCCTTCTCTAACTGACATCCATTCAAAGACTTTCTCTATCCTCAGAGATTTAAAGCGCTTTAACCCCAGGGCAAAGGAGGGCAGCCTGGCTCACCAAGGAGCTGGATGGAAGAAAGACAGGATAAGGGTGACATAAGTGTGAAGAAGAGGAGCGTGAAATTTGGCAGACATTCACAAACCGACTGTTTTGCTCCAAGCACCTATCTGATGCTGAAGACCGAAGCAACAAGTGAGCAAGGATAGTTATGTTGAAGATCTGTTGATGAAGGGTGCTGCTAACAGACTCCAATTGTTTGTAGAGCCATGTTAGGGAACACAGTGGGCCGGGGCTACTGCAAACACTGCATTCGTGAACACTAAGTTGGAGAGTGTTGTAAACTATCATCCCAAAGACCTCTGAGAAGCATGGAGAAAATCATGTCGACAGCCTTCCCTGTGGTTCAGTCCTTCGAACCCCAACGCATTCATACAGAGGAGAAACAGCCAGGCCAGGTTTAGATCCCACTGCATCGTCTACCACTTTCACTCCAGTCCGTTGTCACGCCGTTCCTCACTGTGTCTAAGGCATGATGGCAGAGAAGTGAAGTCCCCCTAATCCGTCTATTGTCCTGGGCCTAATTGGATTTAGAGGAGGAAGGTGGGGTAGAGGGTAAAATATGTGAACCTCCTTTTAGGGTGCCTAAAGGGGGGACTTTAGTTTTTTCATGGCCTGAAAAGGAGGAATCCTCCAGGGATTTAAGGGATTGAAAGGTGACAGAAGCTGGATTATGTTTTTTTATGACTGTGTCTTTAAGCAGGTAAACAGGGAAGCCCATTACATAGGAACAGTGCAGGCAGGGGTTAATGTTGGGATAGTTAATTCCTAAGTATCTGCAAATAAGTTGCTCATTTCTGTGGGTGTGATTTGTTGCTGTGAGACTTCTTCAGAGAAAACTCCTGATGTTTCTGACAAAACACTTGCTGATTTTTTATGCAGGTCAACCAGTTATACAGGTAAACCTAAACATGGAGCCTACAAAGCAATAGCAATGTGGTTTTGAAACATTTATACTGTTTTATCTAAAATATACTGTGGCTTAGGCTTTATTTGGAATAGGAGGATTCTATCATTCTATTTGTCCATCCTTCCGTCCGTCAGTCCATCCATCCATCCATCCATCCATCCATCCATCCATCCATCCATCTATCTATCTATCTATCTATCTATCTATCTATCTATCTATCCATCTATCTATCTATCTATCTATCTATCTATCTATCTATCTATCTATCTATCTATCTATCTATCTATCTATCTATCTATCTATCTATCTATCTATCTATCTATCTATCTATCTATCTATCTATCTATCTACACACACATACATTTGTCAAAGGCCAGCACTTTTGAAATCTTAACTCTGCAATTAATTGTGGTTAAATATTTTACTTGACTGGCATCACTACATAACCCCCCCAATAAACAATGTCAACAAGAAGACGAGAATGACAAGAATGACAAGAAGTTGACTAAAAGAAACGAATATGGGGAGGAAATGGGATACAAACATTGTAAAATGCCATATACTACCACACTGTCATTCAACCCATTAAGTCACCATTCGGTTCTCAATTTACTGGAAAAACGAGCACTGGCACCAGAACCATTTTAGTCAAAAAGAGGTATATGCAAACTCCTGAAGTAAAATTGGCTATCCATAGAAATCCAATCACTCCACCATGGAAAAAGAGAAAGTTGCAATGAATTTACTCATGACTAAGGAAAACAAAGGCCAAGACAAAAAGCCTACATCTAGATTATTTGACCTTTGTCTATATCTTCAAATTGTTATTGGTGTGGGGCACAGTAATTCAGACCCATTTACACTGCTGGTAAACTGAATCAGATGATGCTTGATCGAACTGTCACCTAAAAGAACCTGTCATAGACGACTGGCCTTATTGGGTCCCCATGGAGACGCCATTTCAACCAGACTGGATGCGTCATTAACCAAGACTGAGGAGGCGACAAGAGTGGAATTCAAGAGTTCTGGATCTTTAAAAAATACAAAACAGGAGAACCCAATGGTATTTAAACCTGATGTATTAACATGGACAGCTATAACATAGTTAGGGAGAGTAACAAGCATGCAAATAAAATGTAGGGAAAAACTGAATCATATTATTAATAAAAATTAGCAGTAGGAAAGGACAACGGTGTGTGTGGCTCTAATCTCAGACAAACATGCTCGCTCTGGCATCCATAAAGAGTCTCATCCATCTGGCTAGCAGCATATTCCGTGACGTATGTCAGTGACTGCTCTGCTGAGTAAATGATGGAGAGCAGATCAATCAGGGGACTGGGAGGCCCCAAACCTTCACCCTGTCGGCAGAGGAAGATGGAGCAGCTAGACTCAGGTGCAGGAAACCCACCTTCCGTCTGGTGAAAAGGGGCCACTGATAATGGGCTCCTATTGTATGATATACCCACTGCTGGTGCTTGTGCTCGGTTAATCTGCTGGTACTCTATGCTTTTGGTTGGGTCATGTATTTCTTTATTTCAAGTCTAATTAATGCTTGACTTGTATTCTTTAGCTATCAAGACGAGTTCACCAGTCTTTGAAAAGCATCCATATCAGGTCTCTGGTCAAGTGCCAAGTCAAGTTGAAAGATATTCAAGACCAAGTCTAAATCAAGTTTTTGGTCACAAGTCCAGGTCAACTCTCAAATCTCTTTCGTTAATTCCTCTATATATGCTGAAGTTAATAAAGTCGATTCCTTTAGCTTGAAATATATTCACACACTTCTATTCAAAAGTTTGGAGTTGGTAAGATTTTGTAACGCCTTTGAAAGAAGTCTCTTATGCTTATCAAGGCTGCATATATTTGATCAAATACAGTTGAAACAGTAATATTGAGAAATGTTGTTACAACTCAAATGAATGGTGTTCTACTGTTATATATAATATGTAATATATATATATATATATATATATATATATATATATATATATATATATATATATATATATATATATATATATATATATATATATATATATATATATATATATATATCTGTGTGATGGACAAACTGAATTTTCAGCAGCCATTACTCCAGTCTTCAGTGTCTGAAGGATCATATTGAAACCTGTGATTAACTCTGAACTTATGCAATTATTTGTGTTAAAATATTTTACTTGACTGCTAGCACTCATTCACTAAGATCCTATAAAAACTTGTAAAATAATTTATTTAAAATTATTTCAGAGTTAATCGCGATTAATCGCCAATTTCAAGTATATACGAGTCTTCAGTAATCACCCTAATATGCTGATTTCAATGTTTAGCTTTTTCAGGATTCTGTGATAAATAAAAAGTTAAAATAAATTAGTATGGAATAGGAATCTTTTGTAACATTGTAATTTTTATTTATTTATTTATTTTTTACATTGTAAATGTATTAACCTCCAATTGAATGTGTCCTTGCAAAATAAAAGTCATTTCTCATTAAAGTCTTAAGTCAATTGCTGATGAGTCAATTTTTGCCAGTCAGAACATCCACGATTACACGCTAATTCTCAGTCTATACAGATGTTTTATAAATTGAAGAATGAATAACATAACTCAGAATATCCCTTCAACTAAAACGTTCAAAATACAATCACAGACCAACGTATCTTTTGCAGGACACAGTCATTACATCAGTGTAAAACTCATCCTGACCTTCACCAGTAGCTCTAGAGTAGCACAATACATCTCTCTGAAACATCTCTTTAGAATGATGTCCATCCCAGATCATAAAAGTGCCACACAGGAAAGAAGGCCACAATAGAAACAGACTATAAATTCAATAAAGGATGCAAGTTTGAAGCATGAGGGCAGCTCTCCTTGACTTTGAGGTGCTTCTGTCACAAATCTGTTTCTTCCCTGTTCTCAGCATTCAATTATCATTGCTGTATCAGTAGACAGGATCAGTGACCTGCTTCATACCAGATGACTTCATCTCAGGAATAACCTCAGAGAGACTGCGACGTTTCAGTCCCATGGAATGGGACAGGATAGCTTCCGTTTACATCACTAACAAGAGATGGGAACTAGTCATATTCAGGTCATGATACACAATTCTTTGTAAGTTTAGTGTGATTCAAAACTTGTGATATTCTTGGACCCTTGTCGATTAATAACTAAATAGATGCAGACTTGCTTTGAGAGATGGTAAATCTCTTTTTTGCACAAATAGGAATGTCAGAAAGACAAGTACATATTTTATTAATGCTGTAAGAATATCCACATGTAAAAATTTTCATTGATTTTAAATATGAATAGTTTTCTCATCTTCACTTACCACCACATTTCTTCTAGTGATGTGATTTTACTTTGCTTACAATCATTAAGCGCAAACATTTTAAAAACTTGTAGAGATCTGAGATATATTACTCTGATATATAATCCGATTTATCTTCCCAAGAGGTTAACTGTCATTTAACTTGTTTGAGCAACATTTTTCGCTTAACTACAGTAATGCACCTTTCTTTTTACACAATCTTTCTATTTGATGTGTCATTTTCAAAATCATACCATCTTGTTAACTATTATTTATAAAGACAGACTATAACTATTATCTATAAAGAGAGAGAGAGAGAGAGAGAGAGAGAGAGAAAGAGAGAGAAGAGAGAGAGAGAGAGAGAGAGAGAGAGAGAGAGAGAGAGAGAGAGAGAGAGAGAGAGAGAGAGAGAGAGAGAGAGAGAGAGAGAGAATCTCATCCTCATCATTCAACTCACTGTACAACTTATCAATTTATCGACTCATGCAAGACAGTGTATAAATGCTGATATGAGCAACAGTCACGGCTGCTCTCCTCCAGCTCATTGATAGTGACAGAGGTGCTATGGTTGGCCGTTTGCCTCTGCACAAACTACTTACGCCTAACTGAAAAATCAATAAAATCTTCAGACAACCTGACACTGATCAGCAGCAGTCGAAGGTCGTCTGTGGCAACCAAATGAAGAGGGTGTGTGTGTGTGTGTGTGTGGAGCGATGATCCGCTCCAGGATGTTTGTAGGACAAGCGTAACAATACTTTCACTGAGTAACATCCCTCCCACCTTCCCTCCTCTCCTCCTACCCAATTAGGTGTGAACGGAGCTTGTCCTTCAGAAGAAACTCGACTGTCTGAAGTAAAAATTGGACTAATCTTCATATAAAGCCAAGGAATAAACAATACAATACAAACAATTCAAAAAAGGAATTTATCATTGTTAAATCTGGTGGCAATTCACAGTGAAACATATACTCATGAAATTGGCACCAAAAAGTATCTGGTTGGCAAAAGGTATGCATACACACACTTTAAGTGTATGGATTTCTTTAAACCAACTGGTGTCAAATTGATTTTAAGCACACGGATGAAGTCAGTTCTCCTCCAGTTCACACAGGTTTTGAAGAATTTCAAGTTCAAATTTCACACATGATTTGATCTATAAAAACATATTATCTAGTATAAAAATATAGATTTTTTTCTAATACAAAAAATAATGTAGTTTTTGTTAAATGTTTTACTTAAACATTTTTTTATAGCACACTGTGCTATCATTACAAAAATAAAAACTGCAATTTTGTCATCAGATGAAGTGACTCATACATGCCAAAGTTAAATCACCCTAGTAAATTTGACTTCAGGATTTTTAGATTCCTGCAGATGCATACTGTTTAGTGTGCAAATTTTCAGTATTCTAGTAACACTACTGTATTCCACACACTCGAATTGGCATCGTATTTGTAGGTTGATTAATGAACCGTTCAGAAGTAATAATTTAATTATTATACAAAAATGTAAATATAAATTTTAAATATAACTGCTATTTCCAAAATGATAACTGGACTTTCCAAAATGCAACAACAATGTAGCGCAGTACTATTCTGAAAACATTTACTGCAGAATAATGCTATTTCAAACTAGGGCTTGTTTGAAAAATTAAATTTTGCTCTGGAAAAATAATAATAATAATAATAATAATAATAATAATAATAATAATAATAAAGACCAGTAAATTTGGTCGGGGGGGGGGGGGGGGGGGTCGTCCCCTGTGCTGGTAGCTTTCAATGTATAAATGCACAGCACAGCAATATATAACAGAGAGAGCAGTAGAGAACCATGGGAACAATAGTAGTGTCTCTGATCAGGAAAATCCTAAACCAGATCAAATACAGACGGTGAATGTGAGGGACACAGAGAGACACCCATCTGCTCCATGACCTCACCAGATCTCCCTGGCAGATGCGGAAAGGCCTGCCAAGCAATTAGTACCACTGGTTGACTTGTTTGGGGCCGTCTCCTAGGGGCAAATGCAGCTGGGGCCGTCTGTATGTGTGTGAAACGCGGGTAAGACGGTGTGCCTTTTTGGCCAGCTGCCTCTCACGTTTCCGTTGTGGGGCAGAAAAAGACTACAGGCTAAAAGCATCTGTAACTGACATTCTCTCCCTCTTATCATTGACATGAAAGAGCAAAACATGCAAACTTCAGCTAAGACGGAAAGAAAAAACGCTACCCTTTTTATTCTCTTCTCCTAAATGAGCCTGGAGGACAATGTAGCCGTGTTTTTATTCACTGAGTATGTCTTTACCCTTTACGGCACAGGAATGCTACATCTTTAAGGATATACCACAATTGTAAATAAGACCTATTAATACTAATAAATAGATGAATACAGTAAAACACAATAGGGCAGAAAACACAGGACAAATTATTTCATAATACGGCACATACAGGATAGCTATTCATTTTCAACAGACAAAGCACAATGGGACTACAGGGAGATGAACGTTTCTGCTATATGGACAGTATGCCACCTCAACATTTTTCCTGTTTAAATATACTTTGTGGGAAACCCAAAAGAACTTGTCTTAGTTTTGAAGGTGCCCCTGAAGTTATCCGGACCACTGTTTTTCTTTTTTCTTTGATCAGCCAACACTATCTGCCTCTTTTTTTTAACTAGGTCAGATGACCTGGAAATCATGTTAGCCTCTTCAAGATGTAGAGACACAAGGAATGAGAAAGAGAGAGAGTCTTATCAGACACTGTCCAGTGTTGTAGAGAGGATCAGAGTGGAGTCATCAGATCAAAGAGGAGTGGCTCCACACTACCGTGCCTCTCTCATCTTCTCGTTCAGTCTGCTCACTAAGACAAACTTTTGGTCTCCAGATAATACTGAATGTTTTCACAAAAAAAAGAAGAAAAAAAAGAGATAAAGAGGGAGAAAAGAGTCCAAAAGAATTTCTTCTTGTGTTGGAGCTTATTTAGTCAGATTTATTTATCTATTATCTTATTTATCTATTCAGATATGTTAAGTATATCATTCGGTTCAAGAACAAGTTTTTGGCACTTTAGTGTTAGAAGAATCACAGAAACTCTATCACTTGCTGAGCTTTCAATGATTCAAAGCCTAACATCTATAAGAGCCATTGACCTTTATAACACAATTCAAAGGATGGGAACAGTTAATATAAAGGAAAAATCTGGAAATATTTCATAGTATTTAAGCTAAAATGAGGTTAGCTATTAAATAAACAATCATTTGTTTAATACATAATTAAATATTAAGGTAAAATAGTAAGGGCCATTTAAATTTTCTGTGTGAACGGATGCAACATTAACTAATTGTAATTAAATTTCATGTTGAAGACATAATAAATGATTGCAAAACAAATAAATTGGAAATGTTCATTTATTTTCAGGACGACTATGGATGTGCTGAATTTGCTAGTGTTTTGAGATTTGAAATGGTTGATTACCAAGCTATTTCTTTAATCACCCATCTTTGTCTCAAACCGTATGTTAGTTGGGCTTTTTAAAGTTAAGCAGCCAAATGATTCTTAATGGGGGTTGGAGGAAAAACTAGCATTAATAGTAAAAGTGTTTTAACTGACAAACGCTTTTTCAAAAGACAAGATAAACAAATTAATTAATAACAGTTATTAAAAGAGTATGTGATTAATTTACTTAATTCTTTAATAAGTAAAATTGCAACGGGCATTTAAGTGTTAACCTTAATTGACTTTTAGACAAAGCATTTAATTACATAATTATTCAGTGCTGAAATTGCAAGCAAGTGTTTTTTATTTTTTTAAATATCAAATGATTTATTTAACATGTAGCATTCTACAATTCACCTTATTTAACTTAAGTTGTTTCTTAACATTATAGAACTATGTTATTTAGGAAAGGATGAACCATAAAGTGACTGGAGAATTCAATACTTGTTGCACATTATTTTATTCCGAAACAAACGTCTATACTTAACAACTAAACTTGTATAAAAAATGAAATATTACGTACAAAAAATCATTCCATTCACATCGCTGTAGCAATATTAATCATCATCCCCTGGCGTCTCATTCCGTGATGTTGTTTCATTTGGTTTAGGAGCAAAAACAATGTTAGTGTAATTAAATAAAACACCGTGAAGTTTCTTTAACGAAACAACATTCGCCCAGCGTGACTCTAACAAACAGTGTTTTACCCAAGCGAAAAATAAAACACCCCGCGGGCTCTCAGATGGGCTTAACAACACAAACTCTTGACATTCGTTTCTCTCACTGTAAAAACACACTCACTCGCGACGGATCGATACTTTGAATGGCCTCATTTAGCGCAACGCATCCTACAGCACGCGGCGCTATATCTGCAGGCTTACGAGGAAGCCTGTCGTTAAGACAACAGTGATGAGAGCTGAACTCATACAACATGAAGTCTAGCTTGATAAGAGACTTCAATTACCACGCCAAACAATCTCTCCTCTCTAAATTATTCATCTTAACACGCCATGCAGTCGAAGGGATGCTGCTCAGATTCACTTAACTCCTGTGAGAACAGAGCAACGCTGGAGATAAAAAGAGGGAAACAAAATAGTTATTTTAAAGTTATTTTAATGAATACAGCGAGCGAACGGAAAGCCGCTGTGTTAATATCTATAGAAATAAGTCTATAGAGAAACGATGGGCACAAAAAAGTAGCACACTAATATTAGTACACTAAATTACTTGCATCAAAAAATACAAAGAAAAACGGACAAAGCACTAAATAAATAATAAATAAAAAAACAGGCTATTCAAGGAAATAACTTAACTGCACGTCAATAATACATCTTTTTCTTTTTTCCTTCTTCTTTTTTACATTTTCCATTTTCTTCGAAAAAGTGTCTATTATTTACCTTACATCAAGTGCATGCAGAAGTTAAATCCTGAATATCTTCTGTAAATAACATGCTCATGTTGCTTACACATCCGCACCGGAGCGTCTCTAAACCCCAATTCATTACAGCTCACTGTCATCTAATTACAATAAAACTGAATAACCCGAATGACATATCAGATGCTAAAACGTTTCATTATGTCCTTAATTTTACAATTTAAAAATATTAAAAGTTTTATGCCTCGTATAAAATGTTACAATTATAAATATTTGAACTGGAGAATTAGCAAAGTTAAACCAATCTGGATTATGTTTTCGGCATTATTACAATATTACAGAAGCTACACCTCCACGGCCATGCCACCATACACACATGAATGCATATTTGATCAATATAAAGCAGTATCCAGCTTTCTGGGTATAGGGTGAAGGGTGAAATGGCGGTGGACGAATGCAACAGCAGCGCTCATCAAAAGCACATAGTGGCAAAAACAATCCCTGTCTCTTTTTTTCTTTAAACACAAATCGTTTACCATCCAATTCTTAATGACCAAAACTGAATTCTATGAAGGCTAATCAAAAATAAATAAACGCACCAATCAAACAAAGCATTCAGCACATTTTCAGCGTACAGGCTAACGATCAAATGTACGTAGAGTGAGATAACAAGCACCAAACATGTAAAATCGTTAATTTAGGTTAAAGAAAGTAAAGGGTTTAGGTGAAATATATGCTCTTAATGTCGTCTAATGTATAGCCTAACCTGGAGGTGCCGCGTCTCGAGCGCTGGATGTTCAGGAGGAGAGAGTCTCTCCAGCGCACCGAGGCTGTGATTGGCCAACAGCACTGACAGCTCCTCCGCTGATTGGCCAGAATCTGATGCCCGTCCCCTTTCACTCCAGCTAGAGGACCATTCATAAACTAAACAATTCCAACACTCACGGCTGAGTCTGGACAACTGAACACTGGCGCACAGTTTTCATGCGCAAACACAAGTGAGAAAGATGATGACATGACGCGCGGACATTTATCCTGCAGCTGATACTGGCTAGGACAACAACTTAAAACCTTTTCAAGTCGAGTTGGAAAAGTCGTACTGCGTTGCATCCATCCGTTTCCTGGTGCAAACTTGACGCCTATCCGCTGTGGGCGCAAACTTCATCGCATCATCTTTTTTTTTTCTTTCTGCTAGGAGTTGTGCCTCTGGCTCCACCGGTAAGCATTGGATCCATCGGCGTACTGCGAAACTCCGGTCTACAGTCCGGATCTGTGCCCCAACATGATTGCAACGCAAGCAAAGCTGGTTTACCAGCTCAATAAATATTACAACGAAAGATGCCAGGCACGCAAAGCGGCCATTGCCAAGACCATACGAGAGGTGTGTAAGGTGGTGTCGGATGTGCTGAAGGAGGTTGAGGTCCAAGAGCCTCGTTTCATCAGCTCCTTGAGCGAGATAGACGCGCGCTACGAGGGCATGGAGGTCATCGCACCCAACGAGTTCGAGGTCGTGCTTTACTTGAACCAGATGGGAGTCTTCAACTTCGTGGATGACGGCTCTCTGCCGGGCTGCGCGGTGCTCAAACTCAGCGACGGCCGTAAGAGGAGCATGTCTCTGTGGGTGGAGTTCATCACCGCCTCCGGTTATCTGTCAGCGCGAAAGATCCGCTCCCGCTTCCAGACGCTGGTGGCCCAGGCCGTGGATAAATGCAGCTACCGGGACGTGGTTAAAATGGTGGCAGACACGAGCGAAGTGAAACTGCGCATTCGGGAGAGATATGTGGTGCAAATCACCCCGGCCTTCAAGTGCACGGGCATCTGGCCTAGAAGTGCTGCTCAGTGGCCCATGCCTCACATCCCGTGGCCCGGGCCGAACCGGGTGGCGGAGGTAAAAGCGGAGGGTTTTAACCTCCTCTCTAAAGAGTGCTACTCGTTAACGGGGAAACAGAGCTCGGCGGAAAGCGACGCCTGGGTTTTGCAGTTCGCCGAGGCCGAGAACAGGCTTCTGATGTCGGGCTGTAGGAAGAAATGCCTCTCTGTTTTAAAGACTCTCCGGGACCGACACCTCGAGCTGCCGGGACAGCCGCTCAACAACTACCACATGAAGACCTTGCTGCTGTACGAGTGTGAGAAACACCCGCGGGAGACTGACTGGGACGAGTCGTGCCTCGGCGACCGTCTGAACGGTATTCTGCTGCAGCTCATCTCCTGTCTGCAGTGTCGCCGGTGCCCACATTACTTCTTACCCAATCTAGACCTGTTTCAGGGCAAACCACACTCAGCCCTGGAGACAGCGGCCAAACAGACCTGGAGACTGGCCAGAGAAATCCTTACCAACGCTAAAAGTTTGGATAAACTGTAAGATGCAAAATGGAGGACATTTTATGTTGGTGAATATTAACGGACGTTGGAGATCACAACACTGAAAGTGGAAAGAATGTGATCGTGGTGCTCTGAATAATGAAACCAAGAAAATGAAAGATTAAAATAAAACGTAAGAGCAAACTTAGCATTTGCCAAGGCTCAAACGGGACATTGCGGGAGAGAGAATTAAGGTACATTTTAAACTAAGTGTAATGATTTTGTTGTTTGTTTGAACTCTTTTCACAAAGTGAAAATGTTATTTAAATATATGCACAAGATCTTTAATTGCGAATTACAAAATGTAGCGTGCCAAGTTCAATTTTTTTTTCATGATGTGATCTAAAATTGAAACGTGTAATAAAACAATGACACGATGAAATTTATACTTGGCATTTGTCTTTACTTAATTCAAAAACAAGCAAACAAAAAAACTAAAAAAAAAAAAAATTTCGACATTAATGGGATTGCAATACATGAGCTAGAATAATTTATTAAATAGTTTTATGGATTTTGTTTCGCTATTTAAACAAAAGGATGGATAGAAGTAATATTAGGATAGTGTGTGTTTGTGACTGGTCTTTTTAATAAAGGCTAAATGTAGAAAACGAAACGTAGAAAATATGGCCTGTTGCTCGGAGATTAAAAAATGGATATTTATTAATTAGCACTAGCAACAAAAACACATGAGGTTAATTCGAAATGAGGTTAGCGTATTTTTTTTTAAAACTGTCCCTAAAAGATAGCATTTTGTGAAACAGCCAAGACCACTTACAATGCTAAATAAAATGTAAAAATAAAACGTAAACAACGGATCTCTCACATACAGCAACAGCATTTCATTTCACTGATTAAAAAACAAATATGCATCACATAAAATATAAAAATGCTTCAATAAAGAGACTGCTTTTAAACTTTTTCGACTGAATTAATAATAATAATAATAATAATAATAACAATAGGCTAATAATAATAGGCTAATAATAATAGGCTAATTCTTGCAGGAGTCAAGTTCCAGAAATCCCTGTGTATTTTTATTTTTTATTTTTATCATTAGAAATAAAAATAAAAGCAAATGATTAGAATTAAAAATTATTCTGCAAGAAATACTTGCACTATGTTCTGCAACAAACAAACTAAAAATTATAAATCTAAAACAGATATGCATATATTAATCTATCTTTTAAGAAAACTACTTTATTAAAAACAATAAACAGAAAAGGACACAGCTAAGGAAATACTTTCTTCCACAGTCAAAACAAAAGTCCTACCAAATCAAGCATGTACAATAATGTATTCCTCATCAAGGATTTTCATTGGAACACCTCAGCTATAAGCCAATGGTGATGGCAAGTAAAACTTTAATAGCCTTGACCCACATATGTTATGAACAGTTGAAACACATGCAACAAGCTATGAGGAAAGAGAGCACTCTTTTCTGTCTTTGTGTCATGGTATACGCCAAGATGACCACAAATAGCCAGTATTCACAAACTCTGTGTGGAAAGGCAATTAAACAATACTGATGCTGCGAATGCACATTAAAGGAACTTGGTTATACCAAGGCTGGTCGCTCCATTTTTAGTGTGCACATCTCATGGGACATTTGGAATAATTTTGGATGAGAAACCCTCTTACCTTGGGATCAATGTTCTTAAAACTTGGGTCTTCTTCATCCAACTCAAAGTATAACTCTAGTGCCGTGATGGACAGTGTGCCTTTTACCACGACAGCGGGTGCAACCAGCTGTGCACTGGTGCTCAGGTTAACAGGCCCTACGGATCACAGAAGAGCACAGTGGTTAGAGTGTGTGTGTGTGTGTGTGTGTGTGTGTGTGTGTGTGTGTGTGTGTGTGTATGTGTGTGTGTGTGTGTGTGTGTGTGTGTGTGTGTGTGTGTGTGTGTGTGTGTATGTTCCTCCCCCACCCTCTGCCCTTGGGTAGAAACCATTTCAAAGTAGTACAGAGTGTTTACTTGAACACATAAACTCAACAAGGGCGCATATTGACTTCCTGATAGAACATCTTTAGTTTTAATAAGCTTGGGGGGTGCATTGGTCTCCAAAGTAAACCTACAGTCATTTAAGCATAATAAGGTTGAAGTCAATTGATAACTTCAAAAACACTAAGACACAATAAAATAAATATTGATTTAGGCTCAATCTATACTTGACTGCACAATTTTAAATAATTATAATTATAAGTAACTCTTAACAATGTAAATGAAGTAATTCTATATTACCTAATTTCATAATATTACAATTTTCTTAATAATGTTTAACTAAGCCATTAAAAAATAATTAAGATTTGTAAATGTAAACAAATAGAGAATTAATTATAAATTTATTTAAAAACTAATTCAATAACGATTTGATTAAAATATATAGTACTTTAAAAAAAAGCTAATTCTTAAACTATACCACCTCCCACCCAAAAAAAATAAAAGGATAATCCGGTGCACAATGACATATTTAAGCGCTTCATCTGCCATTGAAATGGTATAGTCTAGATGTCAAAAAAGAATGAAATCCGCTGTCAATCAGCGCGCATTGATTGCGGGCTTTGGGTTTAATCTGTCATCAATCTTAATTTATGCCAGCATGACAATGTTGAAGGGTCGCTCTGGGGAATTTCTGCCTCTCTGCATGCGCAAAACATCGGATTTGCGCTTGCAAACTGCCGCTGCAGTCAGTTGGACCAGAAGCCCATGTTTGATTTCCCCAAGCACCCTTCAATTCACAGACGCATGGCATGATCAGATAAGTTCATCAGCATGTAATACGGCTGAGAAATAACATGTTCCCCCCCGCGAAACCGGAACACGTTTCAATTAGCCTACACCTGAATCAAACAGCTTGCTAAGGAGATGATCTGCAACGACGCGAAACTGCACGATCATCTGCACTTTATTTGAGAGATACTCTTTTATTAAAGAGCTACATTTGATATCAAATATTTATAAACGCCATCTCCTTATTTTAAAAACAACATGAGTCAAAATAGATGCAATTTTAGATCAAAATTTGTGCGATTTTGCAAGCACAGCGTCAAACAACGATTGGACGTTTTTATTTAAAATATAGGCCTAATTAAATATAATTCATGCAGACGTACTTTGCTAAGCCAACACTGCTAAAAAATAAAATATTTAAATAATTTGTTGAGTTTGTATTTTTAGTTCACCATTGGAAATGTTAAGATTTAATTATAAGCGTGCTTTTTCGGGAGAAACCTTTTTAAAATTACAATTATCTACATAATGTTCTGATTTTTGCCGACAGCGAGCAGATATACATACAGATACAACTACACGTGTGTTGTTTAGCAAATAATGAATAGAACCAATATTTTCAAAATATTTTATTTTAGCCTATATTTGAACCCAGCGTAAAGTGAACATACTTTGGTTATTGGTTGTTTTAAAGCAGTGACTTGTATAGCTCACTGCAGACTCCTGTCATGACTGTGGGCCTTCGAGCGCTCTTCAGCCCTCACTCAAATCTAACCCCATCACATGCCGCTAATGAGAGGACTGCCTCAGATAATGGTGTGATCCCCTCATTAACAGCCGAAGAGAAGGGGGTGACACTGCTAGAGCGCGACGGAACAAACTAGAGCGCTACCATAACCAACGGAGCTGCATGGCTAAGAGCGCGCGCCCAGTATGGAGAGCTCTATCTCGTTCTGTAACATGCGCATGCACCGCATTTCTATGATGCCAGGAGCGTATAGTTCGAGCGTCGCTAGGCGGCTGTTCTTTACCTGTGAGGTTCTCCAACTCTTTCTCCTCCAAAGATGAGAGAGTGTCATCGTCCTCCAAGAGCAGCTCACTCTCTGAGTTCTGATTCCCCAGCACTGAACTCCTGATGGACTGTTTGCCTTTCAGCACGTCCTCCTCTGGAGCTGCACAAAACAAAACATCACATTCCGTAACCGCGCAAACACTTAAACGATTGTCAGTTTACGAGTACTCAGGTAAGTTGATGGCACAAAGGTTTAAAAAAAAAAAATGCGCTGGATTATTTGATTATGTAGGCATATGATAATTTGAATTAAAATGGTAAACACTGAATATACATTTTAAGCGCCATAATGGCCTATATCTCTTGTCCTAAACGCCCTGAAGTTAACACAACAACAACACCACAATACATTAGCCGCTATTTTGATTGACATGTTTTTGAATCCTATATAATTTTCACTTACATTATTTTAATAGTCAAAAACAGCTCATTTACATGATGGAGGAAAATGTCATGGTGAAATTCGTGGCGTATTTGAGTAAAATACGACGATTTGTGAAAACGATGTAGCTGAAATCTCACCGTTTATATATATATATATATATATATATATATATATATATATATATATATATATATATATATATATATATATATATATTTTTTTTTTTTCTTTCAAAATTGTAATTTTACCTGATAATTAAAAGTGGGGGGGGGGGGGGCAGCTGACCAAAGTTCGTGTCATTATGGTTCAATTAATAGGCTAAAGAAAATGTACAAAGGATGTGCTTGCTTATGTTATACAATCTAATAACTAATATTTAAAGTCGAATAACTAATATCTATATATAATAAACTTGTTAACATTAAAAGATTTTTAGAATAAATATACTTTTTTTTTTTTTTTAAGAATTGCAAATAAACTGAACGCCCAGACATATATTTTGCTCCATATGCCAAACTCACCATGACAAAAATCCAGAGTGGCCCTGACTGATTTGAACAGTACATGACTTGAGGTTCCTCATAGATTATTTAAGAAAAATGGTAATCTGTAAACATTTACAGAACACTGCATTCCCAAGTGAGGGGCAAAAATGGGTCTACAGTAGAAACAAAGGCAATCCTTCATCTATGTAAATAGAGAGAGGTGATGGGGCAGTCTCTCATCAGACTGCTACAATGAGACCAGTCCAGAACTGTGTGGACGCAGAGCCATGTGACCTCTGCCCCGTCTCTCCAGATACATCACCTGAGGGGGTTTGCATTTGCACTTGAAGCAAAACCCTGAGACAACTCTTTATAAATAGAGCCCTAAACCATTAGAAAAGCAGAGCAAAGAAATCTCTTGTCATGGAAAGTATGCTGGTGCACTGATATTTAGAACGGTCTTCCTGTAATTAACTCTCCCCAGAGAATTTGTAGTTAGCAGCAGTGAAATTACTACCAGCTTCCTAATACATACCACATGCCTATGTGCTCACAGCAGACAGAGTGGACACAAGGATGGCCACATTCAGCCACAATAATATTTAGTAATATTTATTTACTAGTGTCTGCTAGTTGAGATGTAGTCACTTCTTCCTGTTGCTTTGTGAGATAATTCAGGCCAAACTGATAAAAAAAAGTTGAATATGCAACCCAAAATAAAAAAAATTACAGACTATATTGTTTCAAATCATGATTTTCAAGGAAACTGAGATTCAGCTGCATTTTTAATGTAATAACTACTACCAACACTGGTGAGAAGCATATGTATGAAGAAGAATGCATCAATATAATAATAATAATAATAATAATAATAATAATAATAATAATAATAATAATAATAATAATAATAATAATAATAATAATAATAATAATATAACAATAAGTGCTTACGTTTTTTTTTTTTGCATTTTATTTGAAGTTTACTTTTGGCTTTGAAGTTATACGAGTTGTAGCATTATCTATGCATATGACACTTCCACTTAAATAATGCTGTCTAATCAAACTTTGGATCCCTAACACACTAAAAAAAAGTGTTAAGAAAACCTGGACTGAAGAACCAATTTACCAGTGCCCTGAACGAGTCAAAAACCCATGTTGTAAGATTACATTCAGACATCAGCTTTACTTAAATAGCTCATTCATTCCCCTCATTCAACAAATGCTAATGTAAATACATGCAGTTGCGTTACACTTTTGAGCTCTGTTTCCCTTTTCCGTGCAGGTTCAAATGCTCATTTATATGCGACTATGGAGGCAAAGCAATTAAATTGTCAGAATTAACAAATTTGTTTTTAACACAAGTGCAGCCAGGAGTGAAGTCGGGAGGTGCTTATTGATCACAGGAACAGAGACATTAGTCTTCAGGTATTTACCCTCGCCCAACGCCGTCGCCTCCACCTGGTTAAATCAATCTCCAGAAAAGATGGCGCTTTCCAGCCATAAATACATATCTTACCAAACTACCATGGTTTCCCTGGCTGGCGATGAATGATCACAATTGTGCATGTCAAAAAGGGACGTTTTGATATGATGATATATTCTGAGTGATGAAAACTAAAATAATTTGCAAGCAAGCCTTTCTATATTCATCAAGAAGAAATGCAGTTTCTTTCAAACGCTTGGGCATGGCTGTTATTTGAGAAAGAAAAAAAAAGTTCAAGTGTGTGTTTTATATATATATATATAATATATATATATATATATATATTGTCAGACCAATATTTATTCAGACATCACCATTTTCTCACATTATCAGTTTATTTGCTATAATTTAGAAAATGGTAATAAAATATGACAAGAACTCAAGAGTTAAACTGTGTCAGAACAAATTAATCTTGATAATGTCAGATAACTTTAATAGAAATGTATGTAATAGATTACAATCAACCAGTAAGCTGTTAAAATTTAGTACAATGAGATATTATACCCAAAGATTCTAAATTGTCAGAGTTTACTTTATTTTGTTATCCTCACTTACATAAATGAACTATAGTGCCCTGCACCCACTTGCAAAACAATTATATCTGGTGTCTGAATAATGTTTTGGTTTGACTATTAGATAAATGTATTTTAATTAGTGTTGGGCAATCAATTAATCACATTAATCAGTTTACATAATATATGTGTGTGTGTGTGTGTGTGTGTGTGTGTGTGTGTGTGTGTGTGTGTGTGTGTGTGTGTGTGTGTGTGTGTGTGTGTGTGTGTGTGTGTAGTGTGTACTCCAAACTTTTATTTTTAATGCAATTAACAGATTGCCCAGCACTCATATATACATACAATACAAACTAAACTGTGAGACTATTGGATTGCTAAAAATGTCAGAAAATTGCTCTTAAAAAGAAAAAGAAAAAAACACGTCATGAGAATAACCACAGTCAGATATGACCCTTGTGCACTGTTTGAAAACTTGAGATCTTGCCCGAGTCTTTCATTCCACTTCCGCAACAAATTTAGGGTCAGCAGAAAAGACACAAGCTTTCTATGGAGGAGAGGGGCTGATAAACATCAATGTTATGAGCATTAATTATTTGCTAAAGTATCTTTCCGTTGTCCATTCGCCCTCCCCCTCTCATCATATTATGAGTTTAGAATAGTTTACTTTATTAAAATACTAAGTTATTTACGAAATATGCACAAGTCATAGTCTTTTTTTGTGTTTGTCCTGTATAGGTTTTTAGGTAAAGTTAAAGTTAAAGACAATTAATAAATGCACATTAATACTTGATGGATGGATTGATTATTTCCAGCGCTGGACGGACACTGGGGAAGAGTATAATGAAGGGTTTTAAGGCCTTAAAGTTTTAGGTTCCATTTAAAAAAAAGATTCAGTGTTCCTTATGGAACACTTGAACTTAACCAAGTCTAAAGTTTGCAAAAGAATAAGGTAAGAATACAGAGAAGAAAACGAAGCGAAAAAAGAGAAATCACTGGGTCCCCTCAGGGCCCTCCATCCAGCTGCATATTATGACCATTAGGGCAGCACATCGGTCTCTGAGGATGCTGGGATTCTGAGCACTTATTGCTTTTAGATCACATTCTTATTGACTTCTGTCACATTGGTCGTTTGTCTTGAGGACCTATGTCATTCTAAGGGGGGACTAAGCAGTGACATATTGGAGACATTTTTTTTCCTTCTTAGAAATGGCCCCGTTTTCGAGTGGTGCAATAGGTAAGCTGCTCAAGTCCCAAGTACCAAATGGCACTGATTGCAAATCCTGCTATCTTCTCAGTGTGGCTAAAAACTCATCCATGAAAAAAATATATATTATTCAGGAGTCTGCAAAACATTTCAACTCTCATATGCTGTATGCATTGCTGCAGTGAATGAAGGGACAGGGCAGGGCTCCTTTTAAACACACAAAAAAAAGAAAAATGCATTCAAATCAGACGCCCTTAATAAACATTTAAATACAAAGAAAATGTGCTGTACAAAGAAGCAATAATAATAACAACATTAAATGAGGATAGAGGAGGGAACACGAGCCCCTGATGAGTTTAATAACCTCAACTTTACTTGTGATAGCATGGTAAACACCAATCTAAAAAAAAATTTGTTTTATAAAATTATATTGGATATGTCAATATGTGGAGGTCATTATGGATTATAAGATGCATATTTCAAACAAAATGACTTGTTAAATGAAGAAAATATAATGAAAAATATATTATGAATAAATGATGCACATTTAATATAAATCGAATAATTTCAGGGTGGAAAACAATAAAAGGCGCTTGTTTTTAATTCATTTTCTTATACAAGAGATAATTAAAATGCATTAATCTATTTTTCTGCATTAGGTGCAAATGGAAACTACATTTGCAACAGTATTATGCCTACATATATGCATGCTAACTGTTGAAGTTTACAAGATTTTTTTTAATCCAAAAAAATTAGACCTTTTATCTAAATATTTTCCTTTAGTCCACCAAGTTTATCCTATTTATCCCTAGTGCAATTTAACTCAGACATTCAGTACCTGTTTTTCAAAATTCAATGATAAATCACAAAAAAAGCTTTTTTTTTTTTTTTTTCTCCTCTCACAACTTTCCCTTGCTGTGATGTAAACTGTAGCTGTAATGCGTCTCAGATTTTATGATGCATTTTATTAGTAGATACTGTCTGCGACAGAATAAAAAAAAAGTACACACCAGTGTTGGGGAATCACAAACTATACCAGGTGATGGTAATAACATGGTAGTTTCTTAAAATGATAGCTTTTCCAGTAACAAGCTATACTTTATCCTATGTTCATCCTACACTTTAGTGGTGTATCGTGACAAAACATCATGCAAACAAATAAAGCAAACAAATTTATATATATATACGATACACAGGAATTAATTAATTCTTAATTAATCTAAAAAAAAATTGTTATAATCTGATACTTGCATATATTACTATTCTTTTGGAATTGTTAACTTCTTTGAAAGATGAGTAGCTTGTAAAACTGTTGCACGCACATCTAACCCAAACACAAAGCACATTGTTAACCCATTAACTTCACAACTTCACTTACCTTTAATACCAGCAGCTGACTATGCATGGAAGGAAGGAACACAGTGACAATTTAAGAACAATTAGCGATACTTAAATATCCAAGCTAATGAGAGGAACTGCACGTGGTAAATAAACAAATTAGTAGCAAATTACTGTCATAATATTATCTGAAAGACGAAGGCCTTAGGACAGTAAGAAAGTGTAATGTAATTGTGTATGGTTATTTAAGGAGTCTAGTAGCACTATAAAGGTTTTACGGTGACTTTAGCTTTAATTTTACAACCATGTACCCGTTACCATGGGCTAAAGTGTTACAGCCCGAGAAGCTGGGCTGCGTTTGTGTGTAAAAGAGTGTATGATACTATGTGACTATGCATTACCCACCATGCTCTGCAGCAGCCTTGAGCGTGGCCTCAGAGTGTGTGGACCCAAACGGGTTCCTGACGAAGCGCCGACGTCTCCTCAGGTCATCCTCCAGTAGTCCAGGCGCCAGAACTCCCCGCGGTCTGCTGCCGAGAGGAAAGAGAAAGGGGGAAAGAGAGGGAGAGAAGAGGAAGAGAGAGAGAGAGAGAGAGAGAGAGAGAGAGAGAGAGAGAGAGAGAAGAGAGGAGAGAGAGAGGAGAGAGAGAGAGAGAGAGAGAGAGAGAGAGAGAGAGAGAGAGAGAGAGAGAGAGAGAGAGACATATGTTAGCAATTAGCCAATGCAGTGAGAAGTGGCACAGGCAGAGCTGCATAATACCGGCCTTGTTTTGCTGCAACGTTCTTCAGTGCAAAGTGCACAAACTAGAGAATGGCTAAGATTAGACTAATAATTAAGGTTAATAAAAAATATACCTGGACTGTGAAAATATTTTTGCCAAATACCAAAATGTTTTATTCTTCAATCAGTTCTTAGAGATTGTTTTAAGGGTCTATTTTGTTTCGATTACCATACTGTACATATTAAAGAACATGAATCATATTAATGCCATCATTTTATTAAATATCCAAATTTTCATCAACTACTTAGCTTTTTATATTGTGTGTGTACTAGTGCATGTGGGTATACATGTCCTGTTGTTAATTATTTCCATAGCATACATTTTGTTGAAATTTAGGTCGCACTTTATTTTACAGCCCTGTTCCCATGTATACACTATGTACATAACATATTGATTACAATAACTGTGCAATAACAAGGTACAAACCCTGAACCTACCCTTAAACGTAGTTGCCCTATATTACTTTGTGCTTTGTTGGATAAGAATGCTGTGAGCATATGTAAGTGCATATGTTGTAAAATAAAGTGCAACCAAAATTTGTATAGTAACATTACCATTATGTAATCAGATAGATAACATATATTGGGCAAAACGTCATTTGATGTAAAAATATTTAAATGTTAAGTAAAATATCATGATGTAAGACAACAAAACTAAATGTAAAAATAATTTAATAAATAATAAAAATAATACAGTGAAAAAAAAATGACACGTGTTATCTAATTTTAGAAATCGCACATCCACCAGAACTCCAGAAATATTTGTCCTTGGGAGTAGCACTGAAGAGGAGACCCAGATTCATCCTCAAGAAGGTGAGATGAGAGCTAAATACATCACAATGAGAATCAGCCTGCTGACACAGCAATCGAGAGAGAGAGAGAGAGAGAGAGAGAGAGAGAGAGAGAGAGAGAGAGAGAGAGGAGAGAGAGAGAGAGAGAGAGAGAGAGAGAGAGAGAGAGAGAGAGAGAGAGAGAGAGAGAGAGAGAGAAAGAAAATAAGCCAGTGCTGTGTTTCCAGGCTCATTTCTGAGCCCAGCAGGACACCTTATAGCAGGACTGCAGAGAAGAGGGAGCACATTTGAATGTCCTTCACCATCAGCCGGTTTTCTCTCCAATTTTCACCTCTTATCATTGTAAAGAAAACTCTGGTTCGTCCTCCCTCTCCATCTTTCTTTTTTTCATTACTGCAATTTTGTTTTCTCTCGGTGTGTGAAAAGGTTCACTTTTAATGAAGGTACAGTCAGGCGAACAGTTATAACATATTACCCTATTTAGATTCAAAGGACTTTAATTAAAATAATCTCTTCAAATATTCATTATGTTTAGCCCCCTGAGGTACAAGGAAAATAAATTTCCCACACCATAAATGAGTTTAATCTTCAAAAGCTTGTTTAATTTGAAATAGAAAGAACTAATTTCACGTTAGGGGAGGGAAGTGTGTAATTTGTTAAATCAAATTAAAGTCTTTTTTTTTTCTCTGGTGTAATACACAACGTCATGATAAATTACACGCATACACACAAAAGAAAAACTGATTTTGAACACAAAAAAAAAAATGAAGTGAGATTTTTAAGAAAGAATGTGATACATTGATGCTATAGTGGGCTCAAAAATGAAGATCAATGATCATATGCCATCCACAAATCCCAGAGCGGGCTGGCAGATCCTCAGAGATCCAGCGAGCGATAGGGGCTTGGTGGGGGGACGACGGCAAATGGCTTTAGCAGTGGCTCTGAAGCAGTCTTCCGACTGATTTACTGTAGGAGCGGTGAAATATAACTCTCTAAGTCCATTCTGTTCTGTGGAAGTGAGAAGAAGTTTTATCGTGCAACAGGGCCTCCACACCCAGGCCAAATAAATCAGGATAACGGCCACTTAAGAGCCCTCCCCAGTGCTCACCTTCTTTTTTACACCCGCATACTTTAACAATCGACAGAAAACAAACTATTATGACCTAAAATACCATAGAAGTGGAAAAAAAGAACGAGAGAAGGAAAGCATTGAAAGATGGAGTTGAGAAAATAGATAAATCAAAAAGTGGTACTGCAAGTCTTCTCAGAATTAATGATTCTAAGAGAAATAAAAACAGACAGAAATACTTCTGGAAATAGTTATGGCATGCAAAATACACGTTTTAAAATCCCACTTAAAATGACTTCTCAAGGGTATGGGGCCAGGGAGGTTTGGGGTACCCGAGCCGTGCAGGTTTTTCTCAGAAGTGTGATCGATTCGCTCCACTGCAAGAGGCTCAAAACAAATCCCATCTCATAAAACTGAGGAGAGCGCTTAAAACACGAAAATAAAAACAATTCTACACTTCGCTTGAAAAGCTCACTGGCTCGCCTAATAAGAGACATTAATAACTGATTTATTTAAGACAGGAAAAGGAGATGTAATGTAAAGGGAGATGTGAGTTTTCCTGGAGAAGCACAGCTCCTTAGAGACCATTTACGGCTCAGGCAGACAGCAGTGCCTTTCTGTTAAATGTTTCAAAGAAAATGTTTACACACAGACATGAGTACAACCAAAAAAGAAAAGAAAAATAATAAATCCTTAGAGTTACAAATGATATGTTGGCAAAGAATAAGGACCTAGCAAATACATGCACAAAACACCTAGAAAATGCTGTAAAAAATACTGCATGACTCCAGTCTTGAAGGTCCACCTCATCACTAATGAATGAGACGGAGGTACAAATAGCAGCAATGACAGCATTTAACATGTATAACAATACAATAACCAGGGCCTGAACATTCCCACTTAAAAGTGTATCTATCAGACCTGCTCTTCACAATTCTCAATACATTTTACTTTATGAATATTATGTTCCCAGTATCATGCAATCAGTGAAATCAGTGAGGACAGGGTATATGCAGGAATCCTGAAGTTAATTTCAATAATTTTTAAGACTTTTTAAAGACCTTCTCAAAATATTTTAAGACCTCATCGCACTTCAAGTTCTAATCAGCAACAAACCTTTAATAAACAGTTGTAGTCGAATGTAGACTTAAAATCTCTATCGTAGGCCAATTTTGTATTGTTTATATTGCATATCTGTTTTACAACGTATGGAGGGCGACACATTACCCAACTGCGCATTTCGCAAAATACATGACGTCACCCGTAGACAGCGCTCGACAGGGATGAAAATGAACTTTTTTCAAAGTCTACCACTCAATGTTTTTACCAGCCACTTTTTTGTTTTTAACAAATTAATACTACAAGCTCTACAATACATAAGCAGTTTATTTAATCTCAAGTCTCAATGAAATACTGACATTTTCACGATGATTTGTGGTCTTTTATGGCTTCCAGTTTTATGGTTTTTAGTCCCAAGAATGAAACTATTCATTTTGGGATCTTTGAAGCGTGTTGACAACATACTGAGCAGAACATTGTCAATAGGGTTGCACCGAAATCAAAATTCTTGGCCGAAACAAAAAAAGAAGAAACCAAAGCCGAAAACCGAAAAATAAAATTCAAACTAGAATCTTTTACTCGACCTCACTCATGTGTACATTAAATAATAATGTACAGGCCTACTGGCCTGCAGAAAGGTACAGAAATTGAATAAAGTAATCAAATGTAAAATAACTGCATATTTAACTGTTTAAATGAAAGATTAATCCTTATTAAACTTACAAAAGCTATTCAATCAAGAGCATTGTTTAATGTCAAACTAAATATAAGGACATCACTCAGGCAGCAGTAAAGGCTACTGCGCCTTTAAGACCTGATGCAGGGATATGCTCGTCTTTCTCGACTGTGCATACTATACAGTTCACTTAAGGCATATTCAGGCTATGTCTGCTAGGATACTCATCAAGATGGACATGTTGACATACTTCTTGTGTGAGTTTGTCCGTTTAAGTGCAAGACTTGAAAGAGAACTCAATATTTGCTTGCTGTGTGACGAGCGCTCTCGGATGATGCACAGCGTCAGATCTTCTCTCAGCGCGCGCGAGTCTCACAGCACGTCTTCACACGAGTGATGACGGAGAAAACGACTGGTTATCTGCGCACATACGGCAGCACTCGCATGCATTGAACAAAGTTTACAAAGAGGTGAAACAGCTCGGTAGGTGAAGCGAGTTTACCCACCACAGCTCAAAATCAGCCGCATTTGGCTGGTGGTGGCGCTAATTTCCATCCCTGGCGCGTGCGCTCTGAGCCGATCTCAGACTGAGCGCCCCGTTGTTTTTTTAATACTTATTGCGATGAAAAGAAATATATTCATAAATACTTTTTGGAGTCAAACTCTTTTGACAAAGCTTGAACAAAATACTTTCAAAATGTAAGACTTTATAAAGCCGTGATAAGACTTTTTAATACTTTATAAGGGTCTTAATTTTCCCAAAATTGATTTATCACCTTTTAAGACTTTTCAAGACCCCGCGGATACCCTGGAGGAGCTGAATGACAAGATGAATCATAGAAGATTGGGTTTCAAAGCAAAATGTAAAAGCGCCTATTTAAGTGAGTTTGTCATTGTATCTTTTTGTTATTGTGTAACAAAACTAATAACCCACAATTCAAGTAACCCGCCCCTGAATTGGTACTAATTCTAAACCGAAAGTAAAATGAACACAATCGCCTGGTATTCATTCACAGCTGCATAAACATTTATGGCTGCACGGTCACAGTCTTTCACAGCACGTGTACACATCAATTAATTGGTGGGAAAATGTCCTTACCGTCACTTCCCTAGTTGGCCAATTTATATATATTTTTTTTTTTACTGAATTTGTAGCTGTGTATTGAAGTCTCTCCTCCATTGACATAATAATAATAATAATAATAATAATAATAATAATAATAATAATAATAATAATAATAATAATAATAAAAAAAACAAATAAAAAAAAAAAACACAGTCCTCGTGTTTTAAGGCTCCAGTCGCACACTGAAAGAGAAGTATTGTGTCGCATCCCAGACGTCTTACAGATATCACACACAGGGTTCTTTATTCTGTATTTGATTTAATCTGATTAGGGTTTTGGAATTGAAAATCAATTTCCAGTTCTGGAATTGGATGCTTGTTAAACATACATTTTGTTTATTCTGCTTATCGATTCCTGTGTGCACATTTTAATGTGGTTTTAAACCATTCAAGGGCAAGATGACATGACAGAGAATTCCATTTGGCATGCACATGCTTTTTCTCTGCTGGGCACATCCAGAGAGTGTGCACAAAAATCCACCTCTCATATAGTGCACAGATAATGAATTGAGTTCTCTTTTGTGTCTTCTTGCACTTTAACTATGCACACATCAGTTCAAAATCATGTAAAAATATTTCTCTTGGGGGTTTATGGGTATAGCTGTTGTTAACCTGGAATTTAGCTATTAAATGTTTTTATTAAAAAAACAATATTATGGTTCTGACTTCCTATGGCTGGACTTCTGGACAACATGTTAATATCTATAAGGATAAAATGTATGTTGTTTATACTAATTGAATTTGATTGGAAAATAGTGTTTTTATTCTAAATGGATTTATTGATTAAAGGGGAACTATTATGCAAAATTCACTTTTATAATGTGTGTCCACAGTGTGTGTAAACAACCAGCCTATGATTCAAAATCCACCCAATACTTTTGTATAATCCCCATAAATTAAAGCTCTCTCCAAATGTGCGGTTCTAGATTCCCCCCTGCTCTTACGTAAGAGTAGGAAAGGCCCGTCCGCGACTGGCGATTAGCATAGACACAGCCCTGAGTGAGATGCACAGAGTCCAACTTTTCTGTTTACTCGCTGTATCAGCTACAGATTTACAATGTCTGCACCAACCAAGAACCCTGGTCCCTTGAGGGCCACTGTCCTGCGGAGTTTAGCTCCAACCTTGATCAAACTCACCTGCCTGTTGCTATCTAGTAATCCTGGAGAGCTTAATTAGCTGGTTCAGGCGTGTTTGATTAGGGTTGGAGCTAAACTCAACAGGACAGTGACCCTCGAGGACCAGGGTTGATAATGCTGAATATAGAAGTCACCAATCACTGAGTTTTTAAGCTCTGCACTCTTCTGGAAAGGGGGCTGGGAGCACCAGCTCATTTGCATTTAAAGGGACACGCACAAAACGGCACATTTTTGCTTAATTATCATTTTTGCTTAATTATACAAAAATATTGTATAACCTTGTTGGGAAGTGAGCAAAATGACAAGTCAAATATTGGTAAAAAATTGTATATGTTTTAAATCAATATTCAATAAATTAAAAAAAGAAAAATGCTACAGTGGTAACAAAAATGGGCAAATGAGCAAAGAGTGATTTTCTTTTAGCTGTGGGAACAATAATAATTTATATAATTAAAATGTATTTAATTTACATACAATAAATTGTTACAAATATACACAATATTCTCAATCCCATGACAAAATTCAGGCCTGACTAAGTCTGCAGACACATATCTATTAAACAACAGGAAGATAACAGGGTAGGAGAAAGAGACAGAAAGTTGGGTTCACTCCATATTGTCCCGTCTGTCTGAGAACAGATTTCCTTCTATCTAAGTAGCAGCGAGGTGTTTGCATGTGATAGTTTCCTCCGTGTAAATAGCCACTCCATCATTCTGGCTTCTAGTGTTCATTAATTAAAATGATTACCGAAGGCACAGAGACGATCCAAGGAGCTCCTATCCTGTCAGTCTCTGAGAGAGCAGAGATACAGAGAGAATCAATCTGTCTGCAATACAACACCACGCCGGCCACTGCAATTAGTCGAGCAGCTGGAAACGCATTCACAGCCTCCACTGACGCCCAGACACTGTGACAATAGCGCCCTAATGAAGGCAAAGGAAGTGTGCGCGTGTGTGTAATTCAACCTCCATCAATCCGAGCAGCAGAATCAGCTGCACATTCCACGCAGCAAGTGTTTCCACAGCATTAATAAATTATTCATCTATCCTCCCCATCCATCCATCCATCCCTCCTTCCAAATGGGGTTTCTAACAGGAATTACGCCAGTGCCTTCTCAAGACAACGACAATTACAAAACACAATAGACCTCTAGAACCGGGCACGTATACGTGACGCACAGGCACAATTAGTAATTAGTAAGCTCGTAAAACAACCATGACGGAAACAGACCTGTAAATGGCAGCAGGGAGCCGAAATTGTCTTATTGCATATGCCGAAAGCAACACTTGAGACCCTTCACCGAACGTGCTTAATGTAAACCACATTTGGCGAGAAACGAACACAAGCAGGGACTTTTATATGCGCCTGTTAGGTGTAATTGAACTCTTCTCACACAGTACCAGAATAAGGGCTGGATCGCTGGCTGTAAATCTGAACCGGTTTACCAACAGAGATGATGAACGGGGGGCTAATCGCAATGCACTTTAATACAGATGGTGACCCATTGAGTTAATGAATAAGGGAAATAGAACGGAGAGCGAGCAGTAAACAGTGGGACAGAGAGAATCAACAGAGAAGAGGGTCATGTTTTATAATCGCCTCTTTAAAGCTTCAATTGCGCTCCTAAATTGTAGGTTTGCATAAAACAAGCCACACTTCAAGACTACTTGACTCGAGGGAGGTGTCATAATAAACAAAGCATTTAATTGGGCCATGTGTTGAGAATTTCGGTGTGTGTGCGCGCGTGTGGGATTAATGAGGTGTTTTTTGGAAGTTGCTGAAACAGAGAGGCTGGCTTGTGCCGCCACACTTTAGAAAGGCATCAGTCTCACACTCCAGCAGCGTTATAAAAGCCTGCGAGGGTTTCACTGCAAACACAGGCTCTAAATTACACACAGGAACAAGTATGCCCACATATGCCCACTCAAGAACAACAGGCCTGGAGGCTTGAGAATACTTTTCAGCACATGGCTGAGAACACACAACATTACCAGTTTTTTTAATGGGATTGTACACACACACACACACACACACACACACACACACACACGTTTGTTTAGAAATATGAACGAATATAGATATTAAATTAACACACAGAATTTTTTTTTATCTCACATTATATTAGGTGGCCTTAACTACTAAGTACTTGCATCAAAAAATATGTTCATATTGTATTGCAAAACACTTTTGCTGATATTGAGTTGGGATGCGGGTAAAGTTGGGACAGGTGAGGTGGTATGGGTAAGTTTAAGGGTAGGGTTAGGTGTAAGGGAAGTGTCAACAGTCTAATTATATATGTAACTACAGAAATGTATTACAGATTTAATTACATGCAGGTAATTTTTTAAAATATAAGTACAATGTAAAAACATATACAATAAGTGCATTGTATCAAACAATTAATTTATATGTTAGTACATAGTAAGGCCACCAAATATAAAGTGGGTCTGATTATTTATTTATTATAAAAAACACAATTCCTTATCAATATGATTATGCATAATCATAACGTAGATTGTGCAAGCTTCTTAAATGCAACAGAGAAGAAAAAGAGTAGAAACAGATAGGAAGAATAGACTCCCCCCAAAAAAGCATTGATTAAATGCGTGACAGTGAATAATGAAATTAAACTGCAGATCACCATCCACACATCCAGACATTCTTCAATGCCATTTCTCTATGAGGTCCATGCTGCTTATCTTTACTAGAAAAGCGTCCAGACGCTCGATTGGAAAATGCTGCTTTTGTTAGTGTGCCTGTGAAAGTTTGACTGCACTCCTCTGTTGATATTATATTGTTCTTTTTTTTGACAATGACAAATGATTGCCATCTATCAGCATGGAGAAAAACACATCAAACTCTAATCTGGCACCTGTGTGGCCTGTTATGAGTTTAAATCCATTAAAAAAAAATATTGAAAGCTGCCGCAGGATGCAACATCATTTACAAAAAGGGCAAAATGATCCCGCAAGAGTGATGATGGTTTCTTAACCGGCTATCTGTTCAAAAGCCATACATACGAGCTGGCGTGTGAATTCCGGGCAGATATTATATTGGAGTTCATTTCTGGCATGGAGATTATGTAAATGACAATGATGTGACCTTTAGCATAACAAACGGGCCAGATGGAGCACAAGTTTCATACATCACTCCAGCACAGGGCATTTTAGAGACAACTCGCAGTCATTTATAACCTTTTCCTGTGGATTAATGCAGTTACAGTCAGTGTGAACACATCTCTCTTTGTGGCTTTTTCATTAATGCTTGCGATTGCCACTGCTCAAATTGCTCTGTATCGCTGAGATTATTTCATACGATTTGCATAAACCATGTGTTTATGAAAACTGAATGGATGAATTGAATATTTGTCATGCAGAAGAAGGGCAAGTGCAGGTCTCTACATCAAAGGACTGGCGATTGGTAGTTGTGTGGTCGCCTTGAGTCTCAAATTAAACGGAGAGAGAGAGGAAATCAGATTGACTGTGTCTGATTAAGGTGGCAATGTCTATGCAGAGCAAGGGAAATCATCTGTGTTCATCGGTAGCACTGATGTTGACTTTGTGCAGTGTATGCTAATGTCTCGTCTAAAGGTAGACAAGGTCAAGAGCAGCACATGATAATGACATCAGTGACAGAGCATCTGTGCTACATGTTTAGTGAGAACAAATGGCTTTTCTCCACATGTACTGGTTTGTATATATTCATGTATTGCTTACTATGTGGTCTTTTAATTTGCATTTCATAAATTCATCAGGGCCCAGGCTTCTTTCCACAATACTTTTCCCAGGTCAAAGAGAGAGTGATAATGAAACGTTCAAACTTTAATTGATTTTCTCCATTGCAAATTCTTTAAAATTAATAGTTCATTCAACAATTGTGGTGGCAATACATATATAACAAATAAATAAATAACTAAATCAAATAAATTGCCAGATTGTTATGACAAAAACTGTAACAAAAAATAATGGGGTAATGCAGAGCTGCTTTACTTGGTAAAAACAATCATAATAAAAATGTGAGTATGTTGTTAAAAGTTGTTTTATAAAATTACTCTGCATTCGCTGAGTCGCTAGTATGAGAGTTGCACATTGCAGTATGCTAGATCCATATTAGAATATCATATTATTAAAAGTTGGATGACTTGTGTTTTACTAAATTACATGCAGTTCATTTTAAAATATATTGTATGGTGGTGAAAATGCTGCATTACTGGTACTACAAATAAATCTCTTTCTGACTGTTCTATGTAAGCCACACTCTGAGGCATGATATAAACATATTGCTCACATTAAATCAACAAAACAACAAATACAATAAGGCCCTGTCCACACGAACACGGGTATTTTCAAAACCGTAGCTTTTTCTACGAGGTTTGGCTGTTCGTCCACACGCAAACGCTGTATCCGGTTACTAAAACCTGACTTTTTTGAAAACACCGGCCAGGGTGAAGATTTTTAGAAACTCCGGTTACAGCGTTGTCGTGTAGATGGTGAAACCGGAGATTTCGGCTTTTTAAATTGAAGTGCGCGCCGTTCTCTCCTTTGTTTGATATCAGATTTTCCACATCTCCTTTTGATTTACGTGAGTCCATTCTATGCGGTGGACTCCACTAACAGCCCTTATCACATGTATATACTACAGATACATGTTCAGTTATTTCATTGTATTGCAGAACAAAGGCGCCAGAATGCAATAATACAAAATAGTAAAGCAAGTGTGTGAAGCTATTACAGCCCACTTCGGCCCTGCACCTGTGTATACAGTTACCTGTCACTGAGTCCAAAGCAAAGGAACTTGTAGGAAGTGTTTCACTTGAGCCCATGGCATCCCTCAGTCAGTGCAATGTGCATCGGTGCAGTGAATGGGACCCATGTGGAAATCAGGCAGCCAATCATAGCGTAGTTTTGCGTTCTCATGTGGACAGAATTTTTTTTTTAAACCGTGCTTGTGTGGACGCGATTGTTTTTTAAAACGGAGGAGGAAAAACTCCGGTAATAAAAATACCCGTGTACGTGTGGACTAGGCCTAAGACTAACCCGATAAAGGTATCCAAACTGTTTCTCACCTGTCTAAAAACATAATAAAAAGCATCTTTGGTGTTTACATGGTTTGTACGGAAATCAAGGGTAACACAAATATTACGTAATTGACAGGCAACACAATTACACTGGATAAAATTTCTCTGAATTTAAACATTATTGGAAACATTTGAGAAAATCTAAGTACACAAGTCAACACAAAATATAGCATTGCTCTATTGGGTTTTGGATTTTTAAAAGTGGCAGTAACCTAAACCTGCTGCTAACTGTGTCAACAAACAACAAACGACAGAGAAAATCAGACTGCTCTTGTCTAAATAACTTTAGCTTTAATAAGGGTTCATACATGAAATACATGTATACAGTTACAAAAATACAGTTATTTTATATTTGATTACTTTATTTAATATATGTAGGTAGTTAGACCTACTTGACAAACTTAAAGCATGGTTTATTTCAAATGTTTCTTTGATCTAATGTATTTACATGTTCTTATTTTTTGTTTTATTTACCGACTAGGTTTTATTCACAATAGATTTAGTCGGCTGAAGATTAAAACAATTCAGGTCACTAAAATATGACTAACAAATGGTATTTTATTTAAAATTCTATGACCAAAAAAAAAAAAAAAAATCTAAATTTTCTGTCAAAATTAACACTGATGTTCTAGACTGGTAGTAGACCATACATTCAAAAAAATGATTCTAGCTGTTTGCTCAGTTTATTTAAATAAAATAAGCTGAAACAACACAAATCTTTAGTTTTTTACTTAAGTGTAATTTTACTTTATTTTATTAAGGTAAATGAAATCAAATTTGTTAAATGTCAAGTTAACCTAAACCATTTGTGTTGAGACTACATGAATCATTTATGTTGCGCTGACTGAACAGGGCAGTGTATTTCTATTTCCCAGCATGCTTTGCATAGGGATGCCTCAGGAGAGTAAATGTTGAAATGAAGTGCTGTTTAATGTGTTTAGTGCTGTTTAATGTGAAGGGAAAGACCTGTTAATGTTTGATGTTATATTTGACAGTCATATTGGACATTTAAAAGTTGTGTTATGTTGTGTTGATTTTTTTGAGGTTACCATTATAGTGAAGTGTAGACCTTGTGGTTAAGCTGTGCTGTTCTCAATGAGCTGTAACTGTGCTAATGCCAGTGACAAGAAATGCTTTACTTGATCATTACTTGCATGTTACAATTAGCAAGTGATCAAGTGTTGTTGATTAATAGTTTTAATAGAAATAAAGAAAACTAATTCTTGTGACGCAGTTCCCATAGAATAAATATGGCCATCAGTTCTATCCCTCTCTAGCCTACTTTATCTAGTTGGAATGACATGACATATTTTTAGTAGTGATGGGAAGTTCGGTTCTTTTCTGCGAACCGGTTCTTTCGGACAGTTCCTTTCAATGATCCGGTTAAAAAAAACGGATCACCGGTTCTTTTACGTCTTTACGTAATGAAGTAATTTCTATCATCCCGGCGGATGAAAATACATTCAAACACATCCATATATAGTATTTGTAATCAAAACTTAGTATAGTAATAATTATTATTGACATCATCATCATCTTGGATACATTTTTTCATTTATGTTTTGCAACAGCACTCAATACAGCCACTGTCGTGCAAACACTGATGTTTTACATGGATTAAATAAACTTACATTGACATAATACTTACACAAATTCTCAGTTTCACCCGTGCTCATGTATTATCAGCATCAGCTGTCCCAGTCCGAGAGAAACAGTTCGGTTACGGCGCTATCACGCATGCTCAGTATCTCAGCTCACCGGTTCTCAGAATCGAACATGTCCGAAAGATCGAACGGGTCCGATAGAAACGGTTCTCGATTCTGTACTGGTGATCCGAGAACTGTTGCAACCCGTTCGATCTGACTCGAGAACCGCTGTATCAGTGTGTGTCTGTGTGTGTGTGTGTGTGTGTGTGTGTGTGTGTTGAGCTGCAAACTGCTGCAAGCTGAATATGTCTGATATCAAACCTACTGTTTTGATTACATTTTAAAATGTGTATCGATTTAGAAATTAAATAAGAAAAAAGCTGTTCCTGAAAATATCATGCATTATTGATAAAACAAATAAATGTTTAATTTGACCGTTTTACAATACATTGTTTCCAAACTTTAAAATAATACAGTGATAAGACAGCTTTGTTATGATATTTCCAAACGTGATTAGTTTTATAGGCTACACTTAACCTGTATTTCGTTTCTCTGAACAAATAACATGCATGCGCAGCTCATCGGTTCTCAGTATCGAACGTGTCCGAAAGAAACGGTTTTCGATTCTGTACTGCTGATTCGTTCGCGAACCGGACATCACTAATTTTTTTGTAGTTTTGACTAAATGATTTTAAACTAATACAACAAGATTACAACAAATTTGTGTAGTTGAGCTGACACTATTAAATTAAGCTGTGCCCAACCATAGTAAATAAGTCGAATCAACCTTAATAAATTAAGTTGACCCAACGTAAGTACATTAAATTGGAATAACAGAATTGCGTACTGCTAAAATAAAGCAAGTTAATCATGTGGAAATACTTTCCATGATTTTTTTATGTTCATTCAAAGAGTAATTTTTTTTTAGTGTACCAGTCAAAGGTTTGGGGTCTTTCTGGGGGTCTTTCAAAAATACAGTACAAATAAAGTAATATTGTCAAATATTATTACAGTTTAAAATAATGATTTTTCGAGTTTAAATATCTTTTTGCATTAAAAATATGTGCAAGTTATTCCTGATTTTAAAACGCAAGCATGGAGAAGTCAGAAGACTGTAACATGAAGAATGCCAGAGAAGGAGGTAAGACAAAAGGGGAAACCTGAGGGTGAAAGCAGAAAGAGAAAAGAAAGTGAGAGAGAAATATATGGGTGAGATGGGTAACGGATGCCGCATCGTGCTCTAGGGTGGGAGTGAGAATTTTATGTGTCCCTCTTTCTGCTTTCGCTGCAAAAGCAAACTGCTGGGTCACAAAGATAAAGGAGATTTTTTTGGTAAATGGTGAAAGTGTTGAAATAAATGACCCGACTGGAGCTGCGTGTAATTACTGTGGCCCAGAGAGTAACAATCTATCACAGTGGTGAGGGGGTGACAGAGTGCTAAGGGGTTAGTCAAAGGAGATAGCCTCTGACTAACTACTGGACCCCAGCAATCGATACTTTCCTGATGTTGTTCCCTAGGAGAGAGCGAGACAGAAATAAGGAGAGGGGGAGAAAAGGCCTTAAAAACTTCTCAAATGGCTTTTCATTCAAATATTGATCAGGGCCTCCTATAGTGACCTTGCTCTGTCACGGCAGTATACTTTCTTAAGGGCATTTGAAACTCATAAATCTGAGTTGTTACAGAAGAAACGTGCACGTGGTGCTATGTGTAATGGCTCATGCTGCAGCAGAGGTCCGTTCAGTACTTTATGTAGGGACATTCCATTATAAGGCCTCCTCAGAGATGAGGATGATGGGAAGGGTTGCGGGACAGATTATAGCCCATGATTGTCCAGCGTCACTGTCTCAACAGCCAACAATTCTGGTTAAAAGGTGAGGACAAACTATATAGAGTACAGAGAAGAGCGGAAACACAAAAAAGTATGCTGCACAGAATTTTTTTTTCCGCTCCTGAATATTTCATTGAAATATATTATTATATACAGTTGTGGTCAAAATTGTTTGTACCCCTGGTAAATATGATCAAATATGGCTGTAAAAAAAATTATCTGCATTGTTTATCCTTTTGATCTTTTATTTTAAAAACTCACAAAAATCCAACCTTTCATTTAAATAAAATAATTGAAAATGGAGGGTAAATCACATTATGAAATAAATGCTTTTCTCTAAAACACATTGGCCACAATTGTTTAATTTTAAATGAGTAAAATATCTCTGAAGTATATTTACATTAATATTTACATTTTTAGCACACCAGGGTGACAAGGAACATGAAATTGTCCAGCTATGATGTCTTCTTTCAGAGGAGTATAAATATAAGGAGGTATAAAAGCCAAATTCCCTTAATCATTTATCACAATGAGTGAAACCAAAGAATATAGCTCTGATGTGCAGCAAAAGATTGTTGAGCTACACAAAATAGAAAGCGGCTGTAGGAAAATAGCTAAAGCATTGAAAATCCCCATTTCCACCATCAGGGCAATAAGAAGCTCCATTTAACTAAAGATGTTACAAAACTAAAGACGTGTGTGTATATTGTCCTAATGCATGGCGAGGAGGAACGTTTGAGTGCACAAAGACTCTCCAAGGATCACAGATGGAGAATCACAGAGATTAGTTGAGTCTTGGGGTCAGAAAGCCTAAAAAATAATTTCAAACAACCCCTGCATAACTACATGTTTTTTGGGAGGGAATCAAGAAAAATCCTCCTCGCTCATCCAGAAACAAACTCCAGCACATTCAGTTGTCAGACATGACTGGAAAGTCAAAAGGGACTTGGTTCAGTGGTCAGATGAAACTATAAAATAGCTTTTTGGCAGCAAATCTACCAGATGAGTTTGGTGCAAAAGGGATAAAAAGTACCCCATACCCACGGCTAAAAATACTCTGGATCTTTAATGTTGTGGGCCTATTTTTTTGCTGGAGGTCCTGGACATCTTGTTCAGACACATGGTATCATGGATTCTAGCAAACACCAAAATAAAAAATCTAAACCTGATGGATTATGCTAGAAATCTTATAATGGGCCGTGGTCGGATCTCCCATCGGGACAACAATCCAAAACAAATCAACACACAAATGTGTCACTGAGCACAAAATGAAGCTTCTGCCATGACCATACCAGTTTCCTGACATGAACCCTATAGAAGATATGTTGCTGAACTGAATCTGAAGGATCTGGAGAGATTCTGGAATGGTCTCTGATCTCTGGTCAGGTGTTCTCCAAACTCATCAGGCATTATAGAAGAAGACTAAGAGCTGTTATCTTGGCAAAAGGAGGTTGCAAAAGTATTTAATAAAAGGGTACCAACAATTGTGGCCAACGTGTTTTGGAGAAAAGCATTTATTTCATAATGTGATTTACCCCTCATTTTCAATTATTTTACTTTAATGAAAGGGTTAGATTTCTGAGAATTTTTTATTAAAAGATCACAAGGATAAACAATGCAGATTTATTTTTTACAGCCAAATTTGATCATATTTACCAGGGGTACCAACAATTATATATATATAATATATATATATATATATATATATATATATATATATATATATATATATATATATATATATATATATATAATTGTTTATATATATATATATATATATTCATTTATATATATATATATATATATATTTTTTTTTTTTTTTTTTTTTTTTTTCAGATATGCATTTCTTTGAATTGCAAGGAAACCTAAAATGACTGGATGTTGAAGTATTATTACAGTAATCCTAAAATACTATTATTTGACACTATTATCTGCACACGCACTAGATATTTATAGCACTTTTAGACAATAGATCTGTATATAAGGGCCTCCCTGTAACCATCAATTACATTCCTAGACCTTTCTACTGGAATTTAGTCAAAGACTGATTAAGGCAGAGACAGTCCACTCATACATATTTTAATGAGAGTTATTGCAACACTCAATATGGCAGCCATAAGTCCTGCCTTGCAATTTAAATCAGAATAGTAACCTAAGGCACATATGCCAACATTGGCTCATGGAAGTGTATGCCACTGATATTCGTGATGCAGATGCTGCAGTGCTGTACTTTCAGATAATAATGCGAATTCAGTTTTGTGTTATCCAAAATGTTCAAAAAGTATAATTCCTGAAAAAAAAGAATCCTTAAGATCTCAAATCTTTTTCCTTTTTTTTCTTAAGAAAATGATTCTTGTCAAACACTCACTTATAAACTCAATAAAAAAATAAAAGGCCGTCTTTTTGCATTGCCTCCAGATTAATAATAATAATAAGCATGAACATGAACATGCTATAATATGCTTGATGAGAGTTCAGCACTCAGCATTGTGTCAGGCATACTTATTATTGTTAACAGTATCGATCATTGGTGTCATTTTATTATTGCAACATCCCTACGAATAGCAATATGTAAGATGTAATGTTTATTTACACATCTTAATTTGAAACAACCCAATAGATTCATTAAACATCTTACCTTTTTGGATTTAAAGGGATAGTTCACCCTAAATGGAAAATCCTGCCATCTTTTACTCACCCTTAAATCTGTTTTCTTTCTTCTGCTGAACACATGTAAGAAAATATTCTGAAGAATATGGGGAACTAAACAGATGATGGCTTCCATAGTAGGGTAAAAAAAAAAAAAATTATTTGGGGATCCATCAACTGTTTGGTTACCGACATTCTTCAAAATATCTTCTTTTGTGTTCAGCAGAAGAAAAATTGGCACAGGTTTGGAACAACTTGAGGGTGAGTAAATGATAACAGAATTGTGATTTTTGGGTGAACTATCCCTTTAAGACTGGAGATTATAGCATTTAAGAAGCTATTTACAAATTTTAATTTCAAGAACAATCTTGAGAATTCAAATTTGTGAAAGGTGTTTTGGGAATACAAAATATTCTTAACTTTTTTCTTAAGAAAATAAAAATAAAATTGCAGTTAGGAGGAATTTTATTCATAAGAATCTTTTGTGAATCCGGCCCCAGGATGTTTAACTAGCTTAACCAGCAAGAATAACTTTTTCAACCTACTTGCCCAAAAAAAGATAACACTGGTTGACTAGTTTTATCAGCTATGATTCACTGGTGAAATGCAATGCCTAGATAGACTAGAACTAACCAGCAGTGTAAAAGAGCACTACTTCTTCATTTCGAGTGGAACACTGATGTGACTGCTGAACTCTGGGAATTCTGGAGTATGTGGAGTATGTCATGCTAACATATGGACAACATCAGCACTACGGGAGCCGTTAATATGTCCTTCTTTGACACTTTGTTACTATTTCTTACAGTCTGGGCCACTGTTGTGTATAAACAGTCAGAGCTAAATGTTTTCATTAGGACATATTTTAATCCATTTCCATAACGCAAAAGAGGAGCGCTAGTAGAAGCCATTTTCGCATCATTTATGTGATTTATCCAGAGGAATCTGCAGCTGTCAAAACTTTACATGCTCTCTGGAGATTTACAGATATACTGGGAAGACATCACAAGCTGTCAAGCTTAAGGCATGTAAATGGGGCCGATACATTGGCTTAGAAAAGCTCTGCAAGTGAAAAACATGCATGTGTTGAGAGTCGCCCACAGATGATAGATATTCCACATAGCTAATCCATGTTTACAGCTAACATCTCAAGTAAGAGGTTGTCCGTCTAGGTGTATCCTGCCGGTTTTGTTTGAAAGGGTTTCAGATTCCTTCGGAAGAAAGACTAATTTGTTTCCATCATAGATGAAGAAGGGAGGATAAGAAGGGAGAAAAGAGAGTGGAACAGCTGCTCTCTCTCTCTATCCGGCCCACAGTCATGTGGGATGTTTGTACATGGCTTCTCAAGTGTTTATAGCCAAACCGAGCCATTAATGGTACTTGTTAAACAGCTTATGAAGAAATGTAAATAAAAGCAGGCCATGTATATGTTATGACATACTGTAATCTGCTAAGCATTTTGCCTTATCTTTGCCAGGACCACGCAGGCCAAGTTGATAAAATCATTTATAGTTTGTCATGAAGAGCCTCTGTAGATTATTTATTATGGACAAAATACTGAAATTGTCAACCTTACTTATGATACTCAGCATCCCGCTTGTATAACTCATTTTCTGTGTTCAAGGAATAGTTCACCTAAAAAAGTAATTTCTGTTTCCCTCAAGTTGTCAAACCCATGACTATTTTGCATGGAACACAACATTAGACATTTTGAATAATGCACTGGTTGATCTAGACGGACAGAGACAGACAGACAGATATCTTATATATGTTATATGTTATAAGTTTATGTACAGCTTTATACATAAACTTGTAATACACAGCAGAAGAACATGCATGGGTTCATAAAAACTGACCTGAGCTCTATGAACCGTGACACATACATGCACATTCAGCATCATCTGAAGCTCTTTAAGAGAATGGATCTCTGCTTACTATTGTCTTGACTAAATGCAGTTGAAAAGAAAGTGATGCTCAGATAAAACTTAGGGCCCTCACAGCTAAAAATGAAACTAACAGTGTACTCAAGATCACTCTGCTCTGATGTACACACACAGTCTATTGCTACAAAGAACCAGTGCATATAGCATCCATTTCCTTCTTTGTATAGCTCTGGTAACATTAAGAAGTAAACAGAGGAAACAATAAGACTTTACTGAGCTTCCTGATCCGCTCTTTGGAAAACAGGGCAGAGGATAATCAAAGTAAAATATACTGGGCAGCACTAGTACTCTACTACAGCTGCATTATGCATACACTGGTAAAGAGATTGAACTTCTAAAAGGCCCAATAAACCAGGACAAATGCAGTTTTAAAATGTTTGTGATCTTTGTGGGTGGGAAGAAAGTCTGTCATGCATTTGGGACCTATACGATGATATAAAAGATACATCATATGGGATGAAACCATGCTACAGCTGTAGCATATGACAGTGGTGTCCTGTGACATAACATTCTGTACTTTATCTAAAACTATTTTAAATAATAATAATTATTACACATGCAGTTTCTATATTACAGTAAATGACTATATGTCATTTTTGTACACTAAAGTAAAAAAGCAAAATTGAATTATTACTTTTACTATTTAACTAAGCATTTTAATAAATTAAAAAAAAAAAAAAAAGTCCTGGGCAATCAATTAATCGTATCCAACATATGTGTTTACATATTATGTGTGTTTGAACTGTGTATAATTATTATATAATAATACACATACATTCATTCATGTATATATTTAGACAGACAGACAGACAGACAGACAGACAGATAGACAAAGACAGATAGACAGATAGATAGATGGATGGATAGATGGATAGATGGGTAGGTGGATAGATAGATAGATCGATGTTTAATATATAAACATAGAATATTTTTCTTAAATATACACACGTGTGTGTATTCAAATTTCACAAACTTTTATTTTGGATGTGATTAATTGCAATTAATTGATATTGCCCAGCAAAAAATATGTATAAAAAAATATATATTTATGTATTTATTTATATATATTTATGTATATATATATATATATATATATATATATATATATATATATATATATATATATATATATATATATATATGTGTGTGTGTGTGTGCGTGCGTGCGTGCGTGCGTACACTGTGTTATCATGGCTATCAAAATCCAGTGTTCTGTATTTTGCGTACGTGAGTTTTTGTTGTAGGTGGCTATTGTAGATGGCTATTAAAAAAAAATGTGTACTGTGCTAATTAATTGAGACTTCTTACATCTCTTACAGGTTGTTGGCCTTGTTTGTTTCGTTGCTTCTATTGCTCTCCCCTTTTTTGTAATTCGCTTTGGATAAAAGCATCTGCTAAATTATTAAATGTAAATGTAAAAAATGTAAATATTTTAAACACTTTCCCTTACACAGACGAATGTTTACCGACTTATCTACTCTGAAGGAGTAGAGTAATACCTGCTTAACATTTCGCCACCACAGGAATAAATTAAATAAAACATTTTAAAATTGAAAACGGCAACTCTGAATAATATATTTCTATAAATTGGAATCATTATGATTACAATAATTGCTTTAATGAGCTCATTGTTTCTGCCAAAATGAATACATGATGTTAGCTAACTGCATGATTTGTATTATCTTTCTGACATATGAACATTACCTCTAATAACAGATTACTCTTAATTGTAATGTAGAAACATGCACTTTTCTGTAAAGCTGCTTTGAAACAATAATGTATCATGAAATATGCTATATAAATAAATGTTAATTGAATTGCCATCGTAATAATATTTCACATTATTACACAGCTCTGTGGAATACTTGATTCTGATTGGTCAATCGCGCATTCCAGTGGTATGTTATTCCCAGATAACAACCGCCAAATTTGAATAATACACCGCTCATCCGGGTACTACAAGTTATCTTGACCGGTACTACTTATATGCTTTACGTGTCACACTGCTGTCGTTGACTGTCTGTCGTCACCTTGTGACTGAAAAACACTTAACCACTACTGGTTCTGCGGTGCAAAAGGCTTACGCTACCAGGTACACTCGTCAGATAGCGTATACATAGCGTGCCCACAAGAGGCACTTCCGGAAAAGCCGAAACACTTTTTCGGCTTTTCCTGAAGGCGATCGGCTGGAACTTTACTGTATAATAATGTTTTTAGGGAACACACTGACTTTTTGGCACTTTCTTTTATTCACTGTATCCCCCAGAGTTAGATAAGTCCATACATACCATTCTCATCTGTGTTCGTGCCATAACTGACGCACCCACCGCTAGCCTAGCTTAACACAAAGACTGAAGGTAAAGTGCTCCATATAGCCTATTGCTCAATAAGTGACGAAATAACACCAACATTTTCCTATTTACATGTTGTAATCAAGCGGCAACCTCCCGCGATCTCTCTTGAAGCCAATACGGAAGTTATGTAAACTGCAATTCCTCATCTGACCACTAGGGGCACAGGCTCCAGAAGGGAGCGGAATCTTATTGAGCCCCATGTTAAAATGCCCAACTTTACAGCAGAAAAAAAAAAACATGTTTACAGCCTGGTACAAATTGTGGTTTTTGCCTATACGGCTAATTTTATTATTTTATTATTTAATAGATTTTATTATTAACAGTGAGGGGGGTGATTTTTTTTATAACTCATTCTTTTACGTTACATAAAGCCTTAAAGTTCTGCAAAATTAAGGGAGTGGTTACAGGTGGATAGCCATTTATCTGCGTACTCTCATTCCTGCGTAATAATCAAAGAGCTTTGCTGCCGTACCATAGATGCAGCGGCTCAAAATATTACACAGCGCCTGAAAAAAATCTCCAGCATGCTCTCTGTGCAAGCAGGTTGTCACATTGGTTATGTTGACGGAAGTTAGCCTATTTTCATCCAGACATCCAAAGACTGAAAGATTACAAAAGTTAAATATTTTCGTTAAGTAAGAGGGCAAAATCCCCCTGACCTTTGTGCAGGTTTGTGTCCAGTTAAAACAACCATTAAGTTAAGAAATTAATTGCATATGGCATATATAATATAGTCTTCACTGTGTTACAATAGTAATTAGAGAGAACCCTTTTTTAAAATGAACGGTTGAGTGAATTCACTCAGTATTTAGTAAACTGCACTGATTCTCCTCTTTTATTAGCGCATATCTTCTGTAAAATGAGATTTGTGGATGAAAGCCAGAGCGCAGTGGGCTACATGCGTGATGGTGTGTGGTGGGAGAGAGGTGACGGAGTGCTTGTGTAGTTTTGGCAAGCAGGACAGCAGGGTGCTTTCATAACAGCCTGAGCATCATTAACCAGTAGGGATGATGTATGACTTGCATTACCTACACCAAATGTGATGACATTAATGAAGCATCTCAAACAGCACTAAATGAGAACCTAAGGTGTGTGTGAATTCAGCTCTCCCATAAGAACAGGATTATTTGTGTGTTCATGTGGCAGACAGAATGAGGAAGTTTATTGAAAATGTTCCTATTTTTAATATAGTAGTCCTCAACTGGTTTTGTTTCAAGATTTGGACATCAAGGGCCAGATTTACTAACAGCTTGTGCCAGCGCAAACCCTCTTTTGGTGTTAAAAACTAATGTCAGGATTTACTAAAGACACACAGTGAGAAATTAGCGCTGAAAACGTGTGGACAGTTATTTTCAAGGCTGACCTTATTGCATATGCATTTGTAGGAGTTTCTCTTTCAGGCGCAAAATTTATAGGAGGAAAGTATTTAAATGAATCACGTAAAGTGATTTACTAAGGTTTGCTAAGATTTTTACTGGTTTTTGCGCCATTATTTACCGCCCCCTGTTGTGAGATTGTCTTTTGTCCCCGTAAGCTACCGTAGTTCGGGGTGGGGTTTGTGGTGGTATGCTAACCACGAGAGAGTTGAATGCATGGTTGATGCTCTTGGTGCTATGATCCAATAAACGCCTTTAATGTAGATTACGACCCGTGTCTTGCCTCGTAACGTGACATGGTGTCAGAATTAAGGACTTCACGCCGACATTAAGAGCAAGATGGCAAAGTTTGGACCTCCCGAGCCTTTCGATTTCTCGCAGCCAACGGAGTGGCTTACATGGCGGCAGAGATTCTCCCGGTTTAGAGTCGCATCGAAACTGGACAGAGAGAGCGGCGAAGTGCAGGTGAACTCGCTCCTGTACTCGATGGGGAGAGATGCCGAACCTATTTACGGCTCGTTTGTGTTTCCTGCGGAAAACGAGGCTATGCCACATCCTGAGTTTGACTTTGATCTAGTGATGCAGAAGTTTGACGAGCACTTTGTCCCAAAAAGAAACGTCATCCACGATCGCGCCTGTTTTCATAAGCGAAGCCAAAGGGCCGGTGAGACAGTTGAAGCTTTCGTGCGGAGCCTGTACGAGCTCGCGCAGCACTGCGTGTTTGGTGCGGGGAAGGACGAGCAGATCCGGGACCGGATCGTCATCGGAATAATGGACAAAGAGGTTTCGCAAAAACTCCAGCTAGAGGCGGACCTGACACTGGAGAGAGCCATTCAGTTTGCACGGCAAAGTGAACAAGTGAAACAGCAAAGTGCAGAGCGTGTGGAAACTACAGTTAACGAGGTGAGGCGGAAACAGTATAATGGTACAAGGAGAGGCTATGATAAATCACGGCAGGGACAAGGACAGGGATACAGTGATAACAAACTGAACTGTCAGAGATGCAACAGGTTGCATGATAAAAAGGAAAGCTGTCCAGCCCGCAACAAGAGGTGCAGGAAGTGCAATAAAATCGGACATTTCGAGGCCGTGTGTAAATCTAAAATGCTGAAAGAAGTCAGAGCAGAGGCCGTTATGGATTCTGATGAGGATTCATTTTTTATTGGAGAACTATTCCTGAGAGCAACCACAAAGTCAAAGCCAAACATCATTGAGGAGTCAAGCCCGGATACCGACTGGGATGTAGAGCTGCTAGTGAATGGCAGTCCGGTAGATTTTAAAATCGACACGGGTGCTGATACCACCGTTATGACTGAAGAGGCTTTCAGAAAACTACGGCAAAAACCAAAACTTAACAAGTCCAGGCCAACAGTGTACAGCCCAGGCGGGGAAGTCCGATGTGTGGGTAAGTTCCTTGCCACCACCACATATCAAGGTCAGAAATACAAATACTGGATTACAGTCATAAAAGGACAGTATGTTAGTAACTTGTTGGGCAAGGCAGTGTCAAAGCGCATGGGGCTGGTAGTAAGAGTCAATGCTATCGCTAGTGACTTAACAAGCGATGTGTTCGGGGAAATAGGGCTACTGAACTGTGAGCCTGTTAAGATTGAGATGACTGAGGAAGCAGTCCCATACAGCGTCAACACACCACGCAGAGTTCCGTTTCCACTCCTTCCAAAAGTGGAGAAAGAGCTAAAGCGTATGCTGACCCTCGAGATCATTGAGGAAGTTACAGAGCCGACAGACTGGTGTGCCCCAATGGTGCCCGCTCCAAAACGTAATAAGGATGAGGTCAGAGTGTGTGTGGATTTGAAACGCTTGAACAAGGGAGTGAAGCGCGAACGTTACATTTTGCCCACACTGGATGATATAACACCTAAGCTAGCAGGAGCCAAGGTTTTCTCCACTCTGGATGCCTCCAGCGGGTTCTGGCAAATTCCATTGGACCCCAGCTGCCAAAGGTTGACAACCTTTATTACCCCAATGGGCCGGTTTTGTTTCAAACGTCTGCCATTTGGCATTACATCAGCGCCTGAGATTTTCCAGCGGCTGATGACTGACTTGCTCAAGGGCCTGGAAGGGACCGTCGTTGTGATGGATGATATCCTGGTTTATGGAGCTACAAAAGAGGAGCATGACCGCCATCTCGACGCGGTGTTGCGGACGGTTAAGGCGTCCGGTCTCAAGCTCAACAGGGCTAAGTGTCACTTTGGAAAGTCTGAACTGCAGTTCTTTGGGCACATTATTAGCGCGGATGGTGTGAAGCCTGATGGGAGCAAAGTGGAGACTATCGCTCAGATGTCTAGCCCCTCCAATGTGGAGCAGCTGCGGCAGGTGCTCGGACTGGTTAACTATGTTGGGAAATTCCTGCCGGGCCTGTCTACGGTGTTGCATCCACTCACCAACCTGCTCAAGAAAGAGAGTGCATGGGTTTGGGGTGAGCCTCAGGAGCAAGCATTTAACCAAGCAAAAGCAATGCTCTTGGCTGCACCAGCCCTTTGCTATTATGCGGCCAACAAGCCAACGGTGGTCAGTGCTGACGCCAGCAGTTATGGTCTCGGTGCAGCCCTGTTGCAAGACCACAATGGAGAGTTGCGGCCCGTTGCCTTTTGCTCGCGCACACTCACCGATACAGAAAAGAGGTATTCGCAGATTGAAAAGGAGTGTCTGGCATCTGTCTGGGCTTGTGAACGTTTCGCCCGCTACATTCAAGGCATGGGTCAGGTCCGTTTACAAACTGACCATAAGCCACTGGTGCCATTGATTAACTCATACGATCTGGACAAAACGCCACTACGATGCCAGAGACTGCTCATGCGCCTCATGCGATTCAACGTCACTGCTGAACATGTTCCCGGCAAGCAGCTGGTAGTCGCAGATACACTCTCCAGACATCCACTGAAAGACAGTTACGTGCCTGAAACAGAAACACAGGTAAAGGCATATGTGAACACTATGGTGGCTAGTAAACCAATCAAGTCACCCAAGCTTGAGGAAATTCGCAGAGTCACACAAAACGATGCTGAGCTCCAAAAAGTAATCACATTCATTAGAAAAGGGTGGCCTCGCAAAATGGCGGAGGGCTCACCACTGCGTGGATATTATGCAGCCAGAAGTCACTTATCAGAGTCGGACAGTCTGGTCCTATACCACGACCGTATAGTAGTTCCAACAGTACTCAGAGCTGGGGTCCTGGACCAACTGCACGAAGGTCACCAGGGCCTCACCAAGTGTCGGGAGCGAGCCAAGTTGGCAGTTTGGTGGCCAAATATCGGAGCACAGATCACAAACAAGGTGAAATTATGTGACTTTTGCAGAGAGCACAAACCTACACAAAGACACGAACCACTGATAACCACTCCCCTGCCCAGTGGCCCATGGCAAAGGATTGCTGTCGACCTGTTTGAGTTCGTGGGTAAGACTTTTCTTGTCGTTGTTGATTACTTCTCCAGGGACATTGAGATTGCTTCCCTCACCAACATCACCAGCAAGCAGGTTATTAAAAAGCTCAAACACATTTTTGTGAGATGGGGCATCCCGCTAGAACTGGTCAGTGACAACGGGACTCAATTCACATCAGCAGAGTTCCGAGAATTCAAACAGACGTATGGTTTCACTCACATTACCTCCAGCCCACATTATCCACAGTCGAATGGGGCTGCAGAAAGGGCTGTTCAGACTGCCAAGTACATCCTCAAACAGCCGGACCCCTGCTTAGCCCTTATGGGTTATCGCTCTACACCAATCGCAGCAACAGGTGAAAGTCCAGCACAGCTTATGACTGGTAGACAAATCCGTACTACGGTTCCAGCCCTAGAAAAGACGTTGCTGCCACGTCCATTCAACCCGGATCAAGTCTATATGAAGGACGCAACAGCAAAAAGTTCATACAGATTCTACTACAATCGCAGGCATTCAGCACGCGCTCTCCCTGAACTTCACCCAGATCAAGCTGTGGGAGTAAAGCTGGATGGGGAGAAGGGATGGACAACACCTGCCAGGGTCATCAGTAAGTCCAAGGAGCCGAGATCCTACCTGGTGGAGACGGCCAATGGGAACGTGATCCGTCGGAACAGGCGTCATCTCCAGACTGTTCCTGAGACCGAACCTCCTGCGGAACAGCAATGTGCTCAGCCTACAGCGTCTCAGCGGGACAGCGGTTCCCCACTAACAGATGTGACTTCGCCGCCGAAATCGCCGGTGAGCCAGCTACCAGCAGGACCTTACTCAGGGTCCCCCCTTCCACCATCTACTCCTGTGAGAAGAACTTCCAGGGGCCGTTAGATAAAGGTGCCTCTTAGGTTACGGGACTGATGATGTTCAAAAGGGCAGAATAACCCCTTCAGGACTGAGGGCAGTCTACCCCTGTGATGTCCTGCACCGTTCGGAAGATTGAAAAAAAAAACAAAGACGTTATTTGATAACAAAGTGTTGCATTTGTTTTGTTATATTGTTACGAAATTTAAGATTTAATTAATGTTCCGAAATGCAAATGTTGGGAACGAGTTATTGCTATTTTCTAAAAAGGGGAGATGTTGTGAGATTGTCTTTTGTCCCCGTAAGCTACCGTAGTTCGGGGTGGGGTTTGTGGTGGTATGCTAACCACGAGAGAGTTGAATGCATGGTTGATGCTCTTGGTGCTATGATCCAATAAACGCCTTTAATGTAGATTACGACCCGTGTCTTGCCTCGTAACGTGACACCCCCCAAAAACATGTCTTAAACCAGATGCTAATTTGCGCTGCTCTTAGAAGATTGCATTGGTTATGGAAATGAATCGGCTGTGTCTATGTTTTTTTACCTTTAATTTGCGCATCGTCTGTAGAACAACCTCAGAACTTTACACTCCCATCTGCGCTTTTGTGGAATTGTGTTCTCACGCCAATTTGCCCTGTTTAGTAAATCTAATAGTTCTAATGTCACAGATTTAAATTTAGGTTTGAACTAAGAAAGATGCTGAAGAATATTATATGACCAAGAAAAAGAGCATTGGATGTTAAAAATGTGTTAGATTACTGTACCTAAAATACATAAACAACCAACACTGTTTGCCATTGTACCTAGAGTATCTGCTGAGCAAGCAAGCCTTGCTGAGCAGGTTACAGTGCCCAGTGTTCTTCTGCTCCTGACGGGCTGGGTATGAAATGACAAAGCACAGGATAAAATAGTAATGCTAATATTGATAGTTTGTCCATTACAGGTCAGCTAACTGTCCTCCGGAACAGTTACAAAGCTGTTAGTTTCGATTTCACAAGGCCGATCAATACGTGGGCATACTGTTTCAATTTTGCCTGCATTGATTTTCTCTATAACACCACAACCCTGCCGCATTCATCTCTTTGAAAGAAGGGAAGATTTGATTTACTGAAGAAAAATTGGAGCGCACATCACAAAGGTTTCTGCCGGCGTGGGCTCCTGACACAGAAAAGATGAATGTCCCCAGGCAGGGGTGCCTTCAGCCCCGAGGAGCTCCATTAGAGATCACTGGAGCTGCTGCTGGAAATGACTCGCATTAGAGGAGGAGAGAGAGAGAGAGAGAGAGAGAGAGAAAGAATGAAAGCGAGAGAGAGAGAGGGTGTGATGGTGGGAAAAGATGAGAAAGGAAAGTGAGAATAAAAAGAAAAAAAAAGAGTGTGAAAAAAAGAAGAGAATAAGCAAGAATCCCAAAAACAACTGCCGCTTTTCACTAAGAGGATACAAAATGGTGTGAAACACTTAAAATTATGCAATTTTTGGTCTTTTTCAGCAAATGTGGAGCAAAATAAAAGTCCCATTTGTGTAACCCTGGCACCATGTATTTCATGTGTACATTGAGTTTAAAAGCACTAATTGTTGGGGTGTTTGTCTCCAGACAAAATTCATAAAATAAAAAATAAAAAAAAGAAGTAAATATTGGAGTGCAAATTTGATTTGTAATTACTGATCCACTATTTATTATAGAGTAAAGATGCATAGTCCTACAATAACTTGGGTAAAAGTGTTGAAAAGTTTGAGTTTGATGAATGCATACCACCACAATTTGTGTAAAAACTGAAAGAAAAAAAAAATTGACTTGAGTAATAGTCATTACTCAACTTGAGTAATAATTGAGGTGTATTGATTTAAATAGAAATCCTACAAAATTGTAACGGATGATGCTGTAACAGGGTTGTACACAGATAAACTATGCATTCTCTAATTGTTTATAAAAATTAAAAAAAACAAGACGCCAAAGTTTACCTTATTCATTGAAAAGTGTCAACTATTAAACCATAGATTGTACTTCATATTTGTGAGTTTGTGATAAGAACTGCACAAATGTTCCCTTCCTTCACGGTGTCTTTTCTGTATTTCATTTGGTTCTATCTTCTTCATTTTCTCCCTGACAGTGTTTGAGGGCGTGGAATTGCTCTGCGCGCAGTAGCAGAGTGAATTTCCATGCTACATTAGTCCTACTATCAGAATGCAATGAAGGAGAATATGAGAGGAAGACTCATCTGTCCTGTGAGACTCCTACTCCCACTCCCACTCCTCTTCCTCTTCCTCCTCTATATCATCTCTCTTTCGGCCAGCCACTTTACTGGTGTGTCATCTACATGAAAGATCATCTGTCTTTTGACCCAAATAAACATGAAAAAAGAGGCAGAGAGAGGAACGACAGGCGGCAAAAAGAAAGAAAAAAAATGAATGCTGTCAGCAGCCTCATTTGCGGGCACGTGTTCATTTTGTCTGTGTTTGGCAGACGCTAGCGCCACATGTTCACCTGCGTCACCAGACATGAGGGTGGTAATAGATGGACAGGTGGATGTAGCTGTCTGTCAATCTGAGATCCAATCAAAAAAGAAGACCCATGGACAGTGCAGAATGGGACCGTCCTAGATCAGCAAGTGGAATGTGTGTGTGTGTGTGTGTGTGTGTGTGTGTGTGTGTGTGTGTGTGTGTGTGTGTGTGTGTGTGTGTGTTGGTATATATGTGCCTATTCCTTTGTTTGCCGAAGTGCAAAGCCCCACGGACCTCCTTGACAATGCCTCCACGAGCGAGAGAGGGAGGGAGCATGTGAGGAATGAAAGCAGGAGAGAGAGAAAATCACCTAACACCTCAACTCTCCTGAGGACGGGGCTGCTGTAAGCTGGATATTAAGACACAAATTGCATTCAGGCGGGTCAGTAGGTGTCAGATGATATTAGATGCCTGCCATGAGGAAACAACAACTACCATCAGCCAGGGAGGAAAATAATATTTTCATTTTCAGCCTTTTATTGAATGGAAACTTTGGGGAATACGTCTTTATAGGGGGGAGCTAGCGGGCTTGCAAATTTAACACTCCCAACAAAAGGGTGTAATCATGGCAGCTGAGTGCCCTTTGAGGGATCTGATTTCATTTTCATGAAGGTGAAAAACAAGATTTCTCTGTGTGTATATATGTGTGTGTTGTCTCTCAAAGCTTCAATGCTGTTGTTTTCTTTTGTTGTCTATAACTGTGAAAGTGTGTCATTTCTAATGGTTTTACAGCAAAACCAATACGAACAAGTGGCAATCACTATAAATGTGGTAGACTTAGGTGTACTATGACTTAAAAAAAAAACATTATCATTGTAGGAACTAAAATATCCTCTGAATTTGTCCTGTCAGAACTCTTATTCCAAGTGATACATCACTTCTTGATGTTCTTGACATTTTGTATCCAACAACTAATATTACACCGCATCATAATTTTGACACAATCTGTGGACATATTTAATTTATTGCTGTAAATATTTGTAACACTAATTTGCTTAAAAAACCGTATCTGTAGTACACATCTTGCATTATATATATATATATATATATATATATATATATATATATATATATATATATATATATATAATAGAAGTGGGCATAGATTTTTTAAATAATTTAATAAAGATTAATCTAGATTAATGTTGAAATTAATGTAGATTAAAATGGCTCATCTGAATTCTGCCGAAGGCTTTGTGCTACCCTCTCACATATGTTACGCTAGGGGTGTAACAGTACAGATTGCTCACGGTTCGGTTTGTATCACGGTTATAGGTTCACGGTTTCGGTACGGTTCTGCATTTACTATGTTTAGGGAAAAAAGGACTACTGTCAAATAAAAATAAAGAAAATAAGAACAAATACCTTAAATACAAGCAGCACAAATAAATACTATTGAGGAAAGATACCAATAAAATAAACAATGCTTTTCAGGTTTTTCAGGTAGGTCTTACATTAGTTTTTAGGTAGAGAAATTGAATAAAGTAATCAAATGTAAAATAATTGCATATTTCACTGTTTAAATGAAACATGAATCCTTATTAAACTTACACAAGCTTTTCAATCAAGAGCACTGAGTGATGTCCTTAGTTTGTCCATTCAAACGCAATACTTGAAAGATAACTCAATATTTGCACACTGAGACATGTGCGCGCTCTCCAATGATGCTCTCCACAGAGACAAATCGGTAACACTTTACTTGAAGGGGTGTGCATAAGACTGTCATAACACCTTCATAATCATGACATGACATGTGTCATGAATATGAACGAGTTTTTATGCATGTTTATGGCAACTGTCATTAAGTGTCATTCGCTTAATTATGTCATTTTTAATGCAATGATGACATTGCAGAGTTGTCTTTGTTATGACAACTTGACATAAACCAATACATCATAACCTGTCAGTGTCTTTGTCATGACAACTTGACATTACCAAGACAACATAACCTGTCATAAACAGACATGAAATGACATAGCAGATTAATTATCAAATTTAAGAAACTACTTCGCTTTTTGGGTTTACATTACATTAGTTGCTAGGCAACGTGGGGGAGAGGACGCTGGCGTTGTCTGTTCGCCGCTTCTCCACCCACAAATCATGTTAACTTTACTATTAAATTTAGATTTTATTCTATTTTCTTATGTTTGTGACTAGTCTAACAGTCAGAGCTACAATTGGGACTGTTGCTGATTGCTGGCAGCCACTGAGAGGACGTTGTTTGCCGTTTTTTCACCACTTCTCTTCTGTTTTTGTTTGAATGAATTTGAATTTGTGGTTGGTTTTGGTTTGAAGGACATTTGATGTTGCTCGCTGCGGCTGCTCTCTCTTCTGTGTGTCGGTTCGTGGTCTCCCTCGGGCTTGAACTGCATGGTGGCTGAAGTTTGCACCAGGCTAGCGTCATCAGCGTCCGGCATGATGTTGAGATGTCATTTTTACTTGTTATTCATGTATTGTTATTTTTTCCCTTTGTTGCACTTTGAGATTCTTCGGAATGAAAAGTGCGTTATAAATAAAATCTATTATTATTATTATTAAACTGTCATGTGGTTGGTTTTGACGTTGGCTGTCATTAGGCTATTATAATGTCATGATTTTTCTATAAATTTAATTTGTCATTTACATGTCATTAAGCGTCAATACTGTGTCAAATTATTTCATAACATTGTCATGAATCTATTTCCTGACCTAAACTACAGTGGTACAAGTTGAATTTGTCATTAACATGTCATTAAGTGTCAATACTCAGTCAAATTATTTTATAACAGTGTCATGAATATTTAGCTTGACCTGAAACATGGCATCATAGAGGAAATCGTACAGAGTCATTAAAAACTATTAATATAACTCAAAATGATAGAGTGGCATAGACATATACACCTATGATGTCTATGGTGGCACCACTGGTAATGTGTACGCTGTAACAGTTGTTGGCAGAGCCTCAGTCAGGTTAGTTTGTTTAGGTGTTTAAGGTTTAATGTCAATTTAGTTTGCAGTAAGTAAAAACAATTCACAACAACGCTTTTTTGGGTTTAATATACTTTATTTAAACTTTCGCTCACTCTTTAACGAATAGTTTGAGTTTATTCTTACCATTTTTGTTTGTTTGTCTGTTTGTCATGGCGGAGTCCCGTGTGCTGGTGCACCGTCAAAAGTGGTTCGGGCGGAAACGTTGGCCCTATATATAATGTTCCGGCCTAGGATCTAGTTGCAACCATTCAGCCCGGGGTGGGGCTCTAAAGACTATTCCTCTTATTTTTATACATCGGAAGATAATTTATAAAGTGAAGTCATTTGACAAAGTGTTATTTTTCTGTGTTTGTTTATGTGTGTGTGTGTGTGTATATATATATATATATATATATATATATATATATATATATATATATATATATATATATATATATATATATATATATATATATATATTTTTTTTGTTTTGTTTGTTTTTTTTTTTGTGTACGTGTTTTCCCCTTTTTGCGTTAATTGGTGCTGGTCACCTGTGTATAAATTCATGCCTTGTGTTTTTAAGAGTCAGTTCTGTGAGAGGGCAGGTCTTAAAAATTAAATGATTGATTTTATTTCTCGAACTCCTTTTAATATTTTTAAGACATTTGAAATTGTCTATTATCTAACCTTCTGTTGAAGCTGGTGGAGGAAACTTAAAACATAAAATAAAACATTATGAACTGAAAAATATTAATGATGCTGTTATTAAAAAATAATTTGACAGCGTATCAACACCTAATTACATTTTAATGACAAATTAAACTTGTGCCACTGAAAAAAATGTATGACATTATAATAGCCTCAGTCAACATCAAAACCAACCACATGACAGTTTAAGGTTAACCCTATAAGATAAGTAAATTTCTTAAATTTGATAATCTGTTATGTCATTTTATGACAGGTTATGTTGTCTTGGTAATGTCAAGTTGTCATGACAAAGACACTGACAGGTTATGATGTATTGGTTTATGTCAAGTTGTCATAACAAAGACAATTTCGAAATGTCATCATTGCATTAAAAATGACATAATTAAGCGAATGACACTTAATGACAGTTGTCATAAACATGCATAAAAACTCCTTCATATTCATGACACGTGTCATGTCATGATTATGAAGGTGTCATGTCAGTCTTATGCACACCCCTTCAAGTAAAGTGTTACCGATAAATCTTCTCTCAGTGCGCGAGGTCTCATTTGCGTCTTCTGACGGCGAAATGACTGGTCATATTCTAACATACGGCAGCATTCGCATGCACTGAACAGTTTACAAAGAGACCGTTTTGCCCACGTTTTTCTTTTATTATCACTGTTGTTGTAGTGTATCACTGAGAAGCCATCGATAGAAATATACATAAAGCATTATTTTCAAGTTACAACCCATATTAAAGATGGGTCATCAGATGTGAGATGAACCGTGGTGCAAGTGCATGCCGGCACCTTTTACACGGCACCCCTGCTCACATCAGACGGCACCTCGGTTGGGAAACACTGGTATAGGCCATAGACCCAGCTCCCAACCCAAATTTGAAAAAAGATTAACAGCGTTATTTTTTTTATCACCCGATAAGAGTCTATATCACAATATATGATTTTTTAACTATTTATTTGTATGATACAGCTACAAATAAGTATTTGAACACCTGTCTATCATCTAGAATTCTGACCCTCAAAGACCTGTTAGTCTGCCTTTTAAATGTCCACCTCCACTCCATTTATTATCCTAAATTAGATGCACCTGTTTGAGGTCGTTAGCTGCATAAAGACACCTGTCCACCCCATACAATCAGTAAGAATCCAACTACTAACATGGCCAAGACCAAAGAGCTGTCCAAAGACACTAGAGACAAAATTGTACACCTCCACAAGGCTGGAAAGGTCTATGGGGAAATTGCCAAGCAGCTTGGTGAAAAAAGGTCCACTGTTGGAGCAATCATTAGAAAATGGAAGAAGCTAAACATGATTGTCCATCTCCCTCGGACTGGGAACATGCAAGATCTCACCTCGTGGAGTCTCAATGATCCTAAGAAATGTCAGAAATCAGCCCAGAACTACACGGGAGGAGCTGGTCTTTTCTTTTGGTAAAAGAAAGCATTTATTTATCACATATTCGACCCTCCCTATGAGAATGAATAAACAAATAAAGTCGTTTTTTAATATTTTTATTTTTGTTTTAATCACACTTTTTTCTAATCCGTCAAATAGAAAAAAAAATAAAACCAAAATGGATAAACAGCTTCAATATTCAATCTCTACATGGGCGGGAACAAAACGCCCCATTCCGCTGATTGGTCAACCAAAGATCAAACTCGCCTTCAGTTCTTAGCTCCGCGCATTGCGCAACAAAATAGTAGCTATCTATCCGATACATTTGTACAGATTATTAACAGAGTTTGTTGTAACTATATTTAATCTTGTTCTCCTCAAACAGCCAGAATAACAATGGCTCGACACAACACGTACCAGGGCAGAGCCTAAAGAGCTTTCACATTCGCGTGCCGAGAAATACAAATTTATAGTAATAAATATTAATATACGTGGCATCTGCTCTCACAACTACTTGTAGCTATGTATTTGGCACACTGCTGTTTTAGTTAGCTGACCAACTCTAAAAACCAACTCTGGAGCGATGTGACGGACTGGACAGTGCAGAGAGAATGTATCAGACATTTCATCTGTCTATAAACTATCTCATCAAACAATCAGTTTAATAAATGAATGGCATGACACATTTATTATTTCTTCTGCCCATGCTTTTGCGTGCGGTGGAATTTGTAATCTAGCCAGTCTCCAGACCTAAACCCAATAGAGAGATCTTTGGAGGGAGCTCAAACTCCTTTGATTTCTGTATATATTTTTCTTAAATAAATTATGTCTCTCACAGTGGACATACACCTACGATGACAATTTCAGATCCCTCCATGATTTCGAAGTGGGAGAACATGCAAAATAGCAGGGTATTCAAATACTTATTTTCATTACTGTAAATATGTGTGAGTGTGTGTGTGTGTGTGTGTGTGTGTGTGTGTGTGTGTGTGTGTGTGTGTGTGTGTGTGTGTGTGTGTGTGTGTGTGTGTGTGTGTTATCCAATGCAGATATTTTTATTTGATAAACATTGTGGAATTCAGATGACTATTCAATGTTTATTGCAATAAAAGTTTAACAGTTTAAATCACTATTTTTTTTTCCCCTTTTGTAGTAATTTCCAAGTGAATTACTCTCTCCCACCTATACAAACCATGATATGAATCGAAATTAACCAAATGTAGACATGCAGCTGCAAGTTGCAGTGTGTGTGTGTGTGTGTGTGTGTGTGTGTGTGTGTGTGTGTGTGTGTGTGTGTGTGTGTGTGTGTGTGTGTGTGTGTGTGTGTGTGTGTGTGTGTGTGTGTGTGTGTGTGTGTGTGTGTGTGTGTGTGTGTGTGTGTGTGTGTGTGTGTGTGTGTGTGTGCTTTCTTTTACTTCCAGATGTTGTTCTCTCTTCTGTAGTTACCGATCCCCAGCATTTTTGCCCATGACCTTCTAGGTAATTGAGCAGAAGTATTGATGTAACAGCAGGGTCTGATTGTGATTTATTAAACACACTCTGAGACTGTGCCAGCGTCACCATGCGCCCATCGCATGCTATTACAAAAGTCATCAATAGCCCAGCTACATAAAGGCTAGTAATGGGGAGAGAGCCAAGAGAGAGAACAGAGCACTCTTCCATTATGTGACTGCAGAATACCAAAGAAAGAACAGAGAGAGAGAGAGAGAGAGAGAGAGAGAGAGAGAGAGAGAGAGAGAGAGAGAGAGAGAGAGAGAGAGAGAGAGAGAGAGAGAGAGAGAGAGAGAGAGAGAGAGAGAGAGAGAGAGAGAGAGAGAGAGAGAGAGAGAGAGAGAGAAATCTTGATACAACAAACCTCAGACAGGTCTCCAAATCTCCAGAGAACACATTTTGTTAGGAACACAAAGGACAAAAAAAAATTTGAACTACAGGGCCAATGAGCTTCTTGGGCAGCAAACTGGATTAGGGAAAACCAGTGCATGTCGGCATCATTAACAGATATTTCTGTGTGTTTACAGAAATAAATACGGCTCCTTACGTTTCCTTCAGTAATGCCCAGGTAAAACTCACTGGCTTTCATCCCATTCCAAAAGCAATGTATCATACACAGAAACTGTAGCAAAAAGACATAACCCAGGCTCAGAACCATGACTGTAAGACTCCATTAGAGCCCATAATGGACGGAAGCATTGGTTTAGCCTATCATGAGAGAAGTAAATAATAAAAGGCCTAATGATTATGGATGATTTGGCATAGGGTAGAGTAGGATGCTAGCCTAAAAAGCCAGACCCACATCAAGATGTTTGGTCTGGAAACTCACCATTGACAGCTCAATCAGAGGGGCGGGATAAACGGTTGTCTTTCAAACTCCCTCTGCACGCATTCGGATAGAGCTACAACCAACCAGAGCAATGAAGGTGAAGCATAGCTGATAGATTAAACTTTTGCTGTATTCGGTTGACAAAACTCAGAAAACCTTTTTAAGAATTACTTCAGTGCCATTCTTTGTTCTTTTCTCAGAGAAAAGCTTAACTCCAAGTCTTCCAGAGTCACGGTCAAAGCTGATTCAAAAGACCCCCATTCGCCAGCATCTGTGTTTACTAGTAGCACACAAGTGCAACTCGGCCATCATTATGTTAAGCCCCGCCCACCGACTCTAGAAACGATGTGATTGGCCTGACCAGAGTTTGGTTTTTGCAGCACAGACATGTATTGAGAGCTGCTAGACGGCACTCGTGGCAGATTAGATTTGCTGCCGCTAGGGTGCATCTAGAATTCTAGGCTTGTAGGATGCAGGTATATTATAAAACAGAGGTGAGTGGAATGGTTGTTTAAAAACACTATCGACTGATCAAAGTTTGTTCATTGACTGTTTGGTAGATGGACAAAAAAAGGATATTTAACGATATTTACAATAACTGTGATATTTAATAACCATTGGCGATCCATGACTGCTAAGAGGTTAAAGGACAACTCCGGTGAGATTGAAAATCGAATGTAAAGAGTTTTATCTCTAAAAACAGATTAGCTAATGGGGCACAGGGTAGACACAGGGTGGTAAAATTAAATCGCTAGTTAATACCACTAACAAGGCTCAAAATAGCCTCACACTAACACGGTAGCATAATGAGGGTCCCTACATGCAAACCGAAGCATTGAGAACTTTGTAAGAGTACAAACAGTTTAATAAGAAGATATGTTGTAAACTTAGTGCCTTACGCGTTCGCGGACAGGCACCGTCTCGAAAAACAGTCTCGATGAATCGATCTACAAGCACTGTTCTAAGTGAGCTGGTCGATTGGACTTAAGTTTGTGAAATGTAATAACATGGACATTTTTATTTTTATTTATTTATTTTCTCTGTTGTGTTCAGTGTTTTCTTCCGGAAACAACGGACCATATGAGATTCCAAGTCACAGTTCATCACTTAGCAGAGCTCTCGTCGCTCGATGAGTCGAGACTGTTTTCCAAGATGGCGCCTGTTCGTGAACGCGAAATGCGCTCTGTTTATAAAGTGTCTTCTTATTAAACTGTTTGTACTCTTACAAAGTTATCAATGCTTCGGTTTGTATGTAGGGACCCTCATTATGCTACCGTGTTAGTGTGAGGCTATTTTTAGCCTTGTTAGTGGTATTAACTAGCGATTTAATTTCACTACCCTGTGCCCCATAGACAAGCATTATAAGCTAATCTGTTTTTAAAGATAAAACTCTTTACATTCGATTTCCATGAAAACGCATCCCAGAGAACGATCTACTCTGTAACCATCTGTTAATTACCCCTAGGTTCATTTCTCACCGGAGTTGTCCTTTAAAGATGACTTTGTCTGATAGCATTATTTATTTATTTTTCACATTTCATAATATAATTAATTTAACCACGATAACCGTATAATGAATATCTGACATAGCCCTAGCGCTGACTGATATCAGCAGTTCCAATCTGATTAGTTGGCTTTACTCCAAGTTCTGGTTAGGTCAGTCAGTACAACTGGAAAGTCATGTTAATCAGTGTAATCTAAATATGCTTTTGAGGAAAAACTAATCACCAAGTCATTGGTGTTCACTGGTAATCTATTTCAGATAATCCAGAAGATCCAGCAGATAAACAGCAGGTAAAACTGGATGGTCACTTTACATGCAAGTCAGACTTTGTATTTATACAGAATAAGCTGCAATGAAGACTAGATTTTTGTCTGTTAACTAAAAGTCAAGTATAGTTTCATATACTTCCATGGTATTACAAAAGTATTTTTTAGATAACGAAGAGTAAGATTGAGAATTCTTGCTTATGGAGCAGTGTTAATCGCCAGTTGGCCATTAACATTTTTATGAAATTCTAACAATGCAATGTTGTGAGAACATGAAAACAAACAAACGTGAACGAAACTAAAACTAAAACTAAACTGTAAGTGTATGTAAGATTGTGGCAAAAAGTGGTACTGCAATCACTTTCAAATTACTGTAGAGCGATGTATCCCCTGCACAGCTGGCAACCTGGATGCCGAACCACTACTGACTTTGTGATTGGTAAATAGGTGGAGGGTGGAGCTTCAGGCCAAAACACAACATCAACATCAGCATCAGTTGAGGCCTGCAATAATAACTTTTAAATGACAATATCCTGGCTGGACTACTGTTGTCAATGATATAAGTATTTGAAGTTAACATGATTTCTTAATGTCTAGAGACATATCAGGGCCATTTCATGATTAATTGAAATACATTTCTTACATACAGTTCCTTAAAAGTGACAGCAGCCTAATAATTCCAATCTTTCTGTGTTTTTAATGTTAATCAAACAACAAAGAAAAAAGACTCGCTCACTGCTCTTGACTAAATCACTTTTGGAAGTTCAATAAGGCTTCATCTGCTTAATTTATACAGTGCAGTGTTATTTTACATTTGATTACTTAAAATTGTAAGATATATCCTGAAAAACCAACAGTTCATTTTACTTGTATCTTTGTTATGCTGCATTTATATGTCCTTTTGCTTATAATTTGTTCTTATTTTATTGCTGACTGTTTACTTGTCTTAATATTTTAAATTTAAATATTACATTTGGTTTTGAAATTGGAAAAGAGAATAATGAATTTTCAATATCTAAAATTTTGGTGTCAACTTTCATGGCCGGTAAAAATTTGTTACAAGCCACCAGCCATTGGCAGGTGTGGCAAAAACTTAGTTTTAGTGCCTGTGTGTGTGTGTGTGTGTGTGTGTGTGTGTGTGTGTGTGTGTGTGTGTGTGTGTGTGTGTGTGTGTGTGTGTGTGTGTGTGTGTATATTAACAACCTTTTTTTTTTCCTTATCTCAGAAATGTGGACACTGTGGGGTGCTATTTTAACGATCTAAGCACATGGTCTGAAGCGCATGGCGCAGGTGCACTTTTGCTAGTTTAATGACAGAAAAAATGGTCGCCACACCAGGCACGTGGTCCAAAAGGGTTGTACCTAGTTTCTTAATGGGTGTGTTTTGGGCCCTAATGTGCAATAAACCAGAGTTGCATCTCCCATTCCCTTTAATAGCCAGTTGCTGTTAGAAGAAAATTTGGTCCATCAAAGTTAAATGACTGAGGTTGTACCTGAAAGCAGAGCAGCCCCAAGCACCGTGCTTGTCTGTGAGGATGTTTACAATCTTCTGGATGAGCTGGGTGGACGTGACGTGATCCCGGTACTTAGCGGCCCTGATCAGGTGATCGCACATCTTCTCCTCATCACGTTTCTCAGCGGCATACTGAGCACATTGAGACTGCCGGCAGAAGAAAACAGCCTTGTGAGTCATCACAAGTTTATATGCGTCCATTTTTTTAATTAATTAACATATTAAACCTTTAATTCAAATCTTGTATCCATCTTTTAAAGCTACTACACAAAACATGTTATAGTATAATACCCACCGCATACAAACATGTTACTTGGAGGCACAAGTGTACCCCTGTGCTACATTTACCTGAGAAGAATGCTGTCCATCAGACAGGGTGTAGAAAACAAAGCACAATACATCATTAGAGTGTGTGTTGACGCCTGAGCGTAAGTGTGTGTGTGTGTGTGTGTGTGTGTGTGTGTGTGTGTGTGTGTGTGTGTGTGTGTGTGTGTGTGTGTGTGTGTGTGTGTGTGTGTATGCGGGGTAACTCCATACACACAGGAAACAAATGGAACTCTGGGTCATTTCCAGCCCGTTGTCACAGTGATTAATAACACTGGACATGTATTTGCTAATGCCTTTGGGCTACGCTAAAAAATGTAGAAACTACCCATAATACATGAGGAGACATTTTTCTTTGTCAGAATTTGTTATCAGAAAAGCCTTTGAACTCAAATGCAATCCTTTAACAAAGCACCTCGCACTGTAAATATCACTTTGATAAAACTAAATTCCATTTTATCTGTTTGTACCAAAGTAGAAGAGTAAATGAAAAAGCCGTCCTTTGTGAAAACCAATGTCCCAATCAGAATCAATAAATCAAGAGATGAGCAACAAAGCTGGTGAGATGCTTGTACAAATTCCACTCGGAATAAACGAACAGCCCAAAGCACAAAACAACACAGCTTCATTTTTCCTCCCTAGCAAACAGCAATCAAGCGGAAAGGTTACAGCAACCACTAGAGCTTGTTTTAATGTAATTCCCTCTGCTTCATCCATTGCCCGTTATGGCCCTAAATTAAATTAGCCTTGGACAGCACCCATCTCAGACAACAAATACAGTAAAGGCAGCGGTCTGGTGTGGCAGCGTCGGCAGATGCAGAAGCCTGCCTCTGCAAAGTTAACGGTAAACGCTCCAAAGTGCCTTCTAATGGGCCCTCCTCTCCAATTTGAGCATCGACTCTTCATGTATGACAGAAAATCCATAGAGATAAATCACATTAGGGAGGCTTCCCTCTCCTAATTATCAATCTGTGTCTCATTTCGCTGTTCTTAACTCTGCAGTGACCTTAAAGCCATGGGAAGAGGATGGCGGCATAAAAGGGAGATAAAAGGTAAAGGGTGAATGTTTAAATGTGAACCTATTTGGATGTCTGGCGTAACAAAAGAGCGGGAATAAAAGAACGGAAAGAAAGACAGCGATTTGTCTCTGTTCAGCGTAGAAGGTCATGTCTGGGTAAGAAATGGAAAACTCTAGATGGGTAAAATTCGTTTTGATGAAAGAATGGAAGAAAAAATATGAATAAGAGTTGACAATAAAACAACAATAACAAGTGTGCAAAGATTATCGATGACTTATGCAACTAAGTACTTTTTTAAATATTATAATTGTAATATTAAATTATAATGTAATGACTATGAGACAGTCATAGTTGCACATATGTGAAATTTGTAGTATTAATTGAAATAAAAGTTTGATGTGCTTTCTGAGCCTTATCAGAATAGTTTCAGAAACATAAAGAGCAATCATCCATATTTTTTCATTGTTCCCTTCCACGAGTGATTAACACATTATTAATTAGCTGTCATGACTTCAAACACTTTGGCATAAACAGGCACTTTATCAACTAGTGTCAACGGCACCAAATCCCTGAGCTCCATAATGGGCTTCGTAATTTTCATGAACTTCCTGACAAATGGCTTCCTTGCAGCTGAAATTACAGGCTGAATTATAGGAAACATCCAGGTGAAATGCATAGCTGTGACATTATCTTCCCGTTTGAGGCTGTAACTGTAGTGACATCCTAAGACTTTTGGAAACTGTACGAGGTGAACTTAAATCAAAGGGTCTTGCACATGTTTGGCACTCCACTGAAAGGGGAACCAAAATCTCCAGTCACAGCGCAGCTGAAGTACAAGACATTACGGCAGAAACAAAACCATGAAAGTATTGTGTTTATGACTTCAGACAGAGTAATAATCCACATCTCCAAATGTTCTGTGTTCTGGAGAACTAAATCGGACAGGGTCAGCACTCATTTCCTTCAATGGACTACACCTACGACATGCCCATTAGAGCCATATTATTACAAAGGGGGAAAAACGGTATCGTCTACAGAAGTCTAACACTATTTAGTCAGCATTACAATAAAGGTCCAAATAAAATGCATAAACGCGTTTTCTTTCTTTCTTTTTTTTTTTGAGTGTAACAAAAGTAAGCAACTGAATTATAATATTATAAAATATTTAAATGTATTTATTCCAAATACATAAAAAAAATAACGTAACAATTTAGCATGTTTCATTATGTTTAACAGTTTTTCCCCCACTTTTTTTTTTCTTTTTTCTTAACTACGTGTGTTTAAAAAAAAAAAAAAAACGCACTCCAGTAGCAAGACTCTCTTCATGGGTAATTTATTTAAGAATCAATCCTGGTCGTGACATTTCATGACATAATCCACACAAATAGCAGAGATTACTAATAATATGTTGAAAAAATTATAAGGTTTTAGAGAAAAAAATAAAGAAATACTATGTCTGAAATACTGTATTTGCTGCATGTTTTTTTCTTGGTAAAATTGTAGATATAAATAATTGAACAACATCTTTTAGGGTACTTACTGCCATTCATGTCTTCTGAGAAAAGGTAACTGGTTTCTGAAATCTTCTAAATGTGTGTGATTCTGCATCTACGCAATAGGTGTCAGTATAAAGTACAGGCCTATTGTGGTATAGTCCAGTGGAACAAAATTCACACTTCAATAAACTCTTCACATTCAGAACCTACAGATAACTAAAGCACAATCAAATAAAGATGACTCCCCTATTTACCAGTAAGCAGATCCCAGCATTTCTCTGTAACAACATATGAACAATCATGGACTGCAGTCTTTCCCTCTCCTCCCTAAACAGGGTAGCAAGGTTAAAAAATAATCATCTGCTAGGGACCAGAACTCATTATGTTCCATCAGCCCCTGTGTATGCGAGTTAGTTAGTGTGACACGACATGGCCAGGCGTGCATGTAAGTCTACACGTTACATACGCAGTGAAGGGTTTGCGGTGTTTCTTCGAGAACGAGTCCAAGCAGTGAAAACAGTAGGGATCTTGTTAAACTGCTTGATTTGCACTCTGTTGACAGTGAAGTACATAGCACCGTGACTATCATCTTTCTCTTCTTGCCAGTCCCTCCCTCAGGGTTTCATTTACACCAGGAAACTGTCCTACTGAAGCCTCTGTCCTTGCAGAATGAGGGAATGCAAATGCAGTGCGGAGGATATGCATGCATCGTTCAGAGAAACAAAATGAAAAATGAAGAAAAAACTTGTGCATGCCATGTCATTCAGCCAATCAAATCCGAGCGATTTTCATTGCACTTGATCTTTTGACCCACTTTCTTTCCAAATTTAAAGTCGCCACATTAAAATTGTAGCCAGGGGAATTCAGACAAAAGCGAGCCAGGAAAGCAAAAAGTGACAACCAAGAAAAATGAAGGTTTAAAAGTACAATAGCGAACAAAAGTCACAGAATGACAAAGGCTGACAGGCACTTCAATTCCGGAGCGATACTGCTGTCAGCCAACGCCTCTCTGTATTGATTTCCCTCCATCCCTTGTTCCCTCGGCGATAGATGGTGCAGGAATCTAGTGCGAAGCAACTAGAGAGAGAGAGAGAGAGAGAGAGAGAGAGAGAGAGAGAGAGAGAGAGAGAGAGAGAGAGAGAGAGAGAGAGAGAGAGAGAGAGAGAGAGAGAGAGAAATGCACCCCTCCCCCCCTTCTTTTACAGAGTCAGGGTGACCATCAAGGTTAACACAGGTGCAACAACTTATCAAAGTATCTCTGGCTTCTCTCTTCCCCTTTTCTCCTTCCTTCATTTTGTGCTTTTAATGGACTAGTCACAATGCGTAGATGGCAGATTCTTCATCTTTCCTCCCACCCCCTCTCCAAAAAAAAAAAAAAAAAGCATTTCTTTGGTTCCATTACTCTACACGGGCCACGGGCAGCTGACTCCTGCAACTTCAAGGTCACGGTGTGTGAGAAATTGTAGGAATTAACTGTCCTTTTGAGGTGAAAAATAGTCAAATGAAGGAGATGTGCGGCGGGTGAAAAATGAACACGTCTGCTGGCAGTCGGCGAGGAGCAGGTGCGGATGAATGTGAATGCAGGATAATGTTTTTACTTCTGATAAATAAAGGAAACGCGTATGAGCCAGAACCCATTGAACAACAGACTATGAACAGAGCTCAACTGTTGGGAAGGTGATAGTTCAAATAAACAGTCTAAAATTATATATTCACAAGCAAGAAAAAACACACACACACACAAAAAAAAAAAAAAAAAAGATATATATATGATGTTGTTCTTATATTATAATAATGTGTTTAAAGAAAGGCAACAAATGGATTCTTGTGATCATACTAGTAAAACCTATGATGTTAAATATGTTAAATAATGATCTTGGGAGTTTAATTTCTATGCCTTTCATTTCTATGCCAAATTTGGTAGCACTCAAATTTATTTAAATCAAAGTCATCTGAAGCTTAAAGCTACACTGTGTAACTTTTTTAGTTTATTCTTAGCTAAAATCACTTAGTTCTTTCAAAAATATATGTGCTCATTAATGTATATTTACTTCTTTCAAGTAATAATGCATTCTCATAATTTTATAATATACCATTGAAAATACATAAGTGTTGAGGGTTCAGATGGCGGTCGCCATGTTGCTCCTCCATCTTGAAAGTACATTTGCCAAAGAGGGACATACCCGTAAATTCAAGCTACGCTTTTCGCGTTTTTACACTCGATGGCACTGTGTCGAATGTGAAGAGGAGGATTGCTTGAGGCTGCTATATGATGATGGAGGATCACTCTTAAGCCCCTTTCACAATGCACGTCGGACCCGCAATATTCCCGGAACATTGCCGGGTCGCCTTCTGTGTGAAAGCAACCACGTCCCGGAATTGATTACCGAATTCGACCCCGGTCGGGGACCTAGTAACATTGCGGGATATGTATCAGAGTCGCCAAGGAAGCGGAAAAGAGAATTAAGACGGCAACGCAACGGGCAAATCAACAACACAAAAGTAAATACTGGAGTGGCCTTTCCAAGATGGAAAGAGCTCATGAGGAGCAACGATTTTAAAAAGAACGCCGACATTGCCTGCTTTCTTCTCGAAAGGTAATATTAATTCAGCCTATTTGTGTATATTGGAAGTTTTATTGTTGCTTGGCTAATTATATCATGGTGTGCTGTGCATAACACTAGAACGACGTCTAGGATAGTTTTCCTCGCGTCAATGATGAAAAAGTATTGTTTACCTTATAACATAAATCCGTGTTCTATGACGGATAAAATGAGATTAATATTTTAATTGCATTATAATTTGTTTGCCTTACGCTAGTGATGTCGTACAATATACAGAATAATGATAGCACTGATAAAAGTTACTTTACTAAGAGCTTGCATTCGTCTGGGAACCTGATAGCTGATGTTAGCAATGAACTGGTTATTATTCAGTTCTATTATTCATTTTACATAGATTAACTTGATCATAGATCATTTGGTAAATTAAATAACTGCAAATTATAATAGTTTTCAAAAATTACCTCATCACTTGAGTTGACGCAACACTCACCGAAGAGGTCGAACTGAAAGCCATGACTAAATCGGCCACCGTAGGAGTTGAAACGAAATCGAAATTGAGAGGAGCAGAAACTATTATTCACTGGATGGTCATATACCTTTTCACCACTAGATGGGAGAAAATATCACACAGTGTAGCTTTAATTATCACATTAGGTCATATCACAATTCCTTTTTTTCATCCGCAAATTTTTACCATTTTCATGGTACCGCTTAAGATATTTAAGACTGCTAAGGACCTTAAATTTGAACAAACTGAATTTAAAGCTGCACTATGTAACTTTTCCATCTGCTGTAGGGCGCCTATTCAAAACAAAAGCCATGAAGAAAAAAAATTACGCCAAGTTTGAGTGCAGAATATTGGGACAGGTGTTTTTTTTACCTTACAGCCAGTGGAAAAGAATCAGGATAGGACTCAGGCGGAAATCATGTTCATGAATGTGATTATAAACGTTACTGTAGTATGAAGCAGAGCAGGACCACATGTTGTGGAGCTGAGCAAGGCCGCTGGAGGAATTGTTGCCGAACACACGGCTGCGAGAGGCGCCACTTTTATTATGGCGGGATACAGTCGCTGGCACAATTTCCACTTTTCCGGTCAGGAGTATGAGGTGACATGAGGTGTGTTTAAAATGATGTTATGACGTTACTCTGTGCAGTCGCTCAGCGGCTGCTGTGACACTTGTTGCACACTGCTAAAAGTAAAGCGTTTCTTCAAAATAAAACTGGAAACCGAGGGTAACGCAGATATGACTCAATTGGCCCCGCCTCATTGGTTAACATAGCAATTTTCTCACAATGTACAAATAGCTAGAAACATTTGGGATATCGTAAGAACTCAACTGAACAAAATATATAACACTGGCCAGTTGGTTTTTTGATTTTATTCACTGGAAAAATACTGCATAGTGCATGTTTAAGACTTAAATAATGCCACTTTTTTCTAATGTCCAATCACAATAATGCAATGTCTGAATTCTCTTTTCTCAGCAAATATTGATAAATCGATCAATCAAACCGCATATCAAATACTTAATTATTTGTGTCTAATGCTGCTTTCATGTGCTATCAGAATTATAGTTTTCTAGGTAAAATTGCACACGAGCATCCTTAGATGCTGTGTTTACCACTGGGAAGTTCGGAAATAATTAATCAAATAAAATAATACACAAATTCCCGAGATGGGCATGCCATAAACTTTCAACGTGGTGGTGGGGGAGAACTACTGTTGTGTCAGGTATAATTTATTAGTTTCTCCACAAAGACAGCTAGATTTTCTTGTCATTAATTTAATGCAAATTTACATATACAAGAAATCATTTGAAGTGTATTGTATGTTTTATACACAGTGGAAAAAAGCCTGCCTTTGACCGAAATTACACAATCATCAGAAAGCAGACTATTCGTTTTCAGTGCATGTGACACTACATATAATTTTATTTTTCCCCAATTAATAAACAAGACTAAACCTCCACGATTCCTGTTCATTCTGACAACAAAGCAATTGAATGCAACAAGCTCATAATCACGACTTCAGAAGTGGGAATGATCAAATTTCCGATAGCACGTAAAGGCAGCATAAGCTCTCAGTGTTCTCAGTGTGAGTGTGTAGTAAGGACTAGCGGAAGCAGAAAAGCTCTATTCACGAGAGTGTCATGGACGGCATACAGTATAATGACCTGCTGCACTGCTATCACCTGGGGAATTAATTAAAGAAAAAAGAAGAGAAGACAGAAAAAGGGAAAGACAGAAAGAGCATGTATTCCACAAAGCCATTATTTGAGGTAAAAGACATTTACGGTGAAGCTAAAGGATAGGATTATCAAAAGGCACAAGTGTAACCTTATCAAAGCTCTAAGTACACATCATTTAGATTTGCTTTTGTTTGGCTAGTACAGATAACCGTCAGAGGCTGGAGGATTAGTGAACATGCACGCTGGAATAATACGAGGTCATGAGTCTCATTTCGAAGTTGATGTCATTAACTCCTGTTCTTCTCTTACAGGAACACAGACACTAAATGCTAATGAAGTGACCCATCACCTCTTTTCACACACACTTCAGTCGAGAGTCAACTCAATTACACTACATCACTTCAAGATCAAGTGAAAGGTAACAAAAAAAGAGCAAGAGAGTGAAAGAGAAAACAATGACCTCGTTCTATCACATCCAAAAGATCTGGCCTTGTGGCCCAGTATCCTCCACATTTCATTTCTAATAAAGAAAGACTCTCATTAAAGAATGAAGTCACTCTCTCTCTCTTAATCTGTCCTTTCTTTTCTCCCTCGCAGGTATCGGCTGCCATCGTACAGTTGTTACCGGAAAAATCTTTTCCGTATTAGAGATCCTATTAGAAAGAGAACACTAAAAGATAATTGGATTTCCAGCGGTTATCTCTGTGTCCGTCAGGACCCTGCTGTCCCTGTAATCTCACTCTCAAGGGGTAAAGATAACTCAATCCCAGAGAGGATGGATGAGCGTGTATGTGTGTGTGTGAGACACAGAGACAAGAGGGGAGCGGGGGAGTGTATAAAGGCATATGTTATCCATCTAAGTAATAAAAATGTGTCTAAATCACTGGTATCCACCATCATCTCTTCTGGTGGATTTGAACCCTGACAGAGAACAAACATAAATTTATTTTTATTTCCTAAATAATTCACAGAATGCGCTGGAACAAAGGCCGTCTCCAATGCTGCCACCTTTCTCCTAAGACCCATTCCTCAATTGAACAATACACTATACGTTGAAGTTCATGCTTCACATACAAGCATGCTATCATTGAATAATGCTTAATACAGTGTACAGTTTTCAGACCAGTAGTTTGTTTGATTTGTTCTGAAACAGACATTAAAATGTCATATTGTTACATTTTCTCCTTGGTTCAGTTTACAGTGAACCACAGAATCCTTCAATAATCCACAAAGTATGCTTCATGGTTATCATAGCGAAAATGGTCATTTTTAGTTTTTGGAACAGATTGAAATGGAACCAGATCTGAGAGTGGCATTCAAATTAATAAAATTATTATAATAAAATTATTAATTTAAATTAAGTGTAAAAACACTATAATGCATTATTTAGATGGGGTTCATTTTATAAATTATGTTTGAGTTACATTTATTAACAGAGGAACTGTAATTTCATGTACCGATTTAGACAAGATAGAGATTGCCATAGCTTTTAATAAAATGGAAGTGTCCACTGTCTTAATGTGGCCATTATAGAGGCTAATGTGCTCTGGATGTATAAACCTCATTGAAATTATTTGAAATTATTGAAATTATTGTGCAGATGACTTATATGATGAAATAAACATGACTATAATTTCCTGAATTTGTATTTTACTCAGTAAAATTGTAAAAATCAGACAGTTGTAAATCCTGAAAAAAGGTTCACCTGGCAGTAAGTCTTAAGAGAAATAAGCACAAAATGTATGTTTATTCGCAGTATTCCACAAAGGAAGTTAAAAAAATAAATGAGAAGTGATGTGGGAAACAAATAATACACCATTATCGCACACATTTCTACAGGGCAGGATTCGATTTCTCAGAGGACCCCTAAATTAGCCAAAAAAACAGCAGGTCATTTTCTCTGTAATTTTTTACTTCGGATGAATGAGAAAAACACAGATGTGCAATTTACCTAAAATCATAAAGGAAAACTAGCCCTATTCGAATAATGCTGTTGATCACAGTCAATTAACAGGTAGTCTAAATTATCCTTATTCTGAATGTAGTCAAAACTACAGCATTAGACACAGTAATTCATGAATGAAACAAGGTTTTTAAAAAAAGAAGAAGAAAAAAATTCGAACTTTCGAACCATTCTGGTTCTCATGTCTCATATTTCATGTTATTCCCTTAAACATCCAAATCCTGTGTAAACTACTCTTCAGGATGGAGAGGCAGTGCGATTCCCCCAGGGGCATCTTTCACTGGCCTGTTATTTTTATTGTGGCCGTGCAAAATGAAACCAGTGGCTCAGAGAAGATGGCAAGAGCCGGAATGGAGAAAAATCAATACAGCAATATCTGTGCTGCACTTATCGGAGGCTTACTGCTTTTCAGGGGTCACAGAGGAGCAACTATATCTAAGTGAAGGGTTTCAATACTGAGATAGATTCTTGAGAAATATGTGCTATGTACAGACTTAGAAGACATGTAATGAGAAAAAAAATGCACTTAGAAAAAATGATTAAAATCATAGAACTTTGACAACTTTCTCCTGATGGTTTTTCAGTAAAAAACCACACTGTGGTTTTTCAGTAAAATATTTGTATGCAATTTAGGAATTTTGCTATGGACATCCTAGATATATGACACAGACCTACTTTTAGGGAAGCACAAACTTGTTGCTGTGTTTTGTTTTTGTTTTTGGGGGGGATCTCAATCCATCAAAAAACTATTGTACATGTAGCCAATGTTCTTCTTAAGAAGATTCACTGCTATCTGCCTGTCTGTCCAACAACTGTTTCTTTAAATAAAGTACAGTTTGGGTCACTGGTGCTCCCCATGGTTTTAGTCATGAAAAGCTTAAGACTAGATCCTGAGTGACAAAATATAGCATAATTGCACCTGACAGTGCTGGCCTAGCCATGTGAAACAGTCTGAGTGAATAACCCTGCTCCACAGAGAACAGCATTATGGGGGATTCTGAGTAGAGAAATAAATAGTGGCCTTTTATTCATGCAGTGTTGAGGGTACATAGTTTCATCGTATTTTTAAAATGGATATATTTAGCTGAAGAGTGTAACATCTCAATGTATTTTTAGCATTTTTATTAGCATCCAACTAATGTGCCTGACATTGATCATTTGTGCATCACCCCCCCTCCCCCCTCCCCCACATTTGGCAGAAAATACAGCAGTATTTCTGAGAATAATACATTCTCCACCATGCTGTGAGTGAGGCTGGAAAAGCAGAAAGAATCAGACCAGAGGGGCCAATTAGAGTGAAAAAGGAAAGCTAAGCATGTCCCTAGAGTGCGGCCGTCTTCCATTGAGCGTCTGGGAGAATGTGGCCAATCCTGGGAATTTGGGGCATTGGGAATGATGAGAAAGGGTGTTCCGAGGTTTCCTCTAAATGTCACTGTGAGGTAAGGAAGCTTGTTTAAACAGGGTATATTCAACCAATACTGCCAGCTCTCAGCTGTTGTACAGGGCACATGCCTGCAGGCACTCTGTAGTGTTGAGTGTTACCGCTGTAATGACTATTAAATCTACTGTCATTTGTGAGATGCCAGCACATATGAACACATGGATAACCAGCAGCACAGATAATCTACAAACATGGGGAAATTTATACTGTTATACTGAAGACTGGAGGGATGGGCTGCTGAAAAGTCAGCCTTGCCATCATAGGAATAACTTGCATTTAAGAATATATTGAAATATAAGATTAAAATTGTAACAATTTGCCTTGGTAAATAATATATCAGTATAGAAAATAAGAAGGTTTCTTGAAATTAAATGGTTACTTACCCAAAAATGAAAATTAGCCCATGATTTACTTACCCTCAAGTCATCCAAGGTGTATATGACATTCTTCTTTCAGATGAATAAAATTATTTATAATTTTTGAGTTATATTTTAAAAAAGTCCTGGCTCTTCAAAGCTTTATAATGCCATTGACTTGTTTTAGTTTTTGAAGTTTTCTGCTTTTAAACTTTATAGACTAAAAAAATAACTTCCAGTGGCCCACCGTAGGCATCATTTTACAGAGAAAGAGTAACCCTTAACCCTTGAACCCTTGATACATGTGTACTGACAAATGCAAAAGCGCAGCGGATAGAGCAAAAAAAAAAAAAAACACCGGTCATGAATTAGAGTCTAAAATAAGATTTTTTTAAAGAAATGGTGGAGGATTTCGATATAAGAAAAGAGGGGTTTGAGTTTGTTGCCCAGTCCAATCATTGAGAGGCGTCAAAGTGTGTGATGCTTGTATTCATCGCGTCACGGATTACTCTATTACCGTTTTCGACTTGCGTAACGCTGACCGCCGGAAGCTAGTTATTTTAGTCTATACATTTTTAAATATGGGTATTTTTCCTTCTTTGCTTCAGAAGGCCTTTATTAACACCCCAGAGCTATGTGGGTTGGGCAACAAACTCAAGCCCCTCTTCTCTTTTATATCAAAATCCACCATTATTTATCTTTAAAATTCTCGTTTTAGACTCTAATTCATGACCGGTGTTTTGTTTTGCTCTATCCTCTGCGCTTCAATACGCATGCGTCAAGGGTCAAGGGTTAATCTTTCGTCGTAAACTGATGCGTACGGCGGTTTGCCAGAAGTTATTTTAGTCTATAACATTTTAAATATGGATATTTTTCTCATGCACCACTTCGCTTCAGAAGGCCTTTATTAATTTGATTTGCCCATTGGCTCACGTCAAATTAAGCAGTTTGTTCGCAACTGTATATTTGTTTGTTTTTTGCATATTCAGTGAGGACAATGCAATAAAGTTGTATTGGTCCAAGCTTCAGCAGATTAAGCAGTGGGACAATGCCTCTTTTGAATAATGCCGCAAGAAACACTGAATTGATTTGTGCTATCTAATGTTTCTCAACTAGTGGGTTGCAAGAAATTTTTTAAGTGGGCCACGGAGTGTGTGGTTAAAGAAACAACATGTTTTTTCTTAATCTAGACTATTATTTTGAAAGACATCTGTGAAAGCATTTAAGTCCAGAGTGTCTAAGAAAAAAAAGGCATTGTCCTGATTCAGTATCTGTGGTCAGATGATATATTGTCAGGCTATATGTCAGTGTCATTAATTCTAATGTTTTTAGACATTTTTTTGTAAATTGTTATGAAATAAAATGTCTCTCACCTCAGAAAAACTAACTTTTCTTTCCTGTCAGATGTTAAACTGTGCTTGTAGCACAAAATAAATTATAAGCATGCAAAGTTCCCAATTAGTAAGTCATAATATTACCAAAAAATACCAATAGCTTATACACATGTTAGCTGGGAAGAATTTGCATACAGGTATGATGCTCATTCTATTAATTAGGATCAGTGTCCATATTATGTTCTAATAACAGTTCATCTCAATATTGCACCATGGCAACTATTATTTCCCGTAACCCCCAAATTACCACTTAAAGGTGCACTCTGCACTGTGTAAATTTTAGCGGTATCTAGCAGTGAGGGTGTAAATTGCAATAAGAGAAAGATGCCTTCGTCTGAGACAGCAGGGAGTGATTAGTACTCTCTAGAACAGTTTGTCCGTTTAGGGCTACTGTAGAAACATGACGTCGAAAAAAAATAGCGATTTCACTATAAGGGGACTAGTGGTATGTTTATATAGATAGAAATGTCTCATTCTAAGGTAAAACATAAGGGTTCATTATGTAAGGTCTTTAAACACCACTGAAAGCTAGTTATGTATATTATATTGCATTTCTGTCAATAGATCCTAAATATTACACACTGCACCTTTAATTTTGTATATTTTTAAATGACTGAGGTGGCTCATACCAACTTTCTCGTAGTAACAAAAACTAGTTTGGGACTACTATTTAATATCCTTACGTCATACTGTAAATTCATAATTCAATATTAGTCATATTCCTCCATGTTAAGTTTACTTAAACGGTTAGTTCACCCAAGAATGAAAATTCTGTCATTAATTACTTACCCTCATGCCGTTCCAACCCATAAGATATCCGTTTATCTTCGGAACACAACTTAAGATATATTTTGTTGAAATCGGATGGCTCAGAAAGGCCTCCATTGGCCACAATGGCATTTTACTACATTGGTTCTACCATTAATTTATGAAGCGTTGAAAATAGTGCGCAAAAAAAAACCTAAATAGCGACTTGTATAGTGATGGCCAATATCAAAACACTGCGTCCAGAAGCTTCAGAGCTTAGCATATCATTTCAGGATCGAGTCGAAACGCTAATTCATTACTGTTCGAAGTTTAAGGAAGCAGTGTTTTGAAATCGGCCATCACTATATAAGTCGTTATTTAGGGGGGGGGGTTTGTGCACAAAAACTATTCTTATCGCTTCATAAAAGTATTGTAGAACCACTGTAGTGAGATGTGCTTTGTAACAACATCTTAGTACCTTTTATGGGTCTTAAGAGAGGAAATTACATTGTTGCCAAAGGAGGCCTTTCTGAGCCATTGGATTTCATCAAAAATATCTTTATTTGTGTTCCAAAGATGAACAAAGGTCTTATGGGTGTCGAACGGCATGAGGGTAAGTAATTCATGACAGAATTTTCATTTTTGGGTGAACTAACCCTTTAAGAATGTTAAGTAAAGTGGGACAGTACTTGTGTGCGTGTCAAACATTTTTGTGAAACAAATTTGCTTTTGAAAACCATTTATCATTTTTATAATTGTATATAATTTGAACTAAGTAAAAATAAAAATTATTTAATTAATTAAAACATTGGTCACAGCCTAATGACCACGGGAAAATGTGGGTCCTATGGTCAAACCAGTTGAGAACAACACTAGGAAAATTCAACGCTGTTCGTCCAGTGGCAAATAATGTGATTCTGATTCTGAGCTGATAATGACAAGTCGAGGATCAAGTGTTAGAGTCAGAACTCTTTTGTTTTCTAAAAACAGTGAGACGTTGGGCGAAGCATTTGAGGGAAGCTGCCAAAATAAGTGTATAGGCCAATCACATAGAAAACATGACCCTAACAAAAGCAGACTACTGCAAAAACCTCTCACAGACATGACACATGATCGCTTTCCCCGATTTTACATGTTTACTTTTAATACTGTACTTTAAATGTTTTCTTCTCATAGTCTCAGCTCAAAGACCCTGCCTTGAACCTTTCTGAGAGCATAACATTTTACAACTGGAGGGTGGGAGATGTTGAACAGAGCAGAGCCCACTCCGCCTTTACACTGTCACATCCTGCCCCAGTGCCAGACAGAACCAGAGGGAGGGATGGGAAACGAAAGGAAGACAGAAATGAAGGTGCTGTATTCCTGTCACTGGTGAAATTCTCCCACAAAGGAAGCACAACAGGCAGAACATGAGTCCGAGGGGAATAGTGAGGGGAAAAAAGGAGCAGGTAGATAGAAATGGAGAATGATGGAAGGAATGAGAAAGGGAGACTGCAGTGATAAAAGAGGTGATGTGTGTGCGTGTTTGGCGGGGCAGCGGTGCAGGAATGCCCCATGGCTGTGCTATAAGGAATAAATCAACTGTGCTGCTATGTTTTGGTAAGATACATGCCAAACGCAATCTCTCTAGCCAAAGCTTGAAACCTTCTTCTATATAAGTTGTTTGAAAAGAAAACATTTGTTCTCCCTCACGTTGGCAGCTTCTCAGTTCCGACAGACAAAACTTTCTTTTTTAATATCCTCACAGGGGCTTAACAATTTCATTAAATCTTACAACAGTTTTTAAAAATTGTAAATCAACCCTGAAACAGAATACATCTGCATAAAGTGAAAGTGGCTTGTTTGTACAATATGTCAAGACAATGTAGTTATTGCTTCACTCAGCTATAGCAGAGTCTTCAAGATCCCATGAAATGAAATATTTTTTCCTAAATTGATGCATTTCCTGTTAAAGCAGTAAGTTGGGGCAGGACCTATTGAAGGGATTGTCCTTTGTAGAAACTACAATTCAGAAGTTTGGGGTCAGTACTTTTTTTTGTTTGTTTTGTTTTGTACTTGTTTTGTTTGTTACAGAAATTAAAAATTTTGTTCAGCAATAATGCAAAACCACTTTACTTTTAAAGACTTTTACTTTGTTACAAAAATATTAGAATGATTTATGGAAGACCATGTGACACAGAAGACCAATTTACCTTTCCCATCACAGGAATACATTACATTATAAAATATAATTAAAACTAGGGCTGTCAATTGATTAAAATATTTAATCGCCATTAATTGCATATTGTCATGAGTTAACTTGCGATTAATCACAATTTAATCGCACATATTTATCAACTATAAATGTACCTTAAATTAATATGTTTGAAGTTTTTAATACTCTAATCAACATGGGTAAGAACAAATATGCATGCTTTATGCAATTGTACATTTAGTGTTAGTGAAACCATACTCAGAGCATGAAGACTAGACATGTATCAAAGGTTGCAGATGTTTTTCAAAGAACTTGTTCATGTCTCTTAAACCTAAGCTTAAATTCAGAATAAGCAGTGCTTTCTCTCATTTTAAAAATATAAATAAAGGGAGTTTTTACACTGGCAGTTTAATTCAGAACAGGGTACAGTTTGTATGAAAAATTGGTAATGTGTAAGCTGTCTTGCGGACCTGTGAGCGCAGCAGTAACACAGCATACCTGGAGGAGGTCTATATTCCACGAGTAGGAATTTCGTGTGGCCATTTTAAGAGATGCGCGTTTGTGCCGGTATTTTTCGTGTGCCCGCCGAACTGTGCTGCGATTCACGTGGACAGTGTAAGAAACACAGATGTGGGAGCGCACTTGTTTCAGAGTAATGTTATTGTTAACCCTTTTCTTTCCCTATTCAGATTTGCTGCAGCATCCTTTACGTCAATGGCTGATCTCAATTTCTCAAACTACGGCCCATGGATCAAACAGAAAATGTACGCTGCGTTAATAAAATTAGTGCCGTTAAAATTAATTTGCGTTAATGCATTATTAACGCGTTGATTTTGACAGCCCTAATAAAAACACAATAAAATACATAATTTAAAATATAATATTTCACAGTATTTCTGCTTTTACAGTATTATTGATTAAATAAAGCCAGCATTAGTGAGCATATACTTTTCAAAAACATAAAACAATCTCCTGGGCCTGGTAAACCCTACATTATAGGGTTCCCCATGAGGAAAGAAGCTTATAAATCTTACTAAGTGATGTTTTATGAAAGTGTAAAAATTCAGAGTTTTCTGTAATGGGTGGGTTTAGGTCAGTTAGGGTTAGTGTGAGGGAATAGAATGTACAGTTTGTAGAGTATAAAAATTATTATGCCTATGGAAAGTCCCCATAAAACATGGAAACCAGGTGTGTGTGCGTGCTCACCTCAAACTCAGCGTGTTTGTGGATGTCCTCTGCTCTCTGGCGGCTCAGAATGAACTCGGCCTCATTAGCTACACGCACCAGATGGTCCTTCATGGTGTGGCTCAGCAGTCTGCACATCAAAAAACACACTGAACATTAAGATTTCATACCTGACATCACATGACTCTATCCGCATTATTTTCTACAATGATGCAGTTTGTGTTGGTAGGATAACTGAAACCACACTAGGATTTCATACAGATCAGATTAAACTAAATTGAAAAAAATTCACACATGTATTTTAACACATTAAAATATTCACTGATTGTACGAGATGCAACAGACACATTTACAGGCATAACAGATCCATAATACTGAAATTTTGATACTGTAATCCAACAGCTATTTAGATATTATGGATGATATTATCATCTATATTTATATCTATATTACTTAAAACTAATCGTTTTCATGCTGCAAGTGAATTAAGGCATCACATTATAATATACAGCATGTAAATGTAGGCTGATAAACAACCAATATTTGACGATACAATCAATATTAATAATAATCAATATATAATTAATAATTAAAGCCAATCTGTAATAAATTATGTTGCATTGATATATTGTGTGTCCATACTAAAGAATATTTATATACATTTCATTGTAAAATGATGTTCACATCCAATGGAAAATGTTGGCCTACAAAATAGTAAAAGGATATCTTCCACATCTCTCAACTGTTAATCTGTGAAATACATTTTACTGATTTAATAACACAGTTGTTAGGTCATCAAAGTGTAAATAGTATGCTAAACCAACTTAACTACACCATGCAAAACTGAGCAGAAAATCTTATTTGGCACGGCAGCTAAAACCATCCCCACTAAAACAACCAGCGATTGATTTGTAAATGATACGTATCTAACAAGATACGGATGTAGGGGGTGTGGAGAAGGGGGCACGTCTCACCCAAGCTCATGTTTCTACATATGTAAGAACAGCATTCCTTGGATAAACACACACACACACAGTTTCTTGTCACAGGGCATCTGATGATTATATGGGCTGATGGGAGATCAGATGTATCCTGTTTTTACTGCTACTGTTTGTCAACCCTCATCAGAACCTGAAGCTGTTCTGTCCATCTAAGAGTCTTGTTTGTGAGTCAGCATTGTTTTCTCAGTTCACTTTGCCCTGGGTTAGCACAGACAGGGAGGAACCTGATCTTGAAACAGCACATTTACACCCCGGGCAGATTTGTGAACAACACAAGCCATGGCCTAATAAAACATTCCCCTAGGGATAGAGATGAGTATCTCAGCAGGTCAGGAGGCTCAGGCCTCTGCAAAGTGGAAGAATAACAGGCGGAGGGTGGAGGGCTGAAACTCGAGCCCGTTGTGTCAGCAGTGGGCAGCGGGGGAGCGGACGTGCCAGGGACTCTGCGGTGACCCTCTCCCACCCCTCTCACCCGGACTGCCATCAATAACTCAGCCCACTCTCTGTGACTGCCCTTTATTCTATCACCCTTTCGCTTTCCTGTCTTTCTTTAACTGCTTTTACTTACTTTATGGTATGAAAGTCTAACGAAACAAACAAAAGATTAGATTATCGATTATAGAATGGTAAAGCAGGTTTTCATGCTCCCCAAGTAAATCTCAAGCCAAATTAAAAAGCGTCGCTCTCATGGTATGTTAATGTCATACGCCATTCGGTCTGGGCAGCGCCGCATGAAGTCGAACGCACATATTGTTTTAATTAAACCAACGAAGACCTGCAACTACTTGATTGGACCAGCCTAGGTCCAATCAAGGTCACCATGCAAGGTCACTGTATATAAGCTGCTAAGACCTTATTTACAACCTGCATGATGATCACTGAAGATGTTTAGTTGGCATTATGAAACATAGTATTTGTGCACAGATTTGCACCACTAAAATAACTATTAATTTGTGTAGTTAATTTTACCTGCTAATAATAATACCAGTTATTATTAACTAACCATTGTTAATAGCTTTCACTTGAGAAAAATGACCATGTAGTTTCTGTACCTGATATTTATCCAAATGAAGTGATAATGTATCAAGATCAGAATCATATCACAAACCTATGAATTGAAACCTTGAAATAGCTCCCAAAAAGCCAATTGAATACTGAATTGAGCTCTCTTTTACACCATCTTGCTCTTGAATGGATAAATTCATACAAAATTGTCAAAAAAGTAATTCAGTCAAGAGCAGTGACTGATATTTTGTTGTTGTGTCTTTTGTTGTTTGATACACATTAAATGACCCAGAAGCAGGATGTATATTAGGCTGCTGTCACTTTAAGAACGAATGCACTGACACACATCAGGTTTTCATTCAACTGTTTACGTTCATTTAACACATAATTGACTGTGTTTATTTAAATATTCCAGATGATTTGTCCATATTATAAGTAGCGAAAGAGAACTCAGTTTGGGATGCTGTCTAGAAGTAGCAGCTTTCTGTGTGCGCTTCAGACGTGTGTCAGTCAGCACGAGTAATGAGTTATCTTTTTTCATGACTTTCTGACCTAAACATCATGCACGTCCCGCTTTTCTTCTGCCATGCAGATATATTTACATACCACAATATAAACTCAAGCAGATTTTTTTTTTAAATCGTCGCCATTATATATGATGTCATACCACCCAGCCCTTAACTGTGCCTTTTTTTTTTACACATTATTAAATAAATGTATAAATCTAGACAAAAGAAAGAACAACACATCATTGAACACCTAAGAACAATGAAATTATTGTCCCGTATAGTCACTGTACTGCACTGCCAAAGTATTTGTTTTAGTTATTTTCTCTGTGCTTCAAAATTCACAGAGTTTTACGAACTCCTGTGTTGAAAATCAACTTGACTTTGAAAGCACTGAGACTAAATCAGTAGTGACCATCTTAATTTTAGTGCAGAAAGCATTATAATGACATATTTAATATGCACTTTTACAGCCAGGATTACAGTGAGATCTATATGACAGGTGCTGCTGTGCCAGATGTTGTCTAAACCTTGACCCTACTTTCCAAAAGAAAGGCGTATGTTTGAAAAAGAGTTGTAAAGATGGCCAGCAGCGAGGGTGGAGGAGCCTCAGTGTATCACTGCATTCATTAACATTTATGGAGAGTTCATCAGCATGGCAGCATTCATTAACATTAATTTCCATTGCTAAGATAAAAATGAGAGCCATCTGAAAGATCTAAGGGCTTGAAATTGAAGACAGATCCTTCCATCCCAAAGGGAGTCTGAGTAAAACAGTCCAACAGATGAGACATAAACCTGTCTGAAAACAGCAAGATACGAGAAAGATTTCCCAAGAGGTGGACAAGAAACTAAGGCGCTGCTGCCCTCTCAGAAACGCATGGGAACAAGCCAAGATATTGACAGACGCCTTGAACTCCAGGTCACCCTGTTGATCCTCTTTCCACATTACATTGATTTCCTCCCAAACATGATCTGATCGTACACGCGAGACGTAGCGTTGTAAGCAGGAGATAATGAGGAGGTGGCTAACAAAGGGTCAGAGGATGGGATTAGATAATTACCTGCCCTCGTTCACAAGCTCGATGAAGGCCAAACCCGCATTCTTTTGGATGGAATTCTGCCACTCCTGTGGAGAGAAATAAAAAAAGACTTTACAATCACTCAGTTTATACAATAAGCAGAGAGAGGAAGGTTGGGTATAGGGAGAATAAACATCAGCATAATGTCATCAATATGTAAGAATTTAAATGAACAGAAGCTTCATCATCATCCTCATCAACAAACTTCATACAGAGGAAGCGGTCACTGGGGGGAGGAGGAAGAAAGCAAAATGGGCCTTTAACATGTTTTTTACAGTATCTTTAATGTTCAAGATTTCCTTTAAACAAGCGCACCCCTTAAAATCTTTTACAGGTCTCACCCGGTTGTTGTAAAAGGTGTTAGTCTAAACAACTCCTGAAACCACAGCTTTCAGTGTTGTTTAATAGCCTAGGAGCGAAACCAAATCATTGACATTTTTCACAGCTGCGCCAACCTTTCAACACTTTCCTGTGATCGTCTCAAGAATAATAATAACAACCAGGTCATGAGTATGTACAAAGTCACTCGTGTATTCTCGAGGGCTCTTTTCAAGAGAGACTGTATCATGGAGACAGGAGCGTAACGGTCAGACCCTAATGTCTCATTTGTTTCGGCCAACAGAGAGTGCTTCTTGGTTGAGGTTCTACACAAGCAATAGTTTCATAATGATGATGATTTATTTTTTAATCCCCTGCCTATTTCTAGGGTCATAAATGAAAATGAAACAGGGCAAATTAACTTGCCTATAAGGAAGGAAATATTTCACCATCCTCTGGGAGGAGGAGAAGAAAAGTGAGGCTTTAACCAAAAGAAACAAACATTTTAAATTACAATGTGTGTACACCTTCATGTGTTGCAGAGGCTTTATTCACTATAACAGTCATTATTTCCCAGCTTATATCCATTTTACTTTGGAATCTCCAGCATAAAATATTTGAGGAAGCATATTCAAGAAGCCCACAGTGGCAACTGGCATACCTAAACATAGATGCAGAATTATTTGTATAGTCTTAATAAAAATAAAATAAAAAAAACATCTAAACTTGGGCTATTGTTTACTTACAATATTTTTTTTCATTTAAAATGTAATTTAAATTTTAAATGATATTCGTTAAAAAACGGACTGCCAACCAATTCACAAACAGCCACTCACTGTGACCCCAGCATCTTGGGAGATGTGTGCTGCTCATTCTTAACAATAAAGAATCTTTGAATAACCCTTGCTGCCCAACAGTTAAGCAAATGTTAATTTAAGACATAATAGATCATGTTTGTGTGAATACTCGCCAAGACAGATGTTTAAAATACTGTAATTCTGTGTAAATGTGTATATAGGGATTGCCTGTCAGACAGCATGAGAGATGGATCTGTCAGTCTGCGCAAGTAAGATCAGCTTTAAGAGTTTAAAAATCATATTTCATTGGTTCAGACTCATGACATTGATAATTCGCTATGAATATTCACAAAGTTGGAATGCTACGCTTTAAAACGATACCAAACGTGCTGAGGGGAAGCACAGCGCGAGCCATCGAGTAGCGAGCAGAGAAAAATTGCATTTTCCGTGGGCAAGGGAAATATAATACTCCTCTCAGAAAACCTACAAATAAAGATACTTTTAGATGTATAACTGCTATTTGGACCATTGGGATCGCTAGAGAAGAGCTTAATGAACAAATTTTTGAGAAAACCTCAAAGTAGACTAAAATAAAATAAAAATCAATTATTTTGCCTGTAGCTCGAAATGATCCTGTTCATATAACAGTGAGGAAAATAACTATTTGAACACCCTGCTATTTTGCCACTATATTTATTCCACTTGGAAATCATGGAGGGGTCTGAAATTGTCATCGTAGGCGCATGTCCACTGCATGTGAGAGACATCATAAAAAAAAAAAAAAAAGGATATCACAATATATGATTTTTTAACTATTTATTTGTATGATACAGCGGCAAATAAATATTTGAACAACTGTCTATCAGCTAGAATTCTGACCCTCAAAGACCTGTTAGTCTGCCTTTAAAATGTCCACCTCCACTCCATTTATTATCCTAAAATAGATGCACCTGTTTGAGGGCGTTAGCTGCATAAAGACACCCGTCCACCCCATACAATCAGTAAGAATCCAACTACTAACATGGCCAAGACCAAAGAGCTGTCCAAAGACACTAGAGACAAAATTGTACACCTCCACAAGACTGGAAAGGTCTATGGGGAAATTGGCAAGCAGCTTGGTGAAAAAAAGGTCCAATGTTGGAGCAATCATTAGAAAATGGAAGAAGCTAAACATGACTGTCAGTCTCCCTGGGACTGGGGCTCCATGCAAGATCTCAACTCTTGGGCTCTCAATGATCCTAAGAAAGGAGAGAAATCAGCCCAGAACTACACGGGAGGAGCTGGTCAATGACCTGAAAAGAGCTGGGACCACCGTTTCCAAGGTTAATGCACTAGGACGTCATGGTTTGAAATCATGCATGGCACGGAAGGGTCCCCTGCTTAAACCAGCACATGTCCAGGCCCGTCTTAAGTTTGCCAATGATGCTTTGGATGATCCAGAGGAGTCAAAGGGGAGTCATAGTGTGTGTGGCGAGACTAGGTATATAGTTTTACACATCATCCCAGTCTATTCTGTAATGTAAGTGACATGCAGAATCAGGGTTTTTTTGTACATTAATCTCACAATAAATGTGGCACAGCCAGTTTTTTATTATGCACACCCAGAATCTCTTTTCTGGCAATGCTAGTGTTTCAAACTTAAAACAATTGGACACACTCCCCATCTACAATTGGTCAAGTCCAGCCTCAAACAATAAGCATAAACACACAACACCACAAACATAATGTCCTGACATTGACACAGAGTTCAGAGAAACTTGGAATAGAAGAGAGCAGTTTAACACTTACTAAATATATACTCATTACTTTTACAGAAACATTTAAAATAATATATAAAATACATTTTTAAAATACCATTCCTTGAAATACCATTTATTTTCAATGGAATTCATTCTGGGTATTTCTGTAAAATGTATAAGATGGAATAATAAAGGAAAATAAATAATTTGAAAGGAAGGGAAATAGGAAGGTGCTTTTTCAGACCAAACAGCCAACTAAAGTTCAGTAGATTACATTGCTGGGAGAAACTGCACATATGCTAGGATCTTTTGTTAGGTGAAAATGCTTCAGCGGCTGTCATCAACCAAGCACACAAATACATTTTCGCTACAAAGATAAATGAATGTTCGATGGGTGAGGGAAAGGCATTATTCTTTAATTAAAGGAAGCAATGACCCCAATCAAAAAACCTTAACGATCAGTGCTGTGTGTTGGGGACAAGGCTGACGGTTATTGGATTTCAACCAGTCATTGTGATAGGGCCCTGATACGGTTTTATGGTATCCAATGCTGTTTCCATTCTGACCTGATGAGTGGATACAGGCAGCCATTTGTGACCTTTCAACTCTGACCCTGACCTAAGAGAGGTGCTTCTACAACCCAGCCACCTCTAACCCGGTCCTGTCGTTACAGCAACCACTCACGCTGATCCATTCATGTCATCGAGACCGGAATTGTGTCCTAAGATAGAACATGACTTTTATCAGCCACACAAACAGCGCCTGGGAAAGTTTGTATCGTAAAGATAAACTCGTAATGATAGCCACTGTGATTCAAACCAGTCTTAGACCTCATCAAGGACATTTATAATTGACCTTGTTTCCTCCAGTCTCCATAAAACAGCAAAGACTAGCGTATAGGGAACGTTACCTCAAGGTCAAATCCTTCCAAACACACTTGTGTAAAATGTCAGTTTCACTTTTATTGACGCTCAGGTAAATAAACAATCGAAATCAGGGGTCGCCAACTGGCGGACTCCGGTCCGGATCCGGACCACGAGATGCATCCACCCGGACCGCAAAGCCTTTTGACGCACTGAAATAAATAAATGCCAAATGTGATTTAAAATAAATAAATAAAGAATCACATTTATAGCAGACAGCTCAGTAGAACCGTTTTTCCTTTGTTGCCACGGTTGCGTTGACAGTTAAAGGGGTCGCACACCGGACTGAAGCTCAGCGGCGCGTCTCAGGATCTCACAACGGACGCACATATCACGCGCAAGCTCAGTTTTGAATCGACTTCTGACAGAAGAACTGCCAGATGAGTGTATCTCTTGTAGCACAGGGTGAAATAAGTATATACATGGACATTTTTGTTTGTTTGTTTGTTTATTTATTTAAAAAAGGACAATGTACATTAATCGACATTACAATAATGTAAATGTACCCGAGTTAGCTCGAAAGGGCTAATTTTCATCGGCAGTCCTCCAGCCAGATGTACAGAAAGGCAACCTTAAAAATAATCACAACTATAAAATAATTATAAAATAAAAAAATTAAAAAAATAAAAAAATTATGTAAGACAATACAGTTAGCAAATATATTTAGTGTAACTTAGTTTTAAAATATATAAATACACACAGAAGGAGCTAGTGTCCACAGATTTGGTTCATTACGAGCCATTTTTTGGCATTCTTTTTGAATGAAGAGAATGACAAAGACTCTCTAATGTTTTCTGGTACTGTGTTCCATTGCTGACCTGCCCTTACGGAGAAAACAGCCTGACCAAAAGCAGTTTTTCTCCGGGGAATGATACAGTCTTCCCTCACTGCTCCTCCTGTTACCCTAACCTCACTTGATCTAAACATTACAAAGTCACATAATGGAAGAGGTGCTAAGCCATGTTTGATTTGATAAATTAAACTAATATTATTAAATTTAATGAGATTATCCCAGGTAAGTATCTGATATTTACTTAAAATACTACAATGGTGATAGCGGAATGATTTTTATCCAGTATTTTTAAAGCCTGTTTGTATACAGTTTCTATTGGTTTTATTGTTGTAGGGTGCGTATTAGACCAGCTTATAAAACAATATGTAATATAAGGTAAAATCATGAAAAAAAATTATAATTTTGCAGCTTGTGTTGAGAGGGAGTCTCTAATGAATCTAAAGTTTACTAAATTAAGTTTAATCCTATTACTTAATTTTTTAATATGAGTTTTAATTAAAATATGAGTAAAAATTAAAAAAAAAAATTTGAGGGAAATATAATATAAATGTAATACATCGTGCAGCTCTTCTGTCAGAAGTCAATTCAAACCTGAGCTCGCGCATATGTGAGTGTCCGGGGTGAGATCCTGAGACACTCACGCGCCCATGGGCTTCAGTCCGGTGTGCAACCCCATTTAGGCTACGTTACTATGCTCACTATATGTTTAGACGCGCAGTCACGCCTGCAGCGAAGAGACTGAGCAGAAAGTGGCGCGCAAAACAGAGACTGAATCAGAAATGGACCCCTTAACCCTCATTCACTATTCCCTAGATTAGTCCACTATTACAGTTCACTTGAAGGAGTGAATGAAAACGAGTGCGTGAAGTCGGACAGCTGTTGTGTGTACATCGCCTGTACACTAGTTATTGCGGTGCAACATGTGAGTACACTCAAACATGTCCACTGTGGTTTCGGACACCACTACAAATGGCTGTCCCCTCAAATAATGCCCTATTTAGGGTATAGGGGCGATTTCGGATTCAGCCATACACATTTTAAAGAATCCTTGTCATCAGCAGTCTGAGGTAAGGGTGCAGAAAATAAATGAGCCAATTTCTCACATGCACTGAAGTTCAGACTATGTAGCTATATTCACTTTTTTTTTTATTATTTGTATTATTTTTTTGGAACCAGGAATGTTTATGCTTTTGTGATGTTATTTGAGGTTATTTACATTTTTCTGGATTTAAAGGAACAGTTGATATAAAGAGATAAAATATTTTGTGCACTTTTTCATTTCATTTCTACCAACATTTAGTTAAGTAGAGACTATACATGTGAATGAACATAAAATTATGTTACTATATTTCTGTTTTGTTTTTAACCAGGAGGGTTTGTGTTCATTGATTGAAGACAAGGGGTTTTTTTTATTTGTTTTTTTTTTATATATATGTTGTTATATTTTGCTGTGGTTTTATGTTCTTATGTACAGCGCTTTGAGAAGCTGCTTTTAAAGGCGCTATAGAAAATAAAGTTATTATTATTTAATCTACACTAATTTCTTTAGTCTGGCAAAAATTCATCTATTCATGTTTTTAGGTATATAATTGTCCGGACCTTGGCCGGTGAGGAAGGTTTTTTTTCTGGACCCCAAGCTATTTTAGTTGAAGACCCCCGATCTAAACCAACACTGAGACTTATGATAAAATTATTCTGAACTTGCAACTCAAAACGTCTAACATCTAACGTCTAAGTGCAAAAACTCAATAACATTTCAATTAAAAATTATTGAAATATCTTATATAAAAAGAGTAGGACTTGTAAATAATTGTGTGTCTTATTCTGTTTTTACATTTTTATACTTGTTTGTATTTACTCTTAAGCCATTTCTCACTTGTATTCTTAGGGTGCGTTCCGGACCAAAAAACAAAAACAAAACATATAGTCCTGGTCTGCTTAGCGTTCACACAACAGTGAACCTAGAGTTACCGAACCAAAGGCACAGGGAAATTGGTCGGCTTATATGACGACGGAGCTTGCTTATCGAACATTCAAAACAATGCTGTGTGCTGGATTAAACGAGATCATTTTATGCATGTACATATGTCATTATTTTTACAAGCTGAGAACTCATGAAGAGATTTCCTCCAATGTATGCAAAAAAAAAACGAAGATCTGCTGCAAAAGAGACGGCAGTTCCATCGTCTGTACCAACTAATGGGCAACACGTTTTTTTTACTGATTAAGAAAAAACATTATTATAATAATTATATTATTATATTATGTTGTTACATTATAAACAGAAGTCTGTAATACAGAGCCAAGGGAATGTAGAGGAAGAGAAGGAGAGAGAGAGAGAGAGAGAGAGAGAGAGAGAGAGAGAGAGAGAGAGAGAGAGAGAGAGAGAGAGAGAGAGAGAGAGAGAGAGAGAGAGAGAGAGAGAGAGAGAGAGAGAGAGAGAGAGAGAGAGAGAGAGAGAGAGAGAGAGAGAGAGACCTGGTGACATTCTTACAAAGAACTTTGTGTATTGGGATAGTGTGAGTGTGTGAACACATTCGTAAACAAAATCAGTGTAATGTTGTGTGCCAATAAAAAATTAATTGTATAAAATTTCCTACCACTTTAAGTTAATGCCTTGATTTAATTGAATTGTTTAAGTAAAAAAATAAAAAAGTATTTTTTTTTCCAGAGAGACAAAAAAACGTGTTTCAGATTCCGTAGAGAAGTTATCCAATGAGGCACTCTTTTGTTTAGTTTTGCCATGATAATTACCGTGGCGCTGCATTCCTAATCACTGCTGATTAAGAGAATGCAATTACCCTCAAACTGAAACACGACTGAAACAACGCAGACCTAAAATGTACCGTTTTGCCTCATCCACAATGGCAAGACAAGGAAATGTGCATGGCGTTTGGCTTCGTTCATTGAAAATAAACAAGTCACTCTCCAGTTTCCAACCCATCAGTTATAATCACAAGTATTTGTTTGTTTTCTGCAAGCTGGTGGTTTGAAGCTCAGATGAAACAAAAAAAATATTCGTCACATGTAAGAGTGCTGTTTCAGATCATAACGTGCAGGAGAAGTTTACGTTACGGCTTGTCCACAGAGCACAAGGCGATTTATGACGGAAAAGTGGCTACTGTACAGCTTTGATCAACAAAAAGAGATTCTAGATTTAAAATGTCAGTGTAGTATTACTTACAGGGAAAACATTTACATTTCCAAACAAAAAAATTAGATATCCATAAAGTATCCATTATTGTAATGCTATCCTCACTGTGGCCTTAAAATCAACACAAACCAAACTCCAGCATGTTGAGGATTATGCAGCTAGAATCCTGATAGAGCAAGTAATCACATCAGGTTTTGTGTGCATTCTAACAAACATTTACTTACATATAAGGTTTTGTGTGATTGGCTCTAAAGTATCTGTCCTTTAGGGAATAGGGATGCACTGATATAAAATTTGGTCAGAATCCGATAACCGATACTTCCTTATATTTGAAACCCGATAACCAATATATTGGCAGAAAAAAATGGTAACACTTTAAAATAAGATTCATTAGTTAACAATAGTTAACTACATTAGTTGACATGAGCTAATGATGAACTGCACTTATAAAGCATTTATTAATGTTAATTTCAACATTTACTAATAAACTATTAAAATCTTGTTAACATTAGTTAATGCACTGTGAACTAACATGAACAAACCATGAAGAGCTGTATTTTTATTAACTGAAGTTAACAAAGATTAACAAATACAGTAACAACACTGATAGTTAATAAACTAATGTTAACGAATGAAACCTTATTGTAAAGTGTTACTAAAAAAATGTATATCATTTTTGAGAGCCTGATTACAAAAACTAAATTATAATGATGTTCTCATTATAATTTTATGTAGCCTATATGATATATTTGCACTGCACATGTTCCTTTTTGAAGTGATTCCAATTATAAGTCAAGCAATTCAAAACCATCATGGTGAACAGTGAGCTTCTGAGCGTCTCAGATGAAGTAGTAATACATTTTATTTTTATGCTCCAAAATGGTCAAATTTACTACCTAAGAAATTAGAATTGATCACTGTGTTTTCTAAAATCTAATTATAAAGGGGTGGTTGCATGCGATTTCACTTTTTTAGCATGAACAGTATCTGCAAAGTTACAGCGCTGAAAGTTCAATGTAAACGGAGATATTGTCTTTTAAAGTTACGGCAATATATTGCCTACAAAAACGTCCGGTTTGGACTACAACGAGCTTCTTCCCGGGTTGGTGACATCATAAACCCAATTGCTAGTCAACGCAGATATTACTTCTGCCCGTAATGGTAAGGGGCGTGGCGTTTCCCGGCAACCTGTGCTTGACACTTCAGCCAATAAAAATACATGAAACTACATTTGGCCATCTAACCAATCTAAGACCATTGTGTTTTTCGGAGGGATGGTCTTCATAGAAGCAGGAAGCAAACGAGCAGTTCAAAGGATAGTGGAGACAGCGGTGTGGAGTAAAGGTAAAATAGAAGAAAAATATGCAGTTTAAAAAGTTATACTGTTATACTGCGCCCCATAAACACAACCAAGCCTAGAAAAAAACCAACCCCTTTAAAACTTTATTTTATTTATTTTATTTAATATTTTATACATTTTGTAGATAGTTTATTATTATTATTATTATTATTATTATTATTTGTGGTATAGTTTGTTTTTTGTATTTGTTTTTTTATCATAATTTTGTACACCACAGTATTACAACATTATTGTATGGCATCATAATTTAAAATATAAAGACAAAATATCCTCCTTTGTATCTTCATAAAACAATTTTGTGCAATTAATTGGATTTTTTAAATTATTTTTTATCTTGTAATATCCTTCAAGTAGTTTAATTATTTTTTTAATATTCTCAATTATTTTTATTATTTTATTATTGCCCTTTAAGGTGGTTCACTAAAAAACATTTAAATATTCTTGATTATCTCATTCTTTTTTTATATTTTTAATTATTTTAATATTGTCCTTCAAGGAGTTGAATTATTATTTTAATATTTATTTATTTATTTATTTATTTATTTATTTATTTATTTATTTATTTATTTATTTATTTATTTATTTATTATTTTTAATATTGCCCTTCAAGGTAGTTTAATGTTGAAGTGCTAAAACTTTCCCTTGTTGAGGTCCGCTTTAATCAACTCATTGTAATATCAAAATGGCATCTGACAGCTGGCCCAGACAGCTTAATTTACTGATGTGACAAGTCGAACGCTCTACAAGTCCTGTGCATGTTCTCAGATGTTATCTCTTCTAAAGCAAACACACAATCCCAAACGGACCAAGGGTCTGTGTTTCTGTGAGGACACTCCACACAAGGGGACTTTACAAGGGGAGCAAATATTTACTCTGACTACATTTAAAGACCACAGAGGATTGTGGTTAAATACACAGATGTGATTAGAAGCTTCCTTACGATGATCTGGGCTTAGAGGCGTCAAAAGATTTCTAAAAACTGCTCATTTATTAAATTAAAAAAAGTTAAAGTGTTTTTTCCCCCTCTCTGTTGAAGGTTTAGGAGGAGGGGGATGACTGAAATAATCTAACGTGACAGTAATGATAATAGCATTCATAAATCTTGTTGTTTTCCTTTCTGGGCTAAAGAAACAATGATTATTATATGTTCAGCTCATGGTGATAATACACACAGTGATAATATGATTTTGATTTTGTAAATACACATATCCATCTACGTAAACAGTGACAGAAAGAGAAGAAAGAGATTTTGAATGAGGTATGCTAGATCAACCTACTATAAGTATCTTCAACAGTTAAAGAAAAAAGCTTGCATGAAGGACTGTTACTCCAACAGCATAAAAAAAAACAACCAAAAAAAAAAACAATTTGCCACAATAATGTCTCCTTCCCAGCCAACAATATTGCAGTCAGAGAGTGAATTAAAAGTCACTCAAGTCGTAAGCTTTCCTCATGCCGTTCCCTCTCACTTCCTGTCAGGAAGAGCCCCCTCTCCGGACGCATAGCTCGCATCGGCAGGGCGCCGGCAGAATTAAGTGCCAGTTGGTGTTAGTGTGTTTTCTCTGGGCCTCGACGGAGCCCAGGGTTCAAAGAATGCTGAGAGCAATGTTATCCACTGGCACGGAGACCCTCATGGGTCGTTGTCTGGGGTGGAGGAGGGAGGCAGATGGAAAGGGGGAAAGACAACACGTGCCCTGGGCCTGCGCTTGAACCTTACGTATATGTTATGCCTCTCAGCGGGGTCCAGGTCCGACTGTGAGATGGGGAGGGAGAAAGATTCAACCTCAGGTTCAACCACATTCCTCATCAGCTCTGCGACGTTTATGGAACTTGCAAAGTTAAAAAAAAATGGCAGGTCTAAATTAGACGAAGCATTCTTGCAGTCTGATGTAAATAGCTTTTCATTTAAAAGGGACAGTTTTAATGGTCAGAAAGCCTGCTGGCCTGAGGTGGAGGAATACATTTAAAGCTGATTCCTTGAACAGTGTACTGTCACTTGGAACCTGATGTGTGCAGATGTTTACTTACAGGTTTATAATGTTTGTACATTACACTTTGTTTCTTGACAGATATTTTAAAGGAAGTGTATGTAAGATTGTGGCCAAAACTGGTACTGCAAACACTTTCAAATTACTGTAGAGCGATGTATCCCCTCTCTCTGACTCAAGGTTGCCAGATAGGCTGCAGGATCCAACAGGAAAGTTTGTAGCTGCAGCTGTGGTAACTAGAGCAGAGCTGGCAACCTGGATGGAGAAACACTACTGACACTACTGACTTTGTGATTGGTAGATAGGTGGAGGGTGGAGCAAAACGCAACATGTCAACATCAGCATCAGTTGAGGGCTGCAACAACAAATTTTAAATGACAATATCCTGGCCGGACTACTGTTGTCAGTGACAAGTTTTATAAATTAACATGATTTCTTAATGTCTAATGACATATCAGGGCCATTTTATGATTAATTGAAATACACTGAAATACATACAGTTCCTTTAACACTATCCATTACAAGTTCCAAAACTGCTCCAGTGAGAAATCATTTGTATCTATGATTTGTCTTGTTGTTGTTGTGTGTGTGGTGTGTGTGTGTGTGTGTGTGTGTGTGTGTGTGTGTGTGTGTGTGTGTGTGTGTGTGTGTGTGTGTGTGTGTGTGTGTGTGTGGTGTGTGTGTGTGTGTGTGGTGTGTGGTGTGTGTGGTGTGTGTGTGTGTGTGCGTACAATTCAGAATAGCGCTGGTCTATTGTGCCATGCTGTCTGACTGTGCCGTTTGACTTTACATTAAGTATAGTCTGATTTAAAAATTCACTGTTTATATATTTAATATTTTTTACATCAATTTGCAGTATTTTTACTATCTCCATTTCTAACTGCAACGTAATGATCTTTTAAAAACAGGCACCTTACAATTCATACTTATATCAAGATATTGAGATCAATGTTTGTCAAAACAAAACACAAAACAAAACAAACCAGCACAAACTGTAAGCAAATTAAGAGAATGCTTACAGTGGCCCATTATTTACTCTTAATAAACCTTTGTGGTATACATTGGCCCTGAATTTAGGATCAGCTAAATGCGATCACAGGATTATATCTGTTTAATAAAACTTGTAAAGCTAATGAGAGAAAGAAAAAAACCCTGCACCGATTACATAATACCTATTATAAGAGCTTTTACACAAACACTTCTTGTGTTTCATGATTGGGGCCTGGTTTCATTTTTTGACACAGCGAGTGACACAGTTGAGAAATGATGAAGAGATCCAGTGAACAGTCACTGCTGAGGCTTTCACTGGACAGTCGACCGATCGATTCCTCTTTCTTTTGCTCTCCCTGCGAGTATTGATCCCAGAGTCACCATGACTCCAGGGGGTTAAACTTTTGAGCCACTGGCCACTCTCCATTCTCTTCCTAAAGGTCAAAGGTTAAGAAATGCCAAGTGCTCAGGGGGAAGTCAGTGTCTCCAGTACATATTGACTGACGAAGGTGCCCATCTGTTTAACAGGTTAACTCTACATTAAAGACTCCCTGGTCAGGATCATCAACAAAATCAGGACAACAGATGTGAAACGATGGTGATCAAAGTATGAAGATCATAAGCTTTTAGCAGCTTATGATCTAAATGCATGACAGAAAAAAAGGCAAATGAAATACACCAATGCAGGCCCAGCCTTTTGCAAACATGTACATGAAGATATGTTTTTTTTTTTTTTTTTGCTCTTGTACCTTAGCCTTTCCATTGTGTGAGGCATTCAGAAGATGAATGTCTTAAAGAATAGATGACCTGACACAAGGTCTGAGCGGTAATGGCTGATATAGGGAAACACGGCTGCCCCGACTCCCATATATAACTGACAGACACGCAGCTATCAGGAGGCCACTGTCAAGTAGATGGATGAGATGATTTTCAAACCAAGTCCGATCTGAGAGCAGTTTGCAATTGCTTTTCTGATGCTTTTATAAGGTAGCATTTAACAAAAATATATTTTTGTGTATATTTTTAGCTGGACAATCTTATATTATATAGCGTGTATATGTGTATATATATATATATATATATATATATATATATATATATATATATATATATATATATATATATATATATACACATACACACACACACACACACACACACACACACACACACACACACACACACACACTCTGGGAGTCATCTTATTGGGCCTGGATTTATTTTCTAAGAGGACAACGACTCAAAACATTATTTTAACTAATATCGGAACTACCTGTGATGGAAGAAGTCTCCTGGAACACTGAAAATGATGGACTGGCCCCCTAAAAGTCTGGACCTCAACCACATTGAGCATATTGAAGTGAGTTGGAAAATAAACTGGACAGCTTCTAACAGATCAACTTTGGGGACAAAATGTTCCCTTGCTGCCTTATATATCCCATCCACTAACGGGTGCCGTGATGAAGAGATAATCAGTGTTCTTTACTTCACCAGTCAGTGGTCGGTTTATATATTAGTGCTTAAAATGTTAACACGTTAATGCATGCAAGCAATTTTTTCAAGTTTAATGCATTAAAATATTTAACACAATAACGCAACATAATTTTTTTCTTCCACAAACTTCTACTCCTTGTATATATATATATATGTATATATGTGTGTATATATATATATATATATATATATATATATATATATATATATATACATACATACATATACATACATATATACATACATATATATATACATACATATATACATATATATATATATATATATATATATATATATATATATATATATATATATATATACACATATATACATATATATATATATACAAGGAGTAGAAGTTTGTGGATTTGATTATATAAAATCAAATCCACAAGCTTCTACTCCTCGTCAGTGTCTCAATGTGGGCAGCATTATTTATTGAAAAGCTGAAACCTTTTTAAGTGGTATCCTCCAGTACAACAGCAGGTGGTATATCTTCTTCAGCGAGGCGGTGTGTGTGTATGTGTGATGGTTGTCAAAGAGAATTAGGTCGGGTGAAACACAAGGCTTTACGTGGATGCCTTGAATGGCAATATGAGGACACTCAAAGATGATCTTCATGTAATATGCAGGGCCTAATCTGAAGTCACATCACTCGCAATTTCCTAAACGGAGTGGATACTTTGATAGCTGTTGTTTTATACTCATCCAGCCTCTCTCATCGTACCCACATTCATTCTTCTAGCCTTCTGCTCTGCTCTCCTCTCTCTGCTCTGCTCTGCTCGAAAGTATTAAAGGAATTTTCTGGGTTCAATGCAAGTTGAGTTTAAATCTACAGCATTTTTAGCATAATTTTACCACACAAAATAATTTACTAATAATTAATACAAATCATAAAATATACATGGTAAACGTTAGGTGTGTAACAATTCTCTGAAAAAAATCGAATTGCACTTCTTCCCACCCATGGTTCAGCACGCACCGCGGTTAATCTCTAAAACAAAAGCTTTCTTTTAAAAACTGAAATCTGAATGTTTATTGTACTAAAATCATACTGATATGGCACGTCCTTGAATTCAGATATTCCAATCACTTTAATGGCCACAGGTGTATAAAATTAAGCACCTAGGCATGCAGACTGCTTCTACAAACATTTATGAAAAACAATACAAACAAAGGTCACTCTCAGATGCTCAGTGAATTCTAACATGATAAAAAGATATAGCAATAAATCCATTCATGACATTTTCTCACTAATATATATTCCACGGTCAACTGTTAGTGGTATTATCCAATTGGAAGCAATTGGGAACAACAGCAACATAGCCACAAAGTGGTAGACCACTTAAAAGTCACCAACTTTCTGGAGAGTCAATAGCTACACACCTCCAAACTTCGTGTTGCCTTCAGATTAGCTCAAGAACAGAGTGTAGAGAGCTTTATGGAATGAGTTTCCATGGCCAAGCAGCTGCATCCAAGCCTTACATCACCAAGTGCAATGCAAAGTGTCAGATGCAGTGGTGTAAAGCACACCATCACTGGACTCTAGAGCAGTGGAGACGTGTTCTCTGGGATGATAAATCACGCTTTTCTGTCTGGCAATCCGATGGTTGAGTCTGGGCTTGGCGGTTGCCGGGAGAAGAGTACTTGCCTGACTGCATTGTGCCAAGTGTAAATTTTGGTGTAGGGGGTCCTGACTTCAACCTGACAGAATACCTTTGGGATGAATTAGATTGACTGCGAGCCAGATCTTATCGTCCAACAACAGACACATATACAGTTGTGGACAAAGTTATTAGAACAAGTGGCTAATAACTTGGCACTCTGGGAGTCATCTTATTGGGCCTGGATTTATTTTCTAAGAGGACAACGACTCAAAACATTATTTTAACTAATATCGGAACTACCTGTGAGGGAAGAAGTCTCCTGGAACACTGAAAATGATGGACTGGCCCCCTAAAAGTCTGGACCTCAACCACATTGAGCATATTGAAGTGAGTTGGAAAATAAACTGGACAGCTTCTAACAGATCAACTTTGGGGACAAAATGTTCCCTTGCTGCCTAATATATCCCACCCACTAACGGGTGCCGTGATGAAGAGATAATCAGTGTTATTAACTTCACCAGTCATAATGTTATGCCTGATCGGTTTATATATTAGTGCTTAAAATGTTAACACGTTAATGCATGCAAGTAATTTTTTCAAGTTTAAAGTATTAAAATATTTATTAACGCAACATTTTTTCTGTCATCCTTTGGCTAACGTTACATTTTATGTTCACGTTCTTATTAATGCAAATGCATTTAAACCATTCAAGCATGACAAGACAAAAGAGAACGCTCAGTCTGTGAATGTGCTGTCCGTATGACACACCAAAGCACACAAGTATCGTGTGCACAGATAGCACACTAGGATCAAGAATTATACCAAAATACCCTTTTTTAAAATCAAGTATCCTCATAAGAGCAGTCTTAAATGAGTTAAATGAACTTAAAGAGTTGCGTGAAAATGAGACGCATGTGAGATCTGTTTCATGTGCAGCAGCAGATCTTAAAAAAATCAGCCACAGCTGTCATTTATGTTAATCAAAGAACAAAGGTCAGAGGGAAAAAAAAAACACTCACTGCATGCATTACTCACTTTGTAGCTTTAATAAGGAATAATATATATTTAATTTATAATTTATGAAGTGCAAACTGTTTGATAACTATTCAATTGCTGTATATGTCCTACCTGTTAGACAGAAGGGCATAAAAAGATGCCCTTAAACAAGTATTTAAAATATACTGTCTTTATGTTGTTTTTACATTAATTTCGAGATTAAGCTGTGAAATTATGAAATATATTAAAAGTGTGATTAAAAATGTTTTTGTTAATCGATTGATAGCACTTTATATCAACACATTCATTGTACCCAATGTAGTTTGTTTGTTCTATTAAAATATGCATATGAAAATCTCTTTCATATTCAGGACTGAAAGAATGGGGGCAGGGGGAAATCAAATAAAAGTTGCATGTCTAATACAGCTTTATATAACAACTATCAATAAAACACAAGTGAAAAGCAATAAACCACAATAGGCTTATAGAAGATGATGAAAATTGATCCAGTGTTGAGAATAAAGGGATTAATTTCAGAGAGATGCAATAAAATTGCAGTTAATAATCGCAGTCTAACAGAAGAGCAACCTTTCTGATCCTGAGTGATTAAAAACTAGTCTGTGACCCCAACCTTTGACCTCTAGCCCCAAACCCACTCCATCTTGTACCATAGATATTAATTAGAAAAATTGTGCAGACAGTACCATATCCGGCTGGTTCTATTTTGGGATAAGAAGGAAATGTAAGCAAAAGAAAACGAATTGATCAACATCCTATCCTCCCTTTCTCATTGCCTATTCAGTCAACAAAAGGACTGCTTCACTTCCTCTATACAACAACCGCGCTTCCTGTGCAGGGGTGTCATGTCCTGATTAACCACAAGATCAATCAAAGACCCTAAAGTTCTTCCTGATTCTTCTTCCAAATAAGAGAAAGAAAAATCTTCCACGTTCATAAAACAAATATTTCCCCCTACAAAAGACTGTAATTTCACTGGGGTAAACAGGGCATAAGACCTCATTTGAGCTTTGCCGCCTTTTTCCACCATTTCCCCCCCACAATAAAATTACATTTGCATCAGCTTTGAGAGAATTTAGTTCAGATGATTTATTGAAGTAATCAGCAGCAACGCAGCCCTTTCATTGCAGCACAGGGCCTGAGACGCGCCGCCACTGGAACGGGTTTTGGGCCGGAGGCTTTTTTTCAGTGAAGGCAGGCAGAACCCAAATTCTCCCCTTTGATTAGATTAGCATTACACAACAGCGTGACAGATATGACAAATAGGTGCATTAGAGCGTGTCATTTATTCCCTCTTTTCTAGATGCTTGGGTTCACGGGGGGACCCCCACCTCACGCCTCACTTCTGCAAATATATGCGGCCCCTGACGCCCCGCCTGATGCCTGATCTCTCTGGATTACCTTCAGAGAGGGTTATAGGAGGACGATTTGTGCTTTATTTCTGAAAATAAAAGCAATAAAAAAGATACAAGGAGTGCTTGTGTATGTGTACTAGTCATTTGTATGTAAACACCATAATGCACTCACCTTTATCCATGGATTGTTAAAACTTAAAATAATTCAATAATGTCTTTACTCAAGCAAAATGATAGTCACTGAAAATCTGTGTGTGTGTGTGTGTGTGTGTGTGTGTGTGTGTGTGTGTGTGTGTGTGTGTGTGTGTGTGTGTGTGTGTGTGTGTGTGTGGTGACAGAATATCACACACTTCAGTGACTCTCCTCCTCTAAGGGCACCCTATGGCTACCTCCATTAGCCCCCATCACAAACACTCATATTATGTACACATTCTCACTCTCTCACCACACACACACACACACACACAATTCTAACATCACATCACTGATTTACTCTTAATAAAGACTGACAAATGCCCCTAGAACTCAAACACTGACACACTCAAACCTACAATGTAACCCACTGACACACACAAACCTACAATGTAAATCAGGACCTACCATAAACCTCTAATGTTTTATATAAAGTTTATTATAATGACCACAAACCCACTCTCTAGATCCCTTCATTCTAAATATTACTCAGTTATTTTAACCCCCATAATCTAATTTAAAATACAAATGTTATACAACTTTAGACAGTCCACTGTTCATAGTGGTTAATTTTATATACACACAATTATGTTTATTTATAAATACATTTTCCAAGTACAGATGTCTTCATATATCTGCAAAAGGAGGATTTAGATCATTTTGGGAACACTTTCTTTCCCAAATTATAGCAAAGAACATAAAGTCACACAAAACACGCTCAAACACACATACACACTCCCACACAAACCAACACACTGTTATCAATCCTCCACCCTACCTGCCTTAAATACTTTCTGCAAAACCCGATGGGGAGGCCGATCGATCGCAAAACGCTATCAATGTTGCATTATCCTCTGTGACTGGCTATATGACCAAGACCGTTACACTGGGTCAAGACCCCTGACCTTTGAACTCACATCAACAGCATTAAGAAGGGCACTGTGGCCATTTTTCTGGACTTTTGTCTATACTCAGAGCTTAATAAGAAAGGATTTGTGCTGGCAGTGTGAAGATAACACCTGCAGTGATGGATTTATTAACAGTGAAGAGAAAGAGACAGAGGGGAAGGCAGAAAACCCTTGAGAAGAGATGGAGGAATGACTTACCTGAGAACACAGCAGCATGACCAGTTCAACCACAGAACTGCTGGACTTCATACACACAAGACCTGCAACAAGAAAAAACTCAGTTTTATTTGGATCTAACGGTACAGTATCCTGCTTATTTATTGGTTACAAATAAACACACGGATATTAAAAGAAGGACAGAATGAAGGTTTCAAAGATGAGTGGTCAGTTATACACTGCTGCCATGGGAAATGGTTATTATTCAGAAATATTTGATGTCTAAATACAATACTGCAACTGACCAAGAATATAATAATAGTTGCATGCCACTGTAAAAAGACTGCAAATAACTTATTTTTTTCTGTTCTGTTCTGTGAAGTAGCATTACATGAAATATTTTTTTTTTGCCAATAAAAATATTTCATTCTTCTCACGAGTGACTATTTTGCTGACACATGAACATTTGTGAGTGGCCTAATTCTGCACCATCTTGTCGGGTCAAGGAGTATTGATGACCTTAATGAACCTACATGATGCTACTGTAAACTAATACATGTTTGAGCTTGTATTACATGAGACTAAATATGGTGAGCATATGTTCTATTGATCTGCAGCTATAAAGGACTACTTACGTAAGAGAGAGATTTAGCGTGAAAGCTAAAGGTGAGAACAAACAGGAAGCTGAAGGAAGGACACATTTTTGTTTTAAGTGGCTTTCTAAAGTCGCCCTGCAGCTATCAATCAGCATTTAATTTCTCTGGGTGGCAGTGGACAGTCCAAACACTCGTACGAGTGTGCTGACCTCTGACCCAGAGCTCTATAAAAGAGCTATTTAAAAGATACTGAAAGAGTTAAAAGATACTTTCAGCCACATTTACAGCTTAAATATGGGTAGAGGTTAGACAGGGGGTGGGTGCTTTTGTAACATATTGGGAGTGATGAGACATCTCTGTGTTTGTATGTAGTAATGTGAACCTCACTTCAAAAAAGTGCAGGCATTTAGTTGTACTGCAACTATTAAAGGGTTATCCTATAATTTCCCGTTATATCCCATAAAACTTTTAAGGCCCTGATATACTCACAGTAAAGTTCTTTTTCGTTCTTTACTTAGGTGTAAAACGAAGTTTGAAATACATGATCAGCAATATACTGTTAGCGAACTGAAATCGTTAGATCAATATGTAAATATGTGATGCGCAATTTCCTCTTAACAAAATAAACAACAAAACTAATAAAACAGCAAGCATTTAAAGGGGGGGTGAAACACTCAGTTTCAGTCAATCTCATGTCAATCTTGAGTACCTATAGAGTAGTATTGCATCCTTCATATTACATCCTCCACTGTACCGAGTCTTTCCGGAAAAAAACGAGCGCCTGGAGGTGTATCGTGTGGGCGGAGCTAAAGAATGACGATCGCGAACAAAGCGGTGACGTCCTCAAGCGTGGAGAAACCCATGGCTATCTCAGCTAATACAGATAATGATCCAGAATCATTCGGAGGCTGAAATAAATTGAACAGGAGAAACAGCAACACAGGACGTCCGTCTCTGTGGTATGTACTGTATTTAGTGTCCTGTCAACATTTGTGTGTGTTTACTCTCAGTTTATGAGGACATGATTCGGTTTATGGACTATTGTATGTGACTAAACCTTAGTAGTAGAAAGCAAAACGGTTTTGCACGTCAGACTAGTGTAACGTTATAACTTACATAGAACAGCAATAGAGTCCGTTAGCGCATTTGAATGACGACGCACGCGATCGTGTCGTTTACTGATGTTTACTCACGCGACGAGCCAATAGCAGAGACATTTGAAGCAGTTTTACTCACCGGCTGCTTCCAAAGCAGGAACGAACCTTTATCGCTGGGACCGCTCCGTCAAAAACACTCTTCTTTGGTATGATTTGGTAAAGTCCTGACAGCAGTGAACGGTGGAGATCCAATTTTGCGACGCGACTGAAACGATTTTGTGAAGCTTCCCGTCACTTCTGCGTTTAAATCGGTTCAAATGCAGCGCTGCCTTCCCGGAATGCTGTGCTGAAGCGTTGAAGTCGCTTGATGTCACCCATAGGAATAAAGTGGAGCGCGGCGCCTGGATCAACTGGATCTGCACCTGAGAGAGTGTTTATGGGCGTGCATTATCTCTCTCGCTCTAGTCACGCGCGTGCGCACCCTACCGGGAGAAGAGCCCGTACGGCCCATACAAGGACCTTCCGTTCTATTAACGTCAAGTCGACCCATACTCGAAAAAAACTCTCCGAAACTAGTGAGAAACCGGAAGGAGTATTTTTAACACAGAAATACTCCATCAAACGTCCAACATTAGTTTTTGAAACTTTGTCTATGTTTAGGATGGAAATCCAAGTCTTTAACAGTGTAAAAAGCTCAGTATGCATGAAACAGCATTTCACCCCCTCTTTAATAAAGCATAAAAAAGCACTTGATCATAGCATGTTTGTACGAGCTTGTAACTTCACATTTATTTATATAGCACTTCAAGCTGATCAAGCAAATCAAGCAGCTTTACTGTATTAATGAAAAACAGTGTGTCTCATTTCATCAGAAGTACAACTTAATTTTCTACTATAAAGCAGCTCTCCAGTGTGTTCATGTTTTCACTAGCAGCTGTCTGACCTCGACGGACTGAACTGGAAAAATTAACCAGAAAAGATTTCTGTGTGAAAGGAGGCGGAGCCTCCACGCATATCTACCTATTACATAATCGCCACGGACCAATGATAGTACAAAGATGTTTACCAGTAATAGCAAACTTTTCCAGAAAGGTACCTTTGACAAGCTGTTTCGAACTCCAAAAACGAACGTCAAACAAAGTGTCAGTCTTCAATTTCGCTTGAAGTATATTTGGTACTTTATGATGGATGGACGTACTTTCTGGGCTTCGAAATCTAAGGTACCAATCACGCCCATTATAAAGCTTGGAAGACCCAGGATATTTTCAAATATAAGTCAGATTGTGTTTGCCTCAAAGAAGAATGTTTTATACACCTACGATGGACCCTAGGTGGATAATTTATGGGATCATTTTCATTTTTGGGTGAACTAATCCCATACAATTTTAATACATTTGTGTAAAATATTGTGCAAAGGTCAGTAATAATAGCAGAACAGTAGCTCACTGGTGCCCTCGATGAGTAGCTCCTGCCCGTGACTGCCCAGCAGTGTGCGAGAGAGGAACGGTGCGAAATCCACAAAAATCTCTCGGAGTAAAGGAGCTGCCTTCTCCAGAGCATGTTCCAATCTCTCTGAGATACTGAAAACACACATACAAACACACTTTAAAATACTGAACAGACAGTGAAATAGCAAAGAAATGTTGAATACAGTGTATTTCTGGAGAAAAAAGAAAAACAAAGACCTCATGCTGGGGGCGGAGCTCTGGGTCACTGGGGATAAGGCAGGGACAGATGGCAGGTTGGAGCTGGTGGAGGAACCTCCTGCAGAAAATACCAGTAACCAGTAAACTACTCATTACACAAATGCATACACACACTAAACAATACAGGGACAGATAGAACAAGCACATGTTCCATGAATGAATCCTCACTAATTCTACAGATTAGAGCTGGGTGATATGAACGACAGATAATTGTTTTGAAATTATTATTAGTAATAATAATAATAATTATTATTATTATTACACTCATTTTAATATCACCCATTGTTTTCCTTCTCAGTTTATTCAAACAGCTACTGTAGATAATTGCAGTAGAAATACAGTAAAATCTAGTTCAAAATAACCAATGCAATGTTTTTTTTTTCAATGCACACAAGAATTCGATTTAATAATTGTATGTTAAAATAATCCAAATATTTACACTTTATACAGTAAATGTAGTGACAATGTTCATATTGTCCAGCACAACTAGCAACCTAGTAAAATCACCCTTTCCTGCAGCTATCGTGAAGATGTGCGTTGAAGCCCTGAAACCATGTGAAAGGAGCTTTAACTGAATGATAGCTCTGCTCTCGTTAGCATTCATGTAAAATAAGCATTAGAGCAGCTCTTACACTCCCCCTGATAAAACAGCCCATAAATTCATTAGCCCTGTGTGTGGCTGTGATTAGTGTACGAATAATTATATGTCAATAAATTTCATCTTGCCCTGTAAGTGTCACATTTTGGGCTAGTAAAGGTCTTGGCACGATCAAGCTCTCTCTCACAGGATATCACACCACAATAAATCTGCATGCACTAATATCTCCACACACACACGTGGAGTCTCAGGACAGGGATAACTCTAGCAGGATGACAGGCAGCAGCGTGGAATGTTCCTGGCTGTGGGGACAGCGGCCCTTTAAGCACCAACATGTGCTTCTGCGGAGATGAAGTAGCCACTTCAAACAGCCCAGAGAAAATTAGCTTATCACTATTCAGCTGGGACCTGCCCCTCTCCTCGCACACACATACACAAGAGAACCATAAAGACACAGACAAGCTTACAACTACAAGCATGAGATATAGACCCATGAGTACACTAGTTCAAAGACAAGAAAAGCGAAAGGGAGCTAAAAACAATCCCTTCTTGCACAAAGGATCATGTGTGCATGCAGATGTTGATTACACTATATTAGAAAGGACATCTCATTGATGCACACTGGTTTTTTTAGACAGAGGAGATGATGTTGGCGACAATTCAAATCCAACTTCTAATCACCACACAAACTTTTTGATGTGATTAGATCTACTGAAAAACATGATTTAGACGATGTATGAGGATTTTAAATTGTTAGTTTTTAAAAATTTTGTTTCACTATATCTGTGTGAGTTTTTTTTTTTTTAATCATTCAGTGCATTAACTAACATTATTACACGGCTCTGTGAAATACTTGATTCTGATTGGTCAATCGCGCATTCCAGCGGTATCTTGACTGGTACTACTTCTATGCTTAACGCTGGCGAAATCTGGTGGCTGTTAGATACTTAAACAGCCATGGCTACAATGGAAGACTTCAAGGCGGGTTTCCTTTAAAAAGTTTTAAATATGAATATTTTTCTTACACAAACGCATCGATTCGAATCAGAAGGCTCTATTAACCCATCGGAGCCGCGTGGAGCACGTTATTTGACGGACAGCTGCATTTTTTATGGACTTGAAAAACAGCTTCAACTACTGCTGGGATTAACTTTAGCCTGGACTTTTTAAATACAACTCCGATTGTATTTGTCTGAAAGAAGAATGTCATATACACCTATAATGACTTGAGGGTGAGTAAATCATATGTTTGGTTTCATTTTTGGGTGAACTAACCCTTTCAGCATTCATTTTCAACATTTAGCAGCAATAGATAAAGACTTAAAGCAGTTTGGAACTGTTTTTCTTCGCGGAAGCTTTGCGTAAGAGCTAATAAAATATTTAATCTCAAGACAATATTTTGTGTCTAATTTATTTGAGACTAGTAGCCGTGTAATAAGGGGATAATGTACACCCAGCCAGTTGTTATGCAGAATAAACCCCTTCTGAGTGATGCAAGACGCGATAACAACCGGCTGGATGTACATTATCCCATACTTAACTAACAATGAGCAATACATTTGTTACCGTATTTATTCATCTTTGTTAATATTAGTTAATAAATATACAACTGTTTGTTGTAGTCCATTTTAGCTTGGGTCCAAGAAATAATATAGTAAATGTTGAAATTAATATTAAAGCTGCTGTCCATAAAAAAAAGTTGTGTTCAAGATTTACAACATGAATCCATTTTTCAAACCGTTTTTTTTTTTTTTTTGTCTTACCCTGAATCATGATGTTACACTTATAATAATTGGTTATATTGGGACTATTTAATTTCCAAGTTAATATTAAAGGAGAGATGAATTGAGAAATCAGCTTTCCCTTGAGCTTTTGAAATATAAAAAGTCATGGTAATATAAGAATATCCTGTAAGTTTCAGAGCTGAAAACGTCCGTGTTAGACAAAGAAAAGCTTTTATAGACCCCAGGCCCAGAAAACGATCATGTTCGCATCTTGACGTCATCGACTGACGAAACACCGCCGCTACAGAATAATAGGCACGTGTAATTCATTAGCCCCACCCACCGACTCATCAGATCACGCTAGCCAGCAGCAATAAACATGAAGAATATAGCAAGATATTGTGCTATTCCTGGTTGTGGAAGAACACAATCGCTGCATAAGCTTCCTTCGGATCTTAATATAAGGAATGTGTGATTGAACTTTATTTTTAATGAAGTTCCAGCTCACGTGGGGAAGACAGTGGTGTTCACTTAATTTCACTGTGGGATCGTTTGTAAAAAATCTCACAATGCTATTCTTCTATATTGGATCCAACAGGAGGAATGGTGCAACACACTTAGGTGAGTAAAACATGTTTTTTTTGTATGTAATAGTATTGCATTGTTATAGATTGTTTTGCTTATTCGTGCGTGTCTAACAGAACATACGTTTAGCACGCTGGACTCAGACATGTATGACAAAGCTACCAAAACGGAAGCCCGTCGGCAGGCCGATGAATCTCGCAATATCACTTTCTTGTTTTGCTATTCTCTCTCTCTTGACTTGACATTTGAAGGGTGCGCTCGCTAGGGGTTGCACCGAATAGTTGACTAATTGACTAGTCGACTTTAATGCTCTGCCATGACGCTTTAAGCTTGACATTGACTAGTGGCTTGCCTATAGAGGGAGCAAAATGATAAGCAATTTCCTGAAACGCAAGCTCTGTTTTTAACAGTTAAAATGCATACTCTGAGAGCTCTCCAGAATAAATGTTTGATTATACAATCTGAATGCTCAAAATTGATTGGGAGAATGCATGCTTATTGTACACGTAAGTTAATCATCGCGCTAAACTAATGTGTGCTGCATTGCAACGCACACACATAGCCGATCGCGTGCGCCTCACACAAAACCATTCAGTAGCACAGAAAGGCATTGTCAACTATATTTTTGTGATTTATCAATAAAATAGCTTAGAAACTTTTTTAGCATATAATTCTTGATAACTAAAATTCACAGCTTCACTATTAGTAGAGAGACACTGGCAGGTAGAATAAATTCACACGCAATCACTCACTAATGCATTCATATACATGTAATCTCTATTGTGCTAATTTATCTGTTTCTTATTCAGAACAAGCAGAAATCTGTGAGAAATATAACGACCAGAGGACAAAAGAGCTGATACAAAAGCTGCTATGTAGGACCAGTAACCTTATGGGCAGTGCTGTGTCATATGCCATAGCTGTCCTGAGCACAAGTTCAGGCTTATTTGTTCATTAATGACGTCATCAGCGACTAGTCGACATCGACTCGACTTTCATCACATAAATTTCGACTTTAAAAAATCAGAAGTCATTCAACCCCTAGTGCTCGCCCACATGTATGTGTGTGCGCCCGGTTCGCGCTTATATCGAACGATCGTGCGGGCCATGTAATACAAAAATAATAGTCCAATCTATCGCGGGTGTATGAGAAATAAATCATTGTGTTTGTTTGTTAAATACGTACTTGAAACATTCCAGTTGCTGCTTTCAAAACAACCCCTCCCTCATGTGAACTGAACTGACAGGGGGATAGATATGACAGGAGCTGAAGCTCATTAAATATGCAAATCTTATCCAATCCTAGCCGTGGGCATTTACTTCCAAGTATGCAGTGCCCATCAAAACCCAGCGTTTTGGAGAGAGCCTCAAAACCAGTGTAGAAAATAGCCTATTACTTATTAGTTATGTTTTGAATGTAAAAAACACACAAACATCATTAGTTGACCTCAGACAACAGTTAATTAAAAAAAAAAAAAGCCAGTTCATGACACCTTTAATTTTAAAGGTCTGGTAGGAACCGCTGCGGAGGAGCACAATCCCTGCGTGACTCGCCATAGACATGAACAGAGAAAAGTAGCTTCGGCTGCAATGTTCTTCCGCAATAATCAGATTAAAGGGTGATTCTCACAGAAATGTATTTTCTGCAAGCTTCAAGGATCATTGGAGACTCCAAAAGGAAACCACATAACCAAATTTAAGGAGTCCATATAATTATATTATATAATACATTTGTGCAAAAAAAAGTTTAAAAAGTAAACAAAAAAAACCCCAAAAAACATTACTAAAGAACCTTTACATAATTCATCACAGTGTATATTTAGTATGTGTACAAGGCAACAACAATGAGACTGTTTTCAGTTTAGACATTTTACGTAAAATGGACATTTAAATGTAGTCCTCTCAAGCTGCGATACCAAACAGAACCACACGGAGACGCTAAAAAAAACTCCTAAATCAACCGCTATGACTGCAAAAACCGACGATTACTAAACACAACGTCACTCCCTTCGCTGCACGCATGCTCAGTATATATCTTTGGCTGTTAACTGTCAGTGTACTGTTAACTGAATAACTCTGGGATGTTGTTTTATTTAGAGTCAGAGGGAGAGTCAGTCACGTCAAAATGTGAATAATTTTAGAAATGTTTTGATTAGTGCTTACTAGTGATACGAACTGTTTGGAACGGTTCAGTCCCATTTGGTGAACTGGTTCACTAAAAAGAACCGGTTCAAACGAACGATTCGTTCATGAACCGGTCATCACTAACGTTCACACATGACAAATAAAACATTATCCTTCCTGAGTGTGTGTGGAAACCACGAATGTACTGAAATGTACATGAATGCTGCATGAGATCAGTGATCGAGAGTGCGTTCACGTGTTCTCTATGCATCAATATAACAGACTCTAATGCGCTTACTGTACGACACCAAAATTGTGCTCTTCATAAACAATCGTAAAATACAACAAAACTCGTGTTTTAAAGCAAAGCACACACTGAAATGAACAATTAACTAAAAACGCGCTGTGAGTCTCTAGTCTCTCTTATGTAGCCTGATCAACCTGGCCTTCTTTACATTAGCACTCATTTGGACTGTTTGAATGAATTAGATCACTGGATCACTGAACACTTTACCAGAGTTTAATGGCTTAAAGGGTCATGAAACCCCAAAACGCTTTTTCTGAGATTTAAACAGATATGTATAGGCTGCACATCATTTAAAACACTAAGGGTACTCATTAATGGTATTCATATGTGAAAATAGTTATTTTTGCATTTTTCAGAACGATTTCTGTCTTCCGGTTTGAAAAGCTGAGTCGGAGCAACGTCACAAATACTGACGTCAGCGTGTGCTTTTTGGCCCAAGTATGGGCTGAAGGGGACATGCTGACGTCGACCGCTCCGAGCAATTCTCGATATATATTCATGACATAAAGCTCATTCAGTCCAATCACTGCGCTGTAGTATGCATACAAGATAATTTAGTTAATATACATGAGACAGTCACTTCTGTCAGGCTCATCATCTTCCATCATTATTGTATGTTAGGGAAGTTTTGAAAGCAGCGTACGAAAAGTCAAGGAGGAAAGTGAGGCATTGTGCTAATACGAAGTAACGTAAGGGCGGCGAGCGAGCTGTAATCGGGCACCGTCTGTGGAAGCCTTTGCTATGGACTGCATTTATATAGCGCTTTTATCCAAAGCGCTTAACATTTTTGCCTCACATTCACCCATTCATACACCAACGACGATGTCAGCCATGTAAGGCGCCATCCAGCTCGTCGGGAGCAGCTGGGGTTAGATGTCTTGCTTATGGACACTTCGACACTTGGTCAGGTGGAACCGGGGATTGAACCACCAACCTTCTGGTTTGTAGACAATCTACATGAACCACTGAGCCACTGCCGCCCCAGTACAAGCTACAAAGGCTCGGTAAAGTAAAATTAACCTGAGGAATTGCACGCCGAACCTGCAAGCGTTGACTATCTAATTTATGTCAGGAGTGCAAAATAACCAATCTGTAATCTGTAGGCTAATGAACAATATTTTTTATGAAATAGCAAGAATCAAAAGCCACCTTTTCGTTTTATTTGTGGTCATAGACATGCACTAAACCGTATGTGTTCGGGCTCTTAGTGAAACAGCGTGCTGCATATTTGGACAATATAGATTTAGCTGCCAAGTGTCAGCGTGGATCGTCACGGCAACCCAGTGCGCGTCGCTCTGTGCTTCAGATGTGCGGTCAAGACTATGAAACCTCAAACCCCTTCGCTTTTACCCCGATCTAGAATTATGCTGCCTTCACGTGCCATCGGATATTTGATCATTCCGACTCCTGAAGTCGTGATTACGAAATCATTGCATTCAAGTTTCAAAATGTGAGGGTGTTCATGTACAATTTTTACCTAGGAAACTTGTATTTACGATAATTCCGAGAGCACCTGAAGGCAGCATTACATCTCTATCGCATTTGCTAGCATGTTTGTGAGTGGTTCATGTTCTCTTAGTCTTATCACGTCGGCGCGTTGTTCATCTTGCCAAACAGCGTGCATATTTGGACAAATATAGTTTAATTATAACGTTTGCAAAATATTTCGTCATACAGAATAACATTTATTTTCATTTCTCACTGAATGCTGATTTGAAGAGCTGAAAAACTTGCGATCTCTGCTGCACGCCACTTAATGTCTCAGAGCTCTCTCATTCACTGTACTCATCCCTCATTTAATCTCACTGTTGTAAACAATGCCAACGTGAACCAAGAACATGTCTCAGAATCGCTCTAACTGCTGCTGTTGGTAGGCTATCGCTAATCTTAATGCGCCTAATGACACTCCCCTATTTATGCAAACCATTCCCTCTTTCCACACAATACCCATCCCACCTTTTCACAGTCAACCACTGCCCTTTTAACAAGCCTTTTCAAATCGAAGGTGTGAAAAACCACTGCTGCAGCAGGGGGGTTTCATGACCCTTTAAGCCAGTGTTACTCATTATGCGGCTCGCCAAGCTTTAATTTGCGGCTCGCATTATATCACATATGAATGCGTATCAATAGTACGAGTGTGCAATCTCGTGGAATGTATATGAGTTTTGGCGTGCATATGATACGCACTTTATGGCGTGTATATGACACGCTCTTGGATGGGAGTGGGGGGTTCGTGCGTATAATACGCGTATCATATGCACACGAAAAACTGCGTACCATATGAACGCCAAATACATTTCACGACGCTAAGTTCGGACGATTCTAACAGAGAAACCGCCTCACCAATTAACATCTTGCATGCCTCGTAAGGATTGCAACGACAAGCTACAAATACAACATGAAGAAAGTCAAGGAAATGCATGCATCCTTCCGCTCATCCCAGCATTAATGTAATCCTGCTTTTTTGGATGGCGGGAGGCTTCGGCTTCGTCCCGTCTTTTTTAGTCTGCGTGTTCTTCAATCCGCAGCGGCGTGGAGCAGAGCGCACGTCAGAAGCAGAGGTGTGTGTGTGTGTGTGTGTGTGTTAGGGATGGGACGATACACTTAAACTCACGATACGATGCACCTCGATATGCCAGGGTTACGATACGATACGTCACGATACGATATCAATTTTTTCTTCTTCTTTCCAAATCTGTGATTTTTTTTACCACCAAAGTAATGTACTTAAACGAAAGGTAGGATTTTTCTCTTTTTTTGCATTTTGGTTCTATGTTGTTTGAAAAAAAAAGGAGAATTTTTAGAAGTCCGCGACCACATTTTAAACAGGGGTGCCAATAATTGTGGAGGGCACTGTAGGGCTGTCAATCGATTAAAATATTGAATCGCGATTAACTGCATGATTGTCATGAGTTAACTCGCGATTAATAGCAATTTAATCGCACCTTTTTAGCAATTGTAAATGTATCTTAAATTAAGTTTAAATTAAGTTTTTAATACTCTAATCAACATAGGTATGGATAAATATGCATGCTTTATGCAAATGTACATTTATTATTAGTGAAATCATACTTATTCAATAATAATCAATACAGCATGAACACTAGACATATCAAAGGTCATAGATATGTTTATCTAAGAAATTGTTCATGTCTCTTAAGCCTAAGCTTAAAAATAATGAGTAAGTAGTGATTTCTCTCATTTTAACAATATAAAGGGAGTTTTTACACTGGCAGTTTCATTCAGAACAGGGCAAAGTTCGTATGAAAAATTGTTAATGTGTACCAGTGAGCGCAACAGAACCACACCATACCTGGAGGAGGTCCATATTACACGAGTAGGAATATAGTTTGGCCCCTTTAAGAGACGCACGCTCCCTATTGAACTGCCGGTATTTTGCGTGTGCGCGCCGAACTGGTCCGTGATTCACGTGGACAGTGTGAAGAACACGGACGACTCGGGAGCGCGCTTGTTCAGGAAAGTAACCTGTGCATTCGTTTAAGCCGATTGTAATGTATTTAGCTCAATAAAACACGTGTACTGTAAGCGGGGTGATGGTGTTAATGATTTACCTCAAAGCGAGAGTGAGCTGGAGTGCATCGCGCTCAGACTGCAGAGAATGTGCTCAGTGAAAAAACACCCTTTTCTTTCTGGAGTCTAATAAAAGTTCAACAGAAAATATGGTAGCTTATGTAGGCAATAACTGCATTTTTGGTTTAGAATATTAATGCTATTGTCAACCCTTTTCTTTCCCTATTAATGTTTGCTGCTACATCCTTTGCGTCTGACTGCTCTCACTTTTTTCCAACTATGGGCTATGCCTCAGATCAAACAGAAAATGCGCGCTGCGTTTTATGTCTGCCCCATACACACACACACACATAATACACTAAATTATTTATATACAACGCAAATCATGCAGCAGTGCCATCTATCTTTATTTCGCGATCCATTTTTTTTCGACCTCGATGCGTTTCGTCACGTTTTGTATCGCGATATTTTGTCAAACGATATTTCGTCCCATCCCTAGTGTGTGTATATACATCTGAGCCTCTGTAGCAGATAAATGCACCTTTTGTAAAAATAAAAGTTAACACATCTGTCATTTATTTTTCTCTTGTATTGTATCTTCAATTTTCTTTTTGCGGCCAAGATTTATTTTAACAAAAATATTCAGGCAAATTAATAAACTTTTGTCTACTCTAATTTCACAATTTTTAACTGAAAATATGCCTTTGTGCTTCATAATGTAGGCCTAATTAACGAACAAGAAATATTAACAAAGCCATTTTCATCAGATTAGGCATTTTTAGCGCTATTGTTATCAAATTTTTTGGCCTTCAGAACATCTTAAAATGCACATATGTAGATCATAGAAATCAAAATTTTCTCGGGGGAGCATGCCCCCCGAACCCCCCTAACATTTTGGATCTCTGTAATTATAAACATTATTGGATAAAATTATTACATGTAAAGTATGAACAGGCAGTAAGGGGGTAATATTTGCTTTATAAGTAATAAACAGCCAATATCGTATGGGTATGCATGCTTGTAAGCTACTAGTTAATAGCGCAATTTGGACACTACACTAAGTTACCATTTTTTCCATAGGCTACCCTCACTGGGGGCTAAGCTCCCCTAAAACGAAAATCCTAGAAACGCCCCTGCTTTGCAATGAAATTGGCTCTCCTATTGATTTTGTGCTATCAAAAAATAGTGAAGACCACTGCTTTAAGCTAAAAAAAAAAAAAAGAATTGAACAAACGCAGAATTGGTTTAAATAGTTAGAATGGACATTCCTCCTACCAGGGTTACAGGTGAAGATGCTCAGTGTGATTGTGATAAACTCTCGACTTCTATGATCGATTGCGAGATGCAAATTACATTAATTCACAGCTTCACATAGCCTAGTTAAATTATTAAAACGCTTTAACGACTTTAAATTAATCGCATGCGTTAACGTATGATATATTGTTTCCCCTAATATATATTTCACTTAACCGACTGTGTTTATATATGTTAAACCTTTTGTGTATTTGACAGTGTTGGCGCAGTAAGATTACTTAGTCCAGTAGCCACGCCTGTTTGACAGGCTTTTAGTGAGTGCGCTTACAGAGAGAAATAAAAATAATAAATTAAATGCAAAACCGAGAAAGTAATTGCAACAAAACCACAATTCACAAGTGCGTATTGAACTGTGAATGTCATACCGATATTTATATTTTATTTATGGAGAAAATGCTCTACTTTCCAGACATCACAAAACCATCAAAAAAGAAAAACTAAAGACAAAATCTGTTTCTGGAACATCTTTAAATCATTAAAACTATTAAATTAAGCCACATTTCCACTGCAGGAACTTTCCCCAGGAACTAGGAACTTTGGGGTGGTACTCTGTGTGTTTCGACGGCAGGGACAAGGCTCTAGATGAACTTCTGGGTAAAAATGTCTCCCTCAGAAAGTCCCTGCCCGAGAGCTAGTTCTTTTTTCAAAGTTCAGGAACATGGACGCTACATGCTGTTTGGAGTTCCTGGGTAGTTGTAATCAGTTCATTAGTAGTTGGGTTAAAATATCAGTTATGATTAAATGTAATATGAAGTGATTGTAAAGTCCAGAAGACAGGATTCTGATTAATATTAATACCCTATACTGGGATGGAGATATGCATTTCTATAACTGAGGAAACAGCTCTGTACTTTGGTAATGTGTAGGCAACAGTGTAGACATGATCATTCATGAAGATGTCCCCACTCACCTGGAGCGGACTCTGTGCTCTGAACAGTATCTCCTGCGGACACCACCGACACACTGTCGACTGGAGTTCCACCGGAGGATGCAGCAGTGGCTGATGGGACGGATGCAGCTGTGGAGACTGTGCTCATTCCTGGTGAGGGAGCCCCGCCTGCTTTCTTGGGAGCCACAACAACACTCCTGTGAATGAAGACAAAAGATTCCTAGTTCAAATAAATGCTGTTTTTTTTGTGGTTTTTTTTACATTGTATCCACCAGAGAATCATTTTCTGTAAATAAAATAATAAAATAGATGCCACCTTGGTAAGAGACTTATTTCAAGACTTATTTCAAAAACATAAAAAATGTTAATGACCCCTAACTTTTGAATAGTAATGTATTTAAAAGAAAATATGTTTCTTATTTTTTTTCTTTTTTGTGGGTTGAATTGGGTAGTTTTAAAGTATTTAATGCTTGCCTTAGATTTTGTCTTTTTTAATCTCTTACAAACAGCAGTGGAAAATAGACTCCGATGCTCTGATAAATACACAGAGCTAGAGAATCAAGTACTCCGTCAAAAAACCATTAGCTCTTGTTCCATCGTCGGCCCCGTAACAATGAGACTGATGATGTCGGCTAAATATGCTGCACATAATGTGATTTAGCATAAAAAGCCGCCCAGCTCACACAACACAAGAAGCCCATTTACCGTGTTAGTGTAATTAGAGCCCTGTTTCCCTGACACAGAATATTCCATAATGGCAGCATCTATCTTCCGACCAATCAATGGCCTCCCAGCTCCTGTCACTCAGAGCTGTAAACTTTGTGATTGATTAAAGCTGGCGGTGTGTTATGGTCTAGAAGCTGTGTGTCACAGTACAGTGTCATGTCTTTTGATGATCCAACAAACAAGTTCATTGCGGTTAGGTGAAGACCGAAGGACTGAAAATCTTTTCAGATTCATCCTGAAGGCTGTGGTGTTTGTACACAGTATCAGTCAAACATTTGGACACACTTGAATGAATGTATCATTTCCTATGATTTTAAAAACGTTATGAACGTTTGTAGACATGTATCACTCTCTCTCTTGGAAGTCCGTCGATTCCAACGAGAACAATGCATTGCTACTGATCAGTCTTTATATTCAGTTACATTTTGATATGATTCTCATATGGAGCAGGGTTTCCACTAAGAAATTAGAGAAGACAATTTAATTCCGGTATTGAGGAATTTTGAATTATGCATAGTATATGTGATGCAATAAGTAAAATGAAACATAAAAGCTCATTTATTAAATATACTTTTCCATGCTTTCCAAAACAACAAAGGACAGTCATGGAATTTGTTCTTAGAAACCGTTCTTTCGCCCCAAACTTAATAGTCAGACACATTATTTAGGTGTGCAATTGTCAGCATTGTGTTCACAATTCAGATAATAATTAAGTCCAACAATTTTTGATTTGACAAAAAACTATTTATCGGCTAACAGAAATGCTAGTATGCATACTGTACTTTGTTACTTAAAGGGAAAATTATTTAAAGGGACAAATAAAGTAAAGTAAGCAAGTAGGTGGGCAGGTGTAGTCTTTTTTTTACAAAGTGACATCGGCAAGTACTAACCTGACATGCATAATACAGTTTTTTTGTGGACCTATGCGAACAGGGATAGTTTTGACAGAGTTTTCATTTGTACAAAGAAAAAAACACTCTTTTACAGAGCACTCGTGCCAAACGTGTACGCCAATAGATTACAGATACATAAGAGTTTTTGCAAATTTGTTTTTACAGAGACAATAACAGTAACTTTTTAAAAAACCTGCACTTTAAAACCAGTTCTCAAAAGTTTGCATTTTCAGGCCGCCAAAATGCTGTTGTCATGTAAATAAATGTCCAAAATGTAGGTTTTTAGTTGAAAACAGTGTTGTAAACGGCCATAAAGAAATTTATAAAAGAAAAGCTCTTTGGAACGTGAGGGTCAAGAAAAATGAATGAATGAATGAATGAATGAATGAATGAATGAATGAATGAATGAATGAATGAATGAATGAATGAATGAATGAATGAATGAATGAATGAATGAATAAATATATATATATATATATATATTCTATTCTTAAATTCTATTCTTAAAAAAAATATAATACTGAAGAAATATATATATATATATATATATATATATATATATATATATATATATATATATATATATATATATATTTCTTCACTATTATATATTTTTTTTAAGATGTGTACGGTTTTATAAGAACAAGTCAAGGAAAGTGAAGGAAATCAACAACTAACTAGCATTGATGGGAACACCTTCAAGACATTAGATACATGTCCCAGGTTTCTTCCTCAAGGGGTTGGCTGAGAAAGTGTCTCTAGGCTAAAATATGATTTGTTTGTCATATGTCCATTTGTGTTCTAACAGTTTTGATGATTCACAATTATTAACTTTTATAAATAATAAAAGTATAATAAATCATGTTTAAGTGTGTCCAAACATTCAACTTCTGTACCTCCAGACCAAATTATTTTGTTAAAAAAATGTAAAATCTCATTAAAGAACAGAAGGCATGTTGATGTAAACTAGGGAGGAAACGTATTAAATACATGGTAGTAACCACAGTAACACTTCCAATCTATAATCACATTGTGTAAAAAGTTAAAAGACAAAGAACTCATCAGTATTTAAGAGCTTTTATAATGATGTCATGGTTCTTTGTTGGATTCTACATTGTCTAGAGGTAAAAATGGAAATGGTTCATATCAGCTGAAAGCCCTGACAGTGCTCTGGCCTTTCACAGCGGCTAGTGTTCAGTTTATCAGTGCTGACAGAAGGGTAATGCTACGCAGTCACCAGCTCCTCTCCAGAACACATCCATAGAGACGCTACAGACTGAGGAGGCACGCTAGCATGAGATAAGAGCCGTCTAGAACAGACTGCTTCAAACGTCCCGCTAGAAGTTGCCTAGAAGCTAAAGCACAGGAATGAAAGTGTTCTCACACCCTTTCTACACATCTGATGTCTCCTTGACTTGAAAATAGCCAGTCCAAGAAAACCAAGGTTCGAAGTATTATACTCATGACATCAGCATTTGCCGTACAACAGTCCACTGGTCCAAAAACTCTCTTAGAGCATTTCTGTTCTCTCTCAACTGCATGTTTAGCGCTGACCGCTGGTGGTATGGTGGGGGTGGACGGCTGCAGCATCCATCTGCTCAAAGGCGCAGGTTTTAAATTATTCAGCACACCATTAGCCACACTTAGCCCCAACCCGCTACCGCTGTCAGTTAATCAGAGCTGCCAGGTGTATACCACCAGACGAGAGGCCAGTGCTGACCAGGGTCCATAGAGTTTGGATTCCAGATGCTGAATTATTTAGCAGTTTTAACCAACGCTCTTGGAGACGACATGTAAACAGCATGTTTCCAGTAATCTGTACGAAAGTGTGATTAGGTGTGAGGAAATGTGTATGAGAACCTGATCTCACTCAACATGAATCGACATTTTGTGCTGATGTTCAACAAGGGCGAGACAATGCTGCTTTAAATTAGCCCTTAGGTTGTAAGCTATATACTGTGCTGTTTTATTGTTTGTTTATGGCAATTCCATTAAACATTTTTAATGTAATTTAATTAATTCAGTCAGTATTCCATCATGTTATATTCATTGATTTTATACATTTTTGCTAAAATGGCATATCTTAGTCAAATATAAATGTATTTAATAATAAACAAATAATTAAATAACCATGTTAGTTAGACATCCAATGAGTTGACTATCTTACATACTATGACTGGATTACATTGAGTGTGTAAGTTAATTAAAACTATCTAATCATCATTATTTAATCATATCATTTTTGACCCCCAAAAAAAAAAAAAAAAAAAACGTTGTCAAGAACATCAGTAATTTCATTATCATTGTGGCATCCTGACCCTTTCTCCACCCATATTTATTTGGTGCTGTATAAATCTAATTTTGTCCAACAAGTCATTATGACACCATTCACTGGTTTCTGGCTCCTATCAGCAAATATTTGCAGACTTCATGTCAAAACAAGGGTGGGGTAAGAAAGACGTATGGTGAAATCAGGACGTTGTTGATAGTAAATAAATTTAACGTCTGTTTTACCCTTGACCCCAGGCCTGTTTTATCTGGGAGACCCTGTATTTTTTTCCATATATAACACTCGTAAATCCCCTGGGATTCAATCATACCACCCTGGGTGTTCCGACATACACTCTGTTAAGCAAGCATGCATGCGTGCCGGTACAGAGTATAACTTTAGTGAAGCTCTGTGTACATAGTATGACACCGTACAACACTAATCACACTTCATGGAAGGGAACAGTGGGAGAATTCATCGCTCTGGGGTTTGAAATATTTGGTTGGTATTTGGTTGGTAATTTATTCATAAGTGTGGGGGAAGCAGCGGAAAACATCTCAAAATAGTCAAATCAACTAAATGAGACCAAAAAAGGTGACTCCGAGTGATATAGGGAGAGCTGTACAAAGAGAAAGAAGAGAGTGAGTGTGGACAAGTGAGTGTGTGTAGAAGAGGGAGATTATGTGTGTGTGGAATTGCAGAACAGCAGACTCAGATCTGGAGTCATCCAGATAACTCGGCACCTCTTTCGTTGGAGGGATCCTGAGAGGAGATAGAAGAGTTTCCCTCGCATTATGGAGTAAAATAACAAGGAAGAAGCAGATGAGTATGGCCCAGTTGTATCAAAGCCAGGTGTTGGGAAAAGCCTAGAGTATATTGATAGATAATTGTCAACTGGTGGATCGCGACACAAAAGTGGCCATCGGCATTTTCTGATGCGAGACTGAAAGACATGCATGAAAGCTGTTTAAGTAAAGAACGACAGAAGAATGTGTTTTCCTGTTACAGTATCTGCGGTCAGATGGGATGTTGTGAGGCACTCAAGTATCTCACCCCAGAAAAACAAACTTTACTATCCTATCACCCATAATACTGTGTTCATAGCGTGCACTCTTTAATGGCACGTGCACGCTGTATATCACTTGATTATAAATTAAAACTATGAGCAAGCAATGTGTAGTTATATTGTCAAATAGTAGGTCATAAAGTAAAGTATGGATAAATCACGTAACTGATAGGCCACTGTGTTAGATGAACCAACCAACCCAACTTGCATGGTATTCATTTTAGAACTCATATCAATTTATTGTTAAAGCAGTTTTTCATGATGAGCGATCACATATAGCCACATAATGTTTGAGGTTATTAATGTACAAAATGTTCAAAAGTCTTCTTTATTTCATTATGGGAAGGGCTGTGCTCATGTTTGTGCTTCAAGCTTACAAACTGATAGACACTTTTGTCAACTCCAAAATTTCTTTGTAATATGTAAATGCTGAACTAGGAATTCATTCGTGCCGGGCTGTACTAACAAGAAAAACGAATAAATAAACAGATAAAGCCACATGCATGCAAGACAACAGAAAACTGATGGATGTCTAAAGTTTAACTAAACACGTGCCATTGATGCCAAACAGGTCATCATATCACTGGATGTTGGGTTTTTGATAAATATTTGTTAAACGTGTTACTGCTTTAAATTAACGTTTGACATATCATGTTTCTATTCTAGCCCAAACACTTATACATAAACAAACGCCCTTTGCATTGTACACGGCATATTTCAAAGCACAAGACACGTTTTATGATCATTTTAAAAAGTTAAATGTATGTAGGCTAATACATATTTTTAATCCATTAAAATTAGGAACACTGAATCAACATCTTCATTGAAAGATTGAGTGATTTATGAAGTTGGCATGTCATATCTATTTGGGGGTCAGTGGAGCTGAATGTATTTTGATGAGAAAATGACAACTCTGGCCACTGATTCCATTGGGTCGTTTCAGTCATATACTGTATGGACAATCTGACCCGATAATAAGGCTCAGTTTTTCTATGTATCTTGCTCTGTCAAGCAGCAGAAGTGATTCTACACAGGCTATACTGGGTTAACACTATGCAATTACATTGAGGAGGAATGGACTGTTTCCCCCCAGCCAACTCCACCTCCACGCCACGTCCCAAACTATGACACGACACCGACCAAGTTTATGACTAAGCTACAGAAGATAGCAGGGGGAGAATATGGAACCTGCATAAACTGTACAAATTTTAGTCAACTAAACAATTTACTGTGCTTATCCAATTTATTTGTTCAATGTATTTGAATAGATAGAATTATAAAAGGTGTATATTATTGTAATATATTATATACTGGCAAAAGTTTAGGGAGCCCTGCCTTTAAACCCACATGAACTTTAATTCATGTATAATTAATTAAATTCCATTCTTAATGGAATAGGCCTTTGCAACTATAACAGCTTTAACTCTTCTGGCCTTTCTGCAAGGCTTTTTGTAAGGTTTAGGTGTGTGTTTATGAGATTTTTTGTAGAAGCACTTTGTGAGATAAATAAGATTTAGATAGATTAGACAGATAGATAGAATAGATAAGAAAGATGGACAGACGGATGGAGAGACAGACGGACAGACAGACAGATAGATAGATGACAGACAGACTGACAGACAAAAGCACTTTTATGGACTTCAAAATAAATCAGCCATTCACTGCCATTATAAAGCTCAGAAGAGCCAGGACATTTTGTAATCGCCTGAAAGGTCATTTACACCTAGGATGATTTGAGGGCGAGTAAATCAAGGGCTAATTTAAATTTTGGGGTAAACTATCCCTTTAAGAGAAGTTTGGTTTGACCAAAGACCTGATGGAGGACCAAGTCCTTTCAAAATGTCTTTATTTCTTAGAGGTGGTGGCAGAAGAAAGCCGCAGTGACTGCTGGGAGCTTTGAGCTCATCCACTGCAGGAGCCAGCATAATCCCTGTCCTGATACCAGCAGCGCTGTGATACCTGACAGAGCATTCCTCAGATAAAACACAAGGCCAGATCAGAGGAATGTCTCACAGATGCCCAGAGGAAAAAGAAAAGAGAAGGGAATCTGAGAGAGCAGGAGGTAAACAGAAAATGAAAATGGCATGACATACTGCTTTCTATTTCCAACACAAAAGCAAAATCTCCCTTTTTTATTTCTTTCTGTCCGTTTTTCTTTTTGTAATAAACCCTCTCCGGTTATGTCAGACTTACACACAGACAATGCAGCAAATAAAAACCAGACACTGTAGACGTCCGCCAACACATAGCAATGGATCTTGTTTCCCAAAGCACCCCACCCTCCCAATGGAGCAGCAGTTACACTAAACTCTTTAAAAAACAGACAGTGATGCTAAGGAAGAAAAAATTCACAAAAAGGCATAAAACCGTTTATGACTGGTGCACATACAGTCTGACAGCCACCACTTATATACATGACTGTTCAAAAGTTTGGTGTCAGTAAGATTCTTTTAAAAGAAAGAAATATTATTTAGAAAGAATTCATTCAATTGAAATTGAAAATTGATAGTTACAGTTATCAACTGTCCATAGATAATATTAAGAAGAAATTTTTCTTGAGCAGCAAATAAGCATATTAGAATGATTTATGTAGGATCATGTGATGCTGAAGACTGAATAGAATAAACTAGAATAAATTATATGTTAAACTATATTAAAACAAAGTTATTTGAATTATATATATATTTATTATTTTTTACAATAATTGTGTTTTATTTGTGATGACGTAGCCAAATTGTTCTATTTTCATGATTTATCACATTTTTATGTGGTTCAGATACAATAATATTTTGAGTTTTTATTTATTAAACCAATTTCCTTCATTGTATCAACTCAAATTTCTTATTTCAATGAACTCAAAATTTTAAGGCAACCAGGTTACTTTTTTAAGTTAAACCAAGAATATTGTTTATATATATATATATATATATATATATATATATATATATATATATATATATAAATCAAAAGAAAGAAGTACCTTATTCTCCTTTAATGTAGGTTGGATGTATTTGATTAAAAATGTTAATTTTAAAGAATGAATAATATATATATATATATATATATATATATATATATATATATATATATATATATATATATATATATATATATATAGGGGCTGTGCTATATTGAAGAAAAATGCTATATGCAATACCTTGTTAAATAATGTGATATTCAACATGAGTCTCTCATAGAAAAACACCCCATTGACATGCATTATAAGAGCAATGGTTGGAGTTAAAAAATCTTCATTTCTTTTCTACTGAAGAAACAAAAACACCTACATCTTGGTTGCCCTGGGGGTAAGCAGATAAACATCACATTTTCAATTTTGGGTAAACCTCCTTTAAAATGGACACCTTACAATTGGTTAGGCAAGAGAATTATGAGGAATTTAACTACTCTGTTAATGCTATATGTTCACTGTAGATTCAGCTCATTTATTATATATATAATACAAGTTTCAGAACCGTTAACAGAACAGGAAGTTTGAATACATGTAAAAGTTCTCTTTTTAACACTATACGTCATGCAAATTAACTATTCATATTTTCAGTCTTGTTAGATATGAGGAAAACAGCAGCACAAGTGTAGTGTTTTTGTTGTTGTTTTTACAATAATAATTTCTGCCCTAACACACACACACACACGCCGATAAACCAGCAAATACAGGCACAAATCCACTGATGGAGGAATGGACAAGTAGATGTGTATGTGTCTCCTGAGGCCTATTTTGATGGGCTCTGTGTTTGTAAGGCTGTTTGTTTGTGTGTAAAAGGGCACACTTCCACAGCAGAAGTCAGACACTCTGTGGGGGTGTCCATCATAAAATGCACATAGACCACTACCATAGAAAACATGTTCTTTTTTTACATGAAAGCAGAACAAAACGTGTGGACAAAGAACTGACTGGGGAAAAAAACCACACAAAAAATAAATAAGGGTTTAAGCTATTGTACCTTTTTAAGGTTTAATTGTGATTGGCCACTCACCTGTCAAATGAATGGAACTGGACGGACTGGTCACGGGAGGCATCACCCACTGCACTCAGAAATCCCGGCGGTATAAGGCTGGGGTCCACCATGATGTCGTCAGAGGGTGCGCTAACGAGACTTCTCAAAATATCCTTGACATTGACGTTTTTTCCTTTGCTGTCTCTATTAGTGACCTCAGAACCTCTCCTGACTTCAGAGGACAAAGTAGACAGGGCTTCGGACACAGCGTCCGGGCCGGTTCGTGCCTCAGCATCCCTAGGGGTGGCTGAAGTCTTCTCACCCTCAATGCTAGAGTCTTGACGATGAGGAGACAAACCGTTCTCGAGATCAGACTGAGCACTCTCTGAAAAAAATAAAATACAAAATACACACTAGTCCACAGCTCAAAACTTGGAATAAACGCATATCTGTTCTGTAGGTTTTCTGGGTTTAATCTTGTAGCAGTGATGTGTGGGGGTTTCAGGGTGTCACCTGTGCTTCTGATAGACTGAGAGCGTTGGGCATGTCTTTTGTCATTGTGTGGCTCCAGGATATCTCGATATTTGGAGACCATGAGTACAGAGATGAAGTAGACCACTGCTAGGGCCAGAAACTGAGCCTGTTTACTGTCCTCCTAAGCACAGCACAGAGCAAAACCATTTACAATTCACTAAGAATATTTTATAAATTACAGTAGCTAAACTACCATTTACAAGTTTGGGGTAAATAAAATTGTTTTTTGTTTATTCCATTTTTTTAGAAAGAAAGAAATGAATATGTCTATTTAGCAGGGATGCATTAAATTGACCAAACGGTAAAGACTAAATTCCTAGTCTAAGACTAATTAAGACTAAATAAATGCTAAATAAACTGTCTGTCAAAAAACTTGAGAAAAAAATGTATGCAGTTTCTACAACAACAAAAAAAAAGATTATTATTATAATACTGTTTTCAAACATTGATAATAGTAAGAAATGAACCAAATCAGATTCAGCATATTAGAATAATTTCTGAAGGATCCTGTGACACTAAAGACATTTTTTTTTATTACTGTTTTATCTGTATTTTGATCAAATAAATGCAGCATTGGTGAGCTTAAGAAACTTCTTTCAAAAACCTTTACAAAAATTGACCAGCCCTGAACTTTTTAACGGTTGCGTATAAATGCAAGCTCTTGTAGAGTGTATGGATTAGGATTTTGATACGTTTGTAATAATGGCCATTATATCAGTTATCATCTGTAAATAATAGGGATGCACGATATTAGATTTTTGCCGATATCCGATATGCCGATATTTTTCAGCTCCTTTTGGCCGATGCCGATACCGATGCCGATATATGTTTATTTGTTACCTTTGTTTGGAACCAACACCATTTTGAGCAAAAACTTTTTTTTTTCATTCTGGTTTCAGATTTCTGAGGTCTCCTTACTAAAAGGATTCTTGTTGAAGATAAATAAATGTTAATAAAGTTCTTTGTATGATAAGAGTATATTAAAAGCCCTGAAAATAACAATAATACATTTAACCAATAATAAATAAAATAAAAAAATAATTTTTTACCCCAGATGCAGCTGTTACCTAAATATTGTATTTTGGGATTTAGCATTTGTGCACACCTATTGTAGAGCTCCTTTGATTATTTTTCATCATCCATTTCCTAAAATTTTATTACAGAATAATACACGGTATATAAAAGTATTTAATGTACAAGTGTCTTGCTACTTCTAATAGTTAGTGTAACAAGTAGTGTATTCTACTTTTCATTGTATAACTGTAACAACAGCGCCCCCACTACATGTATAAATATATAGCGGATTGGAGGTCGGGCACTAGGACCTGGAGGAGCTTCTGCTGCTGTGGAGGCTGCCGCACGCGCTAGAGAGTGGGGAGACGCGATTGGGCTTGTTTTGGTGTAGTTGTTGTGAATACCAGGCAAATCTGCTGCTGACGGTCACGTGCATTCACAAATTTAAGGCAGCATTTAAAAACAGTCAATATAAATCACTGTATATGCAATGTATTAGGTTGTTTTCACTTCAAGAATGACCGCAGTCACGCTGACATGGTCTCATCGCTGTAGCACTCCTTGCACAAGTGAGTTATTGCAGTCGCATATTAACACGTTATCATATCGGCAAGGCATATCGGCATAATTTTTTCATTTTGGCCGATGCCGATTTATATATTTTAAGCGTTTATCGGCCGATTCCGATGTTGTGCCGATAATATCGTGCATCCCTAGTAAATAAATACTTTTTCAGTATGACTCAAGTAACCCTTCACCAAAACCAAACCAGAATGTTTTTCCTTTCAAGTCATTGCACTGTATTATTTTATCTAAACAAATTTATATTTCAGGGGAAAAAAATCTTTCTGGAGAACTAAGAATCATGAGATATTTTTTTTCTGTTTTATACTTTTAACAAAGCAAAATTTGAATCTTTCCTAGTACTCCCAGAGTTACAGATACTGCTGTTCCACTGCACTGGAGAAAATAAATGAAACATTAGCTAAATGGAAGAGATGTAGTTGAATATGAGTACTGAGTGAAGAGACTCACTATGTCTCTGAACACTACAGCACGGAGACGGTTGATGTCCATGTCCTGCAGAAGCCGGTCTAAATCTCTGATGGGAGACAGCCCTCCTGTCACAATGTCCACAGGACTCTGCAACACACACACACACACAGTTCACACAGTTTTATTCAGTCTGTCAGCTCAGCACAAGACAAACTGTTTTTTTCCAATCAATTTTTCCCACTGATCAAATATTTTATATCGATTTTGTAAAAACTAGGGAGTCTTTTGTTTTGCTGTTCCACATTTAGACAGTGTTGAGGCACAGAGGCATTAAAGCAATAGTTTTGCAAAGATTCTAAATAATAGATGAGCTGTGAGTGGGAGTGTACGTTACACAACACATTCAGGAAGAAACAGTTTTTTTTTTTTTTTACTGGAAATGTAAAAATCAATGGTCCAAAAGTCCTATTTAAAATTAACATCTGGACAGTAGAGAGAAAAACAGTTGAGAGAATAAGATAGAGAGGTATCCTTGGCATGATGTTGAACTTGCCTGTGCTGGTATAGACTTGGCGGCTCCCAGAAGGCTTTGCTGTCCATGGCTGCTCTCTGCACCAGACTTAGCCAGAGTGTGCTGCTGACATTCCAGACAGTTTCTCACAGCCATAGCACACACTAAGGTGGAGAAAGAGTGCATTAGACAGGGACAGACAGAGAGAGACTGTGAGAGAGCAGCAACTGAGAGGTAGAAATACAGAGGAAAAGACAACGTCATAGAGATGAAAGGGCACCAGAATGAAAAGATATATAGACTAAAAGAAACATGACATATGAGAAGGTCATAGCATGACTATGAAAAGGGGCTTAAAATACCACCTTATGAGTGAACTAATATATTATATATATATATATATATATATATATATATATATATATATATATATATATATATATATATAATTATTATTTTTATGTACATTTCTAAGAAGCTAACAGAGTTTTGTAGCTTCTATTTAGTTGCTACGTCGTTCTGGGTGGTTTCTAGGGGGTCACATGATGGTTGTTTATGGTCAAAAACAGCCCACGTCTCAGGCCTGATATTTTAGATGCTAGATATGGCTCAGGATCGTCTTTTAATGTGCAAGTCTAAGGGATGTTTTAACGTCCACCTGGAATATCATCGTAAATCTGATCGCTTAAAAAAGTAATATTCCACCTGTCTTCAAAAAGCTGCATGACTCCAGGTATCATGCATGTCTGCAGCACAAACGGTGTAGGATGAGTTAAACAACACTAGTGTTCAAATGTTTGGGTCAGTACTATTTATTTATTTATTTTTAAGAAATTAATAATTTAATAAATTGAGCAAAAGTGAAAAATAATTTTACATTATTACTATTTTTTTTCCTAAGTAGCACAACTGTTATCAGCAATGATAATAAGAAATCAATGATCAAATTTAATCAAATAAATGCATTAAAAAACTTTCAAAAACATTAAAAATATTGCACCAAACCCAAACTTTTGAACATTAATGTAGGTTGAGGGGCTTAGTAGTAGTAATATGCGTTGCTAAGGACTTCATTTGCACAACTTTAAAGGTGATTTTCTCAATATTTCGATTTTTTTTGCACCCTCAGATTCCAGATGTAGATTATATCATATTATCCTATCCTAACAAACAAATAAAAATGGAAAGCTTATTTATTCAGCTTTCAGATAATGTATAAATCTCAATTTTAAAAAATGTACTCGGTTTTGTGGTCCAGGGTCACATTTTGTCTGTGCATATATATATATATATATTATATATATATATATATATATATATATATATATATATATATATATATATATATATATATATATATATATATATATATATATTATAATAAATAATAATAATACAAATCTAAAATATATATAAAAATAATTTAATTAGCTAAAGATTACATTTGCAATTCTTATTAAATTATTAATAGTTTTTAAAGGTTTAATATAATTGAGTGTTAGATAATGGCAAAGGTCATCTAAATGAGTATGCACAATTAAATATTAAATACTGGCCGACATAAACATCTCTAATATTGGCTGGTAACTAATATGATGCCAATATTTCATGAATCACTACTTAGCAAGCAACACTACAAAATAAGCCGCATAAAAAATGTGATATGAATCAACAAACAAATGAATCAACAAAAACACTGAAACCTGCAGCAAAAACATTATTCTCCAAGACATAAGTCGCATATATTTTAAAAAGAAAAAAGCATTAAACTGTATGAGGTTTGCAAAACAGATGACGTTGCTTATTCTGTGTTTAACCATTTTGGCTGACTTCCCACCACCATGGTGCAGAAAAATCCACTTACTGCATTTAATTTGATGTATTGCATGCTATATGTAAGATCAGTATGGTGCATGTGTGTGTGTTTTTGTTTTAATGTATTGCACATGAGTTTGAGCTTTTACTGCACAATGTGTGTGCGTGACTGTGCATGCGTATGACTCTATTCAACCCTCTATCCTCTCATACCTTGACAACTGACAAATGTAAACTCCAAAACGCTTAGATTAAAAGGTATTATTCAAGCGCTGGAACCAACCAGCTTTTTCCATTATGCGCTCTAGTCATTCGAACGAAAGAGCAAGCAAAAGAGAGAAAGAGAGCTATAGAAGGAGAGAGGGCGGGCAAAACCTTGTTACAGATCCCAAATCAGATTACACACAGGCAGACCTCATCAAATATTCATTTTATACTTTAGCCCTCCTAAAAAACAGGCTTCAGTTTCTCTCTCACTCCACCAATCAGGAAGCTCCACCCTGCCTTTGCTACACACTGCCGAGTCGATTTAACACACCGGCCATTTTGTTCAGCGGGTTTGGGGGTTACATGGGAGAGAGAGCCGATGTGGCAAAGTGGAGGGGTAGTAGAGTGGAAAAGTGTTACATTCAGAGAGGTGTTTAGATAGCTTAAGGGAGGGTCATGTAGGGAGTGTGTGTGTGTGTGTGTGTGTGTGTGTGTGTGTGTGTGTGTGTGTGTGTGTGTGTGTGTGTGTGTGTGTGTGTGTGTGTGTGTGTGTGTGTGTGCAAGAGCGCGAGAGAGAGAGAGAGAGAGAGAGAGAGAGAGAGAGAGAGAGAGAGAGAGAGAGAGAGAGAGAGAGAGAGAGAGAGAGAGAGAGAGAGAGAGAGAGAGAGAGAGAGAGAGCGAAAGAGAGATGAGTAATGTAACCAATCTAAACGGCTGGATTTCTGTTATGTGGTCTATAACGCTGCAGTACAGTTTGTGATACATAGACACATAAAAGAGGAGGTGCCTCAGGCTACAAAACAGCCATTAGAGTCAATGGCCTGATGACGGTCGTCATTTTAGAGCACTGCAGTGTGGAGAGCTTATAATAACACTATCAGAGAGTGTGGAGTGGGGATGGAAGGTAAAGGTAGTTATAAACTCTACCAAAATTAACCAATAGAGAGAATTCAATAAGCAAAAAGGGCTGTGCTCCAAAACCTTGTGAGCTGCCTCAGTGATCCAGATGTTTAGCTTATCAATATGATAACATTAAACTTTATTATAATCAATAGCAAGTTGAAGCAGGTTGAGAAAAATAAAAAAAAATACATTAAAAAATTAAGATATTTATAAGACTATATTTTGTATATTATATTGGTTGTGGTTGTTCCAATCCCTAAACCCATTTATGTGCAATAGTTAACAAGCCGTAATATAAAAACAAAAATCCTTATTGCCCTGGTGTAATCTGTTTTCTGCATTTTCTGTCTCCACTCCTTAATGCGCAAGCATTTCAAAGTTTTCTCCATCGACCTTGTGTGTGGATGAACACACGGCGTGTGCACACTACTGGTGTGTCCACGCTTCCTTTTTAAGCGCTTAAATATCTGGTATATGTGCTTTTGTCCATGCAGACACAAAAACCAGATTGCACAAGTGGACTGTGCTGATGACAAAAATCAAAACAAACAGAGTAGACTGTCTGAGCTAGAACTGAACATGGACAAAGGAAGTATACCTTTGGCTTTAGCAGACACCACTAAAGAAAAACACAGAAATAAGAGATTTACCCAAACGTAGGCATTGTCTTAGGATTCCTCCAGAAGACATGTTCTTCTCTGCTTCGATTTCATTGAAGTTGAGTGAACTGGCGAAGATAAGCACGTCCACGAGACTGATGAGCCTCTGCAAGAACATCAGTGACGCCTCCACAGCCAAACCGTGAGAAGGCTCGATATTCTCCAACTCATGCTGCAAGACAATATAATCATCATCATCATTACTGTAACTGCAGCCTTCATCATCAGAACCATCTTCAATCAAATCTCCATAATGGTCACCTTTCTCATCACCCTCACGTTTCATTATCACAGCTATTGTAATCAAAGTACTCACCATCATTAAAGTAATATAAATGATAAACAGTAAGAAGGGTCAGCGCACTTTCTTCTATCTAAAGAGATCTGTGCTCATTTAGTATGTACAATGTGTCACGCCATGTGTTTAGGTTTCTCTCAAACTTTTACTTGATGTAAGAACTGCTGTGAATGGCATGAAACACCACATTTGGAATGGAATACCACATTTCCTATGTTGATTGTGAGGCAAAATCTGCAGAAATTGTTCTGATTATCACGTGATTAGTCTGATTAGACCAATACAAAAAAAACCTGGGTACTCCAGGGAAAAGCGTTGGTCAACTTTCTGTTTCTGACACAGAGAAGTAAAGTCAAACATTATTTACATGTTGTTACAGCCATTCTGAATTGTGTATGCGCTGGTTTATCAGACAGCAAATACAAGAGTACAGAGACAAATACAGTACTGTGCAAAAGTCTTAGGTACGTTAGTATTTTCACCCCAAAAAATGTTTTAAGCCAGTTACTTATATATTTTGCAATAGTGTGTCAGTAGGTAATATCAGTTTACATTTTCAAACATTTATTTTGCCATTAATTGTAATAATCCATTCCAGTGAAATTTTTGTATGCAGAAGGAATCTGACAACATCTGTTTGATACACAAAGAGATCTAATCTCACCATTATCAAGTCCGTCTGTGATTACATGAAGAAATGGAAAAAACGTAGACAAAATCCAAAAGAACTGCGACAACATCTCCAAGATGCTTGAAGAAACCTTCCAGCAAAAATCCCTGATAAACTATGAGCAAGTGCACCAGGACAAAAGCAGTTTCACGAGTTTGTGTGCCCATATAATCTTAGTGAAAGTGGTAAACAGATTTGGCTTGCTGTCTGCTATAGAGGGGCTCGGAGAGGATATTCAACCCGAGCTCCGATTGCCCCCCTATAACAGGCAAATTGAATGAATAAAATAATGAATGAATGAGTCATTTATATAGCGCTTTCATATGTACTACTGTACACCCAAAGCGCTTTACACTCGTGTCAGGGATCTCTCCTTAACCACCACCAATGTGGTGTACAAAAGGAGGAGCAGGGGAGGAGGAGGGATGCTTCAGGAACCAAAAAGGGGAAGAGGTAAGCTGCTGGTTTTATACCTTGGTATTAATTGAAAGATTAGATGGGCGTACTCCTCCCGAAATTACGTTTATTAACTTCACTTAAAGCGCAAAGGGTGGTCACACCAAACACTGATTTGATTTAGTTATTAGGAGTTAATTGATAAACAAAATCTATATATGACATTATTTTTGAAAGCATTCTCAATTTACATCATTTTTACACGTGCCTATAACTGTTCAAAGTACTGTAGCTTTGCAGGAAGGTTTCTTCAAGCGTCTTGGAGATGTTGTCGCAGTTTTTGTGGATTTTGTCTCAGTTTTTTCAGGTTCTTAATGTAATTTTTTTTTTTTGCTGTGTTTTGGTGTGATGAAAAATTCTCTAAAAAATGAATAATCTGTCACATGGACCACATGTTTGAGACAGACTGAACAGATGCATTAACAGCAGTTCATTCAAATTAAAATGTTTATGGCACTGAATATTTGTCCTGGTGTGAATAGACTACTCAAATTAGTCAAATATTAAATAAAGTACTAGAACGGGAAGGGAATGTAGAATTTAATGAATGGCAGGCAGAACACGGCAAAAATCTGGTGAGCTTTCTGCTGACTTCGACAGGTGTAGATTCCCTGCAGGCTTGAAAATCCCCAAACTGATGTCCAACAATTAAAGGAAGAATTCTGACAAGTATGGTGGACTAATCTGATTATGCAAATGCTCTAGCTGTTTTTTAGAGTGACTGAAATAAGTTGAGGCAAGGAAAGAGTGGTGAAACGTATGTATAATGGTCATGATCGTGTCAAACCAAAAAAGCTTGAGGATATGTAACAGGGCTTTCGATTAATATCAGCAACTTGCACCCATGTAGACAGCATCACTGATTATAATCGGTTTAATGTGATTTTGACGCAAAACAACAACCTGCTCGTTGTGGGTGTAGATCATACTAACCGAAGAGGAGGTGGCTGCAGACAGCAGAGGAAGGATTCCTCCACAGGCCATGATGAGGTTGTCCACCACCTGAGAGACGAGATGGACGGTGTTGTGCACAAACACCACATTCTCACTGCTGTTCACAAAGTCCATAACTGTCTTAGTCGAATGACTGTGGGGAAAAGTATGAAAACCACTTAATTCAGAAAACTTAATTTAGTTATGAAACAACTTGCTACTGAGGCAGATGAAGGGTAATTACAAATAATACCACATTTGACTTAATGATGACAAATAAAAATTTACAAAAAAAAGTTATTTTAAAAGCACATTTCCGAAGCTCAAAGAAGGTGAATAAAAGCATGATATTGTAAACCAATTTTAAACCTGTGCAGGGAAATATTTTGCCCTCACATGAAATTCCTGATTTAATGTGACCACATTTTAAGATTGTTATTAATTAATTACATTTTATTTTAAACAATACTCAATACCAATATTTGATCTTTGGTTCTTGGTGTTTATCTCACCTTCTCCACATCTGCACATCTGTCTCAATGGAGAACAGCAGGTCGGTTAGAAGACGCTGGTGCATGTGAGACCACTTGAACTCTGGGATACGGAACATGGTGGAGCGTGCCGAAGACGACCCCTCATTGCCCTGAGCTGTGGGGCTTGAGGCAGTTGCTTGATCTGAGTTCAGGTTCTGCAAAAGAGGCATTTATTATTCTAACACTTGTTTTATATGACCAAATGAAGAATGTCACATCAAGAATCTAAATTTTCAATACAATCAATATATTCAATATATAGTGAATTACTGTAAGTATCAACCTGGTTCAAGTTCCTCTGTTTTTAATATTGCAAAACTTACTGTTGTTGAGGTGTGCTTCAGCTCTAGTCTCTCTGTGTCTGAGGCCACACTTGACACATCCAGTCTAGCAATTTTAATCTCTTTGGTTTTAGTTGCTGAGCTCTCAGTCCCTGCTGCTTTCAGAGCATCTTGGTTAGTTCCTGAATCCTGTGAGATACTCTCAGTGCTAGGGCTAACCTCTGTCGTTGACGTGTCGGCTACATCTGGAGGACGTACTTCTGCTGCCTGTTCTGCCTCAACAGCACCATGACTCTCTGTAGTCTCTGTGTGAAGCTTGGTCTCATCAGTGGAGGTGCTTTGGTTTAAATCAACCTCCACCATGGGAGCCGATGCATCCTTGGTTTCCTCTGCCTTCTTATTTTCCATGGGCTTCATATCTTTTTCGGTTTCTAGCTTGATATCTTTCTCCTTTTTATCATCTTCCATTTCGACACCATGGTCATCTGTCTCACCAGCTGTAGCTGAAACAAATGAGGACTCCTCTGTGCTGTCATCACTGACCTTCATGAAGTTGCTGACTGAGGAAACATCAGGGCTATCTTCATTTATGGCTGAGGCACCAGTCATGCTAGTCTCCGCAGAAGAAGCATCTGTGGTTTCTTCCACTTTGGCTTCCTTTAAAGCTTCAGTAGAAGAATCTCCAGGTACTTTCTCTTTATCTTCTACCTGAGTATTTAGTTCAGTTCCAGTATTGCTTGTTTTAGCATCATCTTCATCTGACATCTTCACAGCTTCAGTTTCAACTTTGGCATCCTTGTCGTTTGTAGTCTGTGTACTTTTAGCATCATCTGCTACACTCATATCTGATCTCTCCTTCTCTTTAACTCTACCTTCAGTCATTGTGATTTCAGTCTCAACTCTTTCCGTTCTCTCAGGCTCTCCATCAGCATCGATTTTATGATTGTCTTCCATATTTTTAATTTCATTATCCTTTCCTGATTCTCTCACAGTGTCCTGTTCATCTTTATTCCCTTCCTCTGTCTCTGGTGAGGTGGCAACATCCTTCTGTCTCTCTTCCTCATCTCTGGCCAGAATGTTGGACACTGTGACAGTGGTCTTGTTTCGCATCTCCTCACCATCTGTAGGCTGATCGCTGACCTGCTCCTCAACGTGCAGCTCAATTACAGTTGATGGAGCCGTCTCCTCTGCATTCAGTTCACCATTGGCCGAGCGAAGGAACTGAGAATCGTGACTGGCACCAGAGATAGTTCTGATTCTGCTTTCAGATCCCTCAGAACCCAACCGCTGGTACTCAAGAAACATGTGGGCCAGATTCTCTTTGTGTTGCTCAAAGGTGACCTGATGAAACAAGCAGTAAGAGTGTTGGGAGGAACGTTAATTAAGCAGAGCAGCAGACAGAATGCTGTCATCAGGACAAACTAAAAAGACCAAGAACTTTTTAAAAGAAGATCAAGGAATCAAAAGATTAGATGCATAAATTCACTGTCTTGTCTGTTTAAATCTATCATACCAATGTAATTAGGTTTTTTCATTTATTATTATCAATTATTATTTACCTCTCCATTCAGATTTGAGGACCAGAACTGTTGTATATAATATAATATAATATAATATAATATAATATAATATAATATGATATGATTGATATGATATGATATGATATGATATGATATGATATGATATGATATGATATGATATGATATGATATATGATATGATATGATATGATATGATATGATATATGATATATGATATGATATATGATATGATATATGATATGATATATGATATGATATGATATAATATAATATAATATAAAAAAAATAATAAAAAAGTAAAATAAAATAAAATAAAATAAAATAAAATAAAATAAAATAAAATAAAATAAAATAAAATAAAATAAAATAAAATAAAATAAAATAAAATAAAATAAAATAAAATATACAATTACAGTTGGACAATGAAACTGAAACCCTGGCCAATATAGTGTTGAAGATTTTACAAATATATTCAGTTTGTGCAAAAGTCATAGACACGTTAGTATTTTCAACTAAAAATAAGACAGTTATTTATACATTTTGCAGTAGTGTTTCAGTAGAAAATATCACTGACATATATTTCAAAACATTCCATTTGCCATAATAATAATCCTGTGAGATTTACTCTGTTCTTCTGGACTTAGTCTGTTTCAGTTTTTTATGTTTCTTCATGTAATCACGAATGGGCTTGATGATTGTGAGATCAGATCTTTGTGATGAGCACCAGCTGTTATCAGGCGTCTTTGCATATTAAAAAAAAATTCTCACTGGATTACAACTAATAGCAAAAAGAATGTTTGGAAATGTAAACGTATATTTTCTACTGACACACTACAGCAGTCTTAAAAATTTCTTTGTGTCATTTCAAAAGCTATAGTATCCAGGGTAATGCTGATATACCACCATGTAGGATGAACCACATCCAACAGGAGAAACTATTGACACAAGAGGAAGCTGTCTGAAAGGGATGTACAGGTACTGACCCAGATTGTATCCAAAAAAACAAAACCACAACTGCCCAACTCCCTGCAGAATTAAATGCTCACTTCGACTATCCTGTCCCCACCAAAATAGTTCCACAGGGTCAATATTCATGGTCGGGCTGCTATAGCAAAACCTTTATGCAAATGTTGGGCTGCGGACAACGTGAAATCTGTTGCTCTCTGATGATTGTCCACCTACACTGTCTTTACCATATCCAAGGGAGTTATGTTGCGGAGAAGCCCCAAAGAGGCTAACACCCAGACATTGGATATTTTGGAAGAGCAAATCAGAAAATTTCCTTCACCAGCATCACATGGCAACCTGTCCACTGTTATGGAAGAGGAATGGCTAAAAATCTTTCTGGCTACTGTGAAGGAATTGTAACTTTCATTCCCAAGATGAACAGATTCTCTCCTGGCCAAGAAAAAGAGGCCCTACACCATACTAATAAATTATTGTTTCTATTCATAATGAAACTATTTCAGTTTCATTGTCCAACCCCTGTATTTATTTTAAGTACTTCTGTGATGCATATGTATAAATTAGACTAGGCCATTGAGAACGTTGTGTGTTTATTTAATCATGTAGATAAACATAATATAGGTTATAAATAAATATAACTGCATTATAAACCTTAAAAAAAAAAGATTTACCTTGCAATGTTATTTATCTTTCAATGCTTTATTTATTATGCATTTGTTCTGTAAAGAAATCTTAATATTTATATAAAAAAATGAATTCTGGTTCTGTCACTTAAAGAGCATATTGCAGGTTAGAGACTCCAGTGAGTCAGTGTATAGAAAAATAATGTAGGATCTTGTTGTGGCAAAATGCAAATCTTGGTATAGCCATATGTTTACCTTCCCATGGTGTGAGATATGCAGTAAATGACATACTATGAAATGTGTACTATGAGCTATACATGGGCTACGTGGCATCCTGACTTAAACAACGGCCTGTATGGAAATGTACTGAGAGGGGAGGATGCTGCCAACAGTATAAGAGATTGTGATTTCTGTTATGACTTCAGTGTACGCTTGGTGTGGCCTTGTGGTTGCATCAACCGTGCCTCTTTCTTGCAAGAAACGTTTTTATTAAATAAACCTTTATAATTATAATTGGCTAATGTTTGTCTCTTATTCAGTGAAGCGATGGAGTTAATTATTTTGCCATTACAACCTAGATTTTAAATATGCTAATAAGGCTTTTTGAGTCGTTTTTGTGAGAACATTTTACTTCCACATCTAAAAATGCCCAAACTGGAAGTGACATAACGAGAGGGAGTGCGGTGAATTTCAACGATAGGAAAGCAATGGATCGCAATGACAGTTCGCTGAGGAATTTATAAATGTTTATTAATACTCATATGGCAGACCACAGCCATACAATTATGACACAATAAGGGACAGGCCAGGATTAGACAGAAAAAACAATTAGAGGAGATGAAGGTGAAACAGTGGAAAACAGAGCAGGTGAGAGACCAGTTAGCTTATGATATAACGTTATATATACACTAGCATATGAACACTGTGCTCAGATTACAATAATTTGCAGATAAGTATCACGTATTAGGCAATCACAAAGCTGGTATTGGTAATCTAGGAGTATTGATACTAATAACAGAAACTAATACTAAATTTTGACCATCAGTTCTGACCATAAGTCACACTCGTTAATAGGCTATCCGTCCACGCCGGGAGTAACGTTACACAGTGCGCTTTTTGCTGTCATACGAGCTGTGCTGATGATTTTTTTCTCTCACGTGGACACCATGGATGCTCGTATGGTCGTGGCTCGGAAATACGGGACGAAGCGCGAATAGAACTAAATCATTTTAAAACATAGAAGAAAAAAATAATAATGTTTTGCCAAATCATGCACAACCATGTCACATAGGTTAGATCTATGAGTATTATTATGCTATAGCGCAGTGGCTGAAACCATTCAGCATGCAACACACACACACAGACGCGGACGCGGGCGGCCTCTCCCTCTGGTTGTTTCTGTTGAAAGGAATGGTCGCTGTTCTCTGCTTTTCAACAAATCATTTGCACACAAATATTTTTTTCTATCTTAAGAACAGCAGCAACATTGAAAGCCTCAGTTAAGGTGCACCGCTCACGTTTTCTTCAAGCGGCATCTCTGATGGATTCGTGATCATCAAATCTCCCGCCACGGCTGAACCACAGACAGACGTTAGTGTAATTGTGTCTTTCATGTTATCCTTTATTCACTAATTCTGTGTTATGGGTTTATTTTGTGCCGATTCACCGATTCAGTGTGAGAATGTATGACATTTTGAGTATGTATTTGACTGAACGTGAATGTACATGGCATGAATAAAATATTTACATTATCAGCACACAATTGCAGACTTTTTTTAAAAAGTGTGAGACAATGCATTTGTGTTTTCATCAATGTTGAAATTGATTCACGTAAAAACAACAACTAAGAAGCATCACGTGTGGGTGTTTAATCATAATATCCTACATGAGTACTGCAATGTTGAACTCCATCATATCGCTGGGATAATCCGCGGTGTAAAGTGAACGCTACACACACCACCGTGTGTATCGAAGCAGATGCAGAAGTGAAGTCCTGTCTCTTCACCTGCACAAAACGCCACCATGCAGCTTTTCTAACTTTTTTTTTAGGAAACCTGTGGACTTGATGTCCTGACAGACTGGACACAATCATTTTCCATGACAAAGATAAATTGAAATAGAAAAATTACAGAGAATACATTGATTCCTACTGAATACCAACCTATTCTGCACTGAGGCAACACAGAGCTTGGCACACGACTCCCTCTCGTGACGTAATATGACACGATGTTGAAAAAACAAACAGCCAACGAAAGGGCCACTTTATCTACTAAATTTGTGCTCTTATGTCTTTTAAAAACATTTTAAATCCAGCATTACCTTTTCATATGACATTTTCATACAAGGTTATATATTCATCTTGAAAAAAAAAAATTACCTGCAATATGCTCTTTAATTAAAAAAAGATTAAAAATATTTCTTTTTTTCTTTTTTTTCCTCAAGGCCAGTAAAAATGTCAATAGGGCAGGTAATAATCTAGTATTATTAAATACTAGTAGATAAACTGTTAAAAAACAGTAGATAAAAAAAAAAACTCAGAGAGGAGAGATGGTCATGTGTTTAGTACTGCAATTAGCTGCAGTCCACTGCATCTGCAGAAATACAGCAAAAGTCTGAACACACCAAAACACACCTCGATTTATCAAAAGAACACAACAGACAGAAAGTCAAACACACCACTGGGAAAATGAGAAACGAACTTACAGCTTCCACACCAATGCCAGCATTTGCATTTAGGCAAGAAAGCCTTATTATACGTAATTAATTGGCCGTTATTGTTCTAAATTAGCCTGCTACAAGCCTGGCCATTAATCTTCCATGTGGTCTGACTGGTAATCCATAGCTGTTTGCTCGGAACGGACAGCTTTGAAATGCATTGCTAGTTTAGTAGTTTGCTTTCTCTCCTGACTCTCTTCTTTATTCTTTGGAATAACAAGATCACTATTCTGGGCTCAAGTCAGCATTTAACATTTAGCTATTAAACCCACACCCTGTATTTTCAGAAAAAAAACATTGCCCTCCTTTGTGACTGGATATAAGGTATAAAAGGCCAAACATATCGGGAAGGCCTGCGAGGCATTTAAGGATTTGAATGTAAGTTAAAACTCATGTAAACCACTAAGGGTTTAAAAAGCTGCACATGAGGACCCATATTATCCTGTTAGGTACTATCTTCAAGAATCAGTAAGGATACCATATGCTGTTAAATGTTGAAAAAAAATCTTCATATGTACACTAAAGCACCTCATTGTCTGGCAGCCTGCTACAATGCATATCGTACCAATAAAGTATTACATCACGTGAAAAGCATTACTTACCTTACTATAACCGGCATTCAGTACATGTGAGCCCTTGGCATGTTGTGGAGATAAAGTTACACTGGAAAGAGGGCAACTATAGAAATGTGGTTTTGAAATGTAGTCGGTATGACACCGGGTGGGCTAGACATCAGTTTTAATCTGATCTAATTTAAATCCGGTCAGCTCTTTAGACATGGGATATGGAAAAAGCAACAAATCATCTAAGAATACACTGAAGGTTTCATAATGTGACAGCGAGCTTTGTATGACCAGGGTGTTGGGTTGCCAAATATACAACGTAATGCAAATTTTTTTTCAAGTGGCCTGTTAGAAAAATATCAATAATTTATTGCTATATACTAAAAACTTAGATGTACCAGTAAGCGCAAATTCTTAAGTAATACACATAAAATAGAGTATTACAATATTACAAAAAATTATCATATATAGGATAGAAAAAAATTACTTCAATTTCCATTTAATACATTTTGCACTTTACTTTGGAAAAATCCTAAATGTGAGCGTTAAATAAATATACATAATCCCCAAGTCTATAGGGAAGATTCATCCAGTTTCAGACAGTGATGATCCAGCTGAACTTGCAATCAGACTGCAAGCTCAGCAACAGACCGTAACAGTGCTAAAATCACTGATCTTAGATCAGCAGGAACCAGTCAACCACAGACTTTCACAGTAGGGCCAGTAGGGAGCCTCATTTAGATCAATAGATAGTGAGTAACCGCAAAACAAAGGGGAAATAGGGACCCTGAGAATGCTCTAATTGGATTAGCTAAATGTGATTCCATTTCTACAAAAATCAATGTAGTCGGCAGACTGAATCCCTTCCTTTCTGTCCAAAAGACACTGTTAGTTTTCTTTTTTCCCCTTCAATACTCTCACAGCTGTCTGTATGAGTGTGGAATAAAGGTACATAGAGAGAGACTCAAGACAGACACACAAGCAGAAGGACTCTCTTGTTTTAATATATATATATATAAAGCACCTTAAAAGCAACTACATAATTTACCAACACTTTTTGTGTATTTGATCTTGATCCATTAGCAGATTTTTATATATATTTATTTACTTTTTACTTTTTCTTTCACTATGCTTATTCTTACAACAAGTTAAAAATTAGCTAAAACAATAGTATTTTACAAAAATACAAGGAAGAAAAGAATAAGACAAGATAAATAAAACAATCAGGTCGTCCTTAAAACACTATATCCAAAAATGCTTTAAACGTTGCTTTTGTGATAGTATAAGCCTGCAAAATGAATGTCAAGGAAGAGATTGGTTTATCAATGTCAATGTCTTTAAACAGTCAATGTTAACCATGTCCTTAAGCCCGTTTGCTTGCCAGCCTATGAGGTTATTCAATACAGACCGGCTGCAGGTATGCCTCTATCTTTACAAGCAATGTCTCAATACTGAAATCCATTGTCTTCTAAATCCATAGTATTGCTGTTGTCTAGTACGATAAGCAACTTCATGACACCAGAGAATAGGCTTGACGTTCTTAGGCAGATCATTTCTTCCAACATCTCCATTAGGCCCAGAATCTCAGTACCAAAGGCAAGCGTCATTTTCTTGTTGGTTAATGTGATTTTAGTGTTAAAGTTTAGGAAATAAACTCCTAGTAATGTCAAAAGGAAGGAGCGGACAATTATATTATATTATATTATATTATATTATATTATATTATATTATATTATATTATATTATATTATATTATATTATATTATACTCACCTAAAGGATTATTAGGAACACCTGTTTATGAAATTATCTAATCAACCAATCACATGGCAGTTGCTTCAATGCATTTAGGAGTATGATCCTGGTAAGGACAATCTCCTGAACTCCAAACTGAATGTCAGAATGGGAAAGAAAGGTGATTTAAGCAATTTTTCGTTTCAACCGAGGTATGGAGCAAAGCATTTGTGAAGCCACAACACGCACAACCTTGAGGCGGATGGGCTAGAACAGCAGAAGACCCCACCCGGTAGCACTCATCTCAAATACAAATAGGAAAAAGAGGCTACAATTTGCACAAAATTGAAGGCTGGAGAAATTTTTGCTGGTCTGATGCGTCTCGATTTCTATTGAGATATTCATTTGGTAGAGTCAGAATTTGGTGTAAACAGAATGAGAACATGGATCCATCATGCGTTGTTACCACTGTGCAGGCTGCTAGCGGTGGTGTAATGGTGTGAGGGATATTTTCTTGGCACACTTTAGTCCCTTTAGTGCCAATTGGGCATCGTATAAGTGCCACGGCCTACCTGAGAATTCTTTCTGACCATATCCATCCCTTTATGTCCACCATGTACCCATCCTCTTGAACATGACAATGAGTTCAGTGTGCTAAAATGGCCCCCACAGTCACCAGATCTCAACCCAATAGAGCATCTTTGGGATGTGATGGAACAGGAGTTCCGTGCCCTGGATGTGCCACCCACAAATATCCATCAACTGCAAGATAAAATCCTATCAATATGGGCCAACATTTCTAAAGAATGCTTTCAGCACCTTGCTGAATCAATGCCATGTAGAATTAAGGCAGTTCTGAAGGCAAAAGGCGGTCAAACACAGTATGAGTATGGTGTTCCTAATAATCCTTTAGGTGAGTGTATTATATTGTCCAGCTCTACAAATATACTGCAGGGTATAAAAAGTATAAGGAGTCTAAGAATAAAAAAGTATCTTTAATTGCTAGAAGCCAAAAACCGGTGAGGGATATTAATAGTGGCGTACAGTACAGGTCAAGTTAACTACAAAATGTTAAATGTTAAACTTGTTTATATGTCTATGTGGTGTTTTTAATATGCTTTAGGACAAACCACATGCAAATTCACAAGTTAACACCATTGCTGTGTATTTTCACCTTAAAATGTAGTGAGCCAAAGACAGTCTCAAAAACGTGGTTTTAAAGTACAGGTGTTTCTGATGTCACAAACCATCTTTTAACCAGTCACGACAATGTGCGGACAGGCTTTAGCATATCATCACTACTATGCTGCGAAGAAGGGGAACCTCAAGAGAAGCCAGGGAATAATTTTTGTTGACATGAAAAATCAAGTACATTTAGCATTATAGCGGGTGAATTATGTATATGATGTATATTACAATGTTATGATGAATTATGAAGTTGTTCAAAGCATTTCTAAGGATGGAGATTTTTAGAAAGCAGCTGTCGGACAGGAACAGGAACATGGTTTGTGTAACATTTCCATCACATTATTAACTGTTTGATAATGTTACACAAACCATGTTCCTGAGTCCGACCAACTCTGAGTCCGACAGCTGCTTTCTAAAAAAAATAACATAGTCAAGTAAAACAAATCATTATAATTAATGTTTTGTGTCCGTCATTGTATAGCGCGATACATAAACACGTTATCATTCTGATACATTGACTTTACAAGCGAGCCTGCATAATTCACTTCTTCTGAATTGTATTCAGGTTTAAACATAATATGGCTTGATTAAACCCACTTGCTATTGTGCAAAGTTTACTACAGTTAAGTTAAGCAAGTGGATCTCTGCAAGTGGGGCTCACTGCAGAGTGAAACGACTTCCAGCAAGCAATCTCTGAGCTGGTGTGAGTGAGTGGAGATGGCGCTAATTTGCATATTCACGGATCAGTGTATGATAAATGAAGCAAGGGTGTAGGGTTACTTTCAAGCTATTTTAACGCATGACTAAAAAAAATTATTTAACACATCATTTTGGTGATCAGAGATCAATTTTAAGGGATACAATTACTGACTACAGGGGGACTTGACTAAATATGATATTTAATTAGTTACTTTAAAATACAATATATTTTAGGATTATTGCCTTATTTTTATTTTTTTGTAAAGAAATGTTTAAAATGCTGAAATAATGTACTGTGCTCCAAAAATTCAACAAATAAATACATTCTCTTAAATGCTTCTAATTAATTGGTGACATTTTTCCAGGACACTCTCTCCTTGCCTCGGAGAGCATAAAGGTATAGTTAGATGCCCCAGAGGTCACAGAACTCTCATTCTAGGCATTACAGAAAGAGACTTAAGGTTCCAGGGGATCAGCCACTTTTTCAGGACAATTACAACATCTCCTTCACCCAATAAGATGTTCCTTACAATGGAACAGAAGAGTGCTGACTAGGAAAACATGAAGGGCACCAAGTCTTTCACAAGGTGATCACTTCCAACAGAAAATTGTCCCTACAGTAGCTGTGTGGAACCGAGTCTCATTTATGTGCAGCGCTGGGACAGGGGCACCTTGGGTAAGCTGTGGTGTCAGCAGGCCCATCTGCAGAAACATCTGTCTGCCTACAATGAGCTGGCAGGAGAGGAGACTTCACCTCCTTTGACACACACATGATCAGTAAAACGCAATCAAGCAATAATCAGATAACAGCACACTTGTTAAAGTCTTTCTTTTAAGAGTATGTTTTATTTAGATCTCTTGATATATTGTGTGTGTGTGTGTGTGTGTGTGTGTGTGTGTGTGTGTGTGTGTGTGTGTGTGTGTGTGTGTGTGTGTGTGTGTGTGTGTGTGTGTGTGTGTGTGTGTGTGTGTGTCTGCTAAATGCTATGGCAAATGCTATGGCAGTGTGTGGCTACAGGACCAAACTAACTGTTCTTATTTTGGGTAGTTTAGGACATTTTACATTTACATTTACATTTAATCATTTAGCAGACGCTTTTATCCAAAGCGACTTACAAAAAAGGACATGTGCATAGACTATGTGTCAGAGGCTTGCAGATTGCTGGACTGAGTAAAAAGAGCTCTAAGCAAATGTCAGCGATCATAGGCAGTCTGCATGTTTGGAGAAGACGATATCACCTTTATCCATAATCTATTGATTAATGTGGTCGTGACTGTTTGTATTGTCTGTATTGTCAGGTTAAACATGATAAGCTCTTTGAGAATATTTGGGTGCTGTGTTGTTTTAATCAGTAATAATATGTATTAAATAAAATAATTAAATGTGTGTGTAATGAAGTCTCTCTCTGTATATAGTGTATACATGTGTGTGGGTTTTACTATCTTTTATATATATATATATATATATACACATACATACATACATACATATACATACATACATATATATATATATATATATATATATATATATATATATATATATATATATATATATATATATATATATATATATATATATATATATACACATACATACATACATACATATATATATATATATATATATATATAAACAAACACACACATAACAGATGGCATTCTACCATAAGCTGGAAAAACAATTGAATTGTGAAGAAGAAAAACTTTGCATCCTTGTCTAAATATATGTCTGCCCAAGAGCATTGTATTTATTTACCAGTGGGTTCCCAAAAGGCTGGTTGAATTTATGAGGACTTGTCCTAATGATTGCCAAGGCCATTTGAAATGAATATTAAATGTGTTCAAACATGGGGATCTGGAGATCTTGAATACTACAACCTGAAAAGCACATTCACATATACATCTCTAATATGCAAACAAACACTCTTTCTATTTCACACACAATGTCTCTCTCTCTTTCTCCCCCCCACACGCACACGCACTCGTACGCACACACACACACACACACACACACACACACACACACACACACACACACACACACACACACAGTCAGCCAGCCAGCCAGCCAGCCAGCCCCTGCAGCTGAAAGGGAGAGCTACAGTGACAAACAGCTCTCCTACTCCAGAGTTGGCAGGAAATCTATCACACCGGACAATAAAATTGCAATTGAGTTTCTTTAGATTTTTTTTTTTCCTCAGCAGATGCACGCATCTCTCTAGCTCTGCACTGCTGCACCTTTCCAGTTCATACGCACAACCCCCTTTTCTGTTTTTAGATCAGAGCAGAGACGCTGTAAACAGAACAGCACCTTACCTGCATTAATCTTGTGCAATTATAGCGCAAAAAAGCAATTACAGGCTTGACCCTTAGGAAGGGGAATGATCAATTTGTGTGCACTTGCCACAGCAGTGAGCTACTTTAGGAATGCAAGCAGACCTGGATAAAAATGTGTATGCATGAAAAAGAGTGAAAGCAAAGCACTTTAAAGAAATACTTTAACGCTGCTCAATTCACTCACAGATTACATTTTATTTTACTGTGCATCATGTATGTCACAATTAACTGCGGAGTGTGAGTGAGAAGAAGAAACTTTATTTTAATGTTTATTTTTAAGAGGTATCTCTGCATGCATTATTTGTATTTTTCCCCTTGAATTAATCACTTCCGCTGGTATTATTCTCATTTGAAAGTCATTATGGATAAAAACGGCTGAAATGAATAAGCATAAATGTAATCAACCTGTTTGTTTCATTTTTTATATTATATATATATAAAATATTCATTTTTTGTTTTATATGAAATAAATAAATTTTAAAAGCTGAGTTGTAATATGCACAATATATTACTAAATCAATTATGAGAAATTTAAGTATTTACAAAGCAACCAATTTGCACATCGCACATTTTTTTATGAAATATCATTGAAAATAAGCCATCCTAAATAATAATGTTTTTTTTCTGTGCGTGCATTTCTCTCACCTCTTTTAAGTTTTGCAATAAAAACTTTACTACATAAAATTACTTCTTTCATATTTATGAGTGTTTAATATGCAGAGACAACTGTCAATAAACCATTTATAGCAGAGGTGTCAAAACTTTTTAATATGATGGGCTAAACATTGAACAATATTATCTAAAAATGTATATATTTAAATGAAATTAACTTATATTCTCTACATTGCAATGCAAAAATACAGCAAAAAAATAAAAATAAATGAAGAAGATAAAATAGAAACAAAATAATGACATGAGAGGGCATATTTTACCTTGAGGGTCCTGCTTTCGCCATCTCTGATTTATAGTTTATGTATATGATTTATACTGATTACCCTGAAAATTCCATGTAACCTCTGTGGCTCTGTAGTGCTATCAAGACACATTTCAAAATGTTTATTTGAGCATTCTGACCATTCTGAGGCTATAATAATAAGGTTGCTTATTCTGATGAATAAGCACTCTGAGCACTACAGATCTCCTTTTACTTCCACATCTCACTGAATAGCACAGCTGCGCCCCCAAGTGGCCAAAGACAAGAACGCAAACAAAGTGCATAAATGGAGGAGTGCCAGGAAGCTGGTGCCCAAAACCACAGTCTGACACCAAATGACTTCACTACGCTTGGAACCGTGTCCATATTACAATATCAATAGAGCATCTTAAAATAGACATTTCTGAAACTAGAAAGCTCAGAAAACTGAGAGCTCTCAAAAACATTAAGGAGGCAATTCAATCTGTAAATAAAAGAATGAACCGAGGGTTTGGCAATGGAGGAAAATACTGATTCTAATCTGAGAAGTCTAGCTGATTATAGAGCGCAATAACAGCCAGGTTGAGAAGCCAGTGGATTAATGCTGAGAGTTTGAGCGCAGGAGAGAAAGAGGCAATGAGAGGAGGAACCAAACACAAGATTACAGTCAGGGCTGAAGTAAGGAAGAGAGACAGAGTGAAAGACACTAAGAGATAGAAAAGCAAAAAGTATGTAAATCAGACTTTTGAGGGGGGGTGGATCTATTTAAAATTATTGTTTTTTTGGTTACACTTTTAAGGTGTCTGTCACATTGTAACTATATATTTAAGTACTGAATAATTAACAACATGTACTTACTATACAATTAGGGTTAAGGTTATGGCTTGGTTTAGGGTTAGCTGCATGCAATTATGCATAATTTGCTGTCATTACTACAGTAAGTATGCCATATGTAACAAGGACACTAAAATACTATTTTACCATTTTTATCTTTAACTTTCTATTCATCAATCCTGAAAAAAGTACAAAAAAACATTTTCCACAAAAAAACATTATGCACAACTGTTTTCAACATTGATAATAATGTTACATGAGTACAAAATCAGCATATTAGAATGACTTCTGAAGGATCATGTGATACTGAAGACTAAAATTCAGCTATGCATCACAGGAATAAATTACATTTTAAACTATAGGAAACACTTATTTTTAATTATAATAATACTTCACAACTTTACTGTTTTTACAGTAGTTTTGAACAAATAAATGCAGCCTGGGTGAGCATAACAGAATACCTTCAAAAACAAAACAATCTTTTAAACTGTAGTGCATATGAAATTTAAAAAAAAAAATGTTTGTTAATGCGTACTATTAGCTATTGTTTGGTAATAATAATAATAATGATGATTTTGTTATCATTATGATGATAATATTTATTACGATTAGTCATTTTTTAGCAATTAGCAAACAAATCTCCAGTACACACTGCAGGTGTCATGATGAAGGACGAAAGCCACTCTTTAGAAACACAAAGGAGCTCAAGGGAGACAAAAATTTGGTAGTGAAGCTACTGGAGAGTGTTACTGCAAAAAGAAAAGGGTTTATACACTATTTAATCACTGATTCCACTACGTTTGTTTTGTCAGAAGTGCAAAATGGGGTTAATTTGATTAAATTAAATTAGGGACATACATCGCTTCCCATGTTGTATGAAAGATTGCCACGCTTTGTTAAGTTATGTGAATACTCATGACGTGCAATTAACGTGTACAGATTACATTCAGCCGTGTGTTGTTTTGTGTATGCATTTGGGTTCTGACCTTGGAGTGTGTGATAGAGAGCGTGTCCACCCACACGCGCCAGCCGCCCCACTCGTACTTAATGGCGTGATAAAGAAGGATGCGAAAAATGGCGTACACCATCTCTGTGATCTTCTGCTCCTCACTGTTCTTGGGGTTAATAAAGCACAGAGACAGCATCCACTCCTGCCACACAGAGCACTGCAACAGACTCCTACAGAAAAGAATGACTGCGTTAAAAAAAAAACTTTTACTCTTTTTGAGAAAAAAAGCTCATGATGATGATGAACACTAGACACAGTGTGTGTGTGTGTGTGTGTGTGTGTGTGTGTGTGTGTGTGTGTGTGTGTGTGTGTGTGTGTGTGTGTGTGTGTGTGTGTGTGTGTGTGTGTGTGTGTGTGTGTGTCCTCAAAGATAGTTTGGGAACAAAATTATCTCCAACAGTATACTCAAATCAAAAGCTAAAATAATTAGCAAAATCTTTATATATATATATATATATATATATATATATATATATATATATATATATATATATATATATATATATATATATATATATATATATATGCGTGCATGCGTGTCAACACACCTGCGGTTCTCTCGACTGTTGTTGAAGAGTTTGATCATGTCTGAGAGAAAGATACGCCGTACTTCCATGCTTTCTGCTCCTTGAGGAGCATTCTTTAAAAGAGCTGCTATCACTTTTAGGATCTCTGATGGGGGAAAAAAACACACATGAATGTACCATTTGACACTGTATCTGAATGCCTAGTTTAAAAAAAAAGGCTTATGAACCATAAAAGGACAACCATCACTTCACAAATACACCATAAATGGTGAAAAATGTACATGGGAAACATAGTAAACAGCATGTCCAAATATTTACATTTACAATACATTATAATGTTATACAGAGGCACAGTTATAACAGTTAAATGAATAAATGTTCAAAGCCATTTAAAGTTTTGGGGTCAGCAAGATTTATTGAATCTTTTTATTCATAAAGAAAGCATTAAACTGATCAAAAGTAACATTACTTCTTTTGATCGTTCTATTCTATTAAATCCTGAAAAAAGTTACATCAGTTACAAACATATTAAGCATTTCAAAATGAATAATAATTAGAAATGTTTTTTGACCACTAAATCAACATATTAGAATGATTTCAAGTTCGTGTGACACTGAAGACTGAAATAATGATGCTGAAATTACAGCTTTGCCATTACAGGAATAAATTACATTTTACACTACAGTAAATTGAAATAGAAAAGAGTAATTTTAAATGATAATAATAATACTTCACGTTTTACTGTATTTTTGATCAAATAAATGCAGCCTGAGTGAGCATGAGAGAAAACTGTAAAAACCGTACCGACTTTTGAATGGAAGTGTAAATGTTAGTTATTATATATTTTAATTACATTTAAATAAATTAGTAAAAAATAAAAAAAATACAGAAAATTGCACCCTTTAATAAAACAGATATGTTTTCGCACTATTATTTAACACTTTTGCATATAGTGAGAACATAACAAAAATTATGTTGGAAAGAGTAAAAGTAAGCTCTACATTATAAGGTCAGTATTGTCTAAGCTTTGCAGCTAAAGTCGTGGCTTCCTGGAACTGAGCGTTAGCTTAAACTGGAAAGATTGGTTGTTTAGATGAATTATCTAGACAATGTCAGCATGCATTAAGTTGAGAAGAGCAGCTCAAGTTTCAGCCGTCACAGGGAGTTTAGAGCACGACAGCATCTGTAACCAATGCTCTCACTCGTTCCAGCAGAATTGTGTTGTTTCTACGCCTTACTCACTCAAATTAGAGTCACTGAACCTTACCAGTAGAAAATTACCTTTGCATGTATCTCTGCACTTTTCTGTTTTTTTCACTCTCCAATCACCATTTGGTCCTGGTTTGTCCCAGAGTTTAATTTAAAAGAAACTTTTGCTTCCTCAGTTTGTTTGATTGGGTCTGACATTGCTAAAGACTGCAATCAGGGCCATTTAGAGGCTTCAACACAGATCAAATCAAGTAGAGACAGAAGAAAGCTGAAACTCTGCTGTGCTCGCTCTCAGATCATCTGTGAGATGCCCTTGAATCAGACTCTGTTGGTCTAAGATCTCCATCTGAACGCTCTAGAACCGACCCAGGATCTGTGATTCACTGTCATTCTTCTGACTGGCAAGTGGTTTGTGTACATGGTCACATCTCCATGTAAATACAGCTCTAATCAGCTGCCTCCAGTACCTCAGAATTAAGCTTCATTAGGGGAAGGCCCGATACGGATCAGTATACAATATTAGTTTCACTTTTTACATTAAAACCAGAGCATCTGATTGCTGCCTAACTCTGTACTGGATTTAAAGGAGACGTATGCATTGAGCATAAACTCAGGCTGGAAAATAAGGCATCTCATTACAAGATAGAATTCAGCCTTAGAACCATTTAATATTGAGAAACTAGCTGGTTGCGAATGAAACCGATGCAGCGACAATTCTATACTTATAGCTACAATGGAAAGTTAATTACTTTTTAATGTGTTTATCATCTTAGTTATGGTGACAATGAGCTCCATTTGTCTGAGGTAACTCTAGACTTCACCATTAGACGCACGAAAAAAAACGGTGAATGTTTGATTTGCACCGCAGCAGGCACAAAAATATAAAACGAGACTATTGATACTATTATTGTAAATCATGGGTAAAATAAGCAGATTTAAGCCATTTTACAAAAGGACCAGGTTTTGCTTGTGATCTTTTACATATGGACATTTTCCAGACACACGAGAGGTGGTTTAAATATGCGTTAGCATTATGTTGACCCTACCGTATCTCTGAATATGGTGATTACGTAAATATTGTTTTCTGTGTTGCATGTGAGTAAACTAAATAACATTGCATTTATTTCTTCACAACATTTTTTATTTGAGATTTCTCTGTGAAATGCAGGTAAAACTGCAGTACAATATACAAAAGTAGTGTAATTAAATGTGAATGTTATGTTTTATTTAAAAATAAAAATGTGTCTATTTACAGCTTATACAGAGCGCATATGCACTGCTTGAATCACTGGTGCTTCAGGCGAAGGGATTGAGTTTCATATTAACTTACGTGGGTTTTGAATCTTCACAGTGGAGTCAGGGTCTGGGTGTTGTTTGTGAATGACCTGAGTACAGATCTGCTCCGTAAGAATCTGGTGAGAATGTTCTGGTTAGTCACTGATAGTACAGCATAAAAACCATTTCACAAGGATCAGGTGACAACATGAAAGATAAATAAATAAGCTAAAATGATCAATAGGTCAGCAACTAGAGGTGTGTTATATTAAATATAGGTCAACAGTATTTGTCAGGTCAGCTTTTTCAGTTCAAGCAGATTAATACTGGTACTCTCTGCCATCTGCCATTAGAAAATGTGGCACCCTACGAATGTGGAAAATGGATCAAGGAAAAACTGTCGTGAGCATTAGACAGTTAGTGTAATTTGCTGATGTTAAAGGGTTAAGGAGAGTGAGGTTGTTAAATATGTTGATTCAAATGTTAATGTGCCTGTATTTGTATGACATCCTTATCGTGATTATTTATTTATTTTGTACCTTTTTGTAGAACTTTGCATGTATGTAATATGTAATGTAATTCAATGGTCAATGCACACTGTTCGCCTAGGGACTATGGTTGAAATTTAGGTTTTAGCTAAGACGATTCATTATCCCTGTACAAAAACAAATAATAAAAACACTGAATAATTAATCTTATATATCTGCATTTTTCACTAATCTACATAAACTACAGAGAACAATTTTTCAGTTAATTTAAAATGGTGAGGGGAAAATCAGGGGGGTTTTACCACAAAAGAGAGGGGGAATTTGATTAAGGGAGCCAGATTTTACTACATCTGGCTTGAAAAACAAAGTGCTACAAGCAGCCATTAAAAAAAGTGTATGAAAGTAAGAGACTGACCTCAAAAAGCACATTGTATGTTGTGACTGTGACCTGGTTCGAGTGGAGCATCAATCGTTCGGTGAGCAGAGAGAACAGGCCGTGAGCCAGCATGACCTCTGACTTTGTCCTGAAACACATGGCATCCAAAACGTCAGCACCAAACCCATGCTATGATCTACTTCAAATACAGCCAGGACCCCAACAGGGCATAACTGCAGCCCAGAGCTTCTGAAAAATATCCTCGTAGTCACGAATGAAGCTGCATCTATTTTAAAAGCAATTGGCGGTCAGAATCCTTCTGGGGGAAACTCACAAAGCAAGTGGGATTAGAAATGAAAGTGAGATTTATCTATCAAACACCACAGAAACTGCATTTGGAAAAATACTCATAGACAATTACAGACTTTGACTACATTAGCGCATAAATATTTCCATGCTGAATGAACTAATAGTGGAGTAAGGGTAATTTGTTATCAAAATAACCTAGCTCAATTCACTCTGGGAAAAGGCCTAGTTGCTTATTTTAAATCGTTCATTTTATGAAAAGAAAAAAAATCAGCCTTCAACTCACTTCATGGTATGCTGGGAGCTTATTTCTGCTAAATATTTATAGCTAGACCATCTACTACAGACTCATTTTGTAAAATAAACAGTCGGAGTGAATCATGTATATGTATCACATATTAAAAAACGGGGTTAACGTGTTATTGTTACTAATATGATTAACAGTATTATTGCAAGCCTTAATTCCAAATAACAAAGTACTACTCATAACAAAGTAACTCACTTTGGTGACAAAAATTTGAGAAAGTAGCCCAAGACTTTGAGTGCCTGCACACGAATCCCTTCACTTTTGGATGCGAGAAGCTTGAAGATGACCCTGTGTTATTCACAAAAGAGAAAAGGTGTTAAAATTGTTGCCAGGAATTATGTATGCAAAATAAACGTAAGAGAGAAAGTTATACCAATTTTTCAGACAAAAAAATAAAAATACAAAAGAATTTACAGATATACAAATAAACAGACTGAGTTCAAAACAAACATATTAGTTTATCTATAGTTAACATGTATATTCCATATGGTGTTGAAAGAATTTTGTTTTCAATGTTTCTTTCTGACAAAAGGAAATTACCAGCGACACAGTCTGGTGTGTACACAGATCTCACAAGAGCTGACGTGTACATTCATATGTAACCGAGACTATTATACTGTCTGCATATTAAAATGAATCTGCCTATGTCCTTCTGGAGTAGGATCTGATGGAAGTGTGATTTGAATAAGGTTGTCAGATCTAAAATGAAAGTGAGGCCCTCTGTTTTATCATGACGAGCTGTCCAGATGCCCCCCCGCTAGCGTGCACATTTAACCCCATGGCTGTCAGTGGAACTAGCATGTCTATAAAGGCTTTGGAAATGGAAATGCCTCCATTTTAGTAGCCCGTATGAGCGCTCAGTACAGCAGCATAGGTATCAGATGAACCTATGAAAGTGTTTTATAGGTTTTGTTGAGCAGGACTCCGATGTCTCTGCTAAGAAAGAGGAATTGTTGCCTCGCATTATTCCACAGAGAAGAATTCTACTTCATCTGTCAGGGTTTTTTTTTTTTTCAGTTTCATTTATAGCTTTTAATAAAAATGTGGGTTTAAGAATGTAATGTCTTCCTGCAAGGGCACTGTTGCCAACTAATTTTCAGAAGTTGCTAAAGCCAGATCGATTTGTTGTTAAAAGTTGCTAAATGACATTGTGAAATCATTGCGCTATGACATCATTACGTGATCAAAAAGCAAAACTACGGCATTATGTAATGCTATATATAATTTGAAATGCTAATTTAGATTTGTTTGTATAATAAATTACAGCATCGTGTTCATTCGTATGTACGGAGCCCCGCACATGACGTGCAAGAAAAAAAAAGTAAATTGTGTGCACAATTTACTACTTCGTTTCCTCAACTTGCTAAACCATCCACACGATTTATTAATTTGTTTCCTCGATTTATAAATCATGTGCACAATTTAGCCTACTATTTTTTTCCTGCATGTAATGTGCAGGGCTCCGCAAATATGCTACCTAAATGATCTTCCGGTTTTTACAGCGATTTCCACAGCGATCTTAAGGAATTATGAATGAACCGCTCAGCCTATTGAGCTAGATTGTGTTTGTGTTGTTTATATCCGAGTCATTTTCCAGAAGTTGATAAATAATAAAATAAAAAGCTACATTTTTTGCTAGGTGCTTTTTGAAAGAAAAAAAAATTGTAGTCTGAAAAGTTGCTAAATCTAGCAACAAAATTGCTAAGTTGGCAACACTGTGCCAGGGGCAACCAAAGGTCTCACCGTATTCCATTCCGCTGATCGAAAGCTTGAACCATTGAGCCAGGATGCTCAGACATCAATGCCACCAGAAGCTGGAGAACATCCATCAGATTATCATCCTAGGGGGAAAAAAATTACAATAAATAGGCATAACATGTCAGAGACGGGGTCATTCAAGACACACTGTATGATCTATCATTTAAAATGCAGATGATTATAGCAGAGGAGTAAAGTAGGTCATTGCACATTATAAGTTAATATATTGCAAGTTAACTAATTAACATTAGAAATCATCACATATGCATCTATGACAGGACATTATTAGGGATTAAATGGAAAAATATATAATACTGTATATAATAGAAAAAAAACATTTCATGAGTATATTGTGGGAAGTTGCACAATGGTTTCTGCAATTTATTTTTAAATTGCATATTACGCACAACGAACAAGAAAGACAGCTGTGGGTACCAAGCGCCATCTGGTGGCAGCTATACCACAGAATGTACAGTGTTACAAGAAAAATGACAGCATTAGTAATCTGCATTGATTTAGCCACATAATTGAAAGTGGTCAGACAGCTGATACTGGTTTAAAAGAGTGTTTGAAATTCCAGTAGGTGCATTAGAGTACCTCGTGCATTGTGAGCAGGTAGTTGAGAATACTCTGCAGTTCGTCTTCCTTTACGCCATGATCCTACATTCACAGGACACACAAGCATTACCTGTACTGCACTCCTCATGATGGAGTTGATTAATTCAGATTATTATTCAGATTTATTTGATGGCCACTCTAGTGTACCTTCATGATAAGCTGTTTGACAAACAGCAGCAGGAACGCTCGGAGTGAGTGAATCTCCTTTTGATTGGGTCTCGGCCCATCTGAACACAAAAAGATACAGGATATTAACCAAACAAAAGGTCACGTAATATCAATCAAACGTAATCTTCCACAGGCCTATTCAATTGGTGATAATACTAATGCTTTTCATTGTGTTGTTTTTTCTGGGTCCAAAAGGAAAATCAGCTTAGAACCACTATTTTAGATTAGTTTCCTTTATATCTTGGTGTAAACAAAAGGAAGAGAATATTCCAATAATTTATTGGAACTTTGATTCAGTTTAATGAGATTTGAATGAGACAAGCGAGGAAGTGGTCTACTGTGGAAATCACACTGAAAGACAAATTGCTCTGTTATTGTGGGATGTTTTCCCACAGCATCTTTAGTGCAAACCTGTAGTGCTCTTTTTATTTGGGAATATTATGCATTATCAAGACATATGAGCAATTATTGATACTTTATATAGCAGGGCTCAAAAGTTTGAGAACATAAAAAATGAAAACCATAAAAAATTATTATGCTGATAACAATTTGTAACAAAAATAAATTGTATTAAATGTGCAAAAAAAACTTTGGACACTGTTGTAGCTACACATGGACCTTTTCTGACCCTTATTAACTAGTCTCAGCACGTGTTGAGAAGTTGGTTTAGTTCTACTCTCTTACCGAGGCCCTTGGGCGTGATTCCACTGCGGTCCAGTGGGTTTACAACCCAGTAGAAATACTTGAGTGTGTGCATGACCTGGAGTACAGTTCCAACTCTGCGGATGGCGTTGTAGATATTGACGGTGCTAATGAATTCTGTGGCCAGGTAGGTGTAGAGAATCAGCTGTACCTGTTGGGGGCAGCAAATCAATTTCAAGCAACAATGAAAAGTCACATTTGAGTAAACATAGAATTGGTCAACTATTAAGCTAGCATGATGCAACAGCATCAGTTTATGTAAATGTCTGTATAAGACACCTTAGCTGGGGCATGAATCCAGATGGCAGGGTTGAAGAGGATGTGGTCACACAGCTGTTTCAAGAGCAAAACACCAGTAGGAAGGTTGCTAAGGTAACGGGCGAAGGCAAGGACGATGTCCAGCACAGATCGTGTCACATGTACTTTGGAAGACTGAGAAGAAAATACAAACATCAAATCAAATGTCAATAAAACTAAGTTAATAAAATTAATTGTCAGCTGTGCATTAGGGATGTGCTGGTCATTTTAGACTTTCACTGGATTTAGAACTTATTTTAGGTTTGTATATTTGGTTTCTTATATTCCAAAAGCAACTTGAACATTCCAAATCTTTAAACATTTGCATATTTTAAGGCCTTCAGATACAGATTTTAGTCTTGCATGTATTCTTTTTTTATTGTTTTAAAGGGGTCATATAATGTTGATACAATCAATGTTGAAGTTGATTGTATAGAAATGTGTGTTGGCAGTGCCTATACACAACCATCCTATAATAATAAACATCTGTATCATCAGTTTTATTTTTGGAATATTGACCCCGATCAACGTAAATGCTTTTATGTTTACACGAAGCATTTCTCACCAGACTGCTTTATAAACGAGTGTCAGTATAAAGCAGGTTTGGCTAAGAAGCTGCTCCTGAAAAAAGGATCGGTTCCAATTATTTGTGTTCCTGCTGCACCTCAAGAAAAAGTGAGTGTAGTTTGAAATGCTTGCACACTTCACAATGAATGCAGCTAAAGTTTACAGGGTAAGTTACATTACGGTAGCCTGGATGCCAATAAAAACTCAGCCCCACCCAAAACATTTGAGCTCAGGCAGTTCGGTCTGGACTTGATCCATAGAGGAGTAATAATGCCCGAACAGAAACTGTTCAGACCAATGAAATCATCAGGCCGGGCTTTAGACGATGATGGACAGATGAACAACAGTAACGTAATCATCCACGTCATCATAGACACTTGGGTTGAATTCAAATCCTAAACGGAGAGCTTGTTTTTATATGGATTCACCTTCACTATTTCTCTCTGAAATGATGATTATGTTGGTAAGTAACTGTTAACAACACCGGCAAAGATCGCTTATTCCAGCATGCATGCTATGTTATTGTATTATTACAAACTGTGTACACTGGTGATAAAGTGGTAACACTACACTAAGCTAACTTTTGTAGATAGTTTATAAAGGTGTCTGTTACTGTTACTGTTTTTTTTTTTTTGATCGTGTTGTAACTGTTATTACACTGCATAGATAACTTTACACATCACTGAGAAGCCTATTTACTGAAAAAAAAAGTTTTTATTGTCAATGAACTAACATATACATCAGTAAACATAAGTAGTAAGCGTATCATTCGCATCTCACTACGCTAACGTTACCCTGCCAGTCCATACAAAGATAGATCAAAATGACATTACGTTAACCAACCATTCAGAAACATCCTGTTCGAGCCTTAATTGTCAAATTCCGAATTTGGTTCAAATTGATACAGTTGCACAGATGTGTCCTTAGACACTCCGGTTGCCATTTTTTCTCCAAAATATACCCTCAACTGTTGTCAAGGCAACACTCCACGTGTTGTGTCAAACCGCCCCCCAGAACAGAGGGGCGGGGTGAGCAACGCTCGCTGATATGGCTTGCTGAAAACAGAGCTGGTTTTGACCAAGTAAAATTAGTGTTTTCTAACAATACTAAATAGAATTTTTAATTAAAGTATATTACAAAGTTTTCATTTAGACACTAAATATTCATATTAACTTGTACAAAAATGGCATTATATGACCCCTTTAAGACTACTGTGGTTACGAATGCATTTACATTCTGTGAGTGAGATCCCACCCCTATGGACGGGATGAAAACATGCAGAACTAGCTCCTACTACTGGCTGCAGTCTTTAGCCTCTCGGCAAAAAAGCCTCAGATGAGACAAAATGTATATTCAGCCTCATCTGAGGTTTTTTTCCAGACATAAAATGCATCGTCTCAGGGGGGATATGAGGGATGGGAGCACGATCATTCGAATATACCACTGGGTTTCTACTGATACAAAGCTTAATGCTAAATCGCTGAAGCACTTTTTTCCACCCATCACCTTCTGCAGGCATATGCTAGTATGTTTTAATAAGGACTGCCTTATATTAGTGTTGTCAAAAATATCGATATTTCGATATGTATCGAGACTGGAATATCTAAAACGATACGATTCTCAGTTTTTACAGTATCGATACCAGCTGCGCTCTCCTCTCCGACCGAAAGCGAGTTGACACACACCGGCATATTCTTTTTCAGCCCGGTTAACCTCTGAGCACGGCGAACGCGCGTTCTGCTGGACTTTTTCCTCATGACAGTGTGTTAGTGTTAGTGAGTGATCGGTCTGAATTTCGTGTGGGATTGCACATAAATTAATTCTACTAATCCCCGCAGATTTCGTGCTCACATCTGAAGCACACACATATAGCCTACCGTAATAAAGCCGCCTCTGACATGATACAAGTGCAAACATTTGCTTCTTTTTCCAGCTTATTATTGGTCAAATACACTCAAAGAATTATCAGTGCACATCTGGAAGAGTATTAACGTAAACACAGTCGCAAACAGTTCAGGAAGAACGAGTAACAGGAACAGTGTTCAGGATCCATGCATCCGTTAGTCTTAAAGGGACCGCAGTCATTTGTTATTCAAACTACAAAAAGACAAACGATCACACTGCTCTTGACTGATCAACTTGTGTAACTTTAATAGTTTCATCTGTAGGCTATTGAATTTTTTACAAAGAACATTATCCGATGTTGTTTTTAATGTAATTACTATGCATTTTTTTATTCAGTTTCTTATCTGAATGTTAGAACTACCTGAAAAAATAAAGCAGTCTATTTAATTTGTATCTTCTTTTCTATTGCATTTATTTGTGCTATTGTTTGTAATCTGTTTATTTGTTCTTATTTTATTACTGTTTACTCGTCTTTTTAAATTCAATTTACCATTTGAAATCAAGCTTTCTTGTGCTGTGTGTAAGCTATTGCAACACAATTACCCCATTGTAAAAAATACATTGAGATAGCAAAAATTTGTGAGATAATTTTAATAGTAATTGATCAATTGATCAATAATTGTTCAAATCAAAGCGATGCCCAACCCTAAGGAACATGCTGGCCACATGAATTTTTTGTAAAAAATAACAATGAATAATAACAAGTTCTGTTGTCATGATAAGCATCTTATCTTTTTTTTCTTCTTCTTTTTTTTTACTGTGGTATCGATTTAGTATCGATATATCGATATTTTAGTCTGGTATCGTATCGAAGTCATAATTTTGGTATCGTGACAACACTACCTTATATCCATTTTAAGATTATAAGAGTTAATCAAACTTTAAAGAAGACCTTTTCTTCTCTTTTCTTATTTCAATATAAGTAAGATTTAATCTTTTGAATTAATAAAAGGCCATTGATCACAGTTCACAGTTGGATGCACGTTCACATATTCAATGCACAATGTGTTGTTTATGTTCATGTTCAGCACTCACCTTCTCCAGTGAGTAACCAATGACGAGAAAGCCCTTGCAGGCCAGCACCTGCTCTTGCATAGCTACAGAGCCCTTCAACAGCTCCATCACAAACGACAGTAGTGTGCAACTGACAAAAATAAAATTGAAGGGTGAGATTCAGTAAAGACAACAAAACTAACAACATAAAGTCAGATAACATATAGTCCTGATCTAGTACCAAGAATTAAAGAATACTGAAATTCTGTTACCATTTACTCACTTTCAAAACCCTTATGACAAAACAGATAATTTGAAGAATGTTCAAGTTGATCTTTTCCATACAATTAAGGAAAGACTGGGGGCTGTCCAGATGCAAAAAAGCACCATAAATGTCCAACAAGACTTCTGCCACATGACAGCTTTTTGTGATGAAAAGACTGAAATCTTAAGTTTGAATGCATTCAAACCTGGCATTTCATCCTGCAACTTGATGCATCAAGTTAGAATAAATGTAAGAGAAGAGAAGATTTCCAGCTAATTGTCTTGGGCATTTTACAAAATTGTAGGGTTCGGTCACACAGACTTTGAAAGACATAATGGTGAGTAAATGATAAACAGATTTTCACAATCTATTTGAATGAGATGTACAACATTGATTTTCATTAAAAAGATGTTTAAAAGTGCTAATGCAAAAATATATTGCTATTTTCATCACTACAATCAAACAAGTCATTTTGATAACGTGAAGCAAAAACACTATTCAATAATGTTAGTACTACAGCTAATCATGGTTTAACTTTGTATTGGCTGCTATATGGTATGTCCAAAAAATAACATTAAATAACACTGAGCACTGGCCCCTTGAGCACTAAACCCTATAGCCTAAAACTCTAAGACTAATGATTTGTGTACCCTGAGAAAACAAAAAAGTGCTATTGCGTGTCTATTGGATTTAACAACTCTAGGAGGGAAAACATTAACTTCATTTTCAGTTTTTTTCCTTGCCAGGCTAAAACTGAGAAGAGCTCAATCTTTTTCCCCCACTGAGAATCCCTGTACTAATTTTCATCCTGCCCCCAGGCAGACTTGATGTGTTCTCACCAGATAGAGGTGTCCAGCTCGTCACCGCTGTGCTGGAGGAAATCCAGCTGTGCAAACAGGGGGAAAAGGACCTGAACTCCTCCTATAGAATGGATGGCGCTCTGGACCGAGTGTGTCACCACAGCTTTAACATCCTGAAACACAGAAAGGCTTGATGTTAGATATGTTTTGTAATTTTAAGTTGATTTATGTCATTATGTTGTGTAACACAGAGACTCTCAAATTAACACAATTCATATAAATGTAATCTCCCTATTTTTCAGCAACAACTATTCCTGAATGTGAAGGTAATTTCCTAAATCTGTGCTCTGTATGCATGATGGGGGGGGGGGGTCATGCTAAATTATTGTCCCATTGTTCATTTTAAAGAATTGATCCTATTATTTGATTATCAAGTCCAAGGATTTTGTTTTTGTTTAGATTTGTCCAGCAAATGTTTTCTCCAACCAGAGGCATAGGAAGTAGGGTATGCAACACATATTTTTGTTCATTTACATGTTAATTTATTTATTTTTGTATTTATTTTTTGATTATATTGATTTTTTTTAATAAACACTTTAAGTGTGCTATTATAAAAGTTGTTATTTATATGTTGATTTATGTTTTTTTAAAATATACGTGTGACATATCATACTGTGACTGTTGCAGTGTACATAGAAAGAATTTGTCCACTACTCCTAAATGCAAGTCCACCTTAAAGCTACTTACCACCTTAAACTGTGTAACTTTTTTAATTTATTCTTAGCTAAAAACACTTAGTTCTTTCAAAAATATATGTGCTCATTAATGTATATTCAGTGTTGGGAAAGTTCACGTTCTACATGAACTAGTTCAAAGTTCAATTCACAAATTTTAAAATGAACTAGTTCAGTTCATAGTTCAAACTACAAAATTTTGAACTAAGTTCACTAAGTTACAAAAATGAACTAGTTCATAGTTCTTTTTTTCCATATGTTGCTGCGAGCTTTTATTTTTCACAATTATTGCCACAGCTCATATAGAATCACAGACAGCAATTATTTTATCAGTTTTAACAATGAAGCTATGCGTCAGATTTTATCTTCATATCTAATTTTGAATCCTTTAATAGCATGAGGACAATTTTCCATTGTCCTAATGCTAAAACAGAATATTGGAATCCTGGAAAAATATACATATATAATATGCACAGATAAGTGAGATTTCTCCCATTCTCACCGACCTTGTCATAAAATTCTTTTAAATGATCATACTCCTTGCAACATGCTGCTGTCGCCTCCATGCCTTTTTGTTTTTGTTTTGATGACGTGTCACGCATGCGGTGGATGGCGGTGCGACACTGGTGGCTGGTGTTGCCAGATTGGTTGTTTTTCCGCTACATATTAAGACCCGTTTAGTTTACGGTGTGTTTTAGCCGGGATTTCGCCTGGAAAGCTCTATAGAAATCTGGCACCCTATTGAACGAAGTTAACCTGAGAGAGCATGCCGTTCACAGACATCAGAATGAACGAGTTCACAGTAACGTTCATCAGGCAGTCATACTGTTCTGTGAACGTTCAGTTCACGTTCGCCCAAAATATGAACGAGTTCATGAACTATCGTTCAATGAACTCGTTCAGGTACAACACTGTGTATATTTACTTCTTTCAAGTAATAAATTATTCTCGTAAGTTTATAATATGCCATTGAAAAAACATACTGGTGAGGGGTTTGAATGCTGGTCGCCATGTTGCCCCTCCATCTTGAAAGTACATTAGCCAAAGAGGGACATACCCATAAATTTAAGCTTCGCCTTTCGCGTTTTAACACCGATGACACCGTGTCGAATGTGAAGAGAGGGATTGCCATGTTAATCTTGGACTAAATCGGCCACCATAGTTGTTGAAACGAAATCAGAATTGAGAGGAACAGAAACTATTATTCACTGGATGGTCATATACCTTTTTCACCATTAGATGGGGGAAAATATCACACAGTGTAGCTTTATGTATTGTGTAAGGTAGGCAGGATTTTCTGTGCTAATTTTTATTTATTTTATTCTATTTTTGATCAATCAATCAATCAACCATTCAACTTTATTTATATATAGCTTTTACAATGACGATTGTTTCAAAGCAGCTTCACAGTGTTAAACAGGACAATATTGCAACAAAATTTGATTTGGCTGTACAGTCGTTCTGGAGAAAACAGTGATGTTATATCAGCTTATTTTAATGTATCATATAGAGACAATGTTGGCAGATCAGTAGGGGTGACCCTGAAAAGTCGAAGATTCGATGCATCGATATGCGGAGCCTGATTCGACCACCGATCTCACGGTCGAATCTTCGCAGGTGTTATGAAACGAGGATCATACTATTTTGGCAATATGGGGGTGCTCAATATTTTAAAGACGTGTCGCAGCGCTGAGCATCGGTGTGCGACCCCTTTAAGGGTGCTGAGCTTCACACCGCGCCTTTAAAATTAGAACACGTTCAATGAGTGTACACACACACACACACCGGCGGCAGCATTCAGCGCCTGTTCGCAGCCACTCAGGAAGTTGTTTAAAATCCTGCCAAACCACAGAGCGGTTTCGTGCAGCTCATCTGTCAGTCAATTCAAAATTGAGCACGCATGTATATAATGTTCACATCAGGTGGCGGTGTGAGATCCTGAGGCGCGGGGCTGAGCTTCACGTCCTTCACCCCCTTCAGGCACAATCGGCTTAAGAACGTGCATGTAAACGCACTCAAAGTGTTCTTTTCCTCTCTATACAGGTTTTTTTTTTAGGTTTATTTATCAAAATGTTCTTTTATATATTTGTGTGATGTTCTGTATTTCGATCGCGGCTAACATGTTATGAGAAAACGGTTTATTAATGTTTATCCACTACGTTACCTTTTAGGCTATTTAAACCTAAATAAGAAAGCCATTGTCAGTTCGTCTATCAGTTGGCAGGCAGTTTTGGTCGCTTTATTAAAAGTGTTTGCTGTGTGCAGTGTGTAAAGGAAAATAAAAATAGTTTTAACCTTCTGCTGACAAGTGTCGTGCCCCTCCCAACCCATTCACACACACATAGATGATTCGACTATCAGTCGACCATAGAGAGATTCGACAATTCTGATTCGAATGTCTAAATCCTTAGTCGAGGACAGCCCTACAGATCAGTATTATAGTTTATAGAATTAAATAAGACCTAATTAATTAATTTTATTTGTATATTTAGTTGAATAACTTGGATCATAATTTTAGCGTCCCCAACTGAGCAACGGTAATAACGGTAAACAGCTCAAAAACCCTTGAAAAAGTGTTATCACCAAAATGCTTGTTGAGATTTGACGAGTTTAATAGACATGATATTGTTTATTATTCAAATGTTGTGACAAACAAAAACAAAGTTCAAAAACAAACATTTGCTTTCAAACAACTGCACTGTGAATTGTTTATAATTTTTTACCCATCGTGCTACTTCCCAGTCTATGATGAGTCATTTTTGCAATTTAAACAAATGTTATAACTGTTATAACAAAAAAATATATTTTTAGATAACTACATTAGGAGAGTTTGCATCAAATGTTGAATACATCACACAAAGCCAAATGTTTTGATTTTAGGGAATAAAAGCACAAGACTAACAAAGCCATACAAACACTTCTATAAACTGGCCCAAAACTCTTGCTGTGTTCGAAATTGCCCCCCATACCCTCATTCTCTATTCCCTATATTACTCTACAAATATACAAATATAGTTTACTGGAAGGAGTGAATGAAAACCAGTGAGTGAATTCGGACACTGAGTGCGCCGCAGGGCTGCTGCTGAGGTTCAATAATTATTTGAAACATAGAATACTGGCAGCTCCAGTAGTAATAAAAAGATTTATCTTGAACTTGAAACTAGCATGTATAAACTGTAATTAAACAATTTAATAATCAGTTTAAAACAGAACTAATACCTGTATGATATTAGGCTGGACAAGCGCATTTTGGAAAATAGATGGATGATTGATTCAGCTGCGAGCGCCGTCCCCTGGCGAGATGCAGGAATTTATTCAGCATGCAACTCTCGCAGTGTATTATGGGTATTCCCTAGCCGTTGAGCATACATCAGTTGTACACTCGTTATTGATGTGCATTGTGGGATTAAATGAGTGCACAATATCGTCCACCATAGTTTCAGGGCACTATTTAAGGGGACAGCCATTAGTAGTGATTAATGGCTGTCACCTCAAATAGTACCCTATTTAAGGGCATAGGGGCCGATTTCCAACACAGCCTGTCTCTAATGCTGGCTCGAGCCATCAGGCCACTCTTATTGTTCTGAAGTCTAAAATTTATATTTTATAAATAAATGAACGTTTAAAAGCTGGCAGCCTCTCTTGATAACAATGAAGACCAGATTAGATTAAATCCTTTAGAGCACATGGAGTGCTGGATGCAGCACAGGTGTGGGCTATATTTTGCTGAGCGAGACGATAAAATGCTCATATTGTTAATTATGTTAACGAATGATGATTAGCTAGTTTCATTCGCCCACAGACAGCAGTCCACCTGGCAGGGCAAGTCTCCTCAGGCAGCTGTGCAGGGCTGGTGACCCAAGAGTGATGAAGAGACGAAGAGAAAGAGCATACCTGCAGCATGAGGGCGTGTGGTGAGTGCACGAAGATGGAGGCGTTGTCCTTGGGGGAGGACTCCAGACACAGCTGCGCGTCAGTGGCGCGGGGATTATAGGTGAAGGCGATACTGGCAGACAGCTTTCCATCATACAGCAGCATCTTGTGATGTTCTGCAAACAGCAGGTCACTCTCTGCCTTGTGCTTAAAAGTTCCCTGGATCAATCACAGAGAGAGGGAGAGAGAGATGCTTAAAGCAGAGCTACATATGCTGTACATTCTGTGTGTGCATGTGTATTAAATCTGCTTCATCAGAATATTTGATAAAATCATAAGTGTTTAAGTGCAAAAAACAGACTTTGATAAATAAAGAGATGATGTGTATGATAAAGCTGCCCACAATGTGTTCCAGTCAATTATCATTGAAGGGCAAATTGAAAAATTACATTTAGTATTCAATACCACAACTAGTGAAATATATGACTCGATATCAATTCTAAGACTGGCGCAAAAACGAATATGCTTAGCACACTCCATTTACCTGAATAATTACTTTAAGATATTTCTATTTAATTAAGACACTCTTAAAATATACTAAAAATAAAATGCATATCAATCTTGTGCTGTATATTATGACGTTATATTCTTTCTCAATTATATCTACAAATATAAATATTAACCAATTAAATTAAACCAATGTTATTTAAGTTTTTAATCAAAAAGAAATTAAGATGAGTTAAACAGCAGCAGGTCTATTTGGCTGTATTAAACCTTTAAAACCGATGTACAGATATATTTGTAAATATGATTTGACTACATTATTACATTATTTTGACCAAAAACTTAACTATAAAAAACCACAATAGAGAGCCTTTGGAAGAGAAAAGGATCTACCTTGTATCCAGGCCCCAGCTGATAGATGGCTAATATCTGAGCAGCACTGAGAGCTTCACTGAACAGGTACACTGCCCCCATCTGACCGCAGAACACACGGTTAGCATCTGCTGTCTCTGATGAGCCCAGAAAACACTTGTCGAACGTCTGCGAAGAACAGGAGAAATGAATTTGGTATTATTTCGTCACAATGTTATAAGTGTAGTATAGGTACAGTAGGTACACTACTTTTCAAAAGTTTGTAATGTTTCAAAAAAGAAGAAAAAATTTAGTAACATGCTGACCAAGGCTGCATTTATACAATTTTAAAAAAAAATCAGTAAAACAGTAATAATGTAGAACATTATTAAAATTTAAAATAACTGCCTTCTATTTTAGTATATATATTATATATATATATATATATATATATATATATATATATATATATATATATATATATATATATATATATATATATATATATATATATATATTAGGGCTGGGCAAGTTAACGCGTTATTATCGCATTAACGCATTAATTAATTAACGCCGTTAATTTTGTCTGGGACAAAAAAAATATTAAAATAACAAGAAACGCACGAATGATTCAGATTTTTTGGTTGTTTTTATTATATTCAATATAAACAGCGATTGATGAGTGTATCTCTGCCTCTGGTAAGCTACGTTAACAAGTCGCGTTGAGGCTCGCGCTGCCTGTTTCTTTGTGAGAGAAATTCGTGGAGAAATCAAAAACACTGAGCAGCAATATAAACTCACAAAAGAAACATACTGGGGTAAAACTGAGCTTTTTGCAGTTGTTGATATTTATGATTTATGATATTGTTAATAACACAAGTCGACTTTGCAATTGTGAATGGTGTAGCCTAGTTCAATAAACAGTAGCCTAATTAATATTAAGTTACTTACATTTTAGATCCAAACAACCTTTTTTGTTCCATTTCACCCATGATTTCACCGACGAAAATAGCTCCAGAGGAAAGCAACAGCGCGGTGTTTTGTAACTAAATGATTCAGCGTCTTGAATGAATAATTTGAATAAATGACTCAATGGCTCACTTATGAAGACGATCACTTGCGGCTGTTATGTTTAAAAGTATTATTGCATGTTTTATTTAGAACATCAATCTTATAACATTATTTATTGCAGCTGTATTTTTTGCAGTTTAAATGATTTAATTTGATTGGTAACAGCCTATAGTGTTTTTACTATTATAACATTTAATAAGAATTTTAAAAAATGGCCTTTATAAAATTAAATAACGCCCTGGGGTGAATATCACAAATATGCAGATTTAAGTAGGCCTATGTAAAAGCTGACAGAACACTGATGAGAATATTACTACAGAATCAATATATGCATACCACCAATTTAATTTATTTTGATTAAATTAATGTTTAAGTTGATATTTACAAGAAATATTGTAACTGTTACAAACTTTTAGCTACTGTAAAAAAACACCTTATTTGTTTAAAGTGTTTGCAAATCATATGTTATTGCACTTTTGTTCATTTAGCAGCACTTTTGTATTCATTATTGATTTTTGCGCATACTACGATTAATCACGCAAATCACAAAATCACAAATTAATTCAAAATCATGTGATTAATCGCGATTAAACATTTTAATCGTTGCCCAGCACTAATATATATATATATATATATATATATATATATATATATATATATATAGAGAGAGAGAGAGAGAGAGAGAGAGAGAGAGAGAGAGAGAGAGAAAGAGAGAGAGAGAGAGAGAGAGAGAGAGAGAGAGAGAGAGAGAGAGAGAGAGAGAGAGAGAGAGAGAGAGAGAGAGAGAGATTTTTTTTCATGTCTAATGCACATTTTTTTATGATTCTTTCATGAAAAGAAAGTTTAAAAGAACAGCATTTATTTAAAATAGAAATATTCTCTCACCTTATATCTAATGATTAATTTATATTGAGCCCAACATTTTGAACAGGAATATAAAAACATTTGTCATTAAATTCAGCATAACTATTTTTCGGAGCAAAATTGCTTAAGTATTTATAATTTATACTTGATGTTATGTAGTCACATCATACTTGAGGTAAACAGGCCTTTAATCCGCTATTTTATTTAATGTACTGATTATAATCTATTCCTGTCTTTTTTTCTTTTTTGCAGAAGGGATAATTTTACACAAATGACTATGTCCATGCATGTTAATATGTCCACATGCAAAAGAGAGAAATAAACCATATCAGCATCATTTTACTAGCCCATGTGAATGAACATAACAAGCAACTTGCGGTTACAAAATGCTGCCATTTTAATGTTATAAACAGAAAATGACTATCACTTTGACATCGCCTTTAACAGTGCTGTGTCTATGTGTAATGCAAACTCAATGGGCAAACTTTACAATCAAATTATTATGCTGATCATAGAATGTTGATGAAAAAAAGAAGACTCTGGACCTGAGCCAACAAATGTATTTAAAAATGTTTGCTTTTGCTATTGTTCAGCTGTCAAAGCAGCTTGAATATAAAATGGACTTTTAAGTTTAACAAATGCAGGCCGCTTTGTTGCATCTTTTGAAGTTTGTGGATATTTTAGGGTTTGTAGGTGCCAAAATATTGACAAGCTTTGAACTGAAATACTACTAGAATAAAAAGCAGGGCCTCAAGCTTTATTGCTGTTAAAAACCAGAACAATGAGAAATAACAGAACATTTAAAAAAATACTTACATCGCTTGTGTTGACAAACCAGGTGATCTCGCCATACGATGCCAACTCTCCATTGACATAGCAGCTGATTTCACTGTTCTTCCAGCGATTATAGATGTGCACTATGGTCACCATATACCACTGTAGAATAAACAAACTAAATTAGTCATTTTAAACAGAAAATTCATTTATTATATAAGCATTATTAATTTATTATCAATATCACAATTTGAAAGCATGATTGACCACAAAATATGATTATGAAACCAGAATGAGACCTAAAAATGTTTGTGGTTCCCTAGGAGTCCCTGGAATCTAGTTTGCAAACCCCAGGAAAACCCTCATAGAAATCATTAATTGCGACAGTCATAAGACTGTGGTTCATTTACAATCTAACAATCTCACCTAGATCTTCTTGAATTTCAATGAAAGGGATAGTTCACTTTAAAATTAAAATTCTGTCATCCTTTACTCACCCTCAAGTTGTTTCAAACATGTATCAATTTCTTTCTTCAGTTGAACAAAAGGGAATATTTTTTGAAGAATATCAGTAACTAACCAAACAGTTAACTGGAGCCATTGACTTCCATAGTATTTTTTTCTTCCTACTATGGAAGTCAATGGCTCCAGTTAACTATTTGGTTACTGACATTCTTCAAAAAATCTTCCCTTGTGTTCAGCTGAAGAAAGAAATTCATACAGGTTTGAAACAACTTGAGGGTGAGTAAAGGATGACAGAATTTTCATTTTAAAATTAACTATCCCTTTAAATGGAGGGAAAAGCCAACAAAGGTGCTTATTTCTTAGGTAAGACCTTTCCAGAGGGAATGGACTCTAAATATAGGCCACATACAGCCTACAAACCTTTTTTAGAGCATTTGAGCTTCTTGAGTTTACAAATATGAATTTCAGTCAAATTAGCCCTATAAGTAGCAGACGTTTCTTGCACACACACACACACACACGCACGCGCACACGCGCACACACACACACACACACACACACACACACACACACACACAAACATATACATATATATATGTATATGTATATGGATAATCCTTCGCTGTGGTTGTCCAGCTCTAGTCTAAAGGTGTTAGCTGAAGATGACTGCACATTCCAGGGGACATATGGGATCTGAGCAGGGAAGGGATTTGTTATCTTCTTGCAAATCCTCAGACATGGCCACAGCACAAACTCTTCTTCCTATATGTTAACTTTGCTATCCTTGTACATTGTAGAGGTAAACACAGAAAATGTATATGATACAGTTAAAATAGGTAAGATTAAAAAAAGGCTGTAATTCAAACCTTCTGTGGCTTAAAGTCGTATTTCACACAGTGCTGGAAGCCTTTGGCTTTGGATTTCAGAGAGGTCACAATAAGACATCCGCCCACAAAGTGTGCAGAGTAGCCCAAACTCTTGTTGGTACGGAAACTAGAGATGAGAGAAAACACAGAGCTCATTTAATACAGGTTACATTTCAAATGCTCACAGTTAAACTCCTCTACTCTCAACAGAATAAGTAGCTACAGTTTTAACGCTCTAAAAAAAACATTTATTTTTAATTCAAAATTTAAAAAAAATAATAATCAACCACTCTCTTTTTAGGTGTATATTGATTGTGTGTGTTAAGAAAGGTGAGCATTAGGGGCTGGAGGGGAAAAAATCAATACAGCATAGTATCGCAATATTTTGCACAGGGATATTGTTTCAATACAAGGATGATATTTTTAAAGGCCTGAATATTAGCTAATACTGTGCATAATTTACCTGTAAGCTCTGCTCTTAGACCACAGGAAATAATAATAATAGTTTGAAATATTTTTTTTTAGACTATAATATCACAAAGAGCACATCCTTCTCTCTCACACATTGAGCTGTGTACAGGAAGTGTGTTCTTATATATTTCTGAATGTGGACTGCTCTGTCCATGATTATGTTAGTTAAACTTTTGATTCGACACGCAAGTGCAAAACATCTGAGCAGTGCAATGCAGAAAAACTATTAAATTATGCCATTTCTACAATGTCAGTGCACTCATTCATTTTACAACAATTGGCAAGAAAAACAGCAGCAGCAGTAAAACAAGTATAATGCTATGATATACTGGTTATAATCTTATACTATACTGGGTCGGTGATACTGACTATACTCTTTTTGAAATCAAACGTTTTTGCAATATTGTGCAGACAATTTTCAAAATGATAAAATAGTGGGATCTAGCATCCATTAGATGATGTTAAAGGCAAAATTATATTTCCTATAAATATGTTAGAAATATGATTATATAAGTGTGATTCAGCACATAATTACTTTTTAATAACTGAATAGTATCCACTTTAACTTATTCATTAGGCTGTTAGGGTTGCTCTTGGGACAGGAGATTCATGCATAATGGGAGGGAGCTAAGAGCTGGGCATACAGAAGAGGGATAATCTCAGTCAGCCATGGTGCTTTGAATTACCCTGGCCACAGTCAGCATTATTAAGCAATCATGGAGGAAATGTGGCTACACTTCAGGGAATTCCAGAGCTTCCTCCGTGTGCTTGAGTCCCATGCAAGAAGGGTGTGAGTCCCAAGCGCCGCACACGTTCAGGTAGGTATGCAACAAATTATCGCCAGAGAAAGCCACAGATTTGGAGAGCGCCATTGCGGAATGGACAGTAAAATTCTGATGGCTGGCAGAAACTAAGCAAAAACAAAAGGAGAAAATCCTAATGTTGCAGGATGGCACAGCTGGGATTGTGAGCAAGACAATAGCATCTGGATAGCAACTGGATGCTTCTGCAAAGGTCAGGTACAGATGCCCTTCCCATATGTGGATCTCAACACGAGATGATGAAAGAGAACTGAAGACCAATGCTATATAACAATGCTATATAATGTCTGCCTATATTCCTGTACTTCTATGAAATATAGGCAATGATGTTTACAGTAACTTTATAATAGGGTTGTCAATGTTAATGCTTTAAAGGGTTACTTCACCGCTTTTTCATATTAAACTATGTTATTCCCTTAACTAAAACGAGTTGATACATTCCTCTCTCGTCTGAGTGCGTGCACTTAACAAGCTCTGACGCGCGGTGACATTCTGATAGCATTTAGCTTAGCCCATTAAGCCAAACAGAGATCAAGTTAGAAGTAACCAAACACCTCCACGTTTTCCTATTTAAATACAGTTACACGAATAGTTGAACGATCAAGTATGGTGACAAAATAAAACGTGGCGCTTTTCTAAGCGGATTAAAAAGGAGAACTATAATGTATGGAGGAATAGCACTTCTGACAGTACTTCCGACTCGGAGCAGTAACTATACGCGGCTGAAACATACAGGAACAGAAAAAGGTTAAAACTACATTTAAACTACATTAAATAAAAAAAGGACTCAATAGTGAGTAGCCCCACCGTTCTTGTTGATCACTTCAAAAACTTGTTTTGTCATGCTTGATGCGACTGTTTCCAGGAGGCTGGTGGGAACGTTGCTCCATGCGGTGAAGATGGCTTCAAGAAGGGCATCCATTGTCTGGAACTGACGTCCATTTTTGTAAACTTCCCTTGCCATCCATCCCCAAATGTTCTCAATGGGATTTAGATCAGGGGAACAAGCAGGATGGTCCAAAAGAGCAACGTTATTCTCCAGGAAGAAGTCCTTCGTCAGACGGGCTTTGTGAATTGCAGCGTTGTCCTGTTGAAAGACCCAGTCATTACCGCACAGACGGGGGCCCTCGGTCAAGAGGGATGCCCGCTGCAACAGATCCACATAGCCAGTCGCCGTTTGACACCGCTGCACAACCTGAAGCTCCATTTTCCCATTGAAGGAAAAAGCACCCCAGATCATGATGGAGCCTCCTCCAATGTGCTGCGTAGAAAACATCTCAGGTGGGATCTCCTTGTCATGCCAGTAACGTTGGAAGCCATCAGGAACGTCCAGGTTAAATTTTTTCTTGTCATAGAATAAAACTTTCTTCCACTTTTCAATGTCCCAAGTTTGGTGCTCCCTTGCAAATTCTAAACGGGCACGTTTGTGTCGTGGGAGGAGACGTGGCCTTTGAAGACGTTTTTTGTTCTTGAAGCCCTTCTCTAGCAGATGACGTCTTATGGTTATTGGGCTGCAGTCAGCATCAGTAAGGGCCTTAATTTGGGTTGAGGATCGACCTGTGTCTTCACGGACAACCCGTCGGATCCTGCGGCTCAGTGCAGGTGAAATCTTTTTGGGTCTACCACTTGACTTTTTTGTCCCATAACTCTCAGGATTTTTTAAGAAATGTAAAATGACTGTCTTACTGTGTCCAACCTCAGCAGCGATGGCGTGTTGTGAAAGGCCTTGCTTGTGCAGCTCAACAATCCTGCCACGTTCAAAGAGAGAAAGCCTTTTTGCCTTTGCCATCAGGAGATCTTGACAGTATGAAGCAGCGCTTACAACCTGGTTATGATCCACTAGTGTGAAATGTGTAAAACTTGCAATGCATCCCCTGGTCTTAAGATTTTGATCAGGAGTGTAGCAAAAAAAAAAAAAAAAACGAACCGAAAAACCGTGGTTAAAAACCGAGGTATGTATTGAACCGTGGACTAACTGTATTGTTGCATCCCTAATATATATCTAATTGGGCATTCATTTTAGAATCTCTGAGAGAGAGAGCGAGAGAGCGAGAGAGCGAGAGAGAGAGAGAGAGAGAGAGAGAGAGAGAGAGAGAGAGAGAGAGAGAGAGAGAGAGAGAGAGAGAGAGAGAGAGAGAGCGAGAGCGAGAGCGAGAGCGAGAGATGCATACATACATACATACATACATACATACATACATAAATGATGAAAGAAGGCCTGTTATGTAGAGAACTAATTTCAGCACAGTGAAGAGTGTAAATCCTATAGTTCTTTCTACAGGGTCAATTATCGTTCGGTGAGTCAAAATAGCTCCATTTGCATAAATTTTATTTTTGACAGAAATTAATTATGAGCTGAAAATAGGACAAGAAGGCTGTAAAATGCTGCCCTTGAGAAGTGTAAATGCTAGACAGGGAGAAAGAGGAAAAGACGTCCTTGGCTACAAAAATTGTACTCAGCCATTCTTCCTCTATGGACTGCAGGTGTCTGGTTCTCAGACAGCAGAAAGCATCTTGAGTAAAGGTGTTTTATTTTACATCATAGGTTTGTGTGATCAGTGTTTGTATGAGACCCACCAGTAGAGATAAGGCTTGTCCTTGTCAACGTTTATGTTATTGATGGGATCCAGGCGCAGCCAAGTGTGGAAGGTGAAGCCATTCTGGTATGGCCACTTTGCAATAGGTGGAAGAGCAATAGCCTGATGATACATAAACAAAAATACAGTTTTTCCAGTTAGGTTTCTTTATTTTATGGTTCTAGTTTATATAAAGAGTGTGGAGTATGTAGCATTTGAGTAGAATAGAGAAAACTACACTGAAAGCAGTATCCTTGGAGAGAAGTATACGTTTGAACACTGAAAACTTCCTGTCATATTTGTGGGTTACGGATGAAAAATGAAGGCAAGTGCAATGTTATTTTCTCTTGAAACCAGCATCCTACCGGTGCTGGAATAACATCTAAACACCAAACAACATCCAATCAAAGTATTTCCTGAGAGAACAGCATTCATTTGGCACTGTTTCAAGTGGACACTGACAACACAGGAAGGGTTCCATAAACATGCCCTTCAAAACATCCAACACCCCTAAGCTGACGGTATGATGGTTTGTTTTTTAAATAAAAGCAGGCAAAACACAGACAGAGGCAGTTGGAGCATTACAAATATATCTGCATCATATTCAAAAATAATACATATGGATATTACTGCAATCCTCTTGATACACAGAAAAACATGCAAATATAAGCAGAAAGAAAAAAGAAAAAAACAGCATCTGTAGTTTCTTTCACAACTAGTTTTTTGTTTTTACTCTAAAAACAAGACTATAGATTGTTAAAGTGCCCCAATTATGCTATTTTTTAACATTTACTAATTTAGTTTTAGAGGTCTCCAACAACAGGTTTACATGCATCAAAGGTCAAAAAACAAACAAATTTTCTCATAAAACACATTGCACATCACCACAATGTTCAATGATTCTCAAACGACTCGATGGATGAATCAGTTTCTAAATCCCTCCTTTAAGTGAGCTACTCTGCTCTGACTGGCCAGAAAGCCCAGTCTGTTGTAATTGGTCTACCGCGTACAGCAGGTATTTTGGAAGCTAGATGCCCATTATTAGCATAACTGAACTCCAGCTCCATCCGGAGGCTTTCTATTAGCTCAGCGATTGTACACACTGTTAAGTCAGTAACGATGATAATTAATTTTACATCAGTCCGAGTGCGAGTCCGAATCGATAATAAAACAATGGAAAAACAAATTGTTATTTTTTTTGTAGGCTTGCAATTCATTTAAAAAACGATTAATTTAATTGACTCAGAGTCGACTCCTACTTTTGAAAGACAAACTTTTTATACGGTGCACTTTCAGATTTAAAACTGCAGGATGTTTTTATTAACTTGTAACTTGTAACTTGAACTATGGTTACACACTACATGAAAGGTAATTTTCAAAAATCCTTAATAGGGGCTATTTAAGTAGTGCTTATCTTCTCTAAAGCGTAAAACTACTGAAAGCAGTTAGAATTTCCTGAGGGTGTAAGACATTCCTGTAAACTTCCTTCTGTCACATGACTGAAGAAATGCCTGTGTATCTAAGTGAAAGACTGGATGAAGATACCTCAAGATTTCAATTCAGATTTTTTTTAAAACATCATCAAAGTAGTCCATATGTGACATCAGTTAATTAATTAGCATCGAAAATACATTTCACGTTTCAATGTACATTTCAATAATTCGGATCGCCAAAGTCATGTGAATTCAGCAGTTTGGATCGCGTGTTAAACTGCCGAATTGCTGAAATCACATGACATTGGCGATCCGAATCATTGATCGATTCACTGATTCATAACCGTTTGAATCTTTATTTGAGGAACATGAAAGAGAAGACAATGCTGAATAAAGTCGGAGTTTTTGATATGTTAGAAAATGTATTTCTAATAAAAACATCATACTTTGATGATGTTTTATTAGCTTTCTGGACATGGACAGTAAAGTGTGCATAGACTGCATATGCTTTGGGACTAAAATATAAAATATCTTAAACTGTGTTCCTTACAGATATCTTACAGGTGTGGAACGACATTAGGTTGAATCATTAATTACATAAATTTCATTTATGTACTAACACTCTAACATCTCCGAATCCTGAAAGCAACAAGACAGTGTGTAAATAAGGGGGACCTTTTTTATGCCCTCAATTTCAATTCAACCATGCTGACTTTGTGATCCACAAATACATTATTCTTATTGGAAGCAAATCTGGAGAAATTAGCCCAAACATTTACAGTGAAAGTATCTTGTTGCAGCTCTCATGCTACAGTTTCATGTAAACATAAGGGTGATTATTCAATTAGGTTCAGCTGTCTGTACTAGAAACCAAGAGAAATGTAACTTCAATCCATGTTTCATTTTATACCATTTAAATGTTTGGGTAATTATGATTAAACAACTTTTATTCTGCATTAAATTAGTCAAAGGTGAAAGTAAAGAATAGTAAAAGGCTTCACTGTTCTTTTTGAACTTTTAATTTCATTCTATACAGTTTGATCAAATAAATCAAGCCTTGATTAGCAAAAGAGACTTTAAGCTTAAAAAACATTAAACTTAATTATTAGATTTCTTGTACACATGAAAGTGAATGTGACGTGTAGCCAAGTATGGTGTCCCAAACTCAGAATTTGCGCTCTGCATTTCCCCATTCATGTGCACGCACACAGCAGTGAGTTTTGAACACACTCAGGGCAGTGGCCAGCCAATTTTTTGCTGCAGTGCACGTGGAACGTTTGGGGGTTAGGTGCCTTGCCTCAGTTGTTAGACCATCAGACCAACTCAAAAATTACTCAATTAATCAAAACGTATCACAGTAGAATTTCCTGCTTTAAAACATTGTGTATGTTTATTATAGAGAGGAAGTTAAAATGTCTGGGTAGAGGACTAGCTAGAATTCTTAAATTCTGGCATATATCTTTTGTATCACGTTTTCAGGACCAGAAAAGTTCCACAAATTGAAAAATCATAATAAATGTTTTCACAGTATATAGACGTAGACGTTATGAAGTCAAGGTTAAGACCAGTGCAGTTAGATTGATGTGTCAGGTTCTCACCGCAGCACTCTTCCCTGGGAAGCTGAAAAAGGAATCTGGGCCATTTCTTTGAGCCATGGACTTCAACACGGACAGCAGCTTGACAGCATGAGGTGGCTAATAGATAAAGAAAAAAAAAACTGTATTTAGACACCAAAAAAAACAACTAACTCAAGCATCCACACAAATAAAAACTTGTAAATTGACTGCAGTATTTTTCTTGTACAGGTAAATAAAAATGATATTGTACTCTACAATTATACAGAATGTCACAAATATTTTGGTTAGTTTGAACCATGAGAAAGATCTTCTTGATTTAGAAATATTATTTTGGAATTAAATAACCCCAAAACATTTCCCAACCCGATACTTATTTGGTCCATCAGCTACAAGTACATCAGACCACATAGTCACAATAATGACTTCTGCCTGCAGTTTATAAGATATAGACACACATGGACGTGCGCTCTCCTATTGCTCTGACGCGTTCACTTGGAGCTATGATCAATGGCACTGCCCCAAGCCACCACAAAATCAGCCTAATGCATTAAAACCACCTGCCTTTCCACTCTCACAACATCTCCATCTACTAAAGACTGAAAACATTCTTAGAACAGAGGACAAGGACAAAATCAAGTGCATTTTCGTATATTTTTAAAAAGTTAATTTTTCCAAAGCATGTCATGGCAAAAAAATTATTAATGAATCAGCTTCCACTTATTTAAAGCAAACAATAGCTCAAGTTCTTTATAAAATATATCATATATTTCTTGGAGATCACAGGATCATGACGTGTGTGAGGTGGTAAGGGAAGATGTATTCAAACAGCAGATATGAGAGAAGACCCTTACCCATTGGCCTTGTTCTCCTTTCAGATTACTGAAGAACAGCTTCAGTTCCTTCACTGTGATACTGTAGCTGGCCAGCACACCCAGCATGTCCACCATCAGATCTGAAAAACACAACATACAGACATGAAGGGAATGCTACATGAAGAGATATTTATAAGGGTGCTTTCACATTTGGCTCAATTGCCTGGACCGAACCAGAGTTTGATTGCTCCCCCCTCCCCCTCAGAAATGAGATCTACAGCTCTCTGCTTGCAGTATGTCAGTGACACTCATCAGGTAAATAAGTGTAAAAAAACAAAACACATTTTTATCAAATCATATGTCATTATTAGTGGTTTACTTCCGCAATTTAGTAAGTTTGCATCCACATCAGCAACGAATCGTACCTGAGTTTACAGGAAGCGAAACCCAGATCACCTTTTTAAGCGGACTCGCATTTTGAACCATCCACGTGTATGTATATGCTGTGTGATTCTGCATGAATGTCTACGCCGACAATGTGTGTGTGTGCGTGTGCCAATGAAAATGGATTTATAAACATACTAAATTATGTTTTTTTGAACATGTAAAAATGCAGAATGTTTCTTGTGATGTGTAGGTTTAGGGGCAGGGGCAGTGTGTGTGTGTGTGTGTGTGTGTGTGTGTGTGTGTGTGCGTGCGCGCGTGCGTTAGTGTGTCGTGCGTGCGTGTGTATGTTAGTGTGTGTGCGTGTGTCTGTGCGTGTGTGTGTGTTGGGAAGGTTTAGGGGTAGTGGTAGTTAAGGGGGATAGAATGAAATGGCATTGATAAACACGCTAAAAAGCGGTTATTAGGGGTGTCCATGGTTAACCGATTGACCGATTAACCGTTAAAAATTACGTAACCGAGTGAAACATTTTGCTCAGTTAAGTGGCGTCAATGACGTGCCTTGAATTTAGTTGTAATATATGTTTGCACCCCTAGAGACCGCCAGAGCGCTCCCAGACATTTGTAATATCCACAAGAAGAAGTCATGACCAGCTTTCTAAGCGGGCAAAGAAAGCGTGGGAGCACTTTAAAAATGAGAGTGACGGGGCAAAATGCAAGTATTGCAATGCAGTGCTTACCGCATCTTTTAGGCTATAAGTTGTTCCCGGAGTATGAGTCGCATCAGTCAAAATATGCGTCATGAATAGGAAAATAACATACGTCGCACTGGACTAAAAGTGGCATTAGGGCAGAAGCAGAGCGGGAGCCGCGCGCGCTGTGCGTAACGGAGCAGAAGCAAGAAAGTTTGAAGTGAGAAACTTGTGAATGACTAGAGAAAAGCAGACGTTACTTTAACTGTAATGAAGAAAACAAAAAAGCTAATCGCGGACTGAAAGCAAGATGGCCAGAGCTGAAGGGACGAGTCCACAGATGCTTGAACTCTCTGCCGGGAGAGGCTCAGCCGCGCGAGTCAAACGCTGTGTTTGTGTGAATCATTCTCGGCTGCATATTTTACTAACGTTACATGCTCTAATCGTGCAGGCGCCCTCGCGGCCACTCGCATTGCTCATGAACTGGAGCGCATCTCATCCTAATTTAACGAAACTCAGCGTACGCCTCGCAGACATGAAATAGATCTTAAGAAACTTGAAATGTCTTTTAACAATTTAAAATGAAAAGAAATAGGCTACTCTCTGATTATGTAATCCATGATGTGCATTTCTCTATATAGGCGCGTTCACTACGGAGATGGTGGTCGTCAAATTAATAAGCTAAAAATAACCCTGACGCACACTATGGTTAACCGAGTATTAACTGCTAAGGGCCTCGGTTAACGGTTAATGAAAAACTTGAAAACGTGCAGCACTAGCGGTTATGCATCTTGATAGAAGGCCAAAAGGGCATTGTCATACATATGAGATCAGTTGGTGTGTCATACATATGAGATCAGTCTGCTTTAATAATACATACATAAATAATAGCTTCATTAAAATATAGCCTTCAAATATCTTTCAAATAAGCAATCATTGCTTTAAAAAGATCAAGTGAAAAGTCAGTAATAAAATAAAGAACAAATAATAAATAGGATTTTTCTTCCAATCCATTGCTATTATGACATTTCAATCATCTCAATTTTGCGAAAGAATAAAGTAACAGAAATGTTGCGCAATCACAAATTCGTTCACGGTCCACTCCTGAAACGGCAGTATAGTGTTCACAGCATGAAAAGCACAGCTTTTATTAAAATAGTGAATGTGATACAGAAAGCTCGCAGTGCGCTCTCAGTTTCAGTCCTACACTATAAACTTTTTTGGATATAGGCTACAATAATTTAGGCTTACATTTTTTGTAGTGAAACTCGAGGCTCCTTTTCACGCCACAAGCTGAATTTAACCAACAGCGCTGTACAACAAGTCCAAATTAGTAATGATTTATTTAAATGTCCTGTTTAAAAATGTGGAAATACACGGAAAAAACGTAATTAAATGCTGCAAATTTAATATAACTTTAATTACTGCCGTAATAACGCCTCATTTCAAATGTTTAAGTGTTTTTCTTCTCTTTCTCTTTTGAGAGGTGATGAAAGATTATTCTTGTAAATACTTTCAAGCATTTCAGTAATAAAAGTATAGGCTATTAAAATGCATCCAAATTACAGCGAAGCGAAACGATACCGTGCTTTGCAGTGGTCAAAAAGGATATAAACAATTAATTTTGAAGCAATCTCTTCTTGAAAACTCAGAGATGTGGATTCGGATGCCAATTAAATCACCACATGACCTTAGTGTGTGTCTAAAAACAGTACGTAATTCGTCCGGGGATTTTTACGCGGGTGGTTGGAGAAAAACACTGACATTCTGGATTCGGACGGCAATAAAATCACTGACTGGCCCCTGTAAATTATGAAAATACCTTGCGACCCCACAAGAAACAATTACCGTCCAAATAGGGCTTAATTCTAGTCCTGGAGAGCCACAGTCCTGCAGAGCTTTGCTTTAACCATAACCATACACACCTGAACAAGTTAATCAAGGTCTGAAGGGCTACTAGGAAGCTACATGCAGGTGAGTTCTATCAGGGTTGGAGCTGACCTTTGCAGGACTGAGGTTCAGGTTACTGTTCATTCAGCTTTAGAGAAGTCCTAAAGCATTGAGGAAATGCACCTGAGAGCACCTGTAATGCTAGTGGTCTTTATAAACTAATGTAAATTCTATATTTTGAAAGCTCCGACATGCCAAAAAAATTATATATTATATTATATTATATTCCTCCACTTTTCTGCTATAGACTTTATGCACCAGAGAAACAAGTTTGCAGCCATCTTTAGTAACTTCCTTTTTTGCAGTAGATCTACACATTTAGATGGCATCGCTGTCGAGTTATTAGCTGGTGAAGTTAACAAAAGTTATCATGAGCATTGTATTGTTTTAAGCATAAGTCATAAAATATGTCAGCAGACCGGGAAGATTTTAAAAAGATTGGTTCATTCATAAATGTGACACTTCTTTACACACCTGCGATCATGGTGTCAGCTCTGTCTATACGCTGGAGCACCAGCTGAATGAGGCCGATATCAGTGCATGCCTGCAGGTTTCGCAAACTCTTCTTCAACACAGCAGTGAACATACTCCACACCTCTGCCTGGCAAGTGGAGTCACATTTATCCAGCAGCTCTACCATGCAGATGATGCTCTCTGTCTCCTGGATGATGAAGTTCATCTCTAGATCAAACTGTCCCCCAACCAACTGCAGACACAATGAGCATAAAGTCACAAATGGAGTCAAAAGCAGAAAAATATAATATTTCTCATTCAAAACATAATTCTGGGGCAAATGGAAAAAGAATACGACAGCAGAGGAAAAGCACATTTCAACATTACAGAAACAAGTCATATTAAATTTTAATTAAAACACAAAAAAGTTACATTAATAGAGTAATAGCCAGAACATTTAAACAGCATACAAATGGCCTTATTCCTGATATTTAATCCAGATAACCAAATCACAGCAGGGTTGCAATTCATTCCAATCCCATTGTAAAACATCTGTCAGCATCTGGCTGTAAAAAGCCTCTCCACAACTGGATTATTTGGACAGGATTTCTACCTTGCACCAACACTAGCTCACTTTTAACCCTTGACCATAAGACGGTATGACCCCTGGACTAGAAAGTGCAAATGTAATCTCCTATTGTCATGAGGATGGCAGATGCTTTGCTGACATTAAGCGTAAACCTAGATTAACCTTAAAATGATGGCATCATGAATGAGTGCCATACACCGCACATAGACAAAAGCCCCCTTGTAAAGCCTTTGCATTTAAGAATGCACATTTTAATAATGAATATTCTTTTTAGGGATGTAGCAATTTGGGGTAATATAATTTTTTTAATTATATTAACAATTACATTATTTATTATATTACATACAATGTGACTATATAATCAATACCCCATACCCCAAGTGTTAACATTATTAAGCAGTGCGGAATGTTAAGGTTATACAACACCATTTTATTTCCAGAAAAACTGCAAGATTATTCCATTGGCCCTTAAAGACTATTAAGTTTGATTTTGTGAAGGTGAGTGTAAAAAGCTGTCAGCTTTTGATAGAATTCCGCACTCATTTTGAGCATCATATCAATAATGAAACCAGACAAGTATTTCAAAATAGACAAGTTCTAACACATTGCTCCAGATTCATAAATATAACTAAGTATTAGTGTGTCTGAATTGAATTAGGACCGAGGAGACTCTCACAGCAGCAAGATATTTAATTGAAGACATTTAATTGCCAAATATTGAATTGACTCAACAGAGTGAACATTGTCGGTGACTAGGTGGTGTTCTGATTTAATTGAAGGGGTGCTTGGCCTAAAAAGCTTGAGAACCATGGTAGTAAAGTAATTGGATGGCTTTATTTTACTATATTCATGTCGCCTGCTTGATAAAAAAAACAACAACAAAAAAACAGTTAAGATCAAACTAATGTAATACTGAAACAATATCAACATGTGACACGATGGTAATTTTAACTTAGCCAATAATCAGCAGCTATATATACATATACAAACCTAACCTACCTACATTTTAGCTTGGGAAGAAAACTAGCTTGCAAAGGGGTCATGTGATGTTCTTCACTGTTTTGCTGCTGAACATGGCGCATTCATTTATCAAAGCAGAAAAGGAACTTTGTATGCGTGGGTCTCAAATACTGTGCTTAAATGAATAAATTGTGCAACTCATAAAATGTGATAATTTGTCAGCACTTAATAGTTGACGAGACATTTTTACTATTGAACAGTTCTTTACAGCACATGATAAGGAAAACAATGCAGATGTCAGGAATAATACTGCTGAGGAGGAAGCGGCCATCTCACAGTCATAAGGGTCTAAAGAGATTGCTGTCATTTGCCAGCAGACAGGCCATGACCACAATTTGATCAAGGACTAGAGCGAAGTATAAATCCACAGCCTATTGGATGGAAACTGTCCCATTAAAATGACTGAAGGTGGATTAAAGGAAAGGGAGGAGAGGGGGTATCACTGTCAGTCTACAGCAACAAAGGCTAACAAGGCAGGAGATAAAAGCCATGATCAGTCTCACACACACACACACACACACACACACACACACACACACACACAGCAGCCTCCCCATTTGGGATTCTTTCTTCAAACCTACTGAATGATAGATCGCTCAGACTGTGCGAATGGAGAAATATGAAAATGAATGAAAAAGTTAAATAAATGGACTCGTATGATTGGCGGTCCTGCATTTCGCCTCCCGTTTAGCCTGTAAAATAACCGTCCCTTCATAACCACACGCTAATATATCACCACCCCCGTTTATATTTGCATTCTAGGAAGAGGAGCTGATTGCGTTGTGGCAGGCAGCATGGAGAACGGCTCTCAAATAGATCTGCGGCCACCGTGCAAGTGATTAATGGACCTGACATCCTCCCAGACTGAACGGTGGGGAATGTGACTTTGGGGTGAGGATAGTATCAGCTCACACAGACGACTCAGTGAAAAGAGGAAGATGCTTCTGTTGATTTTTACCAGAATTTGTTTTTGTTAATTGCTAAATTGAAAGATACTTTATGATGAAAATTAGTGTACATGGTTTAACATATTATCATGTAATTTTACTGTAAAATAATCTCAACTTTCTTTCTTGTCAAAAAAGTCCCCCTGCGACATATCCACTTACTCAAATTCATGATATGGCTTTCTGTGTTGACAACAGTATTATTATTATAGAAGTAATCAATACATTTTAAGATAAAAAGCCAATTGTGGTAGTTTGGTAACTTGATGAAATATATGTTTAGAAGTTGTAAAATATACAGTCAGTAATCAATATGCCATTCTGTATACCTGAAGGATTGCCACCTTTTTTTTAATGGTTAACGTCTTGCATCCACAGCTGCCTTTTTTAAATGATTTACATTTTTGTTGATATAAATGTTAGTTTGGTTGTTGTGCAAATCTGCCTCTCAAAATAAAGATTTCAGGAGAACTCTTTCTTGTTTCTTGTTCAACTCTCTAGAAGTTTGTCAAGTAACAATGAACTTTGACGTGTACTCAAAACATTTAAAAACAGAGAATTTTAATATTTTAATGGCCTATGTAATTATAGATCACACTCCATCAAACGGAATAATGAGTAAAAATGCGTTGGTTCTTGTAAATATAAAAAGACTTACCATCTCTTCTGATAGAATATACAAAAAAGTCTTTAGATATATATTATACAGAGACTTTAGGACAGATCAAATAAAAAAGACAAAACAAACCCGCAAATTTGGCAGTTATAAAAGGTTAAATTACTTATTTCAGGGGTCTGCAAAAATTTTATCATAAAGTACAATTATATAAGTATAGGTTTTATAAGTACAATATAAAACCGCAACAAGCCTATAGGCAACTATGGTAACGTAAATTCATAGCCTACTAAGTTGAGAAATACTTGACAATTATTAGTAACTGTAGTATTAATTAGTCTGTCTTTGAATAAAGATTTTTCTATTTTTCTTGGTGAATTCATTATCATTCTCTGCGACTCTGCTCTGGAGACCTCCTGGGGAAGGTGGGTGGCTCACACTAGGGCTGCACAACAGTGTTTTAGCCTCAATATTGCAATGTGCTTTAATAAAAACATTTTACATATAATTTAATATAACAAATTTTATTTCATTTATACAGTGAAGTCTAGGCAGTGTTATGTTTGATTGATATATTTGATTATTCAGTTTCTGAATACTGTTAGACAAAGCACTGTTCATTTGTCTCTTTGTTCTATTGTATTTATCTATTCTTGTAATTTAGTTCATTAGTGTATATGTAGATTCCTCTCCCATCATTCTATGATTCTTTTTTTAATTTCACCTGGTGAAATAGTTTTCATATCGCAATACACATCACACAAAAACCAAATATCGCTATTTTAGCTTTCTTAAATTTCGCAAGCCCTATCTGTCCTATATCCTATCTTTATCCTGATCAGAGACCACAGTGGAATTATTTTGGTTTCTTTACCATATCTGTTTTTCTCACTCTGATTCTCAAAGACTCTGCTCTAGCTGATGATGCAGTCACCAGATCCCTCAGAGGCAAACGAGCCCTGCGTTTCACCTCTGAGGACCCATTGAATTAATAATGGGTGAACAGCTCTTAGTCCAGGACTGACAATAACAAGAACTTTTCTCCATGGTGAGGAAGATAACACCAGGGACAGCTACGCACACTATACGTACAACCTCTGGTTGCTGGCTAGCATCTTATTTTTAGAACTAAACAAATGACGTTATACAGAGGAAGACTTTAGCTCACTGCTGGGAATATAAAGAAATGGAAAAGAGCAGTATCATTCAAAACTGAAAAAAGTCAGACTTGATCTTAAACACTTCTCGAAAGGCAAATCCTCTTCTTCACTAAACAAATTTTCTCAGCTCTCAAACAGCATTTGCTAATTTTAGCACAAGGTTTGTAAAGAAAATACACAACAAATGACTAAACTACTTGCAATAGCACCATCCACAAGGACAACATGCATTTTCATTCATCCATAAATCATTATCTGTTGCAGCCCATCAAGTAATCTGAAGAGGAAGGCAGATACACACTAGGGCTATGACGGTAAGGACATTTTACCACCAGTTAAATGACATGTGACCACTGGTATCACCGGGGAGGTGTTTGAGTTCTTCCCCTCTTTCCCACATCGCTTATAAATGCTCGTGCTGTGAATTTGGTGGTAACTCTGGGGCGGCAATTGCTTGAATGGTGGGTTCATAATCATTCTTAACGAAAAACGCAACAAAAAAAACAGTACACTGACAAATTTAAAACACAGAACTTAAATTAACAAAACGAATTAACAATGAATTAACAAAACGAACGGTTTCTACCAGACTGGTCTGAAATAGTCCCAATATAAACACTTATTATAATTACACTTATTATTTTAAGTGTAGCATAATAATTCAGGGTAAAAAAATTAATAAAAAACATGGTTTGGAAAATGGATTCATATTGTACACTCTTACTGTATAATTTTTCTAAATCTTTAACACAAAAAAGTTAGGGACAACAGCTTTATCAAGACGAATATATGTACAGCAGCCTCATTTTTGTGGGGCACTTGAATGTGTGTGTGTAAATTAGAAGTGTTGCCCCGGATACTGCCACTTTCATCAGGCAAAGTTTATAGATTGCCTGTTTATAGATCACACTGAATTGAACAGACATGTTTAGTTTTTAATTGTAGTGTTTGTTCTCTAACTAAACTAAATGTTTTTTATTACTATAAAAAAAATACCATCCTAGATGTACTGTATATGAAATTTGTCTTTAGGTGATCACAAGTGAAGAGCTGACACTTCAAAAACTGCACAAATCAGACACAATGGAAAACCATACAACCCCAGTTAATTAATCAAATATATTCTGAAATGAAACGATAGCTATGTGTGAGAAAAAATATTGCATATTTTATCAACAATTGCATATGTGTTCATGGGGTTGTGTAGATTATCATTGCGGTCGCTGTGTGCATATATTTTTTTTTTTAAATAAAAAATCTGATAAAACAAAGTCATATACTTCTAGGACAACATGAGGGTAAGTAATGGAGTAATGAGTAAATGTGACCATCGGTTTAAAGGGTTAGCTCACCCAAAAAAGAAAATTATTTCATTAATTACTCACCCTCATGTCATTGGACACCTGTAAGACCTTTGTTCATCTTTGGAACACAAATGAAGATATTTTTGTTGAAAGCTGATGGCTGAGAAAGGCTTCAGAGAGGCCTCCATTGGCATTCGGTACATTCCCACTCACAAGACCCATAAAAGGCACTAAAAACATCAATACAACGTCCATCTCACTACAGTGGCTGTACAATAATGTTACTATGCGACGAAAATAGTTTTTGTGCGCAAAAAAAAAAAATCTAAATAATGACATTATCTGCCACGTTATTGTCTTCCGTGTAGGTCTCGGATGTGAACTCACGCGATAGCGGCGCTCCTCTTCGCTTCCGGGTCATGTATCTGAACGGCGGATGTGCGTCATTCTCGTGCATGCGTCGAGTTCACGTCAATAACTTGGTGGATAAAGTCGTTATTTAGATTTTTGTGCGCACAAAAAATATTTTCGTCGCATTGTAAAATTATTGTACAGCCACTATAGTGAGATGGACTTTGTATCGATGTGTTTAGTGCCTTTATGGGTCTTGTGAGTGGGTGAGTGGGAATGTACTGATTGCCAATGGAGGCCTTTCTGAAGCCTTACTCAGTCATCAGCTTTCAACAAAAATATTTCATTTCCTAAGATGAACTAAGGTCTTACGGGTGTCCAACGACATGAGGGTGAGTAATTAATGAGATAATTTTCCTTTTTGGGTGAACTAACCCATTAATGTGACCACAGTACTGTCGCTGAATGTGAGCCAGTGCAGGATAAAACCACAGAGATGACAGCGAGAGATAGGGAAACGAGCAAATAAGAACACATTTATGAGGAAATCTGTTTAGGCTGAAAATGTGAGGGAATAATCTCCAACATACACCAGACAATTGCCAGAGATACATTTACATTTTTCACATTTGCAAGTCTAATGAGTTTAACGTTCAAGTCTCTACCCTTGCTTTTCCCACAAACACAAGTGAAACAAGTGAAAGCTCCATCAGTTTTACCTGAAGTAAATATGTACTTCCTGCTGTTTTTGTAATAGTGATTTATGTTCAAAAAAAGAGGAAAAAAGTCCATCACTGATCAGAAAAAAGTGTAGCATATTACATACACTATTAAATAAATGTGTTTTTTATATGAAAAGACTAATGATCTGACCAGATTGGCTACATTAACATAAGTTCCAGCACATTGCGTTTTCATTTCATTTTAAACAAACAAACACACATACACACACACACACACACACACACACACACAATCATAAACTGACTAGTTCTAGCAGACCTAATGGATGAAATTCTGCAAATTCTCTGAATGAATTTGAACAATGATGTTGATTACTGCAGCTGACTGAATCTCGTTCACTAAATGATAGCGAAGCTCTATAAAATCCATCTTGCTTTTGCACACTTTCAGGTCACTTTTTGGACATTAGCATTAGTTACGATGTCATCAGCCTACAGCAGTACTGGGTCAGTGAAGCTTATTTTGGTTGGTCAACCAAGCATTCAGTCAACTAAGCACACTGAAAGTACAAAAATTCTAAAAGCTTTTGAATAAAAAAAGCCAAATAAATCAGCTGCACAGTCTTTATTGACTATTATTACATTTTTCATGAGTATAAGAAAAGATTATGCATGAAAGTGAAATGTCATGTTTTCGATAACTGCGTACACCTATTCGAAAAACCAAACTATTTGAAATGTACATTCTCCCTTGGGTATAAATACCAGTAGCCTAGATCAAGAAAAAAAAAGAAAAAACAACAACATTTTAATAGCCACGCAGTTGTAGATCACACTCCATCAAACGGAATGAGTAAAAATGTGTTGCTTTTTATAAATATAAAAAGACTTAGTATCTCCTCTAATAAAATATACAAAAAGCCCTCTAGATATATATTACACATACAGACTTCATTAGACATAAAATAAAAAAAGACATACCTGCAAAATATTTACCAGTTATAAAAGGTTACATGACCTACATAATTGGTCACCAACAATTTTATCAAGTGCCATTTTTACATTCTCCCATGGGACTATAAGTACATTAAGTACATCACATATTTTTATTGCAATTAAATACTTGCCAAACATTAACGTGGATAACTGGTACTATCTCAGGCAGATTCCTGATGAATTTTGATGCACTGCATTGTAAGGACCCTCAAAATGGTGTCAACAAATTACTTTACTTTTTTTTTTTCGATCAGAAGTGTACTGTGGTGTAAATTTCTTTGTCACAGGGACAGCAATTAAAAAGTATTTGTAATGTTATTGCTTGTTTTTGAATCTGTATATTTCACTAGAAAGACAGCATTAAAAAGGAGTTTGGAATTTAAATTGAGTCATTTACATTTTATTTCCGTCATAAATAGTCATTACTTTTATGTTTAATTGCGTTACTTTGAAGAAAAAAAATATATACGAAAAAAATTAACTGCACTAAATTATTTTATTTTATTTATACATTCATAAATGCATCTATTAATTTCCCTATAACATCCATCTTTTTTGTCCTTCATCAAACAGATGTGCATTCGGCCATCACATGAGCAGAGGATTTCTGACCATAATCAATGCTCATTTCTCAGATTGGTTGCCATCCTCTAATTATTACTGAGACTGACCCTGCTATCAGCTGAGGCAGAACACTCAACTGCTCATCCCTTGCACTGATAATGTTGAAGTGTGTATATAACAGTCACTATCTAATAGAGCAATCAGCCTCCAGTCTCTGTGAGGCGGTTAAATTAAGCATTGGAGAGGAAGAGAAGGACGGCCAACAGGAAACCTCTCTCATTAGCAGGGCGTAGACACGTCCAATTCATGGGAAAGGCTCTGTTTTACATAGCTCTGTATAGTACTAGGAGTTAAATGTTCATTTAAAAATGCTTATGTTGAGTTATAATGTTTATAAGTTTGAATCAATGAATAATCCGATCAGCAGCGTAGAGTGAGAATATCGAATGGGGTTTGGCATGTAGATTTAGTAGGTCACATTTAGATGGCACAGCTCATATTATATTTGGATATAATGAAAGTCTTTGTGCTGCATGTGGAGCTAAAAATAGCATTTCAAAACTGCAGAGGACAACAACAAGGAAGTGGTCCAAGTTGTTTTGGAGCTTGTATACATAACACAATAGTCAAAAACACACATAAAGGATGTGGCCACATAATGGCCAGAGTGGCACTGGCTCACACAACGCGATACAGGGCTGCCAGTGCGACATATATGTTACACGTGCTACGCAAACAAATCATTCTGTGATGAATAAATTTACCACACCTCCGCTTGTTTGCATGAAGTGAGTGAGTGCTCTTTTTTATATGTGAGGTTAATCAAGGGCTGAAAAATGTACTGGAATTGAACCGAAATAGCAATTTGGCTTAGTGCAATTATTTTTTTAAAATGGCTACGTTTTAGTTAAATAAGTATATGCGCAGCACTGAGATCAGAGCGCATCAGTCGGTTCACAGTATGCTGCTTAATCTCTGCAAGCGCTGTGAGTTTGAGTCACTTAAAAAAACATGCATTTTAAAAAGCAACATGTGCCAAATATCTAACTTTTAACGAGAAGCTTTTACAAACCTGTTGTCCAACAAAACAGAACATTTAATGACATATTATCTATCTTTATAACATTATTCGAGTGTTTGAAATAATTTAATTTTGTGATCCTATGTGGCTTCATATAGTATAACACTTCATCCAAACTACATGCGACACGACGTGACGTGACGCTGCAACACGCGGTAAAATATGGCTTTTATCGCGTGTTGCAGCGTCACGTCACGTTGTGTCGCATGTAGTTAATCCGAGTTTTTGTCCTAACCTGTCACGACGGCGACATGCAATGAAACTATTTTAGAAATGGTTTATATTTCTTGAGATATTGTGGCTGGAACAACAACACAAAATGATAATTACAGGTAGTGTTTTATTTATGTGATTTATTTAATGTTAAAAGCGTGTAATGTGACTTTTTTGAATATCATTTAGTGCTTAAACAAAGTGCTCCCAGCTTTGTTTAAGTTAGTCTGACTAAAAGCAACAATGGATAATTCACCTCAGATCTTGAAATGACAAAGATTCTTTTAGCAATCCAGTATGTATTTTTAGTAGAGGTGTAACGATACACTCGTGTCACGATTCGATATGTATCTCGATACTGAACTCACGATACGATTTGTATCCCAATATTTTAAGCCAAAATAATGTTGTTGTTTTTTTGTACATTATTATTATTATTATTATTATATAAAATTATTTGTGTTTTATTAGGCCTATCAGGACCCACAAATATTATACATTATGTATAGTTGTTGTATGATTCTATGTAATAATAATATTAAAGGGGGGGGGGGGGGTGAAATGCTGTTTCATGCATACTGAGCTTTTTACACTGTTAAAGACTTGGATTCCCATCCTAAACATAGACAAAGTTTCAAAAACTAATGTTGGACGTTTGATGGAGTATTTCTTTGTCAAAAATACTCCTTCCGGTTTCTCACAAGTTTCGGATAGTTTTTTTCGAGTAGGGCTCGGCTTGACGTTAATAGAGCGGAAGGTCCTTGTATGGGCCGTACGGTCTCTTCTCCCGGTAGGGTGCGCGCGTGCGTGACTAGAGCGAGAGAGGAAATGCACGCCCATAAACACTCTCTCAGGTGCAGATCCAGTCGTCTGTGAACACTAATGACGCGCCGCGCTCCACTTTATTCCTATGGGTGACATCAAGCGACTTCAACGCTTCAGCACAGCATTCCTGGAAGGCAGCGCTGCATTTGAACCGATTTGAACGCAGAAATGACGGGAAGCTTCACAACATCGCTTAAGTCACGTCGCAAAGTGGATTTCCACAGTCACTGCTGTCAGGACTTCACCAAATCATACCAAAGAAGTGTGTTTTTGACGGAGCGATCCCAGCGATAAAGGTTCGTTCCTGCTTTGGAAGCAGCCGGTGAGTAAAACTGCTTCAAATGTCTCTGCTATTGGCTCGTCGCGTGAGTAAACATCAGTAAACGACACGGTCGCGTGCGTCGTCATTCAAATGCGCTAACGGTTACTCCATTGTTGTTCTATGTATAACGTTACACTAGTCTGACGTGCAAAACCATTTTGCTTGCTACTGCTAAGGTTTAGTCACATACAATAGTCCATAAACCGAATCATGTCCTCATAAACTGAGAGTAAACACACACAAATGTTGACAGTCCACTAAATACAGTACATACCACAGAGACGGACGTCCTGCTGTTGCTGTTTCTCCTGTTCAATTTATTTCAGCCTCTGAATGATTCTGGATCATATATCTATTAGCTGAGATCGCGATGGGTTTCTCCACGCTTGAGGACGTCACCACTTTGCGCATTCGTCATTCTTTAGCTCCGTCCACTCGATACGCCTTCAGGCGCTCGTTTTTTTTCCGGAAAGACTCGGTACAGCCCATATTTCTTTTATAAATATAATAAAATTAAAGACTTTTCGGAGATATGAAGGATGCAATACTACTTCATAGGTACTCAAAATTGACATGAGATTGACTGAAACTGAGTGTTTCACCCCCCTTTAATGTAATAATGTGTCACTGAAACTCTAAACTTTATTTTTTTTTTTCCCCCATCACACATTATTCACATTATTCATCTCTCCCCATGCCTGCTATGCCCTGCCTCTCCCGCTATTAATGCAGTATGTTAGCCTGACAAGCCAGACCCCCATCAAGATGTTTGGTCTGGAAACTCACCATTGACAGGGCTCAATCCGAGGGGCGGGATTAGGGCTGAGCGATATGGCCCAAAAAAAAAATCCCCGATTTTTGCCAAAAAATTCGATTTACGATTTTAATGGATTTTTTTCCCCCCTCCTACTTAAAATCAATCTGCATGCCAAAGAAATTGTTCAAAACAAGTTTTAACTTTATTTTGTTTAGGTAAAATATTTGCGGCTTGGTAGAGTGCCTACCTGGGGTGCAAAACTTTCAGCATGTGAATAACCCAGAACATTCCACAGTATAAATGGGCACCATATTTTTTGCAATATACAGTATACATATCAAAGGTTTATTAATTGATATGCAGATCAAATTAACTTTTATTAACAACAGTAATGTGCAAAAAAGTATAGGGAAAATTGAAATGTTATGCTATTTAATAATATGCTAATGATATTATTAAATATAGATTACCATTGTTCTTCAATATTCTCACACTGAACTGACCGACAGCTTCAGTTATTATTAAATGAGCTATTTACTTGCTTTCTGTGTAATTTAGTTTTTCATGAGACTTGGTGACTTCGTACTTTTCTCCATATATTAGGGAGTGGAAATGGCTAATCATCAATAAGTGCTCTTCTGCTGGTTATAGTGGTGGGCAATGCATATCTTTTTTTAATAAAAAATGCTTGTTTGCCACAAAATGGATTAAACATTAAAAAAAATTAACTAAAATACTATTTCTTTCACAAGACCCCTTTAAACTTTTAGTTTTACAAACCATCACATTAAAAATAGCATATTTTGGATATTTAGAGCTTTGAAGTGCTGGAAATAAGTGCAGTAAGTGTACAAATAAGTGTACGAAACCATTGGAAAGTGCTTGAATTTCAATCTCAAAAGGTTGTACGAATCCTGAGATAAATAATGACAACAACATTAAATCTATGTGGTTTTACTACAGTAAATCATGGTGAATGTTGGTGATTTGTGACTGAAACCCCTGACCTTCGCTCATGTTGTCTCCACGTCAGCTCTGTCTGATCTGATATCTGTGGTTCATAACAGATAATTCTGCGGCTAACGCTTCCACTAGATCACAGTAGCGATGTTATTAATTCTGTGGTGAATTTAAACGCTCTCTCACTGGATCTCCAGCGCTGTGTATCGTGTGTGTCACGAGATCGGCCCGTGTATGAGCTCGCGCTGCGTTCGTTGTCCGCGCAGCTCAAATGAGCGCAGTTCCGTTCAGACTTCAAACACACTTTGCAGCGGGGTATTGTTAATAGTTCTGTGAAATACTGAACCAATGACACTATGTTGAGACGCTATCCTTGTTGTTTGTGTCTCTGTGGCAATGGCAAACGCGCGGGGGAGGGCTGAGCCATTACGGGAGCCCAGAGGGAGCGTCGGCGGATTTTAAAGAAAAAAAACGATTTTCATTCACAAAAATCGACATAAAACTACAAACTCGAATTAATCGATAAAATCGATTTATCGCCCAGCCCTAGGCGGGATAAACGGTTGTCTTTCAAACTCCCTCTGCCCGTGATAGGATAGCGCTACAACCAACCAGAGCAACGAAGGTGAAGCGGAGCTCATTGATAGCATAGACGGTTGATAGATTAAACATTCACCGTATCCGGTCGGCAAAACTAGAACACATCTTCCTTTTTTAAGAATGACTCCAGTGCCCGTTCTTTGTTCTTTTCTCAGAGAAAAGCTTAAAGGGGGGGTGAAATGCTGTTTCATGCATACTGAGCTTTTTACACCTTTAAAGACTTGGATTCCCATCCTAAACATAGACAAAGTTTCAAAAACTAATGTTGGACGTTTGATGGAGTATTTCTGTGTTAAAAATACTCCTTCCGGTTTCTCACGAGTTTCGGCGAGTTTTTTTCGAGTATGGGTCTAATTGACGTTAAATAGAGCGGAAGGTCCTTGTATGGGCTGTACGGGCTCTTCTCCCGGAAGGGTGCGCGCGCGTAACTAGAGGGAGAGAGAGGAAATGCACGCTGTAAACAGTCTCTCAGGTGCAGATCCAGTCCTCCGTGAACACTTATGTCGCGCCCCGGGAAGGCAGCGCTGCATTTGAACCGATTTGAACGCAGAAATGACGGGAAGCTTCAAGGCATCGCTTCAGTCGCGTCGCAAAGTGGATTTCCACGGTCACTGCTGTCACAGGACTTCACCAAATCATACCAAAGAAGTGTGTTTTTGACAGAGCGGTCCTGCTTTGGAAGATGCCGGTGAGTAAATCAACTTCAAATGTCTCTGCTATTGGCTACCGTCGCATGAGTAAACATCAGTAAACGATACGATCGCGTGCTTCGTCATTCAAATGCGCTAACGGTTACTCCATTGTTGTTCTGTATAACGTTACACTAGTCTGACGTGCAAAACTGTTCTGCTTGCTACTTCTAAGGTCTAGTCGCATACAATAGTCCATAAACCGAATCATGTCCTCATACACTGCGAGTAAAGACACAGAAATGTGGAGAGGCCATTAAATACAGTAACTTACATACCACAGAGACGGACGTCCTGATGTTGCCGTTTCTCCTGTTCAGTTTATTTCAGCCTCAGATTTGATTGTGGATCATTATCTGTATTAGCTGAGATAGATGGGTTTCTCCACGCTTGAGGACGTCACCGCTTTGCGCGCTTGTGATTCTTTAGCTCCGCCCACACGATACGCCTCCAGGCGCTCGGTTTTTTCCGGAAAGACTCGGTACAGCCCATATTTCTTTTATAAATATGATAAAACTAAAGACTTTTCGGAGATATGAAGGATGCAATACTACTCTATAGGTACTCAAGATTGACATGAGATTGACTGAAACTGAGTGTTTCACCCCCCCTTTAACTCCAAGTCTTCCAGAGTCAGAAGCAGATTCGAAAGACCGCCGTTCGCCAGTTTCTGTGTTTACTAGAAGCACGAGCGCAACTCGGCCGTCGTCATTATGTTAAGCCCCGCCCACCGACTCTATACACGATGTGATTGGCCCGACCAGAGTTTGCCGTTTACAGCTCAGAAGTGAATTGAGAGTTGCTAGACGACACTCGCGGGTAGATTAGATTTGCTGCCGCTAAGGGTGTGTCTAGATTTCTAGGCTAGCAGTATGTAAGAATGAACCATGAAATGCTTTGAATAATCATAATACTAAAACTAAATGTGATCTGGTAATTTAAGTTGTGTTTGCGCTTTCACTAAGGAGTGTCGCTTTAAATAGTGTTTGCACTTTCACTTTGAGGAGTGTCACTTTAAATATTTGATATAAAATTAAAAAACTATAAAATTAAGTTCTATTTTCAAGTGCTCAACCAAAATGGATAAATGTTGTTTGGATTGTGATTAGTGATATTGGGTCAAAATTGATTTAATATTAAGCAAGAGGTGTTATGTTCCTCCAGTCTGCAATTTTTGGCAAATAATATGTTGAAACCGATCTTTTCTGAAGGCTTGTCAGTGCTGTTAAATACATTGAAAACTTCAGGCAGTGCAAGGCATCTGACAAGGTGAACTGCTGTGTACGGCGAGAAAAGATAACAGTGAAAATCAAATCAGCCAAGCAGTTCCTTCAACACAATCTACTCTCTAAATATAGAAAACAGACAGACTGTACGCAACTTTTTTTATTTTCAGCCAAATCAGAAAGTGATCTGATACTTTGAAGTGTCTGTCACCACTAAAACACATTTACATTTTATAATAACATTCAAAGACTTGTAATGACAACTAGGATTTGTTGTACCTCATGATCAGAAATTTGTTCCCTACAGCCATTCAAGATGAACCCATGAAATGGAAAGCAAACACTACAGTCCAATATATAGTAAACCAGAACATGCTGAGGGAATTTCTGACATTTCCCAAAGATACAACAAGCTCTATTGTTTTGCAGAGATGGTTTGCACTGTTTCTACTTCCTGAAAAAGAGAGTATGTGGAGTGTTGTTGCTACGGTTTCCTTCATCCCAAGAGTCGTCTTCCACAGCCGGCTGCTGTTTTAATCACCAATGCACCACAGTCACGCCCTGAAAAGTTGCTTAGAGCATTGCTCTTACAGTAACTGATGCGATTTTAACTACACAGAGCAGGGGAGTATTAAGCTTCCAAGTACAGGTGCCCAATTAATCACATAAGAATTGAAATACGCAAAATAGTCAAAAGTGAGTTTTAAAAGTCTGCAGTTTCATTAAAAAAATGCAGCTTGCATGCTCTGCGAGCTTCAAAGTGAAAGGGCGCCTCTTTGTTCTGTCCTACTGCTTGCACACATGGGGGCTAGTGATACAGTGTTTTCAGCAGCCTCAGTGCAGATCACAGAATGTGCACGCTCCACATTTTGGACCAAGCTCTTCAAAAAGCTTCAGAAACTCAAAGTCCCTTTGCTTAATGTCTGTGATGTAGTTCGTTTTCAGTGTGCATTGATACCGCATAACGCATCAGTTTCACTCCGTTTTCAGTTATAAACATTTCTGAAATGATTTCAAACAGATTTCAATTTTGTTTAGCTTAACACATTTCTCCACATTAGCAAAGGGGAACATGTTAAAAACAACAAAGTCTTGAGGACCGAAAGTGAAAAAATTTCATTCAAAAATATATAAGTTATGTAAACGAATATACAAAAGGAGGAGAAGGTAAAGTCACTTGAAAAAATAACACTAATCTCTACAGATGCGTTCTGATTGACAGGGTCAACACAATGTTCACTGCTCCCTATTTCCTGAGCATGAGATATCAGTTTAAGTTCACTTCACTTGACAAAATGCGTTCATTCTAAATACCCTGCAATGACAAACATAGACGAAACTCGTTTTAGAGAAGTTTATGATGTGGAGAAGATATGGTGACACTTCAGAAATAAATATAACATTAAATTAACATATGTTTGTGTAAAATATAAGCATGTGTGTATATATATATATAAGCAGTCAGAAAGCAGTCAGTATACACCACTTCACAATAACTCTGATTGTATTCATCTGAAAGAAGAATGTCATACCTATGATGACACAAGACCCCTCCGCTTCTCGTCGGGGTCCTGATCACTCTGTCGGGGTTTATTCTGCAATAACAACCAGCTGGATGTACATTATCCCTTGCATATAGCCAGGGGAAAAAAAATAATCCTTTTTTTAATTAACTCTTATAGGCTTGATGCGTTTTACCTTTCTTGACTCATGAAGAAACATTAGGGCTCTAAGACTGCAACCTTTTTTCGTCATTGCGACTGAATTTTGTTAGAGGTTGCATTCTTGTCACTACCAATTTACCTAACGCTGCTAATTCTGTTGCACGTGAACAGCAAATACACCAAAAGCGGAACAAAATAGTTTGAACTGTGGTCATTTATCAGCTCAGACCAAAATGCACCGTGTCTACACTGGACAAAAGACAATATAACCCATTTTTGACCTTTGATGCATTTAAACTTGATGTTGGAGACCTCCAAAACAAAATTAGGAAAATAATTGGAAATGACAAATCCTCTTGATCTCACAACATCTGGTTATCACACAAATTTCACAAGTATAGTATGTGCAGTCAAGTCGCAGCGCAACGGTCTGATCGCATAGAACATAAATTGTGAGCTTTGGCTTTACATCGCATGCAATTTACTTGCACATTGAGAGTAGGTATTTAACAAAAACACTGCTGAAATTGCACAGTGCATGTCCGGCTTAAGCTTGAAGACCACTAGTTCAGGTTTGATTAAAGTTTAGAGCTAAACTCTGCAGGAAAGTGGACCTTGGGGAGAGAACCCAGAGAAATTGATAACTTGGATGATTCAAATATTCTGTTTTCACCTGTAGGTAATGCAATGATACAGTCTATTATCTTATTAATGACTTTGATTACAACTTTAAGGACAGATAAGGACACTGCCCATAAGCAGATCTGCCCATGTTCATCTCTCTTCTGGGGAGACATGGCACAGCATGGAAACAAAACAGTAATGCAATAAAAAAAAACGAAGAACTGAAATGTTTTCAGTTCACATGAGGTTGTATCTAAGGTAAAACATATTGTGTAATGCTTTTCATACTGCAGAATAAGTGTCCAGTGTTCTCTAACCTCAACATCAAATGAAAGGTTGACCAAACCCTAACATTAGAGTCTGTGACAATCGCAGAGGATGGCGACAGGTGCACAGTCTGCACACAAAAGCTTAGCCAATGAAACGCAACTAAGGACAGTGGAGTGAACCTTAGTTATCCTATTTCAGACATAATTTAGAAGTAAATAAGCTTCCTGCAAAGGTCATCAGCTGGACGCTTTTTGAGTTTAATGTGAATGAGCAATGAACAGCAACATGCTGTAGCCTATATGCGTATTCATACATTGTAGATTATCATCATCTCCTTTTAAATCACAAAGTAATTTATAACTGATTTAACAATCAGGATTTTTGATCTGTGAAGATAATTAGCTAGAACAATGGTTTAATGAACAGTTTACTGTTCTTCAGGACACAACTGTGATGTTTTAAATAATCATATTCCAATTATTCTGAGAAAAACTGTATTGCATACAATGCAAACTAAAATGAATTTAACAAGCGAATGCATGTGTACAGTTAAGACCTGATTGTCGAGTTGGTATGAGTTTGTTTGAACATGTTTGTGTAAGGAAAAAGGACACATCCTGCTGTGCATGCTAATCTGATGTTTACGAACAGAACACAGCGTCTCTTGCGAGGGATGGTTTGTTCATGAAACACACGGCTGAACGGATGTGATGCCTCGAGCAAAGGCAAGCAGTGCTACGGTACACACCGCCAGCATCCCCACAGAAACATCACATGGTGACTTGGCTTCCACTAACAGAAGTCTTACTCTCTGCTAGTGTACAACTATGTGAGACACTTTCAATAAAAATATGACAGCATGAGGCCACACAAGCAAAATATTGCAAAAAAAAATCTAAATCAAAATGAACCAATATGCAAAGCTTTAGTTTTTACCAGGTTTATACTATGATGTACTGTACTAAGACAGTTAAAAAAACTCAGCATACACCACATTGATGATGAGCACATTACGTGTTTTCCCATAGAAAACTACTATAGGCCTATAGAAAATGCTTAATGTGATTTAATGCTTTAAGGCAGTGATATTGGCCAAATTCAGTAGACATCTTATAAACAAAGCACAATATATGGACAGGCAAGCAGTTTCATGGGAAGCGTCTTTCCATAGAAAACCATTATAAAGAAATTTTTATCTAAATGTTTGTGGATTGAAATAATTGAGAGGCCTATGCTGCAGTTCTATGGATGTTTTGCCTTCCACGTCTCTATGCATTTTTTATTTTGACATTTTAATCTGGACTAAAACCATCTGGACTAATCAGTCCACAAAAGATACCTGGATATTGATTTAAAATGTTCTTATACTTTATTATTGTTCTTTATAGCTGTATTATTTTGCCTGTTAATTTATTTGTGACATGTTTTTTTATACATTATTATTATGATAATTATTATTATTATATTATTTTTTGCATTTGTATATAGTTGTATTGTATTTAAATGTTCACGGCCCTTTTTGTTATTTGAAAACTATTAAACTTGTTATTAAGAGGAACACTAAAGTTTGTTGAACTTTTCAATCTGTTTTTGTAATGTAATTCAATACCACATACCAGTTTAAGCAAATGTGGTGTAATGAAAATTTGATATATCATCACATGCCTAACAAGAATGGTCACTGACTTGACAATCAAGTTGGCAATTTTGAGTGGCATAAGCAGCAGAAACCATTGGCGATGTGACAAGGTTAAGCAAAATTTAACATGAAGCAAATGAGTAGCAACGCAGTTACTTCCACTCTCCTGCATTCTCAGAGCTCTGCCCTTGATTCAGTTGGATACTGCAGTCAAAAAACTCCTGCTAGCAACAAACAGCATGTCAACATGGCCTGGGTTAAAGACTCTTACAACTGTCCTGTATACTGTATATTAGACTCAAACATTTTAAATATGTTCAGGTAAGTGTCAGTGTCTGTACAACAAAGAACCATAAAAAAAAAAACATTTTACGACACCAGTGGTCATTAAGTAAACTGCAGCCAGCTATATTTCTATATTTCTATCTCTCTCTCTCTCTCACCATAATATATCACAACCATACTAGTATTGTGTTTGACCCCCTTTCGCCTTCAGAGCTACCTTAGTTCTACGTGGCATTGTTTCAACAAGGTGCTGAAAGCATTCTTTAGAAATGTTGGCCCAAATTGATAGGATTGCATCTTGCAGTTGATGGAGATTTGTGGGAGCACATCCAGGGCACAAAGCTCCTGTTCCACCACATCCCAAAGATGCTCTGTTGGGTTGAGATCTGGTTACTTTGGGGGCCATTTTAGTACAGTGAACTCATTGTCATGTTCAAGAAACCAATTTGAAATGATTCAAGCTTTGTGACATGATGCATTATCCTGCTGGAAGTAGCAATTAGAGGATGGGTACATGGTGGACATAAAGGGATGGACATGGTCAGAAACAATGCTCAGGTAGGCCGTGGAAATTGCCAAGCAGCTTGGTGAAATAAGGTCCACTGTTGGAGCAATCATTAGAAAATGGAAGAAGCTAAACATGACTGTCAATCTCCCTCAGACTGGGGCCATGCAAGATCTCACCTCTTAGGGTCTCAATGATCCTAAGAAAGCTTAGAACTACACAGGAGGAGCTGGTCAATGACCTGAAAAGAGCTGGGACCACAGTTTCCAAGGTTACTGTTGCTAATTTAAAAAGACGTCATGGTTTGAAATCAAGCATGGCACGGAAAGGTTCCCCTGCTTAAACCAGCACATGTCCAGGCCTGTCTTAAGTTTGCCAATGACCATTTGAAAAGTCATGTGGTCAGATGAGACCAAAATAGAACTTTTTGGTCATAATTCCACTAGGGCTGTCAAATTTGCTCAAAAATGACATTCGAATATTCCCTCTAAAAAACACGAATATTCGAACTATTCGAACATCTGGTTGTGCATTTTGGCAATGACGTGCATTATGTCAATAACAGGACAAATTAATACAAAGAGACATAACTACTTGTATAGGTAGCCTATTTAAGTTTAAACATATTTGAAAACATATTATTACTTAGACAAAAAAAAGTAAATCAACTAGATGAAGCTGTTCTCTGAGGGTACATGAGCGATGAATGCTGCTGACGGTCTGGAGCTCACATCATAATGGCCAAGAAAGCATACTTCACTCGCTCTCGCCCTCAAGCTCTCTGCACATAACGGTTTAAACGAACAAACTTTGAGTGCTGATAAAGAGTTTTGTGCAAGTAATTTAAGGTCGCCTCTTGTCCCAAATATAGCAGGCTTTATTCAGTGATTGAAACAAATATTAATATTAATTTAAGTTTTACAGCATAGTTAACTCTCCGAGCAAGCTGTGCTGTGCTAAACATGGAACTTTTCCTTGACATGAAACGGTAAATAATCAAACCAGTGGAAGCAGTGCATGTATCCTTTATTCATGCAACATCTATTGAGTCAGTACAGTAGCCTACACTTTAGTAATGTTTCTGTTTAACATTAAATAAAAAGGCATGGTATGCTAACTGTATCTTACATCGCTTACATTCAACTTTATCTCGCGGCTCAGCAATTTTAGATCCTACCGACCAAAATCCAAAGTACTTCCAGACATGGCTTTTTAAAATTTGGAGAGTTAAAATCTCTTTCTCTGCTGCGGGCGTTGGGCTCTGCACTTTCTGTCATCTTCCATGCAAGACGCGTCAACATTCAGCTGTGCCTGACAGTGCGACTCCTCACTCTCAGGCGTGCTGAGCAAAGCAGACAGCCACGCCTCTACTACCGTGTAGCACCCAGGATCCTGAATGAATTCACTGCTGACACAGGGCTGCTCATCATAGTGAGTAGGTAGTCTCCTGAAGTTCACCATCATCTCAGCTCTTTTGAGCGTGTTCAGCTCCAGGTTGTTACAACTGTACCAGGCAGCCAGTTGTTCAACCTCCTGTCTGTAAACATGACTGGCCCTGGCACGCACTTTCAGTTCGGTTCAATAACTGTGTAAAGATCATTTGGTATTAAACTATGTTACTTGAAAAATAAATCCATAACGCATTATGAATGTAGATAATTTTGGTTTGTGGGAATAAAGTGGTTTGAAAGATCTCTCCTCATTGCTACACAGCTTCAGCTGTACATCGGTTGTGCACGATTAATTATGCATTATGGCAATAAAAAAAATGGAATTCTTAATGAATATATACAGTCCAGATCAGAGTACTCGCATGGCTCTGTGCTAAATTTAAAATGCATCTCTCAACTATACCATCCCATCCATTTGTTGACTTGGCTACAGATTGCAGAAAAGAATCTTTCATTCATTAATGAGTCTGCAGTTAATGCACATTAGCACACATTTGTTCAACAAGACAGAAGTGTTTTGTTTTTGCTGTAGCATTCAAATTATCATCAAATAACGTATTTCATTAAATCTTATAGATATTCATACACAGTATGAAATGCTGATATTTTGTTGTCTTGGGGGAAAAGGTATTTGAGAACTGACAGATATTCAGTCAATTTTCAATGGATGGTGTTTTTTCTCTTTTAATATAGGCCTACAACATGTTGTAACAATCAGTTAAACGGTTTTAAAAATAATTTAACACATTTTAAGTAATTTTTCAAGATTAGAGCAGCAGGATTAATGGCAATTAACCTGAACTCGTGTTTAAACCTCTTTGGCTTACTGTATTATGAAATCGCAAAGGCTAGGGTCCTTTTTTTCATGCGCAGCTTGTCAGTGAAGCATGGCTTTGTGATCAGTAGTAAATGCAGCTCCATCGGAAAGCACTGCAAGTTTGAGTTGCTTATAATGTTGATTTAAAAAAGGCAAAACGCATCAAACATCTTTTCAAACGTGAAGCATTTATGAACCTCTTGTTTAACAAAAGAAATGATGTTGCTTCTTACACAGAATAAGGCACAGAACATATATTCTATACAGTGATATAAAGGCTATTTCAAATTGCACTGAAGAATAAATATACTTTATTATCATGACAATACCCTAGAAGGCTTGAAAAACTCACAGATAAAGCGTCATCTTGTTTTGAGAATTGCACGCAAGACCGCCATTAATGCATTGATTAATGCTTGATATGTAGTTTAAAACTGCAGTCCATAATTTTTTTTGGTTAAAGAAGATCCAAAATAAATTTTAGATCAAATACTTAACCAGCCAGTGTTCAAAACTATTTGCTTACCTTAGCTCGATTTATAACGGTAAACTTGTAATAATATTTTTTTTATTCCAGTGGTACTTGGTGGATTTCCGCTGGAAATTCAAGCATATCTTTGCGTCATCATGTCACATCTCTACACATATAGAAGGTGTCCCCGGCTAGTAGGCTATATTGTGTGAGGATGCTGGAGGTAGAGGTTTATAGCCTTTTCTCATGGCACTTTATAGAATGAAACTTATCAATTTGATGGCGGATCCAGAAAGGTTTAAATGACAAATCACCAGTGACAACTCAAGATTCACCCATTGTAAATTGCAAAAGACTTCGTACTTTCGGAGTGACTACAGAAAAAATGAGTCTTTACCCAGGCCCATGCAAAAACAAGGATAACAAGGGCTTTAGAAAGGTGGCGTGAACTCCATGTTTTAAATCAGCTTTTTTTTCTCTGCTGGACAGGTAAGACCGTAACAGTAACCGTAGCACACTTGTTCGCTTAATTTATACTGAGTTTTCTTTGTTGTGCCCATCTCGTTTTGCTATGCGCGTTATTGTAAATATATATTATGTTGTGCTAGCTATGAGAGAGAGAGAGAGAGAGAGCAATTCACCTCTACTCCAAATTAATTAGTTGGTATATGACAATGAGAAATTAGACTGCACAGAAATGAAAACTGAATTACAGGTAGCCCTAATACACTTTGAATGTAGTCACACAATGCGGTTGTTAATCTTAACAATTTGAAAACAAAGTATAATTTGCATGTTTTGACATGATATGATAAGCAATAGTTAGATTTAATCATTGTGATTAATTGCAATGCTTTTTTCCCTTAATTGGTCTGAACTAACGTGGGTGTTAGCTACTCACTCGTTCAGATGACATTCTTATGTTGGTCACAAATGACCAGTATCCACACTGAATCATATGTGCTGTGCAGTGGCGAGGCAAAACTCACGTAAAGTTGATAATTCCGCGAATACCTTCAGTTGCAGTTTCAAACAAAGGTGGCAGCAAAGAGGAAAAACTACGGATTGGACAGCAACTTTAAAATTGGCACTAAAAAAAATTGCACACAAAAAACACAATCACGTAATCCGTCAATTCCTGATGTCCTAATGTCAAATTGATGCTCAGATGCTCCAGCATGGCCACCGTATGCAGCTTTTAAAATGATTGTTTTTTTGTTTTGTTTTTAAAACAGCACTCAGTCAGCAGGTAGGCTATTTCATAATCTATTCTAGACTAACAAAAACATTAAAGTAGTGATGAAATCAAAATTGACCCCATTCACTTTAGTTAGCACACATTAATAGTAGGGCTGCAACGATTCATCGAGTAACTCGAGTTAATCGAATCAAAAAAATCCTCGAGGCAAAATCATCTGCCTCGATGCTTCGCTTAGTCCATAACTACACACAGATATTGCAGAAAGACATTTTTTGTGTAAGGACTCGGAGTATGAGCGGATTGCGGTTATATCCGTGGTTCAGGTGCGTAAACATCCCAAACATTGCAGGTGGATGAGAGAAATCGTTAATATGTTGATTTTAATAAAGACGCAGAACTCTCATATCACGCTAAAACGCAATGAATGCGTGTCGTTCTTTAACTTTCGTTTTCAGCTCATGTCGAGATCAAAGACCGCAATGAGAGAGAGAGAGAGAGCGGCCGGGCATCAGCACTGGTAATATCATTTAGTATCGCTGTTTTTAAATGAAGAAAACTGTGTGTTGAGCTTCAGGATCCGACGCTGAACATTTAAGTTTCATTTGCGGCAGTTCACGCGTCAGCTGAGGAGATACGAGCAACTCCAAACACATGAACTCGATGGAGTTTGCAGCTTTGCACATGGATCACCGTCATTGTGATGTGTGTAAAATCTTTAATGAGACTTTATATATCCTACTTGATAATATCTAAAAATGCACCATTAGATGTTCTCAATACTAGGCGCATTAAAAATCAGAACAAGCTGCACGCACGTGTGTGTGTGATGAGCACTAGCGCTCGTGCTTTCAGAGCTCAGAGCTGCGTGCTTTCATTGATTTGTGTAATTTAAATATCACACTTTAATCATATTTATAGCTACTAACTTAAAACAAGCTGTGTTACAATGATGAATGATTAGCTCAAAAGATCAGCATGCGTGATGTACTTTAACTGAATTAAACATATCTCGCGTTTGATCACGTTCTAGCGGTTATTCCTCCGTGTGATGTAGGCCTATAGGTTGTCGACCCTGGTTTATGTAAATAAGTGTTTTTGTTTTGTTTAGCAACCTACTTCAGTGTAGCTAATATGTGACGATAGCATCGCGCTTAACACGGAGGATTTGAAGTTGTGACGATCTGGTGCGGGTGGATGGTTTGCTTCTAACAGCTGATTCGGTGACTATAGAGCTGATCCGCACATCTCTTCTTCCAAGTGAGCCTGTCCAATATGTTTTGCTTCAGTAAAGGAGTAAATAAGACAGTAAATGCTTTTTGTCATGCCTGAGCTGAAGCTGAAACATGAAAGTTGCACAACATAAATACAATGTTTAGTTATTTATATTATTTATAGAATATTAGAATATTTATATTATATAGAATTTATAGAATATTTATATTATTTATATTGGCATTATTGTTATTTATATTACTACTATTTAGATTTATTGGTTGTAGGTTTAGTTTTAGATTGAACCATGTTTACCTTTTTAAAGTAATTTGAAATAGATTTGTATTTAATATAATATGGCAATTGTATGCATTAAAATTGTTTAGTTTCACAGTTATTAATGTATGCAATTTCAGCAATAAAACTAATTTTTTCTAAAAAGAAAACAAATTAGATGTTAATTTTAAGATACCAGTCTTATTGTCTCTTATTGCTCTTTAATAAAGAAAAAGTAATTATTACCCGATTAATCGATCGATTAAGTGGTAGATTAATCGATTACAAAAAGAATCGATAGCTGCAGCCCTAATTAATAGCATGTACAAATTTAAATAAATAAATAAATAAATTGTGGTGAACAATCCAGTTAATACAAAATTTTTGTTGTTGTTGTTGTTGTTGTTAAATCCACCTTTAAAGCAAATTCTGAACATTTGCCTCTGCTCTGGAATGGTGTTCCTTCTCTGATGAAATCAGTTTGATGGCTTGGGTTGAACATCCTTAACCACTCCCCTCTAACCACCAGTTTGCAATGAGTGAGGGATGGAGAGGTGGTGCGCTAAAATAAAACTAAGCCAGCTTTTCAATATCTTGTCAATAAAAGTCAGTTGCAGCTTCTGCATTACAGGGACTTGAATAATTTTGATAACATGCCAGATAAGATGAACTCTGTAATTGCTATGATATTGACTGTTTAGTTTATTTTCAGACAAATTTTGCATATTCCAGTAAATGCATTTATGCATATTCCAGTGACTATTCCAGTGTGTCCCATTGTCTTTATTTACAACACATAAACCTATTAAAACTGTATATTTTAGAACTTATATTTATGTGGATCTTTTCTCAGTATTTACCCAACTACTTGTTGCACAGTTTTGTTAATCTGCTAATTATTTAAGAGAAATATACTTATACTTTATATAATATTTCAAAAAGTCAAAACAATGGTGGAAGGCGGTTCAGTGGTGGGCAAGTGATGTAACCAGTAATATCAACTAACGCAGAAAGCCTAGTCACAAGACAAATCTATTTTAATCTAATTCTAACTTAACTTTATCTTGCCAGTTAACTGTTAATGAGCTTTGGTTTGTCGGGTTTTCGAAGATGACTTCTAGACCACAAATTCAAAGCCACTTCCCTCCTTTCCATCCAGCTTTTGTCTGCAGTATTTCCTGTAGCAGTAAGTTTCTCATTCCTGTGCATGTCTTTAGTAATCACTGCTTAAGTTCAAGAAGGGTAGGCCTATATCACAATTACTATAAATCAGTGAGCTACTTTTGGAGCTGGCAGTGTTTTCCATTCGGCCTATTGTCTCATTTCCAGTGGAGTCAGGGGGAAATTAATCCCAACACCTTTAAGTGTGCAACACATTATGAGACAGTGTGCTACAATTACAGTCCTGAACTCTGCTTAAAGATATGAGGAATGAGCCAAATGAGTTAAAGAGAAGCTCATTAAAGTGTTTTGAAACCTTTTTAAAGTATTATTGCAGAAAACAGATTCTAGCATGACCTCACACAGGAAATCAACAACAGCTTTTGTATCCTGACATATTCATTTCCACGGGGCAGAAAGGAGAAGATTGTCTGATAAATACACAGTGCTCTTATTGGTTTGTTTTTAACTGAAAGCCATGTCAGCATCCATGCATTTTTTCATGGGGAGATTAAACTTAAAGGGTTAGTTCACCCAAAAATGAAATTCATGTTATTAATGACTTACCCTAATATCGTTCCATCTCATTCGAAAAACAGTTTAAGATATTTTATATTTAGTCCGAGATCGTATCCAAGTGTATGGAGACTATACTGTCCAGGTCCAGAAAGGTAATAAAAACATCCTCAAAGTAGTCCATATGTGACATCAGTTAGTTAGAATCTTTTGAAGCATCGAAAATACATTTTGGTCCAAAAAAAATCAAAAACTATGACTTTATTCAGCATTGTCATCTCTATCGCTAATGTCACGTGATTTTAGCAGTTTGACACGGGATTCAAATCATGAATCAATATGCTGATTCATGACCGTTTGAATCTTTATTTGAACACGGAAGAGAAGACAATGCTGAATAAAATTATTTTTGGACCAAAATGTATTTTCGATGCTTCAAGTAACTAACTGATGTCACACATATGGACTACTTTGATGATATTTTTATTCCCTTTCTGGACATGGACAGTATCGTGTGCATACACTTGGATACGCTCTCGGACTAAATATAAAATATCTTAAAACTGTGTTCCGAAGATGAACGGAGGTCTTACGGGTGTGGCACAACATTAGGGTGTCACTCATTAATGACATAAATTTCATTTTTGGGTGAACTAACCCTTTAAAGAGTTTAAGTTTTTTAAATATTTCATAACATTCTAAAAAGGAATCTGGACTGAAACTATTTGCTTTAGAGAGACATCAGTCACACATGCATAACTCACACCTACAAGCTGACCAACAATTACATACCTTTACCTTTAAGAGGCCTATTCAAAGCTTCTTCTTTTTTTCGTGTCCTGGTAAAAACGTAGAAGGCTATTAGCTCTCATGCATGCCAATCAGAAAGTAGGATATTGGAAGCTTTTATCCCATAATAAATTGTCTTCATCTAATCCTTTTATATGATATTTTTTGCAAACAAAGTTTTAAAATTGCCATATTGGTAAAAAATGTAAATGCAGTTAAACACAATTTTGAGCACCAGACTCCGATGTATAGTTGGCGCCGAACAACCCCAAAGAGAAAACCTTTCATCACTGTGCTGCAGAAAACACACAAAAAAAAACAGAAACTATAGTTAAATAAAATGTTAACAGTGTGACAGATAACATTTTTATAAGGGTTAATTTCTGAGACACCAATATTTGAAAAATGCCACTGCCTATTGAGCCATAATATTTGGATGTGTCCTGAAATATAACAGCATTTTATCTGAATATTCTTTCCCGTTTTCTCACAAGAGGCCCCTGCAGGAACCAGATATGGAGGCAGACTCAGGTGAACAAAGCATTCATTCTATGAAAGCAGACAGACAAGCTATCATGACTGTCCTCCAACTTAATTTCATCTCTTATACAGTTCTCCAGTGCACATTCCAGCCAAACTAACTTCCCACAGTTACCTGGTGTTTCATCTCAAGGGTTACCACTGTTGTAATCCTTTTTTTAAAATGTCCTTAAGTCTACTAGTCTCTCTGACAGTGACAAAAGAATAGGAAATACTTTCAGGCCTGGCCTGTGTCTCTTGACTCATATTTAGGCTATATTTTATGTGTACAGGAAGCTACTCACTATATCCTTCCTTACTCTGACAAACAGAGAAGGGGAACAACTGTTTACAGAACACACAATACAACGAGACTAGAGGTGGACCGATGGTGGATTTTACAGATACCGATAACTAGGTTGGACCACATATGCCGTTAACCAATTAATCGGCCGATAGTTTTTTTAAATAGATACTGGATAAAACATAACACTAAGCAAAAAAACAGTGCTGAACTTTATTACTATTATTAAAAATGTGCTAAATTGCATATGTAAATATGAATTTATTAACACACCAGTCATGTCTCGCAGCCGAGTGACGGGAGCATAAAAGGAGGAGCGAAGGCAGCGAAAGACGAGAGAGGACCAGGCCTGGATTTTATGTTTTGTTTACGGTCTGTTGTGTGTGCACGGGGAGTCGTCCGTGAGGGGCTGCCCGCGTTTTATTATGTGTGTGTGTGTGTGTGTGGGAAGTCATCCGTGAGGGGCTGCCCGCGGTTTACTTTCGTTTTGTTTATTTATTTTGAAATTAAAATGTTTTTTGAATGTTTGCCGGTTCCCGCCTCCTTCCTTCCCAGCTACGAATTTTACATATAAAACAATATTGCTGAAATGTTAAGGGTATGCGAGTTCCCAGCCAGCCTTCTAGTATGAATTATACATTTGCTGTCACAGTATCATTGTTTTGCAGTTTGCCTGTCATCATTGTTAGTCATTTGTTGTGTTGTTAAGAGCTCTTTTTACATTTGTTGACTATCACTCTCTTGAGGTTAGTGGTCTATGTACAACTTTATTGCATTTGGATCTGTCTTGAACCGGAAGTGGCTTTTATCCTTAGTTTTTAGTGCAAAGATGAAACTTTGCAAGAGCCCTGCTGAATTTATTGGCTAAATGGCATTGTGTGTTCAATGAAAAAACAAATTTTGAATTTACTTACAATTTACAGTTCACTGGCAATTATTAAAGGGGTCATATAATGGTACACGCACTTTTACAAGTTGATTGTATGGAAATGTGTGTTGGCAGTGCCTGTACACAACCATCCTATAGTGATAAAAAACAATACAGTATTTTTTATCTCCTTATATGTTTTCCCATCTCAAATTCAACTCAGACCCACCCTGAGCGAGCTGTCATCATAGTCCGCCATTGTTGATACGGTTGAGCAGAATGGCATCTAAGCGATTGTAGTGTTCTGTTCTTGGGGGTAATAACAAACACAGCAGTCATTCCTAAATCTGAACCGCTGAAGATGCAGTGGCTGGTTTTGTTTTAGAAGGGAATATTCCTAAATTATAGATAAAGATTGATCAAAGTGACATTAACTTAAAGGGTTAGTTCACCCAAAAATGAAATTTATGTCATTAATGACTCACCCTAATGTCGTTCCACACCTCTAAGACCTCGGCTCATCTTTGAAACACAGTTTAAGATATTTTATATTAGACAGAGAGCTTTTTGTTCCTTCAATGAAAGTGTATGTACACTATACTGTCCATGTCCAGAAAGGTAATAAAAACTAGGGCTCCACGATATGAGGAAAAGTTGTGATTTGCGATAACATTGTTTAATATTGCGATGACGATATGACTTGCGATAAATAGCCCTATTCAAATGTGAATGTTAGCTATAATGTTCCCATGTCTTAGTGCTTTAATAGGTTCTTTGCGAACATAGAACCTAAACATTGAATAGCCTATTCCTACTGAATAAAGAAATCAAACATTGTTTACATTTTTTTTATTGAACAAATTGCACATAAATGAGGGCCAGCACAAGCTCAACTAACACTCTAGGCAAAACACAGTCACGCACTTACAATTAAAGATGATCTTTGAGATGCATGTGAAAGACTGGAGATTTCTTTAATTGATAAAATTGCACTAAAATAAAAAGCTTACAGTAGCATGTTTTCAGATTATTATTTTTTAATTCTTAAAAACAAATCAGCACCACCTATGCAAATGCAAATGTTTTAAAGGTGCACTATGCAACTTTCCGTCCACTAGAGGGCGACTATTCAAAACAAATGCGTAGGTGATGAAGCAAAGTTTGAGCGCAGCATCTTGGGACATCACCTCACAGCCGGTGGAAAATAGGACTCGGGCAAAAATCACATTCATGTATGCGGTTATTAACATGACTGTAGTGTGAAGCAGAGCAGGACAGAGTGTTGTGGAGCTGAGCACAGCTGTTGGAGTGATTGTTACACAAACACACGCCTTGCGAACCCCAGGACTTTTATCATGACGGGACGGGACACATTCGCACCATTTCCGCTCTTCCGGTTATGATTATGAGGTAATGCAGCTCTGTTTATCATAATAGATACATTTAAGTGTGTTGAAAATGATGTTATGACATTACTCCGTGGGTTCACTTGTTCACACTGCTAAGAGTAAAGCGCTCCTGCCAAATAAAACCCGAAACCGAGGGTAACACAGATATGACCCAATTGACAGGCGACTTCCTCAGAGGCTATGCTGAAATGTCGCGGTCCTAAGTTAAAATAGCAATTTTCTCACAATTTACAAATAGTTGGAAACATTTGGGATATTGTAGGTACTCAACTGAACAAAATATATAACACCGGCCTAATGGTTTTTGGATATTTTACTGCAAAAATACTACTACATAATAATAAATAATAATACATTTTATTGCAAAATCCCAATACAGAATTAAAAACAATCAACAACAATAAATAAATAAGTAAATGAATAAAATAAATAAAACTGAAAAATTAAGAAATAAAAAGTCAATTAAAAGCTCTGCTTCTGCTCTAATAAGACCATGCTTAAAAGCATTTAGAGTCTGTGGGGTCCGCATAGTACACATAGTGCACCTTTAATGTGTTAATGTGTTTAATGTGTTCTGTTTAAAATAATAAAATAATTAGCTTACAGGGCCAGAGGCACAGGAAGTATAGAGGCCAACTATTATATTTAGTGCCTTTCTGAAGATTCCGTTAATTTCTAAAGCTCATTCCACTCAGCACCGCACACTCAACCCAGAATGCGCTTTGTGACATGCTGGTTCGAAACCAGGCATATCCAAAATAAGTAGCTAGGGCTGCCCCAGAATAAAGTCTTTTTTTATGCCCTAGAATGAGCTGAAACAATATGTTAAATTGTTCTATAATATATACATAGAGTTTGCGTATGTGGCTTATTAAGGGGAAAAATTGTCCAGATACAGTTGGCTTATTTCAGCAGCTCACAGCACACAGCAGTTCAGCTGTTTAGCGAAGCGGCTCCTGAGTCCTGACCGTCCTGACAGAACACAGACCGACTGAATGACACACTAAGCAGAACATCTCAAATGGAGATTGCTAAAATGCAGCCTGCTTGTTTATTGGGGATTTTAGATAATCCGTGCGCGAGAGAGAAAGCTTGTGTGCATATGGTTGCCAGATTGTACATGTTTAGTTAAAACAACGGAAAGAATTAGAGTCAGAGATTTCAAATGACTTATGGGTGGATAGCCTGGAAGAGATTAATAGATGTTCTATAAACTCCAGACAACGCCTCATTCAGTTCAAAATCCTGCATTTGCTACTCTAAAGCAAAATGATTCCGAATATTTCCAAGTATCTCTACAAAATGTGACAAATGTAGGACGGCCGATGCAACCCTGTTTCACAGCTATGCATTATGTCTCAGTCTTCAAGACTTTTGCCGCAGAATTTTCAGTGTCATCTCTGAAATCACTAATCAATCTATTGAACCAGATGAGTTTTTAATTGTGTTTGGTGTCTCAAAACAACACCTTGGTTTGTCAAAGTCACAAAAACTATTTCTTTCCTATGGACTTTTAATGGCCAAAAAGCTTATCTTAACATTCTGAAAAAATAAATTGCCACCTCGTTTACAGCTCTGGCTTGACGAACTCACAAATACATTTCATCTGGAACGTATACGGCTCTCTCTAAGGAATAAGAGACAACAGTTTGCTAAAACTTGGGAACCCTTCATAAGGTATTTAGGGGGAGGAGACTTGGAGGAAAGGGACGCTGACTCAATTGATTAAGTTGGATCTAATAGATAAATTCTCCCTATGTGGTGCGTATCAGGCAGACGGAGGGGTGGGTGGGTGGTTTAGAGAGCTTTGTTTAATTTTTTTTCTGTATGTCGGAATAGGCGCATATGGTGCATATATAGGAATGTTATCCATGCATGTATGTGTAGTTGTGTACATATGAATGTAAAATGTATAGTCAATATCTGCAGAAAAATTATAACTTTGTTAGATTTTTTTTTTACATAAGGAAAATATGGAGGATCTGGAGATTTGATTTCTGTTCCATTTATCTGTACCCTATATATTTATTAAATAAAAAATAAAATTAAAAAACACCAGATAGTATACGTGTTCTTTTCACAGAAAAGCTCTGATTGGGGATTTACATTTTAGACTCGTCTTTTTCGTCAACGATATTGCATGTTTATATAACGTTAGTCACAATGTAGGCTACGCAGTGACTGTGATGTACTCTGAAATACAAGCATGCAAAAACATCAACCACGTGACTGTTAACATTGTTTATCTGTGGGAAGGCCATGAAAAGTCCTGCACAGCCTGGAACATGACATCTGCGATGATCTGCCGTTTTCGCTATCGTCGCGTGACGCTTGTTTATCTGCTGAACTCCCGACGGCTGCGCAGTTCCGCCTGAAAATGAACATGGGCTGACATTCAAATGTTGGGGGCGTACATATTAAGGATCTAAGCGGTTGCGTCACAGTTGCCGTTATGTTGAAAATAGCCTGTTTTTCCCTGGTGTTTTTCACTAACAAGATTTACATATGAAGGAGGAGGCAATGATGTTTAAGACTCACTGTGTGTGATGTCCATGTACTGAACTCTTGTTATTTAAAGGTGCCCTAGAATGAAAAATTTTGTTAACCTTGCCATAGTGAAATAATAAGAGTTCAGTACATGGACATCACATACTGTGAGTCTCAAACACCATTGCCTCCTATTTCTTATGTAAGTCTCGTAAATCAAAAACTCAACAGAAAAAAAGTGCTTCTCAACATAAACCCAACCATGACGTAAGCGTTGGGGATCATTTATATGCACGCCCCCAACATTTGCATCTGTCCAACAAGCCGAAACTACTGATGGTAAACAAGACACTCGAATATAGCAAAGACGGCTCTCGTGACACATGGTTGAGGTTTATTATAATCGGATACCACAACAAATCGTTCGTTTGTTCGGCCCATTTCAAGCAAGCTTCGCTCAGCGTCTTAAACTGAAGCAAGGGGCAACTATATTCCTGCAAGCAGTAAGTAATTTATCCACTTATTAACTAGATGTTTAAACAATTTCTGATTAAATTGAAAGTTTCTTAGAGAGACGGCATTGTCTAGATGACGCAAGATGGCCAAAGTATTTGACATTGTTTGCCACAAAGAACACTATATGAAGTGAAATGAGAGGAGAGTATAGAAAATGTCACACCATCAGAATCTTAAAATATTTGTGATAAAAGGTTTTTGGTCATATCATCCACCATTTTTCTAACATGACCATGTCTCTGGCATTGTTTCTTCTATTACTGTAGGTTAATACAACTGCACAGTGATGCATATACAGTTTAGAGAAATAGGCTTGCAGTTGGCAAAAGCTCTGGCATAAGCTAATCCAGCAAACAAAATGAACTCTGAAATATAGGCATTGCTATTGTCGTTAATTGTGCTTTAAAGTACCACTTAGTTGCTGGCAGGTTGAGGACCTCTGTATAAATGAGATCAATTCTGCTGAGAAAAGAAAGGTTAACGGCTCACCATCCAGAGAATCGCTTCAATGTAAATTAAAATAAGAACAACTTGCTTTCATCTAATGTAATAAATCCCAAACAAACACACACTGTCACATATACAAACATATTTTAGTCAAACAGAAATTCAAAAAACACAAGCAGCTGATGGACACTCAATCCTCAGGGCTGTGTGTGTTTGTCAGTACACAATGAGGTTGAAGCTCTAAGACTGCAGTATCTGATCCACCACTGGCCATATAAAGGAACAGACTGGAAAGGCAAGCAGAAAGCAGACACCTCCATCCACCTCCACAGCAACAGAAAACCCACTGGCCTATTCAATCTATGTCCAGAGCATTCCTGACATGCTTTTATGGAGCTTTCGCTTACACTTTACACAACCTTTTTAAAAAGTGGTGAGGTCAGTGTAGGCAGACTCCTTAAAACCCACTAAAGTCTTTTGTACCATTTAAATGGTTTGTAATAGGCTAAAAAACCAAAGATCAGAGGTGGAGTCTGGTTTTTGTGGGTGCCATTAGTAAACTGATGTGAATAACTGTGTAATGCTACATACTATTTGGGCCACTTTTAAATATTATCTACTGTTTTGATATTGACACACATAACTATAACTGCATATTTACAGTCTCATTACAGAACAGGACTCATTACCCCTGTGTCCTTTTCTGCGTCATTCAATGGGACACTGTGGGAATAATGATTCAGATGATTTCCACCGCGTTTGCTTCAGTGAGAGCTATTAACATACAGTAAAAACAATAAAAAAAATTTTTCAAAAAGCTCAGTTGGTTGTTGTCGTTTTTTCAGCACAGGAATTGGTCTTGATGGTCGACTAGTTGCCCAACAAACAGCTAGACAATCTATTCTAGTTTATTTAGATTTTATTTTATATGAATTATTAACTGGCTCATTGTTCAGGCAACCCACTGACTATTCAATTCATAAAATATTTTACAAAAATAGCACAGCCAGCTGATAGTTGATAGCAGAGACTGAAAAAAAATCTCCTCCTGTGTACTGAGGGAGGGAGATGTATGTGTGTGTGTTGCAAGGAAAGTAAGGGAAAATGTCTGATGTTTCTGTTAAAAGCCAGCACCACACTTCGCAGAACGTTATTTCATTACTAATACCCCACCAAAGGAAGACCCTTTCCATCCATGAAACCGAGAAAAAATGTAATCAAAGTGGTGAAATTCATTCCATATAGAGCCTAGCAGCGAAAACAGCATAACAACCTTGATTTAAAAGAACAACCGTCTAGAAACACAGCTAGCACTGATATGAGGCCAGTTCCATTAAGCCTCACTATTACCGAAACCTTAAAAGTGCTATTCCTACCAGCACCTGACATTTGTATAAAGGTGGTTTTAGTTACAAGCTTCTGCATCTATATCCTATCTGCTGAGGTAACAAAATCCGGGGAGGAGTGATAAATTATTTATTAGAAAACAGAGAGGGATGTGCCGTTCTTGGATAAAGCAAACAAATGTGACAGAAAGGGTGCAACAGACAAATTAATCCACCCAATCCAATATAAGAAGGGAGAAAGTGTGGTCACAGCACCAAAACTTCAGCAGTCAATAGAACTTAAATTTCACAGTTCTATGTACCAATTTCCACAGCAAATATTTGAATAATAATAAAAATATATAAAAAGAAATTACATGAGTACACTCTAAAAACTCCAATTAATAAAATGTTGGAAGAGCAAAAAAATATATGTTGAACTAATTTTCTTACTTGTGCTTAGTTAAGAAGACATATTATATTAAGTGTGCTCAAATATATTTGAAAAACATTAAATCAATTGATATTTTCAAATACAGTTAACATTTAGAATTGCAAATGTTGACTGGACTAAAAAACGCGATTGCAGTCAATATTTTATAAAAGTAGGCTATATGGCCAACACAATATTTTACACACAATATTTTACTATGGTAGGCCTAAATACATTTTTGTTTGTGCTGTTGAAATGGGCTGTTAGAAACATTTGATAATAGCCTATATCAGAACAATATTTGTGAAATTAGATGTATTTTCGATGTTTTGTTTATGATGGTAGCCTATCTGCATTAGGCTATAATGAGATGGATCCTACAACACTTAGGCTACATATTTAATATACATATATAATTCATTAACATATGTAGTTAATTGTGGCATTTAATGTAGCTATTGCTCGTTTGATTTCGCGGAAGGATACAGATCAAAGGACTCCGCGAGGTTCACCACAGAGGCAACAGCAGCAATTTTGAGGGTGCAGTTCAGGCGTCAGGTAAGTGTGATTATATTGCAGACAAATATGTCGAACATATTAGGCTTGTGTGGATATTTAACGTTAGAAGTGAAGTAAGAAGTAAATTAGAAGTAAATATATCCAAGGGAAATGGGGATTATTTAGGCCTAAGTGAAGTCTAAGTTACGTTAAGTTCACTCGTCATCGAATAAATTATTTACGTTACGTTAATGTGGTCTTTAACCATGTTTAAGTAATAATACATAATTTTGTTTTAAACTATAATACTATATAATGATATTAGATTTAATCTCAGCGTGTTGTGTGCTATTTGTGTCAGACAAACTTTCTCTCATTAGCTATAGGCCAAGGTGCTGTGGTGATTTTTATACAAGGAAATGTAACTGTTACTGAAACATGTTAAACGTGTAACTTAATGTTGGCCAAATAATGTACGCTATTTAGGGTTACTTGGTTGTGTTAAACGTGATTTTTCGTGTTCCAACTGGTGAAATTGTACCGTAAAGTTATGGGAACAACATAACCACAAATACTATGAAAATGTCGCTCATTTAACCGTCCTCACAAGTGGGACGAATTCCAAACAGCGTAATAGAAAGAAAGCTAGCCATACATTACTTTAGTTTGCAACTTTAGTTTAGTCACACATGCAAGTAAATTCTTAATATTGATCAAATGTATAAATAATATAATTTTTTAAAATTTATTTTTATTAATTGTTCTCTTTCTTTCTCCAACAGGGTGTGACCAAGATATCCATTGATGGTTTGTCGTCGCAAAGTTTCTCATCTATTCTTCTTAAAGGGATAGTTTACCCAAAAATGATAATTCTGTAATTTACCCTCATGTTGTTCCAAACCTGTACGAGTTTCTTTGTTCTGCTGAGCACAAAATAAGATATTTGTAAGAATGTTTGTAACCAAGCAGATAGACCAACCATTCACTGCCATAGTAGGGGGGGAAATACTATGTTAGTAAATTGGTTGCTAATCTGCTTTGTTACAAACATTCTTCCAAATATCTTATTTTGTGTTCAGCAGAACAAAGAACATTATACAGGATTTGAACAACATGAGGGCGAGTAAATGAAGACAGAATTTTCATTTTTGGTGAACTATCCCTTTTCCAGCTGAAACACTGACAAGAAGCAAGAATGCTCCACTGTATCTACTTTGACTGTGTATTTTCAAAACTAAAGGTGCATTAAAGACATTAAAGAAAAGTGACAAGGGCTTTGGTCATTTTTTTATTATTTAAAGAAATTTGAAATTAATTCTTATGAAAATGTATTGTTTGTATGACAAATGTTATAAATGCAGATGATACAATGTGCTTTAATTTGTTTTTATCCTTGCTATAACATGTAACTATTCACCTGCAATTTCTAGTAACAATTAAAAACATTTAAAAATGAAACCCCTAATTAAAGCGTTTTCGTTGAATTAATTATAAAAACAGGTTGAGTAAACGTACATTTTAAAGTTGAAGTCAAGTTTGAGCCAACTTAAAATTATTAATTCAATTAACTTTAAAAATAATTGAGCAAACTTACATTTTAATGTTGAAGTCAAGTTTGAGCCAATTAAAAAATATTAATTCAGGTAACAATTTCTTGAACGAAATTGAGTGAACGTAAAATATCTGTGGAACTAGTTACTAAATAATAATTAGTTGAAAGCACTAGAAATGTTTTACATTGTTTATATATATTAATGATAATAAAACATTAGGATTTAATTTAATTGATATTGTTTTAAAGAGGTTGAGTGTAAAGTTAATAAAAAAAAAAATGAAACATTACAGGGCTTGACATTAAGCATGTCTGGGTTCTTGTCCTTCGGAAAAGTAAATCTTTCATTCACTTGTCTGAGTAAAAAGTTTGATAATTTTGTGTGTGTGTGTGTGTGTGTGTGTGTGTGTGTGTGTGTGTGTGTGTGTGTGTGTGTGTGTGTGTGTGTGTGTGTGTGTGTGTGTGTGTGTGTGTGTGTGTGTGTGTGGTAAATATAATTTATTCTGAAGCAATATTCTCACAAGTGTTTAATCAGCTTACAGACACATTTAAATCTGCATATTTCTGATATTTTTAGCATTTAGCATTTAGCATTTTTAGGGCATTTGTTCCAATAATCGTATTAAATATATAGGCTATTCTTTAGGTTTCATTTTATATTGTTAAAATTGATCAATACATTAAATTAAAATAAGACACTATAAGGGCTGTATCAACTGAAATAATTTACTCTGAAAAATTACAACTGCATAAATAATGTTTTGAGATTTGTAGTTTTGAATAGACAAATAAGAAATGTTGATTAAACATGAAACTAAACCTCCAGTAGGTGGCAGCAGGTGACCATCTTAATGAGTGAGTCATTGAGTCATTCATTCAAACACTGAATTGTTCAGTAACACACTTGTTGCTGTGAGACGAGAAATGGTTCTGCTGTGAACGATTTTCGTTGCTGAAAGAGATCAAAAGCACTCAATATTGCATCTAAAATGCAAGTGACTAAGTGAATGTTAATGTAAGTGAATGTTAATTAATTGTTTATGGAACTGTCATATTAAATCAGTGTAATTTTCAGTTGTGATGGTATTCAGGAAAACAGCACTGGTTGTGTGATGATGTTTAACTGTATATGTTATAAATATAAAAACTGCACATTTTGAATGTTTACCGCAATTTCTCTGTGTGAGTGGTTTTGACCAAAAAGTTTGACGGGCCTGGACATGTGCTGGTTTAAGCTGGGCAACCTTCCATGCCATGCATGATTTCAAACCATGACGTCCTAGTGCATTAACCTTGGAAACGGTGGTCCCAGCTCTTTTCAGGTCATTGACCAGCTCCTCCCGTGTAGTTCTGGGCTGATTTCTCTCCTTTCTTAGGATCATTGAGACCCTAAGAGGTGAGATCTTGCATGAAGCCCCAGTCCGAGGGAGATTGACAGTCATGTTTAGCTTCTTCCATTTTCTAATGATTGCTCCAACATTGGACCTTTTTTCACTAAGCTGCTTGGCAATTTCCCCGTAGCCCTTAGGATAATAAATGGAGTGGAGGTGGACATTTTAAAGGCAGACTAACAGGTCTTTGAGGGTCAGAATTCTAGCTGATAGACAGGTGTTCAAATATTTATTTGCAGATGTATCATACAAATAAAAAAAATCATATATTGTGATTTCTGGATTTTTTAAAAATTTAGATTATGTCTCTCACAGTGGACATGCGCCTACGATGACAATTTCAGACCCCTCCATGATTTCCAAGTGGAAGAACTTGCAAAATAGCAGGGTGTTCAAATACTTATTTTCCACACTGTAACTACTCTTAGATCTTCCTGTAAAACCTGAAAAGCCCTGTTTATTTCATTTTAATTATTTGTTCTTATTTTATTATTTACTTGACTTTTGCGTTTGCGTGCTTCTAGTAAACACAGAAACTGGCGAACGGCGGTCTTTCGAATCAGCTTTGACAGCAACTCTGGAAGATTCGAGTTAAGCTTGTCTCTGAGAAAAGAACAAAGAACGGCACTGAAGTCATTCTTAAAAAGGGAAGATGTGTTTTGCCGACCGGATACGGCGAATGTTTAATCTATCAACAAGCTCTGCTTCATCTTCGTTGCTCTGGTTGGTTGTGTACCGTATCCTATTGCGTCCAGAGATAGTTTGAAAGACAACCGTTTATCCCGCCCCTCGGATTGAGCCCTGTCTATGGTGAGTTTCCAGACCAAACATCTTGATGTGGGTCTGGCTTGTCAGGCTAGTTTATCATAACAAATACCACAGAAAACCATTTACTTTTTTACCATGGTAATGAGGTGCCACGCATAGTTTTACCTGTGGTTATTGTGATCTACAAATGTATTACACTATTTAAAGGGGGGGTGAAATGCTGTTTCATGCATACTGAGCTTTTTGCACTGTTAAAGACTTGGATTCCCATCCTAAACATAGACAAAGTTTCAAAAACTAATGTTGGACGTTTGATGGAGTATTTCTGTGTCAAAAATACTCCTTCCGGTTTCTCACAAGTTTCGGCGAGTTTTTTTCGAGTATGGGTCTATTTGACGTTAATAAGAGCGGAAGGTCCTTGTATGGGCCGTACGGGCTCTTCTCCCGGTAGGGTGTGCGCGCGCGTGACTAGAGCACGCTGTAAACAGTCTCTCAGCTGCAGATCCAGTCGTCCGTGAACGGCGCCGCGCTCCACTTTATTCCTATGGGTGACATCAAGCGACTTCAACGCTTCAGCACAGCATTCCGGGAAGGCAGCGCTGCATTTGAACCGATTTGAACGCAGAAATGACGGGAAGCTTCAAGGCATCGCTTCAGTCGCGTCTCAAAATGGATTTACACGCCACTGCTGTCACAGGACTTTACCAAATCATACCAAAGAAGTGTGTTTCTGACGGAGCGGTCCCAGCGATAAAGCTTCGACGGTGAGTTAACTTAAACTGCTTCAAATGTCTCTGCTATTGGCTACCGTCGCATGAGTAAACATCAGTAAACGACACGATCGCGTGCTTCGTCATTCAACTGCGCTAACGGTTACTCCATTGTTGTTCTCTGTATAACGTTACAGTATTCTGACATGCAAAACCGTTTTGCTTGCTACTTCTAAGGTCTAGTCGCATACAATAGTCCATAAACCGAATCATGTCCTCATACACTGCGAGTAAACACACAGAAATGTGGAGAGGCCATTAAATACAGTAACTTACATACCACAGTGACGGACGTCCTGCTGTTGCCGTTTCTCCTGTTCAATTTATTTCTCCCTCAGATTTGATTGTGGATCATTATCTGTATTAGCTGAGATAGATGGGTTTCTCCACGCTTGAGGACGTCACCGCTTTGCGCGCTTGTCATTCTTTAGCTCCGCCCACACGATACGCCTCCAGGCGCTCGGTTTTTTCCGGAAAGACTCGGTACAGCCTATATTTCTTTTATAAATATGATAAAACTAAAGACTTTTCGGAGATATGAAGGATGCAATACTACTCTATAGGTACTCAAGATTGACATGAGATTGACTGAAACTGAGTGTTTCACCCCCCCTTTAAGACCAACGGTTAATTTTTAATAAAAGTGGTCATACAGTCAGAATATTTAAATTATACTGTTTAAAAATCAGGCTTAAATAATTACAGGTGTTACCATTTTTGTTAACCTTTATATCTGCATCCCAACTCAAGCACAAGCTACTGTCAACTTTAGCATTTAGTTTCTGTTAAATGTGCATTTCTAAAAGACAAAACATGTCATATTTTAATACCAAATAATGTGCATGTGCCACCAGAACTTAGCAGCCCCTGTGAGCTCTCTGAAACAGAAGCTATAGAAATACTCTGAAAATACAGTAAAAAAAATAAGCCAGAATTGGGAATCACTTCCTACAAGTCAGGACCTGTACAGACAGGTGAGAGCAGGCTGGACACCTGCTCTCATGGTTTCCATAGTAACAAATACAAGTCCCATGCTTATTTGTTCAGCCCTCACCTCGGGCTAACCCAGGTGCTGTGCTACCCAACCACCTCCCGTCCACAGAGACTGATGGAGAGATGATACGGTTTCAAGTGTGTTTGAACAAGAATAAGTGGGTTTTAATGAGGCAAAGGCATATTTATGCTTTAATAAACCTGCAGATTTACAAATGACATATTGTCAACAAAAGGCCTCCTCGCTTCTGCTTTGCACTTTTTTTCTGTTGAAGGAGATTATTCAGGCAGTGATCTCTGATCTAAGTCTGAGACTCAACCAACAGCAAATGAACAGAGAAAGCAAGTTAGACGGTTAGAGATAAAATAGATGGTGTGAAGTAGGGCTGTGCAATATATCAAAATTATCGAAATATCGCAAATGTACACATCACAATATGCATATCGCAATGGCATGCAATATCTGAATGATTTTAATAGGCTACTTCAACATTGTGAATACACACACACACACAGTTATGTCTAAATGGCTGTCTTGACCAGTATTCATGTAAAGCCAGTTGGTTATACTTTAAGTTAATGATATCAGTTGGGAAAAGAAGCCAAATGTGTGTCAATAGGATCCGTGCATTAGGTCTTAAAGTGACAGGCTGCTAATACAGTAAACCTGCCACTGTCTGTACACAGTGTATATATGCGAAGACTACTGTTTTTAGTTCTTATTTTTAATAACACAGATACATTCAAATAACAAAACATAATTGTCCACCCCTATTTCTTAAGTTTCTGTTTACCTGGATGTTCTTGATGTTCAGTTTTAGGTTGATATAACTATTACCAAATCAAGCAAAGAGGTTTTGGTATTTTAAATACTGGCATTACATTTTTAGTTTGTTTACATTGATCTCGGACCTCTCATTTTTTTATCTAATTTTTGCTAAAACACTGCTGGTCACTTTCAGAAGTTGTAGCGATGCATTTTTCCCAAAAAGAATGTGAAACACATAAATAATATCACTCTCAGTTTTTAAATATAGTTTTTTTTTATTATAATATAAATAGATTTTAAAATATTAGATTATAGCAATATCGTATTGCATATTGAATATCGCATTATTTAACAAGATATTGCACATTGCATTTTTCTTCAACATCGCACAGCCCTAGTGTGAAGTATCAGCAACAAAACAACTGACGTTAACGTTTTAATAGATAAAGATAAAATGGCCACAACTCTGTTAGTTCCTGCACTACTCAATTATGCTGTAGACATATACTCCCTTACAGTACAGTTGAGGTGAGTTTATTTATAGTCGTTTATTGCACTCATTAATGATTTAGTCAATCAACACTCAATTATTTTACACGCTGTCCTTCTTGTGCTAAAACCCCTCTTAATCCCTGAAATACTTCATGGCGACTAACATTAAATGAGGGCACACTGACATGATGCATCTATCACCAAGCTGGCACAACAATCTATTTTGCTTTCATGCTCCAATGCACAATTTTAAAAATGGAGATGAATCAAATATCTAGTTTTGTTTGGTCTGCCAGATTATCATGTTTAATAGGTTAAACAGATCATATCATCCATTATATATATGTGTGTGTGTGTGTGTGTGTGTGTGTGTGTGTGTGTGTGTGTGTGTGTGTGTGTGTGTGTGTGTGTGTGTGTGTGCGTGTGCGCGTGTGCTTGCATCCTCTCACTAAGTTTTAGAAGGAAATGGTCCATTTTGTGTTGCTGCAGCTTTGAGAAATCTCCCCTTTGCATGTGAAATGAGCAAATCGGAGTGATGTCCTATGGTACTCTCACACCAGTTTACTATCATGTCAAATATAGTTTTTAACTCCCACATCCTTAAACAGCCACAACATTGTGACTGATTCATAAAACAATCAGCATTAAAAATTGAAGTGTGCCTTCAAACTGTTAAGATCAGCATGAAATGATCAGATCTTGTTAAAAAATAAACTTCTGTGTGTAAACATCACGGGCACTTTTGTAATTTTGTTTCAATAAACGTTCTGTTCAAGAAGTCATAAAGTTGAGCCTAAAACAATGTGGCACTTTCCTAATCAAGCTCTTCTCAAAAGATGAAAGACTATTTGATTTCTCATGATATTACCCCTCTAAAGTATCACTCAAGATTTACATTTCATAGCTTAAATACCAATTACTGGGGGAGGGGGCTTTGGGCCTGACTGCCTCTCATCCCCATAGACAGTAAAAGAAATGGACACAGCGACCCCATTGACGTCAACGGCTAAATAATGAAGTCAACCTAGGGGCACTCACTTCCTGATGGCTGAGCGAACTGCGCAGGCTCAGACTGAGCTTGACGACGTAGATGTGACGTGAGCCTCCTGTCGGACAGCTGTAGGTCTTCTAGTAGTTGTAGAAAGTGAAAGCTGAATCACGTTGTTTAAATATTTTTTCCCGTTGCTTTTGGCTCACTGGGCTTCTCCTCATTCTTCCCCCTTGACTTTATCAGACTTTATGTCTCCACGTCCCCCCGACTGTCTCATAGACAGTAGAAGATTGCCTGCGAGCGTCTCCTCAGGTCTATACGGTAATTTCTCAACTGTGCGACAGAGTCGCGTTGGTTATGACGCAATCGTTAGCCTATTTTTACAAAAACAGCTTCTGCGGGGCGATAGTGTAAGATACAAGGTAATGGAGCCTTTTATGCATTGTCGTGTTTCTTTAGAAATAAACAATGGACAAATGGAGTCTATAAACGCCTCAGATGTAAAGTTATTCACTGTCAAAGTGACTCAAAAATGAATGGGAGTCAATGGGATGCTAACAGCAGGTGATGGCTTGGTTAGCAATGGCAGCCCCTATGGGTGGAACGCTTTCCGAGCGCTAGATTACCCCCTTGCTCATCCCCCCTTACACTTGCCATATGACTGAAAGCAGTTCATACATACTGCTAAACATCAAAATACATGCAGATTTGAAACAACATGAGGGCAAGTAATAGGGCTGTCAACGAATATTCTAAATTCGAATGTATATTCGAATGTTTATTCAAATACCAGTAGTTTACAAAAAAATAAAAATTTAGAAGGTGAAAATTAATATTAAAATTTAAAAAATAAAAAGTGTGGGGGGGGGGGGGGGGAATGCCCGCGGTATAGGCGTGGCTGTCCGCTTTGCAGCCTGAGGGTTCAGGGATGAGTCACAGTAGTCAATGCTGAAAGTTGACGCGTCTTGCATGGAAGATGACAGAAAGTGCAGAGCCCAACGCCCGCAGCAGAGAAAGAGATTTTAACTCTCCAAAATCTAAAAAGCCATGTCTGGAAGTACTTTGGATTTTGGTCGGTAGGATCTAAAATTGCTGAGCCACGAGATAAAGTTGAATGTAAGCGATGTAAGATACAGTTAGCATACCATGCCTTTTTATTTAATGTTAAACAGAAACATTACTAAAGTGTAGGCTACTGTACTGACTCAATAGAAGTTGCATGAATAAAGGATACATGCACTGCTTCCACTGGTTTGATTATTTACCGTTTCATGTCAAGGAAAAGTTCCATGTTTAGCACAGCACAGCTTGCTCGGAGAGTTAACTATGCTGTAAAACTTAAATTAATATTAATAATATTTGTTTCAATCACTGAATAAAGCCTGCTATATTTGGGAGAAGAGGCGACCCTAAATTGCTTGCACAAAACTCTTTATCAGCACTCAAAGTTTGTTCATTTAATTATGTTCCGTTATGTGCAGAGTGTGAGAGTGAGGTCGAGAGAGAGTGAAGTATGCGTTCTTGGCCATTATGATGTGAGCTCCAGACCGTCAGCGGCGTTCATCGCTCATGTACCCTCAGAGAACAGCTTCATCTAGTTGATTTACTAAGTAATACGTTGTCAATTATGTTTGAACTTAAATAGACTACCTAAGTAGTTATGTCTCTTTGTTTGTATTAATGTGTCCTGTTATTGACATACTGCACGTCATTAACAGAATGCGCAACCAGATGTTCGAATTAGTGTTATCACGATACCAGAATGACTTCGATACGATACCAGACTAAAATACCTCGAAACTGATACTAGATCGATACCACGGTAAAAAAACTTTTTTTTTTAACATGATTAATATAACAGAACTTTTTACAGAACTTGATTGTTTTATTTTTTAACTAAAAATAGTTCCATGTTCCTTTGTTTTGATTTGAACGATTCTGATTCCGATACTTTCGATTTCGGTTCTTTCTGGTTCTCGATTCCTTTGAGGGGTGGAGTCAAAACATGTCGCAGCGATTTTCAAAGCTATTTTAAATACCACGGGGGAGAAAACACTGCATTTACTGTCAAATAGATATTTTTAATATAATAATTTTTTTTGTCCATCTATTGAAACTCTAGGCAATCAAAAAATTCTTCTGAAGAGATTACTTTATATGATTAAGCTTTTTCTCATATATAAACATTGATCAATTACTATTAAAATTATCTCACAAATAATATTTGTGATTTAGCAAAATTTAATAAAATTTCAGCACAAGGCACAAGGAAGCTTGATTTCGAATGGTAAATTGAATTTAAAAAGATGATTAAACAGTAATAAAAAAGAACAAATAAACAGATTACAAACAATAGCACAAATAAATACAATAGAATACAAATGAAATAGACTGATTTATTTTGTCAGGTAGGTCTAACAAAATTCTAAGTAATTAAATTAAAACAACATTGGATAATGTTCTTTGTAAAAAAAAATTAAATAGCCTACAGATGAATCCATTAAAGGGGGAGTGAAATGCTGTTTCATGCATACTGAGCTTTTTACACCTTTAAAGACTTGGATTCCCATCCTAAACATAGACAAAGTTTCAAAAACTAATGTTGGACGTTTGATGGAGTATTTCTGTGTTAAAAATACTCCTTCCGGTTTCTCACAAGTTTCGGCGAGTTTTTTTCGAGTATGGGTCTACTTGATGTTAATAGAGCGGAAGGTCCTTGTATGGGCCGTACGGGCTCTTCTCCCGGTAGGGTGTGCGCGCGCGTAACTAGAGGGAGAGAGAGGAAATGCACGCTGTAAACAGTCTCTCAGGTGCAGATCCAGTCCTCCGTGAAGACTTATGTCGCGCGCCGCGCTCCACTTTATTCCTATGGGTGACGTCGAGCGACTTCAACGCTTCAGCACAGTATTCCGGGAAGGCAGCGCTGCATTTGAACCGATTTGAACGCAGAAATGACAGGAAGCTTCAAGGCATCGTTTCAGTCGCTTCGCAAAGTGGATTTCCACGGTCACTGCTGTCACAGGACTTCACCAAATCATACCAAAGAAGTGTGTTTTTGACAGAGCGGTCCCAGCGATAAAGGTTCAGTCCTGCTTTGGAAGCAGCCGGTGAGTAAATCAACTTCAAATGTCTCTGCTATTGGCTACCGTCGCATGAGTAAACGATACGATCGCGTGCTTCGTCATTCAAATGCGCTAACGGTTACTCCATTGTTGTTCTGTATAACGTTACACTATTCTGACTCTGACGTGCAAAACCGTTTTGCTTGCTACCTCTAAGGTCTAGTCACATACAATAGTCCATAAACCGAATCATGTCCTCATAAACTGCGCGTAAAGACACACAAAGGCTCCTAAATACAGTACATACTACAGAGACGGACATCCTGATGTTGCCGTTTCTCCTGTTCAATTTATTTCAGCCTCAGATTTGATTGTGGATCATTATCTGTATTAGCTGAGATAGCGATGGGTTTCTCCACGCTTGAGGACGTCACCGCTTTGTGCACATTCGTCATTCTTTAGCTCCGCCCACACGATACGCCTCCAGGCGCTTGGTTTTTTCCGGAAAGACTCGGTACAGCCCATTTTTCTATTATAAATATGATAAAACTAAAGACTTTTCGGAGATATGAAGGATGCAATACTACTCTATAGGTACTCAAGATTGACATGAGATTGACTGAAACTGAGTGTTTCACCCCCCCTTTAAAGTTACACAAGTTGATCAGTCAAGAGCAGTGTGATCTGATCATCTGTCTTTTTGCAGTTTGAATAACAAATAACTGCTGTCCCTTTAATACCTAACGCACGCATTGAACCTAAACACTACTCCTGTTACTCATTCTTCCTGAACTGTTTATGACTGTGTTTACGTTAATACTGTTCAAGATGTGCACTGAGAATTTTTTGAGTGTATTTGACCAATAATAAGCTGGGAAAAGTAGCAAATGTTTGCACTTGTATGTCAGAGGCATCTTTATTACGATGTGTGTGTGCGCTTCAGATGTGAGCGCGAAATCTGCGAGGATTAGTAGAATTGTGCAATCCCGCGCAAAATTTAGACCGATCACACACTATCACTAACACGCTGTCATGAGGAAAAATCCAGTAGAACGTGTGTTTACTGTGCTCAGGGTTAACCAGGCTGAACTCGGTCATTCAGAGAGGAGAGGAGAGCGCAGCTGGTATCGATACTGTAGAAACCGAGTCTTGTATCGTTTCATATATTCTAGTATCGATACACATCAAAATATCGATATTTCTGACAAAACTAGTTCGCAAATTCGTGTTTTTTAGAGGGAATATTTGAATGTCATTTTTGAGCAATTTTGACAGCCCTAGTAAAATGATTTTGCACTAAAGGTGAACTATCCCTTTAAGGTCACACACTGCATGCAATTACAATAAAGCCCTGTATTTTAGAGGCTAGGTTAGAGCAGCATAACTGCATGTAGGCTACACCTACACCTATAAGCAGCATTGCATCATAGTAGAGCGCACTGTTGCAGCACGTTTCTTACTTCCCTATCGGACTCATTCATTCATTCTTCAATGTCATTTCACAACACTACAGGACCTACAAACAAAATCGCTCCCAATCTCACTTGGCTACAACGTGGGTCACATACAGACCTTCACTCAAGCTTGAAACTCAGCTAATGTATAACAGGGGCTTTCAACTCGCTTGTGGACGTGGGAGGAGGGAAAAAAGTGAGCAATTTCCAGAAAGTGCTAACTGACTTCCTCGTGTTTGGGGCTGGTCAAGAGAAATGAGCTGTTATTACATCACAGGAGCTGTGCTGTATTGATATGTATCACACATGATCTATGGGAAACTGTAAGACGACTTTAAAGCTGACAGAGCACTGACATAATTTCAAGGAGGTTGTACAGTAGGTCACTGCTGAAAAATCAAACCAGGTTCCTGGATTAATGGATTAATGGATAATAGCTTCACATAAGGACTGCCTGCAATGACAGGAACAGGGAGAAACAACCTAAAGGAAGCAGTGTGTATAAACAGGTTGACCAACCTTTAAAGAAATCACCACTAAACTAAAACAGAGAATACTGCAGCAGAACACATAGCCTTTCAATGTTTTCAAATGCACAGTAATACAAACACCTCCACACTTTTGCTTGAAAAGTATGATATGAGACTTGGTAATAAACCAAGTAAGCTATTAAATAGCCACATAGCTTGAAACAGTACAGTACCGTTAAAGTGACAACTTTGTACGTTCTTCATCCCTAAAAAGTGAATATTAGTATAATATACATATACATATATATATATATAGAGAGAGAGAGAGAGAGAGAGAGAGAGAGAGAGAGAGAGAGAGAGAGAGAGAGAGAGAGAGAGAGAGAGAGAGAGAGAGAGAGAGAGAAAAATATAGCTGGCTGAAGTTTAGAAGAGAAATGTTTATCAAATTTTAAACAAATCATCTAAAAAAGGGGGGCAAAAAAATCTAAAAAAGTTTGCAAAAAGAAAGAAAATCTAAAAAAAAGTTTGCATGTGTTTTATGTTGTGTCATAACTGATACATAAGGCTTACATGGCCCATGAATTGCTTCAGTCCACTAATCGTTCATCTTTAAATATTAATAACAATATGAAAGTGTTTTTTTTTTTTTGTTGTTGTTTTTTAAATCAGTAAAGGTTTCACAACAAAAATATCTGTATGCATTTTTAAAGTGATATACTCTAAGGACTTTTACTTGCTATAAAAGTATGAACTATTAATCAGAAGGCATAGAAGATTGCGTGCAGCAGATTTTTGACCAAAGAGATTTGGTCATATTGATCATTTAGAGGCCTTAGAAATTCATGTATTAAATATGATGGTCTTTGGAGTATTCCGAGTCTGAGAGTTTACATTCTCTCCAAACTTCACTTTGCATTCAATCTAGACTATTAACATAGGCCTAGTATTGCGTCTATGTAACCTGATGTTAGTGTATTAAACAAGGACAACGGGAACACCACATCAGCCTTACTGGGATTCAACTTCATGAATCATTCAAGCCAAGCAGCAGACTTTCTGTGGTATAACTGCAAACTAAAAACTTCGATAGTCATACACATTTGTTCTCGACCAGCTACGGTGTCTTTAGATCTCTATTTAAAGGCTTTAATCAGCTTACCAGATTGAAGATCGTCTCCACAATGTCCCGATTGGAGACTTCACCAGCCTCCAGGAGCCCCTCCAGCACGGCGAACTTCATGCGGATTCCTCTGATGGGGATCCCGACGGCGCTGTCACCTGCGCTCGCCATGGCAGAGTCAGGTGAGAGGGGAACAGGTGAAACACCTGTTTGACCCTACCGCAGAGTTAAATCTATGGGAAAATATACGGAATATCTCTCTCTCGTTAAGTTGACAGCTGTGACGAGCAGGTCCTGGTCTCCATTCACATCCAGTTTATCCTTTAGTTTCTCGCGCTCTCGGCGGGAAGCGTCGGTTGATGTCACTACACCTGACTAACAGGAATTATTCTACCGTAGAGAGGCAGAGCAGCATTAAACTTGACAAAAGAATGACGAAACCGCGCTGTGTTGATCCTAGATAAGAAAACCAATGCTTGTCAGTGTCCGCCGGCCTAATAAAGGAAAGGCATTTAAACAATAATGTAATATAAGTGTTTGCGAGTATTTGTCAAACAGGAAACAGCGGTCATGAAGAGATTCCGCGCAGGTAGACGTACCGATAAGAACAAGACGCAAAAAACTACAAAATATAAGGCATGGAACGTCCGACATTGGCTCCCGGTGGGCCCTCCAAAGAGAAGTCAATCCGCTTGGTCCCTGTGGGAACTGTTGGAGTGAAGTTTCAGCGGTAACCCACTTTACAGCGCCATCTCTTCCTGAATCAGCTCTCACTCCGCTCCGTCTCCGCCATGACAGTGGAGCTGCGTGAGAGAGAGCTGCGCATGCGCAGTGCGCCAAGAGAGCCGAGAAGGGGGTAGGGTGGGGGGCTCAGGTGTGTCAGGTACAAATAACCTATAAGGACAAAGTGACACTTTATACTGAAGATCTCGAGACATGGACGCTCTGTTGTGGTTCAATGACATGGACACATCTGCAGGGCAGAATAATAAAAGGCTATAGCATCCTCATCAGAAAAATGGGTTTGCACCAAGTAGCCTAAAGGTAAATGAGGATTGTGTAAAATCCAAAACATATGCACTTACTTCACTTTTCTGAAATATAATACTGTGTTATGCATAAGAAATACGGTTTGGAATTACATGAAGGTGTGGCCTAAACAATGATAGAATTGGTGATTAATCCTTTAAAGTCAGCATGAAATAAAAATTCACCCTATATTTACCTTATTGTGCATGATTCATCCTTGTAGTCTGCTTAAACCCTGTCCTTCCACAACTTACTGAATCCAATTTACACATCTCAAAATCCAATCAATAATCGATAAATAAAAGTAAAGGTCCCTGCCCTATTTTTTTCTGTTTTGATAACGCATTAAATTCAGATGTATATCAGATAAAAAGATATGTTATGTCTCACTAACTTTAAAGAATAATTTATTTGTTTTCTTATCCTATTGTATTTAAATCTGAGCTTAGATTTGTGCTATAGCCTATGGTTGTTTTTAGATTTAATGTGAACAATTCTTCAAATTTTCACTTTTTAATTTCACTTACAATTATGGATATTGTGTTGCATGTAAACTTTAATATTTACTATACTCTAATAGAACATTATCCTCTACAGAGGTCTTGCATATTAAGGAATTGATTAACTATCTATAGCTTTAAGAATAAATGTGCTCACGTGTCATTATTTTTCAAGTGTGGTTTCATGGCCCCTTTGAGTCGTTGCCAATGAGTCAGCAGCACATTGACTTTGTTGACTCTATACTATCCCTCAGGGCCACAGCATTAAAGGTCTAGACTAGCAACAATGAACAATTTGTCTCACAGCCATTTAACTTTATAGACATCCTGAAGAATGCCACACAGACACAAACATGAAGCATCCATTGCAGAAATGAATGTGCAAAATGCTTATGTTTAGTGTTCTTATCACCATTTTCCATGTGTTTTCTTACCTAACTGAAAAGTCTGTATAGTGTTTGTGGTAGCTATTTAAGCAAGCCAGATATAGTGCAAATAAAAGCCTTATGCAGATGCAAAATGTCATGTAAATTATGCAGCATTGCAGCTATTGTGAGTGAGGCAAGTGTGAGCTTTTGTTTTTTCTAAAGAACTGTGTGAAGGATAACGTTTTGAAATAATAATGGGATTCATCTGAGCAGTTAACTCAGATTAAATAGAATATTTCTGTTGCCATTAGGGGATTGATGTCATCATTTGCCCTCAGCCACCTCTGAATATTAACTGCTAGTTTGGCCTTCTCGTTTGACACTATGTTGCTAGTAAAAGTGAATTTAGACTTAAGACACCGTAACTATGAAAGACGTAGTCTCATTCACATTGTAGGCTAAAAATATATATGGAACTAAACTTCCTTTTTCGCCCATTATTAATAAGTGGTTTTCCCGTTCTGTATAAATAATAGTTTGGCAGATGAGGGATGATTAAAGAGGAAAATGTGAGCCAGAGGTTAGTTATTGTGATTTCGTCAAATTGGCAAAGCATGTATCAAAAAGTAGTTTAATAAGTGCGTCTAAGCACTAGATGGAGCACGAGTGCTTTACAGCGAGGCCAGAGAAATCTCGCGAGATATGTTTATTCGCGTATTCTCGCCGTCTCTTTAATTCTCGCGGTATTTCCTTATTTCCTCCTCTTTCACTCCCTGTGTTCATCATGGCAGTCGGCAAGAATAAGAGGCTGACCAAAGGTGGCAAAAAAGGTGCCAAAAAGAAGATGTAAGTCACAAATGAATCTCTCGACTATGTCGTTGCACTGTTAAAAGTTATTCTGGAGGGTATTCGATGTTTGTGGATAAAGGATGTGGTCGATATTGAGAAGATTGTATGTAGCGGTCCTGCTAGCCTGGCTGGTTTACTGTTGGCCCGTGCTGTGTTATGTGTGCTCTGATATTAAATTTAGGTCAGAGATTTGTAGGTCTTAGTACTGTTTTCTGATATATTTATCATACAAGTTACATTAAGTATTTTCAGCAAAAAGGACCAAGGTAAACAGAATGCTAACGTAAGCACCGAGAGCGCCAGCTAGTTTTCCAGCACACTTCACTGACATAAGACTTGCAGCGTGACATGTATTGAATGCTTAAAGTTAATTTTGAACTTTCGAGACCACATCAAAAAAAGTAAATATAAGTTGATGTTATCATTTGCACCATAAAAACTTGCTTGTACCTCTCCGAAAAGTGTTTACACGCGTGTTTTCTCTTGCAGTGTGGATCCATTCTCCAAGAAGGACTGGTATGATGTTAAGGCACCAGCCATGTTCAACATCCGCAACCTGGGCAAGACCTTGGTCACCAGGACTCAGGGAACCAGTAAGTGTTTTTGTGTCTGTGACGTTTCCTCCCAGATTATAGCATCAGGTGTTAACACTACTGGGAAAGGGTTGATCTTGCTGTACATTAAATGCCATGCGTCCCACGAATCAATATTCATGCCTTATTGCAGTGGGAATGCATGATGACAGTTTCGGCCCCAGATGAAAAACAATGATTACTGTTGTGAGATCACCTGACATTCCCATAAAATCCAAGTTTGTCACAACACTACAAACTGCAGCAAATTGAACACCATGTCTCTAATCTAGGAATTGCCTCTGATGGTCTGAAGGGACGTGTGTTTGAGGTCAGCCTGGCTGATCTCCAGAACGATGAGGTTGCCTTCCGCAAGTTCAAACTGGTCACAGAAGACGTGCAGGGCAAGAACTGCCTCACCAACTTCCATGGCATGGACCTCACCCGTGACAAGATGTGCTCCATGGTCAAGAAGTGGCAGGTAAAATCTAGTTACACATGGGCTTAACTTGTTTCATGCTTAAGGTTGTAGAGCTTGCCACACAGAAAAGCTCCATTGCTAAGGCTCTATTTCACTTGGTTCTATTCATACACATGGATATGTTCACCCTGGTGGTGCTCTAATGCCGTATGCCCTTAATGAAGGACAAAAGAATTCAAAAAAGTTCTGCTCATTCTTATAATGGCAGCCAGCATCAAGCTTTTACAAAAGATGCAAAAGAATCGCAGAATGTTCCCATATGATGCATATGTTCCAAGAGTTGTGGGGGTAACGATATGAAACTATGCATTAATGGCAAGCCTGACCAAGTTGGTCTTCTGTGCACTCCTATGCCATGTGACTCCGATCGCTCCACAGTTCAGTTCTCATCCAGAAAAGGCATGCAAGTCGTGAGAAATCAAGAAAACAAAAACACAACACAAAATAGAACTTCATTTGTTGGCGGTCAGTTGATGCATGTGAATGCAAATAATTTAGGGCAAACACTAGATATTCACATCAAAAGAAGGTACATGGATTGTACTTTGTCACACTCATGTTAATCTTGTTTTATCACAGTTTGTGCTTTTTCTGGGTGAGACGGTGAACTGTGGAGCTAACAAAGTCACACGAATGAGCATATAGCATAACAGTTCTGAAAACTACATTTATTTCATATTGTATACTCCAGGACACTTGAAATATGAGACATGTCACATGAGATCATTCTGTGATACTTTTCTGTCTTTTTAAAGCCTGATGCTGGTCACTATTTACTAAGGGTGTCACAATTTCGATTTTAAATAATTTTCTTCAACAACCAGTTTTCACAGACAAAAATGAGACCGAAATAAAAACTAGTTTTGGATGACGACAAACTATGAAAATCTACTGTCATTTTCGTCAACAAATAAAATGTTAGGGAGGGTCGATTAGGTAACTTGGAGAACTAACCGGGGGGGATACCGCGTCCTTCAGGGGAGCTGCACTAATCTCCAATACAACGCTTCAGACCGGCTCACTCAATGGATAGTACACATTTGTGCCAGGCTGTTTTAGATGGTTGCGACAATGCATATTTTGTCTACCTCATCTGAACTTGAATGAGCATACTGCAATAATAAGGCGCATGCATTTCCAAATAAGAGTCAATGTGTATTTAGGCATTTAATTAGCGTGCTAGAACCACACTGAAATCCAAGTAGAACGCATCTCACAGCTACAGTGATTTCCTTCATGTACAATAATGTAGGAGAAAATTATTGAAGGTCTGAGCAGTGTACATTTAGTTGCCTTGACTACAGATTGCTGGACCTCCAGAGTAACCGAGGTCTTCATGACTGTCACAGCACACTTCATTTTATTGTTTTTTCGTTGTGAACTTAAATGTCATCTGTGAATGAGCAAAAACCTAGATGGCAGGTTATTTTACTTAAGTTTTCAAATGACTCAAGATGTTAGTTGTTACATTGTTGTTAATAAATGTTTTAAATTTGACAATGCATTGTGGTAGATTGCGAACAAAGGTCAGGTATTATATTGCATAAAAGTGTAGTCTAAAAATGGCACAGCAACCTGTGCTTAAACCCCTACTATTTACTGCCATTTAAATGGATGAGCGAGACTGAGGACTAAATAAATCTCTCCAACCTTTTTGTGGTCCATACGATAGAAGGGACATACAGCATTAGAACAACTCCAGTGTGAGCAATGCATGGTTTTTTTTCCTTTTAGGATGAACTGTCCCTTTAAAACTGCAGCGTTGCAGGAAAGTTGAGTAGATGTTTAAAAGATGTTGCAGAGAGAGATGGCCTATAACCATTGCAGCATCTGAAGAATTTTAGCATGCTCAATCTAGTGACCTCCCCTTTAGTATTGTGTTGTTGAATTTAACAGCAGTGATGCTTTGACATGTTCTAAGATCTTGCTACAAGTTCCTTTTACCATGTTAAATGATTGGTTTCACCTTTAACAGGTAAGTCATACATTGCTCACCCTCAAGCCATCCTAGGTATATAAATGACTTTCTTCTTTCTGATGAACACAGTCTATCTTGTACTAATAAATATCCTAATTTTCCAAGCTTTATAATGGCAGTGAACAACTCAGAAGCTCAAAATGCATCCATCATAAACTCACTCCACACGGCTCAGGGGTTAATAAAGGCCTTCCAAAGCGCTGTATTTGAGTATTGAGAGAGATCCATATTTAACAAGCTATTAAACTAAATTAACTAGCTGCCGCCAGGTCGCCTTCCATATTAATACTAAACCTTTTAGTTTTTTGGGTCAAGTACTTATTTGTCTGATTGGAAAGTTCTGTGTACAGTAGCTATCTTAATTTCTTTTTGTGCAAGTTTTTAAAATGCTAATGGGTTCTTTCCCATTAGACAATGATTGAAGCCCATGTTGATGTGAAGACCACCGATGGCTATCTTCTCCGCCTGTTCTGTGTGGGTTTCACCAAGAAGCGCACCAACCAGATCAGAAAGACCTCTTACGCTCAGCACCAGCAGGTCCGTCAGATCCGCAAGAAGATGATGGAAATCATGACCCGTGAGGTCCAGACCAATGACCTCAAGGAGGTGGTCAACAAACTGTACGTGTAGTTTTCCTCCTCGTTTATGCCATAATTTTGTGTTCGGGAGGGTTGTTAGGCCCTGTTCCTGAAGGCCTATCTTCCTGGGTAGTTCAAATGCAGCCCTTATTTAACAATAATGAACCAGCTAGTTAAAGTCTTTGTTACTAATGGAAGATTATTAGCAGCTGTTTGAAAAACTGCATTAAGGTCCTTTAAGAATGTGGTTTGATACTCCTGTAGTAAATGAAATGGGATATGATTTACTCTGGTTGAAATATTTGATTGACTGTTGAGATTATGCGGTCAACTGTTTTCTTAAAGGGATCCCCTGGTGTTGAGACTTGTATGGCTTAATGTAACATAAATGATGTCTCTTACTGAATTATGTAGTAGAAAACCCATGAAAGACATGTATGTTTGAGTGTGTTTTAAGTATAATTACAAAGGAATTCATTGGTTTTGTTTAACTCTGAAACAATTTTCGAGTTGCGTTGTGGTAAAAATAGCTACGGGTAATGCCAGCTGATTGAGGAGTTCAACCACTCTACGTCATCAACCTAGAACGCAAACAAAATGGCGCCGCCCATGGTCCAAATATAAAATCGATTTTTTAAATAACGTAGATCTTTCATGGGTTTTCTACCACATAATTCAGTAAGAGACATCATTTATGTTATATTAAGCCATACAAGTCTCAACACCATGGGATCCCTTTAACGTTTTTAGGTGTTTTTTTTTATTATTCAATGGAACTTGATTTAATGGAATTTGGAATAACTGAGTGCTGAGATTAAGTCAAGATGGAGTAATTTTTTGCTTGGGTTTAAACCTGAAAACTTTGGCTGCTGTGATCTATAACTTGTGCAGCTGTGTGTAATAAATGGTTTTCTCTTGTTGTGCAGGATTCCTGACAGTGTTGGCAAGGACATTGAAAAGGCCTGCCAGTCCATCTACCCTCTACATGACGTTTACGTCAGGAAGGTTAAGATGCTGAAAAAGCCCAAGTTTGAGCGTAAGTGAAGTTGTATGACACATGCAGGGCTTTTTTTTTAATTTTTTATAAATGCTCATGACTGATAATTAAATGTTTTTCACAGATGTTAAAGCACCATTTCATGGTCTGGGTTCTATGCATTGACACTTAAAGGGTTAGTTCACCCAAAAATGAAATTTCTTTCATTAATGACTCACCCCAATGTCGTTCCACACCCGTAAGACACACCCGTTCATCCTCGGAACACAGTTTAAGATATTTTACATTTAGTCCGAGGGCTTTCTGTCCTTTGAATGTAAGTGCATGCCCACTTGCTGTCCACGTCCAGAAGGTAATGAAAACCTCATCAATGTAGTCCATAGGTGACATTAGTTGGTTAGTTAGACTCTTTTGAAGCGTTGATAGATTTGGGTCCAAAAATAACAAAAATACGACTTTATTCAGCATTGTCTTTTCCATGTTCCTCAAATAAAGATTCAAACGGTCATGAATCATGATTCAGATCGCGTGTCAAACTGGCAAACTGCTGAAGTCACGTGACATTGGCAATAAGAATCACGAATCAATCTGTTGATTCGCAACCGTTTGATTCGTTTGATTTGAGGTTTGAAGACAATGCTGAATAAAGTCGTATTTTTGGACCAAAATGTATTATCGACGCTGCAAAAGAGTGGGGGGAGGATGAACGGAGGTCTGTGGAACAACATTAAGGTGAGTCATTAATGAAATAGATTTTTGGGTGAACTAACCCTTTAAGCGATATTTGTTCATCCCATTGTTGTTGGACATGACAAGTTGTTTGAGTTAATTGCATGATAACCGATCAACTGACCATCTTAACTGACCAAATTTGCATAGTGATCACTTTGATTCCCAAGCTGTTTTGCAGTTTGCAGTCTTCCAATCTTTGAAATTTGGACAGGTTCTTTTTCTTTTCTTTTTAGGTTTAGTAGAAGGAAACTGAGAATCAATCTGTAAATGTAGGATGAGTGGGTTAATGTATTATGAATATTGAATTTTCTTTTATTGTACAGTTGGTAAATTGATGGAGCTTCACGGTGAGGGTGGAACCAGCAGTACTACTGCTAAACCAGCAGAGGGTGACACTGGGGCCAAGGTGGAGAGAGCTGACGGATATGAGCCCCCCATCCAGGAGTCGGTTTAAAAATCTAACACCAACGCCAAGTTTCAATAAACGTGTAAATGAGTCTTTGTGTACTGTTATCTTTTCCTTTCATAAAGTAGATATTACATCAAACCTGCTGAACATCATGGTCTTGCTTTTATCTCCATTCAGAAATATCAATCTATTTTGATTCTAGAATTTAGACTGTTGCCATACTTGGTGGTATTGGCAGTGTTGGAGTAAATTGTAATGTTAAATCAAAAATAGTTTTAAGCAAAAATAAATAGCAAAAATCTGATAGTTTTACTGTTAATTTCTGGCCATGAAGATAGCCACAGAAGCTGGCATGGTGCTGGCAAAAAAGTACAGGTGCTGGTCATATAATTAGAATATCATCAAAAAGTTGATTTATGTCACTAATTCCATACAAAAACTGAAACTTGTATATTATATTTATTCATTACACACAGACTAATACATTTCAAATGTTTATTTTAATTATGATAACTGACAACTAAGGAAAATCAAATTTTTCCATTTGAGTTGAATGTTTGACTAGAAGAAATTGTCACCCACATAATCTGGAGTTGGTTCATGATGATGCACTTATTTTGTTCTTGAATTTCCACAAAGTATTTAGAGCATGCCTTTTATACACTCCTGAACAAAATCTTAAGACCAGGGGATGCATTGCAAGTTTTACATATTTCACACTAGTGGATCATAACCGGGTTGTAAGTGCTGCTTCAAAATGCCAAAAGAAGAAACAGGAGCAAGAGACAAAAAATAGAGAGTAGGAAATTTATTGAAAACTGCATTTAAACTCAAACAGGCCGTTCATCAGCTGATCAAAAGTTTAAGACCATAGCCCAAAAATAAACGCACAACAGTACTAAAAGTGTCAAAAAAGGACTCGATAGAGAGTAACCCCACCGTTCTTGTCAATCACTTCAAAAACTTGTTTCGGCATGCTTGATGCGACTGTTTCCAGGAGGCTGGTGGGAACGTTGCTCCATGTGGTGAAGATGGCTTCAAGAAGGGCATCCACGGTCTGGAACTGATGTCCATTTTTGTAAACTTCCCTTGCCATCCATCCCCAAATGTTCTCAATGGGATTTAGATCAGGGGAACACGCTGGATGGTCCAAAAGAGCAACATTATTCTCCTGGAAGAAGTCCTTCGTCAGACGGGCTTTGTGAATTGCAGCGTTGTCCTGTTGAAAGACCCAGTCATTACCGCACAGACGGGGGCCCTCGGTCAAGAGGGATGCCCGCTGCAACAGATCCACATAGCCAGTCGCCGTTTGACGCCGCTGCACAACCTGAAGCTCCATTTTCCCATTGAAGGAAAAAGCACCCCAGATCATGATGGAGCCTCCTCCAATGTGCCGCATAGAAAACATCTCCGGTGGGATCTCCTTGTCATGCCAGTAACGTTGGAAGCCATCAGGAACGTCCAGGTAAAAAAAATTCTCGTCAGAGAATAAAACTTTCTTCCACTTTTCAATGTCCCATGTTTGGTGCTCCCTTGCAAATTCTAAACGGGCAAGTTTGTGTCGTGGGAGGAGACGTGGCCTTTGAAGATGTTTTTTGTTCTTGAAGCCCTTCTCTAGCAGATGATGTCTTATGGTTATTGGGCTGCAGTCAGCATCAGTAAGGGCCTTAATTTGGGTTGAGGATCGACCTGTGTCTTCACAGACAACCCATCGGATCCGGCGGCTCAGTGCAGGTGAAATCTTTTTGGGTCTATCACTTGACTTTTTTGTCCCATAACTCTCAGGATTTTTTAAGAAATGTAAAATGCGTCCAACCTCAGCAGCGATGGCGCGTTGCGAAAGGCCTTGCTTGTGCAGCTCAACAGTCCTGCCTCGTTCAAAGAGAGAAAGCCTTTTTGCCTTTGCCATCAGGAGATCTTGACAGATGACTGCTTGAAGGACAATGCCATGAAAGCCATAATTTTGTGCAGATTTTACCTTTTTATGGCTAAGGTCTTAAACTTTTGATCAGCTGATGAACGGCCTGTTTGAGTTTAAATGCAGTTTTCAATAAATTGGGGGGACTAAATATGTAAAGAGAATTTTCTCTGTTTACTTGACTAACCCTGTTCCCTGAAAAAGCAGGAACAAGATGCCTTCGCTGAGCGCTCTGGGAAAACATCTTTGACCATCTGTGTATGTGTGTAGCACTTCAATGAAATTGACCTCAGAAAGTGACATCGTTGGAATGCACGCACATCAGAGGCTATAATAAGATGTGCCACAGGTGCATCCTCAGGTATCAATATGTCTAAAGAGCAGTCCTGGGACATCCTCAGTGCGGGAATGAAGCGCAGCATCTCGTTTCCGCTTTTTCAGGGAAAGGTTGCAGTTAAGTAACCCGAGAAGTTCCATTTCAGTAGCTACTCTCAATGCTGCGCTGAGTGCTTTGGGAACAAGAATTCCCACACCGCCACACTAGGGATGTCTAGACCACTCACGGTTGTGTAGTGTGTGCTTCACAAGCATATGAAAGGTCTCGGAAATGAGCTTGTGATGTTGACCCAAAGATGTGTTACATGAACATGCAATCTATAAAGGATTTTGTCTCAAGACCACAGCTGAAGGCATATAAAGAGCAGAGAACTCCACCCCGCGCGCACTCTCTCTGTCTTCAAAATAAGCACCTTCTTAGCTCTCTCTCATATTTCACATATTAATCTAAATCAAAAGTTCAGAAGACCGAATCCATGTTGAACGTTGTGCATTTAGACAATTGTTTTGAATTACCGAGAGTTGCTAGACGACAGTCGCGGGCAGATTAGATTTGCTGCCGCTAGGGTGCATCTAGATTTCTAGGCTAAAATAACGTAGCTTCATAAAATGATTCTCGTCGCTTTTCTAAAATGATTGTATAACCACTGTAGTGAGATGGACGACGTCCATCGACGTCGTAACGACGTCTTTAGTGCCGTCTTTAGAGGAAATGACATTGGTGTCAATTTCAACACTTCTTTCATCTTCATCTGCTTCTGAAGATGAAAGGTCTGACTGGTGTCGAACGACGTTAGGGTAAGTAATTAATGTCAGAATTTTCATTTTTGGGTAAACTAACCCTTTAACCCGCTGTGCGCGCCCTTTGCGCGATGGCTTCTGGTTCATTCAAGCCAGCACATTTCCAACGAAAAAGCCTGTTCAACTTAAGAATGCACTTCAGTGTCTTTCACTTAATAATGTCTTATGTCTTAATAATGTCTTAATGCCAGAGACTGCTCTATATATGTATATGCCATTCCAAATTCAAAGTAAAATGATGTTTTATCAGTCCTCTCCATCTCCGACTTCTTTGGTTACAGTAGGCTATACTGACCGATGTGGTTCCCTAAACATAACTCGTGGCCACGAGAAATAGATGTCGTTCTCTCAAAATATGATTTCGAGGTCACGACATGATGTCGTTAACTCAACAAAATGATCTCGTGACCACGAATAATAATCACGTTCCCACAACTTAATATGACATTCCCACAAAATAATATCTCGTGGCAACAACATATTATCACGTTCCAATGAGTTTATATGTTGTGGTCTCGACAAAACTAAGTGAACCGAACATGTCCCCTACTGGTCACTGTACTGAATCACATAAGTGTTTCCCGATAAATTATCTTCATACACAAACCACTGTTCATTTTAACAGAAAATCAAGCTTAGGCTACTGGATGTGTCACTCGTTTTAATTGCAATCTCACAAAGTTCCATTATAATCTGTCTACACTGTTATTTATTTATATAGTACATATTGCTTTTATTAACATCTAAGTGCATACGTAGCACCATGTTATGACTGTTGGGAAAGCAGTGGTTTGATAAATGTTTTTTTTTTTTTTCTTGTGCTTGCAGGTTCATTCTTAGAATAAACCCTGATGGCACCAAATGGCAATCAAATCACAGATCAGCCGGACCTCTGGAAAAAGGGTCCAGAGAAAAATCGCCATCCTAAATCCCCTTGTGGCATCTTTCATCAGAGAGCTTGTTGACTTCGATTGGCAAAATTATTGAAGGCTTGTTCTGCATTTCAGTATGTTTACATTTTTAGCCATGTTAAAGGGTTAGTTCACCCAAAAATGAAAATTTGATGTTTATCTGCTTACCCCCCAGTGCATCCAACATGTAGGTGTCTTTAGCCCTATTCGCACGGGACTAGTAGCCTATTATCTGGGGACCTCTGGTGATTTGTAATAATTGCAGAGAATGACTGTGATCTTAATCCCATGCGAATCAGCCATGTCTGTAATTTGTAAAGTAAAAATTCCCCCGCAAATTACCTACCATATTTCACCGAACACCAAGGTCCTGTGATAATATTAGTCCTGTGCGAATCGGCATCTCTGTGATATGGCCAGGATTAGGCGGATTGTATATAATTTTTGTATGTTTTTTGTTTCCTGTGCGCATTTCTATCTTTATCTTTCACGAATAATGGAGGTTGCATAATGCGCACCGTTATGAATTCCCACACGGATACCTTCACTTTAGAATGAGTACCAATTTAGGAGAAAATTCCTTGAATGGTGTGTTTAATATTAATATCAATACTATTCTTAATGAAAAATATAACAACAGAACAGTACAATGACAAGCTCGCTTAAATGGGCGCTTTTACGCTTAGCTTTGAAACCGAATCTTCCACTGTCAGCTTCTCACTCATGATAAATGAAATCTGACTTCTGTGCTCAGTTCAGTTTTTAATTGTAGCATCTGTAGTCTAACTGAACGAAATTATTTTCATCACTATAAAACTATCAAAACGATATCGATACATACAGTCTTGTTCAAAATAATATCAGTACAATGTGACTAACCAGAATAATCAAGGTTTTTCGTATATTTTTTTATTGCTACGTGGCAAACAAGTTACCAGTAGGTTCAGTAGATTCTCAGAAAACAAATGAGACCCAGCATTCATGATATGCACGCTCTTAAGGCTGTGCAATTGGGCAATTAGTTGAATTAGTTGAAAGGGGTGTGTTCAAAAAAATAGCAGTGTGGCATTCAATCACTGAGGTCATCAATTTTGTGAAGAAACAGGTGTGAATCAGGTGGCCCCTATTTAAGGATGAAGCCAACACTTGTTGAACATGCATTTGAAAGCTGAGGAAAATGGGTCGTTCAAGACATTGTTCAGAAGAACAGCGTACTTTGATTAAAAAGTTGATTAGAGAGGGGAAAACCTATAAAGAGGTGCAAAAAATGATAGGCTGTTCAGCTAAAATGATCTCCAATACCTTAAAATGGAGAGCAAAACCAGAGAGACGTGGAAGAAAACGGAAGACAACCATCAAAATGGATAGAAGAATAACCAGAATGGCAAAGGCTCAGCCAATGATCACCTCCAGGATGATCAAAGACAGTCTGGAGTTACCTGTAAGTACTGTGACAGTTAGAAGACGTCTGTGTGAAGCTAATCTATTTTCAAGAATCCCCCGCAAAGTCCCTCTGTTAAAAAAAAGGCATGTGCAGAAGAGGTTACAATTTGCCAAAGAACACATCAACTGGCCTAAAGAGAAATGGAGGAACATTTTGTGGACTGATGAGAGTAAAATTTTTCTTTTTTGGGTCCAAGGGCCACAGGCAGTTTGTGAGACGACCCCCAAACTCTGAATTCAAGCCACAGTACACAGTGAAGACAGTGAAGCATGGAGGTGCAAGCATCATGATATGGGCATGTTTCTCCTACTATGGTGTTGGGCCTATTTATCGCATACCAGGGATCATGGATCAGTTTGCATATGTTAAAATACTTGAAGAGGTCATGTTGCCCTATGCTGAAGAGGACATGCCCTTGAAACGGTTGTTTCAACAAGACAATGACCCAAAACACACTAGTAAACGGGCAAAGTCTTGGTTCCAAACCAACAAAATTAATGTTATGGAGTGGCCAGCCCAATCTCCAGACCTTATTCCAATTGAGAACTTGTGGGGTGATATCAAAAATGCTGTTTCTGAAGCAAAACCAAGAAATGTGAATTAATTGTGGAATGTTGTTAAAGAATCATGAAGTGGAATAACAGCTGAGAGGTGCCACAAGTTGGTTGACTCCATGCCACACAGATGTCAAGCAGTTTTAAAAAACTGTGGTCATACAACTAAATATTAGTTTAGTGATTCACAGGATTGCTAAATCCCAGAAAAAAAAAATGTTTGTACAAAATAGTTTTGAGTTTGTACAGTCAAAGGTAGACACTGCTATTTTTTTGAACACACCCCTTTCAACTAATTCAACTAATTGCCCAATTGCACAGCCTTAAGAGCGTGCATATCATGAATGCTGGGTCTCATTTGTTTTCTGACAATCTACTGAACCTACTGGTAACTTGTTTGCCACGTAGCAATAAAAAATATACTAAAAACCTTGATTATTCTGGTTAGTCACATTGTACTGCTATTATTTTGAACAAGACTGTATGACTGTTTATGATTTCATTCAGCTATATCTATAACGAAAAAACATTTACAAGTCTTGACATCATATCCGGGAGAAAAGTCAGTAAATTCGAGTAAAATCACAGGCTTTGCTTATCCTGTGCGAATGTGCCACGCAAAACTCAGATGTGGTAGTCTGGATGCCAGCCGAACACAGCCCCGCCCACAAATTTTTTAGGTCGGGCAGTTCAGTCTGGCCTTGCTCCATAGTGGAGTAATTATTCCCGAACAGAAACTGTTCGGACCAATGAAATCATCAGGGCGTGCTTTAGACAATGACGAACAGATAATCAACAGTAACGTAATCATGCACGACGCTGAAGCGATGTTGTGAAGCTTCCCGTCATTTCTGCGTTCAAATCGGTTCAAATGCAGCGCTGCCTTCCCGGAATGCTGTGCTGAAGTGTTGAAGTCGCTTGATGTCACCCATAGGAATAAAGTGGAGTGCGCAACATAAGTGTTCACGGATGACTGGATCTGCAGCTGAGAGAGTGTTTATGGGCGTGCATTTTCTCTCTCGCTCTAGTCACGCGCGTGCGCACCCTACCGGGAGAAGAGCCCGTGCGGCCCATACAAGGACCTTCCGCTCTGTTCACGTCAAGCCGAGTCATACTCGAAAAAAACTCTCCGAAACTTGTGAGAAACCGGAAGGAGTATTTTTGACAAAGAAATACTCCATCAAACGTCCAACATTAGTTTTTGAAACTTTGTCTATGTTTAGGATGGGAATCCAAGTCTTTAACATTGTAAAAAGCTCAGTATGCATGAAACAGCACCCCCCCCCCCCCCTCTACCAAGAGCTTAGAAGTTAACAATTAAATCCTTAAACTGTAGAATCACAAGAATTCCATAACCAGATATACTCAACAAAGATGCCAATGGCTGTTATTTGGTTAAAATGGCATTGATTCAGAACAGTTATCCATATAATCTAACTGTAAAAGTTTGGGAGTGCCGACCCACATTGCTGCATCCATCCTCATTCGTTGATATTTAACTTACTGGTAATCTTTTTTTTTTTTTACATAGAAGTGCCGCCTGTGAACAATTCAAGAACTATGAATCGCTTACCCTGTGTACATCATTTGGCTTCCATGTTTCATTTGGAAGTGTCATAGTGCTGATAAGAAGTCAATAAAAAACACCACATTTAAAAAAAATAATAATTGTAAATGCTTTATTTTTAATGCAAGACTGCTGTGCAAACAGAATAAAGCATCAGCACAAAATGTATGCTTAAACAGTAGAACACAGTGGACGTAGTAGAAAATAAGTTGCATAAATTGAAATTGAAATAAATTGAAATTGCACATTTCTACACTAGTTCTACAAAACATTTGAGGATGTGCTTTTACATGAAATGGTTTCTCTCTGAAAATCTTAATAATCAATGCTACTGTCCAAGGACTCCACAAACTGGTGAGGCATAATTTTGTGCAAAGCGTTTGTCCTAAGGTTTGCATATAGAAATTCATTGAATTTCATTCAATATTCTGTACGCATGCAAGATGTTGTGCAGGAGATCCAATCTAAGGTGCATAAAGGCTTGAGAATTTTATTTTGGTCTGGCATGAGAGGCATCATGAAGGTTCCATAGGTTTGGCAGACCCATATAGTAGTTATCATCACATTTTTAAAACAAACATCAGACATTGTGTACTTATCAAATCTATGTTGCAGCTGTCGGTTTACTTCTGGACAAGTCACATTCAGTTTGCGCTGCTGTCACTCCGAGTTGTGTCATGTGTCGCTGAACTCACCATCTCCTCCAGCCTCTTGTGTCTCCTACTCAGTGTGAAGCTGGTCACTTTCTCCAGCCTGGTGGACCATCTGAGCTGGCTGCAGTGTCCCCCCCCATACCCCCCCCCCCCCCCCGTAATTTGCTACCGCTCACTACGTCTGTCTGTGTGTGTTTGTCACAGTATGTCAATCAGCTCTGTAGCTTGTGAATCAGTATATTGTGCACACAAATTCAGGTAGTGGTAAGGACCCTGACTCACTACTCATTGGGACACTGATGACTATTTCTGGCAACCTCTTTGTACAACATTACTACTTATAACCTTGTTTAAAGGTCTTTATGGCTGATTTTCATCTGTATATTGAGTCTCTTCATTCTATTGATAACAAAAAATGTAGAGATATACGCTTTTATTCACTAAAGAGTTGAAGTTGAAAACTGAACTATGTGCTCTCTTTGTATTTATTTTTTTGTTTATTGTGTTACTTCTTACAATTTAACTATTTTTCTTATTTGTTTTCTCTTTTGGATGTCTTGTTTAAATATGTACATGTATGTTATGTTTATAAGTTCAACATTACTAAAAACATTACTACTTGTATTTATGAACAACAGCAGAACTTATTTTTCAGATTTTTTGGTAATGCTATTTAAAATACCTTCAACATACCAGCTGAAAAATTATTATAAATGATTGCAAGATTGTTCGCTATCACTAGGCTGCTTGTCTATCAATGTATGTTTATGTTGAAATAATTAAAGAACGGATTGTTTTTCTTTAAAGCTACACTGTAACTTTTTTAGTTTATTCTTAGCTAAAAAAACCCTGCCAAAGAGTGACATACCCGTTAATTCAAGCTTCGCCTTTTGCGTTTTAACACTCGATGGCACCGTGTCGAATGTGAACAGGGGGATTGCCATGTTAATCTTGGACTAAATCGGCCACCGTAGGAGTTAAAACGAAATCAGAATTGAGAGGAACAGAAACTATTATTTGATGGTCATATACCTTTACACCGCTAGATGGGGGAAAATATCACACAGTGTAGCTTTAAAACATCTATCTTGTCATCATCTGTATTTATGTTAAAGAAAAATGAGCATCGATGCTCCCTTGTCTTTACAATGCATTGTGGGAATTTTTAGGGAGCAAACGTTTCTGTTCCCAGGAAGGATTTTGCGATTGACAGAGGTGGAGTTGGACTAGGTCAAACTCAACACATTTAAGCACTACTCACATGGATGACTTTTAGGTTGTCTTTCTGAAAGTTTTGGGTCATTGTGTTCATCTGTTTGTTACATGCATTTTGTTTGTTTCAATATTTTTGATATTCGACAATTTTGCTTTTAATAAAAAATATATTTTTTTACATCTCAAAAAGCTTTTACATATGCAAACTTTTATAGCCACTGTCGTACACTCTTCTTACAATAATTTGGCAGCACAAATCATTTATCAGATTTTAAATGTAGTCTGAAAAAGCTACGGAGAAGACAGGAACTTTGAGTCTAGAAAATGTCCCTACATTTTCCAAAATGGCCATAAACTTCACAGTAAATAATCTGCTCTTTATCATTTCAATTCCACATGACAGAAGACAGAAAATACTCTACGGTTCACAACCTTTTTGACTAAAAGGTCATTGGTTGTCCAACACAATATTTAAAATTAGATTATTTCTAATATATTAATAATCTTTTTACTTTAAATAACTTTTAGTAATCCTGGACCCTGCAAGTTTGCTTTGGTCTCCTAGTTGAGGACCACTGCTCTATTCTCTTAGCAAATGTGTTAATCAGTGTGGACACAAGGTGGCACTGGACATTTGTCTCTAGTGTTTAAAAATATTTCAATCTAAAGGACACATACTATTTCTTCTCGATTGTAAATGTAATACTGTATACAGAAACGTAAGTTGAAGTACAGTACAGAGCAGACAAGTAACACCCGTAGCAGTTCCTGAATATATATTTTAGGATACAATAGATTTAGAATATTAACAACAAGTTCACATTTATAAATACATTAGACAAAAACACAATTAAAAAAACTTGAAGAAAGTCACAAAGAAACAAAAACAGCATCTGATGTTGCCTCTGATGAATCACTCTTTTACCACTTCCTCCCAGCTGCATAGAAAGAAAATATTAAAAAATGTAAAATATTTAAAAAAAGCTAATAATTATGTAGTAAATAAAAACGTATTCTAAAAAAAGTTCTGCAAGTGTATTTCCTGCTCCTTTCCACTTACCTGTATCAATCTCTACAAAGGCTTTGGGGAAGAAGCCTTCTCTGCCATTGATCCTTCCGCTCCACCATTCATCATCTATGTGAGCTGTGACCAGGATCCTGTCTCCCTGCTGGAAGGGCAGGTCCCCCTCTGTCTCCTCTGTGAAGTCATACAGTGCCACAGCCCACTCTTCACGATTAGATTCAGCCTATAGAGATAAAGCAGACATCTTCATGGGTCCACTTCTATCTGAAACCCGAGCAGATTCAGGTTCAAAGCATTAATGAGACACCAGTCTGATATTAGAAGCCTCAGGTTCAGGGTAATTTTAAATGAATGTGCTTTTTTAAATGGATCCGAATTAAACTGTTGAAATCTCGTGGACGAAAATATGATATGGAGAAGAGTTTACTTAGTCGGATTATAAACTGAAAACATTTGCAGTGATCTTGGACCTTGTTAAAAGTGTAGGTTTTTTCTATAAAAGAAAACTTTAAGATGACCCTGGCACTCTTTTAGATTAAAAAGCCTTTATTGTCAGATGACTACTCTCAAAAAATCTAAAAACTATGTGCTATGGTCATCCTAAAGTTATTTTATGGACTATTACAACCCCTATACCATAGAGCACCTTGGATGTACACTTTTCCTTTTAAGATGCACTCTCTTCTATTGGACTTTCTACCTGCAGTGGGCAGATGTTTAGTGTTAGGTTATGTTGAGTAGAAATCTATGGAAACATGATTTTAAAGGTCAGTCTAACAGCATGCACCTAATAAGATCCTTTAGGATCACTGGCAGAAAAGCAGCAGGATCATCATTCATCAAAATATGGAGCAAAACATTTACACAAAATTCAACACAGCATGACATTCACTTCACCTTCTCTATACCAAGGCATTAGAGAGAAGGTATTTGGTATTTGCTCATTAATATTAACATTAATATATTTTTCATGTAATTTGAGGTGCATCAAAGCTTGTGAGTGGTTTATCTACTTGGAATTGTTTGCCATGGTTGAAAGTATTGGCAGTGACAAATTTGTATTATTAGTCAATTATTAGACAAATATTAGTCCGGTGAAATTACATATTATGATTGGATTATAAGAGCAGACTGATTTCTATAAAAAGAGGGAAGAAGTGTTTCCAATCATTATGTTCTTTTGTTAGCAATTTTTTCCTTCAAATAAAAATGTGCAACCATCATTGCTTTGCATCAAAATGGCCTCACATGTGGAAAAATTGCTGCAAAGAATGTAGCAGCTGAAAGAATCACTCAATGGATCATCAGAAACTTTAGGGATAGAGGTTAAACTGCACTGAAGAAGGCTTCAGGATGTCCCAGAGTGTCCAGCAAGTGACAGGACCTTCTCCTCCTGAGAAGTCAGCAGCAGAATCATGTCACCACCTGTGCAGAGCTTACTCAGTATTGTTTGGCAGCAGTGGGTACGAGTGCATCTGCACAGACACTGAGGCAAAGACTTTTGGACAATGGCCTGCCCTGGTGTCAAGAAGAGCAGCTAAGAAGCCACTTCTCTCCAAAAAAAAAACATCAAGGACAGACTTAAATTCTGCAGAAGTACAAGGAGTATGAGTAGACTGGTACAAGTTAATTTCTCAGATAAAGCTCCCTTCCGACTGTTTGGGACATCTGGAAAACAGATTGTCTGAAGAAGAAAAGGTGAACACTACCTGTCCTAAGTCCAGTGAAGCATCCAGTGAAGGGTTGCTTTTCATCCAAGGGAGTGGGCTCTTTTACAATTCTGCCCAAAAACATTGCCATGAATATGTGTTAATGGTATCAAAATGTCCTGCAAGAAAAACTTCTCCCAACGTTCCAGGAGCAATTTAGTGACAATCTGTGCATTTTCCAGCATGACGTCACAAGGCAAAAGCGATAATGAAGTGGCTCAGAGATCCTTCCATTGAAATTCTGGATCCGTGACCAGGCAAATCCCTGGATCTTTCCTGGAAAATCTGTGGTCAATCCTCAAAAGCCAAGTGGACAAGCAGAAGCCCACAAATTGTAAAAAAAAAAAAAAACGCCAAGCACTGATACAGTATTTTTTAAATCTACACCTGCTGTGGTGTTTCATATTTGCCATCTGGCCAGGTCGGACTCAGGTCTAATTTTGTCAGGTCTTTCTTTTTTTAATTAATTCCCTTTGGTTTGAGTACATATTGGATGTAGAAGTGTTAAAAGAAAGTAGGGGAGACCAGGATGGTTGTAAAAAAATCTTGGAGTACTTTTAAGTTAGTGTTTTCAAAATGTGATTCAAACTAGTTACAAGACTAGCTACAAGTCTGCTATTAAAATGACATTTATGACAATAAATCGATTCAAACGAGAAATGTTGCAATTTTCCCATAGGGTTAGTTACATACCCTGGGTTAGTTGTAACATACCCTGGGGTGAGATGTAACATAATGAAATAAGTATTATAAGTGAGTTTAACAGATTATCGCAAAACAAGTAGATGTTTGTTTTGTAGAAAATAAAAAATTTAAGGTGGGTTCCATGCATTTTTAGATGTGGGTGTTGCACTCAAAAAATGCAAGGGTTTCATAAGTCACCACAATGTCCAGTTATGACATTTTCATAAAAAATTGTGAGGTCAAAAAACGAAAAATGCATAGATGAATTGTTCATAATAAGATCTATAAAATAGTTCATTTTCATTGCATGCCAGCTCAAAGTACTTAAATTCCCTACTGCTGAAAAGAGATAATGTGGAAGGTGGGGAAATTATACCTCACTGGCATTGTAAGATGTTTGCGTTTTAAACGAAGCAGCCTTTCCTGAAAAATAAAACACAATATATTAGATGGCCATGCCCATGCAATACATTGCAAAATGCTGTGCACTTTAAATTTACAGTAAAGATTGTCCCAAGTTAGGTATATTCTAGCCCAATTCAGCCAATTATTTCAGTCCACTTTGTGAATTGCAGTTTATGAATGAAAATTAATGGCAGTAAATTTGCACCATGAGTCAGAAAGAAGAGGAACAGCTGTCCTCAAGAGGTGAATCCTCCTGTGCGCTGCAGTGTAATGAATGAAATCAAGGTCACAGTTTTTACCCAGCCCTTTAATGAATCACAAAAAGAAGGGCACATTTTTCACATTCCTGCCATAGAGAGAGCTGCCCACTCATTGAGTCACTGATGAGAAATATTGATGTTGATACTGATCTACCACTTGCTGTTGGTTATATGTAGGCTAGCAATTTACAAATGGCTGGATCAGTGGACAGTTCTAGAGCAAACTGAATGTGCTGCACGTTTTTATAAACTGGAGAGATGTTTATGTACATTGCATATCACTTCTATTTTATTAATGGGGTGTTTCTTCAACATGCCCCAGGAGTTGATTTCTCAAAACAAATATTACCTTTTGTCAGATATAAATCTCGCAAACATTCACGTCACATGTCACATTCCTTTTGTTTTAAAATATGAAAATATACCATGATCTAGAAAACTTTTTAATATTTATTGTGTGATAATGACTCACATACATGTTTTTACAATTATATTGTTCACAATTATATTATAACTGTCACACAGTTTTATATGGCTGTGGTTGTGAAATCATTTCAACATTATTGTCACTAAAAAGGTTTTTTAATCATTGTACTTGTTTGCCAAGGAGGTGTAAGAATCCAAAATAATCAAAGATATTTGATTTATTGTTTTCCTCTTATCAGTGGGGCCGTTTTGGGATTCCTAAAGACAAAGAGATGTTGAGGGCCTGTAGGCCAAATGGTGCCACACCTGTAGTACAGTGGGGGAAGTTTGGTCTCATTGGTCAGTTTGAATGTCTCAGGGTTTCAGTCACATGGTCAAGGGATAGATAAAAGAAGATTGCAACTGTTGCTCTGGCTTTTTCTCTAGCGGTCTCTTCTAGGGGCCTTTGCTCGCTCTCTTTCTCTCTCTCTCTCAGGTAACATTCTATACATGCTGGGTACGATTAATGGTATAAGTTTTTATCATCTCATACATCTATTTTGTAACCATGTTAAGTGTAACCATAACCAGATTTTGTCATTAAATTATTTCAATTATAAATGATTTGCTAACCAGTTTTGATTTGGTATTGACTTTGAAGTGTCACCTATTGCAATACAATATAGTCACATTAAAGCAACTCTCTCCCACATATTTTGCTATTGTAACTGCGCTTATTTCCGTCGTTGGTATAAGTTGCAGTCGGTGGTTATAAAAAAGAAATGTACAGTTTTCTACCATCTTGCTGATAACGTTTCTTTAGTCGTTTGGCAACCCTGCAGTCAGAACCACTGTAGGTGATCCATCCTTACAGAGGCAACAGTCAGTACACAGCATTCCTGAGATGAACATCACGTGTGAACAGTATTTTTATAGTGTGTCATTTCTTCTCAAACTGTGATTTTGCCAAATTATGCAAAAATTTGACATTTTAATGATACCTAAAATGCTAACTATAAATGCCAGCTAGCCTTAAAAACTTGTTCATTTTATTCCTATATTGTTAGCAAAGTAATTTCCATCTCCATCCTTTCCATTACAGAATGCTATTAAATGGAAAATGGCACTGTGGTGGAATTGTTTTGAGAAAAAATTGCTGTGTGTTGCTGGACACCTTTAAGAGAGTGTGTGAAAGGTGTGTTTTGAGGGAGTTTTCATGTTAAAAAGTGCCCATATTTGAAGAAACAGCCTAATACAAATAATTTCACTAGGACTAGTTTCTAAGCATCAAATTCTTTCCATAGAACTTTTACTTTTTTAGGGATCATAATAATAAGGTAATAAATCACATCTTAAATTTCGGTCATTAGAGATATGGGCTCATTTTATGGTAATGTTTTAGTCCTTTTTTTAGATTAGCAACCCACTGTGGCTGCATGCATTCACTGAATGGAAAAAGCTACATCAACACATGATGGTGATTATGATTACTGTACGAGTTGCTTATTTCTTTTATCATCCTGTTTTGTGTTTATGTTCTTTACTTTGCAAAGCTAATTTTTCCAACGATTGCTATAATCTTTGCTGAGTTGTTTAAAAATGTATTCGTATATATGAGCCATGAATGCTCACAGCAGTATCTAGATTGAAATTAAATGACAAAACATTACATGAAATGTGTATAATTTATGGATATATTTTGGGGGGTTCTTACCAGGCAGTGCAAACTTATTTGGAGCAGGTTTCTGCACTGTGGCTTGAGGGAAATCCTCAAGCACTTCCACATAGTTGAGAGGGAAAATGCCAGCATGGCCATTCACTTCCCCACGAGCCCACTCCTCTCCCACGTATTCTTTGAGCTGAATCACATCACCTTCAGAAAATGAGAGCTCATCTCGCTGCTCTCCATCAAAGTCAAACCTTGCAACACACCTTGGGCCTCTGAGGAAACCACAGCGAGATACAATATGACTTATGCGTTATGAAGGTAATCAGATTAATTGACTACTTGTGTTTGTCAGTCTAACATAGCAAAAGATCTGATTTCAAATGAAATGACATGTGAGGATGACTTACCTGACAGGCTCAGGAGATGGTTTGGTTTTCCACTCACTTCTGGATGCTGGTGCAGATGTATCAGGCTTATTCTGGAAATTAATTATTGATAATGGCAGATATTAATCACTTTTATCAGTCCTACACACAGAGTACCGCAAATAGTATACACAATAGGGCCTTTTTTCTTTTTCAAGTTAAAGGAGGTGCTTAAAGAAATGGCTCACCCAAAATGTTGGTAACAGCTGACAGTAGCCATTGACTTCTACAATATTTTTTTTGACTATGGGAGTCAATGGCTTCCATGAACTGTCTGGTAACCAACATTTTTTAAACCACCATCTTTTGTGTTCAACAGAAGAAAGAAACTCATAAAAATTTGGAACAACATAAGGGTGAGTAAATGATGACAGTATTTTCATTCTTGGAACTCAACTATCCATTTAATTTTAATAGATACAATGTTGACCATTAATCTTAGGAAGTCAAACTTAATTATATACTACGGTAATTGTTTGAGACTTTTTTGCAAACCTATAACCTATTTGGGACATGTATATAAACATTTGGACCCACTCTATATTAGGTGGCCTTAACTACTATGTACTAACATTTTAATTAATCATTTGATACAATCCACTTATTGTGTACATACATGTTTTTACATTGTACTTATATTTTAAAAATACCTGCATATAATTACGTAATTCATTTCTGTAGTTATATTTGTAATTACACAGTTGGCATTTCCCTTACACCTAACCCTACCCTTAAACTCACCCACACCACCACCTGTCCCTAACCCTACCCCTTTCCCACCTCAATATCAGCAAAAGTGCTTTGCAATACAATTTAAACACAGTACACAGTATGTACTTATTTTTTGATGCAAGTACATAGTACTTAAGGTCACCAAATATAAAGTGGGGCCAAACATTTTAATTAAATTTGTGTGATTTTGCAATTTTGTAGCTTTAAACATTAAAACAATTGTCACTGAATCATAGCTTATTATCATGAATATTACTTGGATATTGGCTGTTTATTAGTACTTATAAAGTTTATTAAAGCCTAATTCTACATGTTATACATTACTTAATCCTACAGCATGCCTAAACTTAACAACTTCCTTACTAACTATTAATAAGAAAGTTTACTGAGGCAAAAGTCATAGTTAATTGTGAAAACTGGAGATCTTAAAAAATAAAAAATAAAAATAAAATCTATACTGCAGAATGAGCAACAGTTGTCAGGTTAACCTAAATGAATATATATTTGATTTAAAAAATTGTTTACTGTACTGATATTCCATGTACAATATTTACCAGTGTCTTGACGTAGTTAATGGGGAAGAATCCAGTCATGTTTCTGCATGTTCCCATGTACCAATCACTATCCAGCTGTTCTACATTAGACACCACATCTCCAGCCTTTAAAGTCAGCTCTCCCGGGCCCTCTGAAACACAAAAACAACCATGTATGATTATTTTATGAGCTGCTTCACAACTGTGGATCATACATTTCATGATTTATGTATTCACAGATACAAAATTAAACAGTACTGTATGATGTGATTATGCTTTGCATTTTTTTTTAATCACTATGCATAATTATGCTTGCTTGGAAACAAATAACCTTTATTTTCTTACACAGACCACAACTGTCTCACCTGGAGAGAAGTCATATAGGGCTTGGACTTGTAGTGATCCAGTATTTTCCTCCCTGGCACTAAAATAACTGTTTTTCTGTAGAAACACATTAAGAACCAAGATAGCATGCTGACATTACAAGACAGGACAGAAAACTTGTAATGTGTCATGGATAATACACTTACTTACTATTACAACTGATTGAACTTCAGTATTGATTACCTGTGGTGCTGGATTGCTGAATAAATTTGTTAAGGGTGTGATAATCTTCATATGTGTTTTCTGCACTGTTCCCTTAGCGTTTCCTACTTGGCATTCAAAGGTTTTGTTGTCTAATTCTTCAAGTAAGACAAGGACTTCATTTTTCTGTAGGGAATAAAGGATGGAAACACTTACATTTCTAACAACTGAACCTCACTGACAGAACAACACAAACCATTAGCACCTTAAAAAGACAGCACTATGAGTCTAATGTGAATGTATTGACTTTGAGGTCACCTGAAAAGAGAGCTCCCCAGTGTTAGTGCCGTTGTAGTCAAACTCAGCAATGCCGTGGGGGATCTCAAGCTGTGTAAAGAGTGCAGAATTGCATACATTTTTTCAGTTATTCTGTAATATTATTAAAGCTCTATGGAACTTTAATAAAAAAATTGTATTAATATGCAAAAAGAATCCATCTTCCAAACCATGTCTTTTCTTTACCCAGATATACTTTGATAAACCTATAATAATGATTAATATTTTAGAGCGGTTGGGCTATATACGTCACTCCCTGTGTAATAAAACCTGAACCAACATTGCATTGGCTTTTCAGAGGTTGCGTGAACTCAGATTTAGAAAGAATTCAAAAGCTACTCAACAGGCAAGATGTTTAAATGAACTTATAGATAGTTCATTATAATGTTTGACCATATCATACTAGCAATCATTACGTCTAATGTAAAAGTCACAATGAAATCAAAGTTGACAATACTTGTTTTTTATGGAATATATTGCAGTACATATTATAAGTGATTTACCCATGCACATCATTATTGTTTTTATTCATGTGCTCTAGTAATCTAAAATCAAAACAATTTTCCCTCCCATTGGCAACGGCATCTCTTCTTTTTTCTTATGCCAGGACAGCCTGTCACTTACATGAGATCACAACACTTGCAAACCAACAGGATCTAATGATCCAATCAATTTCTGCTAATTCTGACCAAATTAAGTCTCGCACTAGGCACAACATTTGTTCTTGTTCGAGAAGCTGTTTTATTTTTTAACCATTAGAGGGCCAAAACTTAAATAGTGCATCTTTCAATCAAGAAAATAATGCAAGTAAAATAACATCTCACTGTGTATTTGTTGTAAAGACGATGTCCAGGGTTGGGCCTAGGCGGTAGAGCAGGTCCCTTTTTCGAAGCTCTGTGGTTTTGTTGCTGCCATTGATGCTGCTGTTGTTTTGCTGGTACTATTTGTGAAAGTCTCGGATCTGAGGGCCGACGTTGGGAGCCATCTCTTCTTGGAGGGGGTGGTCTTCCCGGGCCTGTTTTAGCTGGTGGGGGGCGTGGAGGCAGAACCTTTCCTCCACTGGGCCTAAAATTTTATATTATTTATTATTATTACTATATTACTTACACAGAATTTTGTGGCACAGTACCAGTAGTATTCACATGTTGTCATCATTGAAACTCTTTATTCACTGGCTCATACTGACAAACCAACTAAGCATAAAAAAGAAAATGCATAAATGCACATTTATAAGGTTGAAAAAGTGATATTAGGACAGCTGTGAATAAATACAGGATTCAGTTACCGTGGCGGTAGAGACACGTCAGATGAGAAACTGAAGGAGTCCTGGTGGGGAAAATCATAACCAAAAAGTTAATTTAGATTATTTATACAGTAAAAATGTGAATACAGAATAAATCATAGAATAAAATAACATTGTTCATGGTTTCACATTTGGAAGGTAGCAGAAGATGTTATATTATTTTATATTTTTTTGAAAGATTAAAAGCAGAAACATTTTTACGCAATTAATGACTTGACCAAAGTATCACAAATGTGTTATTGTGGCAGTAACAGCCTCAGTACTAAACAGGGCTGCGTTTTCCAAAAGCACCGTAAGCTTACGTTGATTGTAGAACAATTGCCATCAATGGTCTCTACGATCAACTTAGGCTTACAATGCTTTTGGGAAACGGAAAAAGGATGTTATTCTTATTCCGAAAGATAGATGTAAAAATTACAGTAACACTTTAAAATAGGGGTGCACTTATATGCATTAACTAATGCAAAGATAATCGTGAGTTAATGTGTGACTCATGAAGAACTAAACCATTTATTAATGATCACTGCTTATTTTGCAGGAAAGGAAAAAGCGTGGCAAAAAAACGCTCCACAACGAGAAGCGGTGACCGGACCCTGAGGAAGATTGTGGAGAAGGACCGATTCCAGTCCTTGGGGGACCTGCGGAAGCAGTGGACTGAGTCTGGAGTAGAAACATCCAGAGCCACCGTGCACAGGCGTAGTCAGGAAATGGGCTACAGGTGCCGCATTCCCCAGGTGAAGACACTTTGGGCTACAGAGAAGCAGCACTGGACTGTTGCTCAGTGGTCCAAAGTACTTTTTTCGGATGAAAGCAATATTTGCATGTCATTCGGAAATCAAGGTGCCAGAGTCTGGAGGAAGACTGGGGAGAAGGAAATGCCAAAATGCCTGAAGTCCAGTGTCAAGTACCCACAGTCAGTGATGGTCTGGGTGCCATGTCAGCTGCTGGTGTTGGTCCACTGTGTTCTTTCAAGGTTAGGGTAAATGCGCTAGCTAGCAGGAGATTTTGGAGCACTTCATGCTTCCATCTGCTGAAAAGCTTTATGGAGATGAAGATTTTGTTTTTCAGCACGACCTGGCACCTGCTCACAGTGCCAAAACCACTGGTAAATGGTTTACTGACCATGGTATTACTGTGCTCAATTGGCCTGCCAACTCTCCTGACCTGAACGCCATAGAGAATCTGTGGGATATTGTGAAGAGAAAGTTGAGAGACGCAAGACCCAACACTCTGGATGAGCTTAAGGCCGCTATCGAAGCATCCTGGGCCTCCATAACACCTCAGCAGTGCCACAGGCTGATTGCCTCCATGCCACGCCGCATTGAAGCAGTCATTTCTGCGAAAGGATTCCCCACCAAGTATTGAGTGCATAACTGAACATAATTATTTGAAGGTTGACTTTTTTTGTATTAAAAATACTTTTCTTTTATTGGTCGGATGAAATATGCTAATTTTTTGCGATAGGAATTTTGGGTTTTCATGAGCTGTATGCCAAAATCATCAGTATTAAACAATAAAACACCTGAAATATTTCAGTTGGTGTGCAATGAATCTAAAATACATGAAAGTTTAATTTTTATCATAACATTATGGAAAATAATGAACTTTTATCACATGCTATTTTTTTGAGCAGGACCTATATATATAAATATTAATTATATTGCTATATATAAATTGCTATTAATTAAATATGATATTAATTCCCTAATAACATATTATATTAACTAATAGTGTACATTTGTATGTTAATTACCACAATGGGTCAAAGCCATGCAGTTCAACTTCCAGTTTTCTGCTTTAATTAATCATTAGCTAACAATTTGCAATAGTATGCTATGACTTTACTTTATTAAAGCAGACAACTGGTTGAAATGCGTGGCCTCAACCATTGTGGTAATTAACATACATATTTACACTATTAGTTAATATAATATGTTATTAGGTAATTAATATCATATTTAATTAATAGCAATATATATAGCAATATAATTTATATATATATATATATATATATATATATATATATATATATATATATATATATATATATATATATATATATATATATATATATAGTTAATATAATATGTTATTATGGAATTAATACAACATGACACATTTAACTATTAACAATTTAATGATTACTTGATCTATTAATCATGTAGAATCTTCATTAGTTGCTGTTGCAGTAATCATTAATAAATTGTTAAGTTCTCCATTAGTCATGAGTCATACATTAACTCATGATTATCTTCATCAGTTAAGCATGAATTAATGCATATTAGTACACCTGTATTGTAAAGTTTTACCAAAATTAAATGGTAAATGGACTGCATTTATATAGCGCTTTCAACAGACCTATGGCCATCTAAAGCGCTTTACATATTGCCTCACATTCCCCCATTCATACACCGACGGCAATGTCAGCCATGCAAGGCGCCATCCAGCTCGTCTTGCTCATGGACACCTCAACACTTGGTCAGGTGGAACCGGGGATTGAACCACCAACCTTCCGGTTTGTAGGCAACCTACATGAATCACTGCCACCCTTTTTTTATTTAAAACAAAAATTACTTAAAAGATTAAATTTACTCAGCAATATTATTTTTAAACTGTTGCTTCATCATGACAATAGCTAACTTGAAGGCGTAAACTGGCCATAGAAGAAGGTCCATTATAGAGTCAATATGTGGCAATGAGAATGTACTGTATGCTCGATTTTGCTTATTATATGCTACATAGCTAGAAGCATCTGTATTCACACATATTTAAAAGGAAAACAAAGAAAAGTCCCTATTGTTCTGATCTGCTCTCTTTGACATCTCTGGTGTCAAAAAGAAAAGATGTTTCAAACCTCACAAATCTTTGCAGATTAAAGAGTCATTAACTGATCTTGAGAGCTCTGCTGACATTTTAGGCAGCATTTGATCCTAATAGCCCTCTGCTTTAGTGCTTGTTGCACAGCTGCGGCTTAGAAAGGCCAGCTGATGCAGGTTCATAAGGTCTTACTTTGCGAGCGGGTTTAGCAGGTGGAGGTGGGCCGCCCACAGGTTTCTGTACAGGTAAAGGAGGAGGAAAATCTTCCATTTCTTCAGGGCCTGAAAAGTACAAATCTATTCACTTATGCAATAATGCATCACCAAATGAGCATATTAGAATGATCTGTGAAGCATCATGAGACATTTATGAGTTTGATTAAACGTGACTGCTTATAATTCAGTTGTCATCACAGAAATAAATTTGATAATATAATATAAACATATATTAGTATATCTGAATAGGGTATAAGCTAAGCATAAGGCAAACTAGATTCAATGGCCAATCAGAATTAACACCGTTTTACATGAAAACCATCCTCAAGAAAACACACACACACACGCGCACACGCACACGCACACGCACACGCACACGCACACGCACACACACACACACACACGCAATTCTTCTATTACTATTAAGTATGTGAATGTAATCATGTTTTTTTGGTTCTTATTAACAATCTGAGAAAAAACATTATTCTATATGGTAACAGACAAGATTTGACATAACAAACGCACCCCTGTATAGTTCTGTTTTACTGTCATTTTGTTCTTTATTCTGTGTTTTGGTTTGCCTGTGCTTATTAGTTTCCATAGCTCCTAATTAATTACACAACTGTTTCTGTTCAGTTCATTTGCTCTCCCTTGTATTTAAGTGCTCATTTTCCTTTGATCATGTCATATTTTCTTCACGTGGTTATGGATTATTTTAGGTCCTGAGTTTTCCTACATGTTTCTGTTGGATTTATTAAAAGTTCTCTGAATCTCTGGCATCATGCGATTACAGCCACACATCTTACTATGATGGAAGGGGTAATATTTGAGATTTAAAAGCTGCAGCAAAGGGTTATGATTATATAAAATATTATGACTGTATAACCTCTTAAATTTTTGTCTTTTCCTTACACAAAGCTATCATATTGTCTTTAGAAGACACAGACTATATCTATCTATCTATCTATCTATCTATCTATCTATCTATCTATCTATCTATCTATCTATCTATCTATCTATCTATCTATCTATCTATCTATCTATCTATCTATCTATCTATCTATCTATCTATCTATCTATCTATCTATCTATCTATCTATCTATCTATACTCAAATATATAATATATAGTAAAACCACTTTAAAATAGCTCCTCACATTTAATTGCAATAGTTATTAATGACTCACTTTTTTCAGTTTTACTGGGGACTCTGATGACTGTAGGTCTCCTGGTCACTCCCTGCATGCTTGACCCCATGTATGTGAATCCCACTTGACGGACAGTTTTAGTGGGAGAGTGGTCTGTGACAGGGATATATTAATTATACACATTAAGTTGTTAAAAGTTTTTTTGCATTGTAATGTGGTGCTTAAAACTTACTTATGGGAGCATCCCCATAGTCATTGCTTAGCATGTTCGCTGTGGGTGTGATGTTAGACAGAAGTGCAGTGGAATTATGGTTGTTGAGGTTCAGCAGGTCTTTGCTGGGCTTGAGTGGTGGGGGAGGTCCTTTCAATACTACTTCCTCATCCTGGGAACCTACATTCTTAACTTTGACCAATGAAGGCCGTGATGGAGGAATGAGGGCCATCCTAAAGGGAGGCTGAGAATCAGACTCATCTCTTGAGGCGAAGGACGGTTTTTTGAAAAGCTGAGGTCTTGGAGCTGGCATCGGTGGTAAATTGACCTCTTCATATAACGGACTCTCCAATTGTGAAAACTCCTCTTCTTTGGGCTTTTTGACAGAGGGTCGGGGGGTAATGGAGGGTTTTGGTGCAACCACAGGTGGTTTGGCGTACGTTTTTCGAGGTCGGGGGAAAGGCACAGTGGTTTCATCATTCTCTGCGTTAGACTGACTTTCAAAGGCCTGGATTTTCGATCGGATGTTGCGGTCGTTGTGGAGGGAGGTCATGTTCTCACTTTGATTCTCTTTAGTTTGGTTCGTCTGCTCACTCTGTATGTTGACAAGATTACTCAGTTCACTTTGAGGTTCAGTGCTGAAGACATCTAAGAGATCCTTTAGATACTCTCCTGAATGGGCATTAGAACTCTCCACAGGGGTTATAGGACAAACTTCCCAGCTGTCTTGCAGTGGTATCAGAGTTTGCACATTGACATAGCTGGTTGGGCAAAGGAGTTTAGTTTTGGAGCGAGGCTGAGGCACCGGGCGTGGGGCTGGGGCTATATCGACGATGGGTTGGGAGTTGGGAGTGGATGTTGGGGACCTTGTTTGAGTTTCTTGCGAAATGGGTTCGCGTTTACAAGGCAGTGATGGCCGAGGTGGTTTTATTGGCTGCTTCGCTGAAACAGTAAAGACCAAACATTGAGTATCATTTTATGGTTCACATTGAATTGTGCACTCCATATCTTGTCAGTATTCACTAACCTCCACTGGGCTGTTGGTTCAGCTGCAGTGACGTGCAGGAATCTGGGCATGGGGCAGTCTCCTCTAGTGAGTCAGTCTGTGTGGCAATAGTTGTTGTGTATAAGCGTCGTGGAGCTGGTGAAGGCTTGGTAACCTGCTCCTGGGTCTTCTCCTTGATCACCTGCTCATAGGATGGTGGGAGCTGAAGCACGAAAGAAGGGAATCACTCAAACGCAAGCATCAAACCAAGCAAACACGTCACGAGTGTGCAGAAAACATACAGTCCTAGAGACCAGAGTAGGGATGCACAATATATCGGCACCATATCTGTATTTAATTTATCAGTATTAGGCGATATTGAATATTTATATACTGTACATTATAATGTTGTGAAATGCACTTGAGCATACAGCACAAACTATTAATTTTATTAGTGTGTTTTTGATTTGCTTATAAACAGTAGTACAGATTTAGAAAATGTTATCAAAATGTATTGGTTATCAGAAATAACATGAAAATAAATGTATTGAATATTGATGCATCTCAAAAATGCCTCTAATATAACAACCTTAAAAATGCCCTTGAATCCTGACTGAATCTTCCTTGTACAATGATGCTATACAGTGCATCCTGAAAGTATTCACAGCACTTCACCTTTTCCACATTTTGTTATGTTACAGCCTTATTCCAAAATTGATTAAATTCATATTTTTTTCTCAATTCTACAAACAACCCCCCATGATGACAACGTGAAAAAAGTTTGTTTGAAATCTTTGCAATTTTTTTTAAATAATAATAATAATAATAATAATAATCACATGTACATAAGTATATACATAGCCTTTGCTCAATACTTTGTTGAAGCACCTTTGGCACCAATAACAGCCACAAGTCTTTTTTGAGCATGATGCTACAAGGTTGGCACACATTTTTAGGGTGTAGTTTCTACCATTCTTCTTTGTAGGACCTCTAATGCTCCATAAGGTTGAATGGGGTGCATGAGTGCACAGTCCTTTTCTCTCCAGAGATGTTCAATCGGGTTCAAGTCTGGGCTCTGGCTGGGTCTCTCAAGGACATTCACAGAGTTGTTCTGTAGCCACTTCCTTTGTTATCTTGGCTGTGTGCTTAGGGTTGCTATCCTGTTGGAAAAGGAACCTTTGCTCCAGTCTGAGGTCCAGAGGGCTCTAGAGCGGGTTTTCATCAAGGATGTCTCTGTACATTGCTGCATTCATCTTTCCCTCTATCCTGACTACTCTCCCAGTCCCTGCCGCTGAAAAACATCCCCACATCATGGTGCTGCCACCACCATGCTTCACTGTACAGATGGTATTGGAGAGATGATGAGCGGTGCCTCCAGACATGACGCTTGCCATTAAGGCCAAAGAGTTCAATCTTTGTTTCATCATACCAGAGTAATTTATTTCTCGTGGTCTGAAAGTCCTTTTGGCAAACTCCAGACGGCCTTTCACTGAGGAATGGCTTCCATATGGCCGCTCTCACCATACAGGCCTGGTTGGTGGAGTGCTGCAGGGATGGATGTTCTTCTGGAAGTTTCTCCTCTCTCCACAGAGAAATTCTGGACCTCTGTCAGAGTGACCATCAGGTTCTTGGTCACCTCCCTGACTAAGGCCCTGCTCCCCTGATCGGTCAGTTTTGTCGGACTGCCAGCTCTAGGAAGAGTCCTGGTGGTTCCAAACTTCATCCATTTATGGATGATGGAGGCCACTGTGATCATTGGGACCTTAAATTCCTTGGACTTCATGGCTGGGTTTGTGCTCTGACATGCACTGTTAACTGTGGGACGTGTGTGCCTTTCCAAATCATGTTCAGTCAACTGAATTTACCACAGGTGGACTCCAATCAAGTTGTAGAAACATCAAGGATATTCAGTGGAAACAGGATGCACCTGCGCTAAATTTTGAGTGTCCTGGCAAAGGCTGTGAATAATTATGAAGGCTACATGTGATTTTTAGCGTTTTTTATTTTCAATAAATTTCCGAAGATTTCAAACAAACTTCTTTTACATTGTCATTATGGGGTATAGTTTGTAGAATTGAGGGAAAAAATAATGAATTTAATCCAAATTGGAATAACGCTGTAACATGACAAAATGCGTAACAAGTGAAGCACTGTGAATACTTTCCGAATGCACTGTATGTGCAGATATCGGCCATTGTTTTAGTACTATTTGTATACTATAATATTAATGAATATCTTTTTATAGCTTATAGCTTTATTTCATTTCAGTTTAAGCAATTTTACTTCAGTTAGTTTTATAGCTTTATTTTCATAGCTTTATACAGCTTTTATAGCTTTATACAGTTTTAGCTTTATTACTAATGTAAGTTTTTCATCCAAAATTTATATTTTGTTTAATTTTATTTCAGCATTGTTTCAATGATCAGAAATGAGTTTCAGTTTTAGTTTGTAATAACAACATTGATGTCACCACAGTGACAGCCGGAAGTCTTAAAGTCAATTCACACTGCACTGACAGATGCAGACCCACGCAGAATTACAGTATGTACTACTCAGACATTCCATGACCCGACAAGTGCCAATTCAATATGTTCAATCAGTGAACACAACAGCCGTTAACAGGGGTAATACCCAGATTTAAAAAAAACTGACAAAGCGTCTGTTGCCGTTTGTCGGTGCCATGTAAATTGGCCTATATACTAACATTTTTAACTTGTTCTACAACGACAGTGGTTTATTGGTTAGTTGGTAATCCATGTGTTAGTCTCTCAAAAACATGGCCATGCATTAAAAAGTAAAAGTAAAGACATGCTGAGTAAACAAAGAGAATCCACACACGTCTGGCACAACTGTTTGTTAATGACAACTGTTGAACTGGATATAGTGCTATAAATCACTGTACCTGAGCAGAGGTCAGAACACTCTCATTCCAGATTGGTTGTGCTGTGAAAGCCGTTGATGAAAATTTGCTAGACGCCCCTGGATACCAAGATTTGGCTGCTAACGCCTCGACTGATAGGATGGTTATCTCTGGACGCCTGAAAACAACAACAGATTCTTCTAAATAGATAGGAATGTATTGTACACAAATTTCAAAGCACAGCTATAGAATTAGGCTTGTGGTTTTATATAAAAACTCATGAGGAGGTTCATATTCTGTGGTCCTAAATCAGCTAGTCACTTTTTATTATGCTGAAGAATTATTTAAAGGAATATTACCAGAAAATTACCTTTAGGCACAAAAGACTACTTATTAAACTACTTATATTTAAAAAAAAACTAATATTCTAAATTGTAACCACATATTTAAATAGCTATAATGGATAATTGTCTGAGGCAACTGTCTTTAGGACAAAAATGCACGAACAGAGCATATGTGTCCGGGTTATTTCCTGTTTGATCACAGGATTGTTTTTCTATGAGTTTTCTGTTCTCTTTGGCCCCATTTACACTGCATGGTTCAAGTGACCCAATTCTAAATTTTTCCTCTCATGTGGCACATCTGCAGATCGGATATGACACGTGAACATGTAAGCAGTAAAAAAGCGGATGAATTCCGATATCCTCAGATCGGATTCAGGCCTCACTCATATGTGGTAATAAATCCGATATGATTCGGATACGTGCATTTGCGTCTGCCATGTAAGCGGACAGATCGGATATTCCCCAGTAAATGCGAGTCGTACGTCATTGAAAAAAGGACAGAGGCGAATGACGTCAACTCAGGTGGACACAAACTGTGATCAAGGGCCAGTGTTGCCAAGTCTGAGGTTTTCATGCAGAATTGGGCGACTTTAACACAGTTTTCAGTTGCAATTGGACAGGTTTTGTTGTGAAAACCTGGCAACCCTGTCAAGTGCTCTCCTCTTTTTCTCCGCCTTACGAGAGAAATGTTTTGCCGACCTTTAAAGATGTGTGGAACAGTGCAGACAGCAAAACATTGTACAATCATTTTGTCTGCGTCCATTGCATATCGCGCTGTTTTACCCTTTCACCGGTTAAGAACGTCTTGGGCTGTTTTGCCAGTGTACAGTGTAAATGCAAATATCGGATACAGGTCACTTTTGGAAAGATGATGTAAGCGGGTCATCAAAAAAAAATCGGATATAGTCACCAAATCGGAATTTTGCATCAAGACCTGCAGTGTAAATGCAGCCTTTGTCTCTTTTCCCCCACGTTTAGTTAGTCCTTTATAGGTTACTCATTGTTTGATTATTGTTTGCACCTGATGGTAATTTGGTTAATTTGGTTGTTCAGTGTATTTAAGCTTTGTGTTTCCTTCATTTCATTGTCAGTTCTCAGTTCTCTTCATGTTTAAGTTGGTTGCTCTGTTCATGGTTATAGTCCTTTGTTCATTGTAAATAAAACTTTTAACTGCTTGTGATTAGATCCTGCAACTGACTTTATTTCACCCAACTGTGACAATATGAGAATGATTAAGTATTATGTGTTTCATATTGAAATAGAAGTTCACACATGTTCTCCAAAATATTGAACCGTGTTAATAATGCAAGAGATGTGAGTTTAAATCAGGCATATTGATAGCCTCTATAACTGTATCTAAATAAAAGTGTTTAAATGGTCAAAATAGTTACAATAAGCTCACCTTCTTTCCCTGGAGCAGTCTGATTGTGAGAGAGCTCTTGCAGAAGCTGGAAGATTTGACAACATTTTATGACACATTTGACCAAGTATAATGTAAAAACCTGACATTAGGACAATATCCTGTAACTATATGAATCTACTATGTATAAAAATAAAATAAACCTAGATTTATGTAACACAACCTACTCACTTCTCTTAAAGGCTGCTTTGATTGAAGAAAGGGTTCCTTGACTAAAAACAGAAAGAAAAAAAAAAATCAGATATTGAAAATTAAAAAAAGCAAGATTCATCTCCATGGACTGTGAGGTATTCTTTACACTTTAGGATTATTTAAAGTCAGCAATCAGCATACATTAACATGACAGAGCAAATGACCAACAAACAACAAAGTAACAACAAAATGACAGTAACAACAAAACATATACACTACCGTTCCAAAGTTTGCCGTCATTCCGATTTATATTGGGGTTGAAAGCCATTTATACTTTCATACAGCAATGATTTATCACATTAAATAAAAAGTGTCAGTAAATTGATTCATCTCAAATAAATGCTGTTCTTTTTTTATTAATCATAGAATTCTAAAAACTTAATCTTGATTTCCACAAAAAGTATTAAGCAGCACAACAGTTTTCAACAGTGATAAGATTTTTTTTCTTTCTTATTCAGCATATTATAATGCTTAGAAAGGTAAATACTTGGCTGAAAATTCAGTTTTGCCATAACATGAATAAATTACAGTTTAAAACATAATAAAAGAGAAAACTGTTATTTTAAATGGTAATAATATTTCATGATATTACAATAATTTGATCAAATTAAAGCTATCTTGGTGAATATGAGACATCTTTCAAAAACTGACCCAAAACCTTTGAACGGTGTAGCATATACAAAATATACATTCAATTACTACTAACTAGCATTTTTAATACCGTAATATATTCAACAGTTAATTCTCACATAATGTTAACTTTTATTGCATTATTACTTCATAAAACTTGTTTTAATTACTCGATGATCCTTTCCCCATGTATATCCTCCTTTAACCATGTCAACAGCACAGTGAAATGGGTCTAACAATAATACTGTACCAGAAAAACGACGGTGTCAACAAGACAAGTAAACAAAAGACAGTTGAACATTCAAACTGCACAAAGCTTTAGCATTGAAAGCAAATGAAGAGACATCAAAGATATGAAGTCATGCGGTTCATACCTTAGATATATGAAGTATTAAAGCAATCCATTACAGCAAATTACACCATCCCTTCCAAAAACTACAGTGTTCATCATTAGTAAAAGCTCTTTGATCATTCATGCTCAAGACTTGCATTCATTTCGTGACTATGTGGACGTTTTAAAGCTGTTGCTTTCTGCATAGCTGAAGTGATGTGTCATAAGAACAGAGTGAGTGTAAGAGAGAGTCAGGCCAGTCCAGCATGCCAGCAGGAGAGGCAGCTTTAGCTCAGTTTTTAAATGAGAACCAGCTGACATTTTAGATTCACACCCTTTATGTCTCTCACTCTACAGGCATCATTAGCTCAGCAAGAAACAAGCACAATTGTTAGTTCTGATTTATGTTTCAGGCCATTTGCCGTTGAACAGTAAATAAAAAAATACAACAAATAAAAAGCTTTCTGGTTTATTAAGACACTGTTAAAAATTGCATTAATTTGTTGCCCTGCAGCTAATTAAAACAACACTATTATGTATTGTCAGCATGCTAGAGTACTTTTAATTTATTGTCCATATGTGGGTGTTTCGTCAGCCACTTTTTAATGTCCTAGGGTTTGATTTTCAATAAAGGGACAGTTCTCCTCAAAATGATCATCATTTACTAGCACTGATGTCATTCAGTGTTGCTAAGACCGTTGGTTTCCCATAGAATCTGACTACTTTTAATTTGTTGGTGCGTAAGTATGGTTTCAATGCTCCAACACTCCTAGACATACAAATTCAGTGGAGTATTCCACCGCTCGATAGAGAAAATATCATTGGGCTGTTTTTGGGCTACTTTTGACAAGCCATTGGGCTACTTTTGTTGCACAGACCTGGCAACCCTGTCATTCCAAACCTGCATAGCTTTCTTTCTTCTGTCGAACATAAAATGTTTTTTAAATGTCTTGAAATTGTTGGAAACTTTTTTATTATTTATTTACTTTTCAAATGCCTTTTATGTATATGTTTTATTGTTATATTCATGTCCCAGATAAAGACTTCTAATCTTAAAATATGAAAATCCACCATCAAAGTATCAATTATTGCATATTACAAACTATGTGATGTAAACAAATAGTAAAATTAGCTTTAACAAGCTAATTCATTTCCACTACAATATAATAAATAATTTGAGATTTGGTGGAAATTAAATTATGGTTAAAAAAGGTACATGATGTTTCAGAACAATGTTCTCCTGTGATGCCTGTTTACATCATTAGAAGACTAGTTAAAATAAATACATTTTATTTTAAGCAAGTTTATTGCCTGAATTTCCACAGGGCCTAAAGTCACCATAAGTTGAATAAACACCCAAAATGCTCATCTCAGAAAAGCGGAAGCTGTAATAGGACGGACCGCATCACTCTATCAATCCAACTTATAAGCACATAATTCAAAGATACCATTAAAGCCTCGAGTGTTTCCATAAAGAGATCTTACCTTATATGTAAGTGTTCTTGTTTATTTCTTTCAGAACAATCTGCAAAACAAAGCACAAATGTGATTGAACTCTGTGTAAATCTACATTTGCTACATTCAGTCTCTAGGCCACAGGCACAGTAGGCAGTGTGACGTTGTCTGGTTGGCTGGTTAAACTGTAGGTTCCTGATAAACCTGTTTTAAAGAGTTTAAGGAGAGCACTGAAGGCTACAACAAAACCACGTTCGGCATTCGTATCACTCAGGTCCAGTCGAGCAGCAGGTTCCTGATTTCAGAGGTAAAGCATGTTCATTTGGTGCCTCCCTTTTAATTTTTGAACACATTTTAAGCATTAATGAACTTTTAACACCTTATTAAAGCTTTACCTTATTAAACAACAACTAGAACAAGACCATGCATATTTGACTACACTACACAAAAGTAGAATCCTTGTTTCTCCTGACAACATCGACCATTCATAGAGATTAGAGAATGTTTAACTTTCCTCAGGTAATGATAGTGAACTCATAAAACATAATGGCTGCTTTGGTAAAGGGGTCTTTGTTGCAGTTGTCTGCTGACCTATCACTGTCCCCAGACACACCTGCTGGGTCCAGTTTCTGCTCTCACTGTGTCTGTGTTAAAGTATGAGAAAGTGAAATAGCCCACCTCATTCAAGATAGCATTTTTTTAAGTAATTTGATTTGAGTTTGTTTTGAAATTACAAAATTTCAAACACTGTATTATTTACATGTATAAAAAATAAAATGATATATAGCTTCAATCTGAAACATTACTTAACAAAGCTATAACTGCAAATAGTCCTACCTGCATGTAGCAGTAAATATAAGCGATTCAGACGGAGTCCCTTCACTTCTGATTCAAATGTGTCTGTGAAGAAGCACAACTCCCGGTAAAAGTGACGTTTCTTTTTCATATGTTGACACAGCCAGCCAGTGTGCAATGCAGGAATGCGGACAATCAGGAAGTATTTCTTCTTTAACATTATAGTCAAATGTTTGTGCCTGGCTATCCTTGAGCGCTTCATTGGTTTAACAAACTACATCCAGCTATAAATATAAACCATAAGCTTTATCTCTGTTACTGCTCCAGGAAGATTATATGCTTTTGGTGCTGATCTAGGACCAGCTTTCACTTTTAAAATAATTTCTGGCATATACAAAAATTGGGCTTGGCATGTACATGTTGAACATGTTGCTGATTGATATAATAAGCAAAGATAAATGACAGATTCCATTCAAATGCAGGTTATGTGTTTTTGAAAGGTTCTAAAAATAGTCTTAACAGGTTCTTAAAAAATGCTATTAAACAAGTATGCAACTAAAATTGTTATGACAGCTTAAGCCTATCTGTCTGTCTGTCTGTCTGTCTGTCTGTCTGTCTGTCTGTCTCTCTCTCTCTCTCTCTCTCTCTATCTATCTATCTATCTATCTATCTATCTATCTATCTATCTATCTATCTATCTATCTATCTATCTATCCATCATTCTGTTCCCTTTGCTGATTTACCTGAGTTCTGTTTGCAATTTAGTTTCTGTGGGTTCTTATTTGATTACATTCAACTGTTGTTCATTTAGTCACCTTGTTATCTCTGTTTATTTAAGCCCTGAGTATCCCCTGTCCATTGTTCTGTCTAAGACGGACGGACGGACGGACAGACAGACAGATAGATTGATAGACAGATAGAGTTATTATTGTTGTTGTTATACTCAAAATATGATTTAATTTTGTTAATATTTAAATTCTCAGTCGCTTTGCACACATCTGCACAACAGTTAGTTCAACCTACACAACATTTAGTCATTTGTGCACATCATAGTAGCTGTTTCTCATTCCTTCCAACAAATTGCAAATGCTTTTGGACATGCATCACTCTCTGCTGTTTTATAACATTATCATTTGCTTATGTCATGTCAGTCAAAATTAACTATACTTGTGAATGCTTAATAGTCATTCCATATAAAATAATAGTCCTCATTTCATTGCTGGAGTCAAAAATGTTGAAATAGTTGTTGAAATCTGTCAAGCAAAATTTGCACATTTTTTAAAATCTTTTTTTCCCCCTTAAAATGTCTCCTGTGTCTCACTGTGATGTAGAAGAAATTATGTGGCCAGACAGATAGGAATGTCTGGATGTGCATGAATAATTACAGTACTATGTATGTTGTATATTCAATTCCAATATGTACTGCAATATTGTTTACACAGTTGTACACAGCTCTACCCAAAGGGAGTTTATGTTTGTTGTAAATAAGGGTAAAAAAATGTATTTAGCAAAATGCTATGAACAAATTAAAATTGCAAAGAACATATGCACACTGTAAAAAAAATTCAGGTCTCCAATTGAAATTTTTCAAGTGACTGATCACATCTAAATTTTTCAGTTGGCCGAACTGAATTTCTGTTAATTAATTTGCATCAGTTTACAGAATTTCAATTCGACCAACTGAAAAATTTAGATGTGATCAGTCACTTGAAAATTTTCAATTGGAGAATTTTTATTTATTTATTTAACAATGCAGTAAAAATGTGAAACATACATATTCACTGTCTTGTACTCAGTTACCTCACTATATGCAGTAATGTGTAACGTTCCTGTATTTTTCAAATGGCTATGCATATAGTATACAGATCCTTCTCAAAAAATTAGCATATTGTGATAAAGTTCATTATTTTCCTTAATGTAATGATAAAAAATTAAGCTTTTATATATTTTAGATTCATTGTACACCAATTGAAATATTTCAGGTCTTTTATTGTTTTAACACTGATGATTTTGGCATACAGCTCATGAAAACCCAAAATTAAAGAAAAGGGAAACTGTAATACCAATGTTCTCAAAAAATTAGCATATCATGAAAAGGTTCTCTAAACGAGCTATTAACCTAATCACCTGAATCAACTAATTAACTATAAACACCTGCAAAAGTTTCCTGAGGCTTTTAAAAACTCCCAGCCTGGTTCATTACTCAAAACCGCAATCAAGACTGCCGACCTGACTGCTGTCCAGAAGGCCATCATTGACACCCTCGAGCAAGAGGCTAAGACACAGAAAGAAATTTCTGAACGAATAGGCTGTTCCCAGAGTGCTGTATCAAGGCACCTCAGTGGGAAGACTGTGGGAAGGAAAAAATGTGGCAAAAAACCCTGCACAACGAGAAGAGGTGACCGGACCCTGAGGAAGATTGTGGAGAAGGACCGATTCCAGACCTTGGGGGACCTGCGGAAGCAGTGGACTGAGTCTGGAGTAGAAACATCCAGACCCACCGTGGGCTACAGGTGCCACATTCCCCAGGTCAAGCCACTTTTGGGCTACAGAGAAGCAGCACTGGACTGTTGCTCAGTGGTCCAAAGTACTTTTTTCGGATGAAAGCAAATTTTGCATGTCATTCGGAAATCAAGGTGCCGGAGTCTGGAGGAAGACTGGGGAGAAGGAAATGCCAAAATGGCTGAAGTCCAGTGTCAAGTACCCACAGTCAGTGATGGTCTGGGTGCCATGTCAGCTGCTGGTGTTGGTCCACTGGGTTTTATCAAGGGCAGGGTCAATGCAGCTAGCTACCAGGAGATTTTGGAGTATTTCATGCTTCCATCTGCTGAAAAGCTTTATGGAGATGAAGATTTTGTTTTTCAGCACGACCTGGCACCTGCTCACAGTGCCGAAACCACTGGTAAATGGTTTACTGATCATGGTATTACTGTGCTCAATTGGCCTGCCAACTAGGGCTGCATAATTAATCGAAATTGAACCGCAATCGCGAACTAGTGAAGCGTTCATAAACCTGTTCAACAAAAGACAATGTTTAATAACATGTTTTACCTCACTTCATATCGTCAGTCGAGTGTTTGTGAGCTGATGTGGCTTCTCATCACAGAATGAGGCAGACGAGGCGTTATTTTATAGTATTCTATACAGTGATGAAGTCTTTGCCAATCAGCACTGCATTATAATATACTTTATTATTATGAAAATACCCTTGACTGCTTGAAGAACTCAAATACACCATATTTGCTGCAGTCGTGTTTATTGTCATCATTTTTAATCAAAGCGTCTCTATCTTCTGTTTACACCGCGTTAGGTTCACATCAGGAATTTCCTGAAAATTAACGTCATTACTTCTCTGAGGTAAATGTGGCGTTTTCCGCTCGAGGGCGCCCTTTGGCTTTCAGTATGAATTAAAAACTTTTGGGTAACAAATAATACAAAAATAATACTTAATACATTTTAAAACTTAATAAACTTAAACAATTATACATTTATAGGACAATCCATGTTTTTCTTCAATGTACTGGAGTTTTTTTCCCCCACAGTGGATGCACAAGAGGTTCATATTTTATATTAAAGACATAGGGCCCTATCTTGCACCCAGCGCAATTGACTTTGTACACCGACGCATGTGTCATTCCTATTTTGCACCCGCGCAAAGCGCGCTTTTCCCTCCACAGAAGCACGTTGCTAAACTAGTGAATAAACTTGCGCTCCCTTGGAGGTTGAGCACAAAAAAGGAGGCGTGTTCCGGCGCAAACAATCCCTAGTGCTATTTTGCTGTTCCATTAAACAATTGCGCCACTGACCAGAAAAAACCTAGTCTAAAGTCAGTGGCACGTTGCGCATTGTTCATTATGCTATTTAAAGGGCGCATGCTTGACCATAATGTATAGCGTGCACAACGCGCATACACTTTGCTCATGAAATCTACACAGATGCAACAGTTATTTTTGCAAATCATAAATTGTTACACTAAAAAAAATAACACATTGTGGTGTTCCACGAAGATGTGAAAAAATAGGCATAAATCTAGCTTACAAATTATTCAGGCTAATTGTAGTAATTAAGGATCAGACCTGTTTGCCCAATAGTGGCAAGACATATATGTATATAAGGACATCTGACAAATTGGTTTGTCCGTCCAGAACCAGGAAAAAAAAATCAACTGAAAAACTGAAAAAACTGTTTAACCGACGCTATTTTGGGTGGGTTTCTCCCATCCCCATACATCACAACTTCTCCGTCTTTCACTCCCTTACGAAAGGAAAATATATTTACCAATATATTACTTGAAATATATTTTAATATATTGTAAATATATGGAATTATATATTGATGGTATTACAAAATATATTATATATTCATGTAATATATTGCAAAATATACAAATGATTGCCGCTTTCAATATATTGCAATATATTGAAAAATATAAATATTAATTCCCATATATGTGAATATATTGCCTAATGTATTGCATGAAATTTTCCAATACTCTGCAATATATTTTTGTTTCGTAAGGGCTGCTCTTACAAGAACATCAGTCTCCTCAGCTGTGAACCGCTCCTGGCGTGCGCCTGGTAAATACGCCATAATAATAGCAATCCATAATGGAACTTGCGCACCTGCTTTTAAAGGGAATGTTGGATGCCGCTCTGATTGGTTTATTCACGTTACGCCCAAACCACACCTATGAATAATGAAAGCTACTTCAGACCAACCCATTTTAGATTTGCGCCGGGCGCAAGAGCCATTTATCCCGCCTGGAAAATAGCAACAGCGCCGAGACCCGCCCACAAAGTTACTTGCGCTTCGCGCTTTGACACTTGCGTTTCAGATCGTTAAAATAGGGCCCGTAGACTTTAAGAAATTGATATCACAGATAAACAACACAGATTTTTATAATGATATATATATTTTATTTTTTTAAAAACTCTTTAGGCTTAGACCTTTCTAATTTGTTTTAGTCATAGGCTGTCTGCATATTAATAGGTAACACAGCAGTTTTTTTGTGTAAAATCCATTTTCTGTAAAATATTACTAAAATAATAATAATAATTAGTATGAGTATTATATTGTTATATTTATTCTGACATACTCTATTTTTTATTTGTAATTATGAAAAAGTTATTGTAATGGTAATATTTCTTATTTGTAAAAATATTTTTAGCAGTAATAATAATCATAATAATAATTATTAGTATTAATATATAAACACAAAATGTTATATACACACACTTTTAAATAAATAAATAACAATAATCGCATTTTAAATCGCAATCGCAATTTTACCCATAATAATCGCAATTATATATTTTCCCAAAATCGTGCAGCCCTACTGCCAACTCTCCTGACCTGAACCCCATAGAGAATCTGTGGGATATTGTGAAGAGAAAGTTGAGAGACGTAAGACCCGACTTTCTGGATGAGCTTAAGGCCGCTATCGAAGCATCCTGGGCCTCCATAACACCTCAGCAGTGCCACAGGCTGATCGCCTCCACACCACGCCGCATTGAAGCAGTCATTTCTGCGAAAGGATTCCCGACCAAGTATTGAGTGCATAACTGAACATAATTATTTGAAGGTTGACTTTTTTTGTATTAAAAACACTTTTCTTTTATTGGTCTGATGAAATATGGTAATTTTTTGAGATATGAATTTTGGGTTTTCATGAGCTGTATGCCAAAATCATCAGTATTAAAACAATAAAAGACCTGAAATATTTCAGTTGGTGTGCAATGAATCTAAAATATATGAAAGTTTAATTTTTATCATGACATTATGGAAAATAATGAACTTTATCACAATATGCTAATTTTTTGAGAACGACCTGTATAGTGCTGTCTTGAGCATGTTCAAGTAGTCAAGATCTGACTTTTTTTGCATTGGAAAAAATGTACAGAGTAAACCAGTAGCATAGCCATCTTTTCAGAAAAGAGGGGGACAGAAATGTCGTAATACCATTTTTTTTTACCGATATAATTTATCGCATCTCTTGCTTTTAATTCGGTAAGATATCAAATACACTGATCAATAACCTCTAATATCTATAATATTTTTCTCCTATTTTTTATGCCAATTTTATGATTGGTGTATGTACTTCAAACAATTGTGCATTAAGCATCCATAGATTTTATGCAATGTAAAAATAATATTAATATTATTTATATTAATAAAAAATGCAGTTACAGTTTTTCTCAGTCGTTTTTTTTTTTTTTTTCAGATCAGAATTGAAATTCTCGAAACTACCAGTTCAATTCTCACATTATTGTTTCACATGTGCACATCAAAAAAGCAGTTTATCATTTCTTTGAACAAGTTGCAAATGTTTTGGTACATCTATGCAAATGATTATGTACAATTCTCTGTTGTTTCCTACATTATCAGTTGCTTATGTCATGTTGATCAAAATGTATTGGGTCTCTGGTCTCTGTTGAAAAGTCTCACCCCCACAACATTTAGGCACAAGCTCATAGCATAGCAAGTCTTTACATGCTAATTGTTGAACAAGTTATCATAATATGTCAAGCATATTTCTATACTTTCTATATTTCTATTAGATTTTTTCCTAAATCTGTTATTCAGTGCTGTCTTCTCATTTCTGTATCTCAATGACATGTTCTGTCAGTAAAATACAGTACAAACAGTAAGAATGTAAATAATAATCTTTTCCATTCTATTGCAATACACTCACACATACACTAAGATGTAACTTACAATTGACAATAATTGTCATGAAAACTTTAGCCATAATTTCTATCAGAACATCCCTCCAGAGTAAACTGTTATATTGATAACATGACTAAACAATTTGACTGTCTTATCCGTACACAATGACACAAGGACTTGTCATTCTGATGGCACAGACATGTTCATTGACGCCAGGGCTGGACTGGTAATCTGGCATACCGGAGATTTTCCTATGGAGCTAAATCAGTCTCAATAAAGATAAATACACTACATTCACATATGCACACACAAGATTCATAAATGCACACAGATGATTCATAAATGCACACACAGGATACACAAATTCACACAAAATTCACAAATGCACACACAAAATTTTAAAAGCACAGAAGATTCACAAATGCACACAAAATTCATAAATGCATACAAAATTCATAAATACACACAACATTCATAAATACACACAAAATTCAGAAATGCAAAGAAAATTTTAAAATGCGCTCAAGATTCAGTAATGCACAGGGCAAGATTCAGAAATGTATTTCTGATGCACACATAAATATACCTTGATTTACAAACTGCTTGCGGTCTGTGAACCTCACTGCATTTGTGCATGAATTTTGAGACTCCCCTGACTTGGCTCAACCAACAAATGCCCTTTTTAAAAAGGGAATAATGAGCAACCAATTAGATATTGCCCTTGTTTAAGCCAATCACAAGATTGCACCCCACGTGAGGGATTGTTAACTTATAAGCCAATCACATGAACACCGTACACATCGCGATATAGCCTTCAGGTGGTGCAGGAGAGCGCGAACACAAGCGTGGGCTAGCGCGGTGGAGGACTTCTTCTGGCAGATGCCTGCCCTGTATTTTCTTTCTCTGAGTTTGTCGCTGTTTGTCAGCTGCCAATGGCAATAGTAACTCACGCGCGCAAAACACAGTTAAAAACTATTTGCTTGTATATCACTATATTAGCTGTTTATTAGAACTCATATAGCACGTAACGCCTTATTATGAGTGACCATATTCTACATCTTTATATACCTGAACAGTAATTAGAAGTTTCACGCAAAAGTCAAAAGTTAATAGAGAGAATTATACCCAAAACTAAAGTGATACACATACGCACATACATAGGCCTACATTATATATATATGTATTATTTCTCCCAGCGCTAGAAGCTCTATTGCCACATATTCCCAATTCGGCAGTGTCCTGATGACATCTTCGAGGCATGACAGCTGAAGACCAGATGGAGGGATTGCTGCAGCATAATGCAGGAGGCAAACAGTTTTCCGGGCACTTCTGTGGACACCGGGGTTGGCGCAGTCAGAAGTCCAAGCCACTCCACGGCTGCAATCAGGCGCGTAGCTATCTTTTCAGGAGTGAGGGGGACAGAAATGTCGTAATACCAATTATTTTTTATTTTTTTGGATCGATATTTATCGCATCTCTTGCTTTTAATTTGGTAAGATATTCAATACACTGCTGAACAATAACCTCTAATATCTATAATATTATTCTCCTATATTGTATGCCAATTTTATGGTTTACTACAAACACTTGTGCATTAAGTCTCCATAGATTTTATGCAAAGTAAAAAAAAAATATATATATATATATTATATATATATATATATATTATATATATATTATATATATATATATATATATATATATATATATATATATATATATATATATATATATATATATATATATATATATATATATTCTGATGTAAACCAGCTGTTCTCTATGTGAATATATAGTAAAGTGTGATTTATTCCTGTGATCAAAGCTGAATTTATCATCATTACTCCAGTCTTCAGTGTCACATGATCCTTCACTAATCATTCTCAGATGAGGATCTGATGATCAACACATATTTATGATTATTATCAGTTGTGTTGCTCATGGGGTTAATATTTTGTGGAAACCATCTGAACATTTGTGGTAAAATTAAAAAAGAGAAATTAATACTTTTATTGATCAGACATGCATTAAATTGATCACAAGTGATATTTTTAATATTATAAAAGATAATTTATTTAATAAATGCAAATAAAAGCTGTCCATTGAACTTTCTATTCCTCAAAGAATCCTGAAAAATAAAATGAATCTTGGTTTCCACAACATTTTTAAAGGACAACTCCGGTGAGAAATGAACCTAGGGGTAATTAACAGATGGCTACCGAGTAGATCGTTCTCTGGGATGCGTTTTCATGAAAATCGAATGTAAAGAGTTTTATCTCTAAAAACAGATTAGCTTATAATGCTTGTCTATGGGGCACAGGGTAGTGAAATTAAATCGCTAGTTAATACCACTAACAAGGCTAAAACTAACCTCACACTAACACAGTAGCATAATGAGGGTCCCAACATGCAAAGCGAAGCATTGAGAACTTTGTAAGAGTACAAACAGTTTAATAAGAAGATACTTTATAAACATAGTGCCTTACGCGTTCGCGGACAGGCGCCATCTTGGAAAACAGTCTCAACGAATCGATCCACGAGCGCTGTTCTAAGTCAGCTGGTCGATAGGAAATAAGTTTGTGTAATGTAATAACATGGACATTTTTATTTTTATTTATTTATTTTCTCTGTTGTGTTCAGTGTTTTCTTCCGGAAACAACGGATCATATGAGATTCCAAGTCACAGTTCATCACTTAGCAGAGCTCTCGTCTCTCGACGAGTCGAGACTGTTTTCCAAGATGGCGCCTGTCCGTGAACGCGAAATGCACTGTCTTTATAAAGTATCTTCTTATTAAACTGTTTGTACTCTTACAAAGTTCTCAAAGTTCTTCGGTTTGCATGTAGGGACCCTCATTATGCTACTGTGTTAGTGTGAGGCTATTTTGAGCCTTGTTAGTGGTATTAACTAGCGATTTAATTTCACTACCCTGTGCCCCATAGACAAGTGTTATAAGCTAATCTGTTTTTAGAAATAAAACTCTTTACATTCGATATTCATGAAAACGCATCCCAGAGAACGATCTACCCTGCAACCATCTTTTAATTACACCTAGGTTCATTTCTCACCGGAGTTGACCGGAGCAGCACAACTGTTTTCAACATTCAAAAATGTTTCTTGATTATAAAATCCTCATATGAGTATGATTAGTGAAGGATCATGTGACACTGAAGACTGGAGTTATGATAAAATCAGTTTTGATCACAGGAATAAATTACTATATATTCACATAGGAAAAAGGCTGTTTTAATTTGTAATAATATTTCACAATATTACTATTTAACTATTTTTGATTAAATAAATGCAGACGTGGTGAGCAGAAGGTACTTAACATTAAAAAAGCTGCATTATTTATGTGATACTTTATTTTCAATAAATAGCCTACATTGAGATGGCTTGAAAAACACACATAAAGCATTGTTGCAACCGTCTGATTGTCGTCGTCACGTTTCAGCTCATAACGATTGTTTTCCTTCAGCTGCAGCTCCAGCGCGACAGTAAGTTTCTACGAATCCGCTTTTGGACTTTCAGTGAGAGTGCCCTCCTCATATTTAGATGCGAATAAAATGACAGGTCGTGCATAGATTATTAATCAACTGAGGTTGCTGAGGAAGCTGTCTTTAGCGTCCCTGTTAACTTGCCCGCCGCCGCGCAGGGTAACGCCGGTTCGAATCCCGCTCGGAGCGACTAGGATCGGTGAGACCCAGTAAAAGTGCAGGGGACGAAAATACATTTTATTAAATGTATTTTTATTCGCTTTTCGCGTTTTTACACTCGATGGGACTGTGTCGAATGTGAAGAGGAGGATTGCTTGAGGCTGCTATATGACGATGGAGGATCACTCTCTAGCCCCTTTCACACTGCACGTCGGACCCGCAATATTCCCGGAACATTGCCGGGTCGCCTTCTGTGTGAAAGAAACCACGTCCCGGAATTGATTACCGAATTCAACCCGGGTCGGGAACCTAGTAACATTGCGGTATATGTATCAGACTCGCCAAGGAAGCGGAAAAGAGAATTAAGACGGCAACGCAACGGGCAAATCAACAAGACAAAATAAATATTGGAGTGGCCTTTCCAAGATGGAAAGAGCTCATGAGGAGCAACGATTTTAAAAAGAACGCCGACGTTGCCTGCTTTCTTCTCGACAGGTAATATTAATTCAGCCTATTTGTGTATATTGGAAGTTTTATTGTTGCTTGGCTAATTATATCATGGTGTGCTGTGCATAACACTAGAACGACGTCTAGGATAGTTTTCCTCAATAATGCGTCAATGATGAAAAAGTATTGTTTACCTTATAACATAAATCTGTGTTCTTTGACGGATAACATGAGATTAATATTTTAATTGCATTATAATTTGTTTGCCTTACGCTAGTGATGTCGTACAATATACAGAATAACGATAGCACTGATAAAAGTTACTTTACTAAGATTAGCTTGTATTCATCTGGGAACCTGATAGCTGATGTTAGCAATGAAATGGTAAAAAAATAACAAAAATGTAAAACTATTATTCATTTTACATAGATTAATTTGATCATAGATCATTTGGCAAATTAAATAACTGCAAATTATAATAGTTTTCAAAAGTAACCTCATCACTTGAAGCGACATTCACCGAAGAGGTCGAACTGGAAGCCATGACTAAATCGGCCACCGTAGGAGTTGAAACGAAATCGAAATTGAGAGAAATAGAAACTATTATTCACTGAATGGTCATATATCTTTTCACCACTAGTTGGGGGAAAATATCACACAGTGTAGCTTTAATGATATCTGATCATTGAATATATCATTGATCTCATTATGAGATGCATGTTAATACCAGGTGTAAATCTGTCTCTGCTTACTGCTTGCTATCGGATCACCAGTTGCATAAACATAGCCACTATGTTAAGGCTGTGTCTTAAGAAACAACTAGCAATTATTGAAGTAGCAATAAGTCTTACGTTTTGGATTCAAATTAGACCTATGTAAGTATCTCATTTTTATGTAACTGACTTTAAAACGTTATGACCAGCCTTAAAGGGGTACTTCAGCGCTGGGAAGATGAATCTGTATTTAAACTGGGTCATCAATGCAGTAGAAATGTGAAATTATTTTTGAATTTGGTGTCTTCTAGACTGAGAAAAGACAGAAAATGTATTTTTGTCCCATGGGGATGAAAGACTACAATTCCCAGAATGCTTCGCTGCCCTGTGAGGCCATTCCCAACACCACCAACTTCATTACTGTGACTGAGTTGGAGAAGACACTACAATTAAAAACTGAACGGGTCTGTTCAATATAATGAGCGAGTCACCGCGCGAGTATCACAGCAATGAGCACTAACTGCAGGAGTGATGAGAGCTGAGGTAATCGCGACTACATTCGCGGCATACATTCACAACGCGAGTTCAGTCTGGCACGCGTTTCAGTTCATGCCTTTGCAAGCTTAACTTTCATAGAAATGAATTTGAGAAGTTAAAAGACTTACATTGCTCACCATAGCTCCGTTTAAATGATCCTGTCTGCAAGCTGAGCTCTCCCTGCCAGCTGAGTGTTATCTCCCCATCCCCCATGCGCAGATTCAAAACATGCGGAAATGGCTCCCTCTGCTGGCTGTAGTCTTTAGCCTCTGGGCAAACATTCCTCCTATGATGCAAAAATCGTCATTTTGCATCATAGGAGGAATTTTTCCAGAAATAAAATGCATAAATCTCTTGTCTCAGGGAGATATGAGGGGGGAAAGCACAATAATTTGAATATTCTCCAGGGTTTCTACTGATACAAAGCCATATGCTAATCGCTGAAGTAACCCTTTAAAGAAAAACAATTAGATGACTAAAATGTAATTATCAAGTGTTTTATGTAACTGCCCATAAGTGTAAACAGAGCTTTTGGGAGAAATAAAAAGCTTGGGAGTTTGTGGAGGAAAAAAGAAAGCTATCATTCTGAAATGTATGACACTTTGAAACATCAAAGTGATTTCCATTCTCAGCTGAAAACACATGACTCATGAGACGTTCATTTTGTGAATACAGATCTGTGTTTAGACAAGTTGGAAGGCATTATGAACAGACTATGGGATACATTTTTGCTGAGCTGACAGAGTTTCTCTGTGTGTAAAGCCTGTCTAAGCAGGCCAACACTTTCACACATTGTACTGAGACAAAACCTTTTTACACTGACCTAAAATCCGACTGCAGCAAACAGCACAGGTTAGAAGCTAAATCCACTTTGACATCTCTTTCAAAATCATAGAGAAAACAGACTAGCACACCTTAAGCAGTGGTTCTCAAACTTTTTTGGCCACGACCCCCTTTAAACCTAAAAAAATATAAAAATCAGGAGAGCAGCGAGTGTACATTATGGTCCAGTGATGATGTATAGAGCATTGAAGCCACTTTGTCCAATATATAATCAACAATATATAATGTCCAGTACAATATATAGTCCAATATATAGTCCAGTTGTTTCTGTGAATGGAGATTAATTTGCTTCTCTTTTCTGTAGCTTTCAGAAGTCAGTGAAAATTTACCAAATTTTTCTTGTCAAAATTCAAAATAATTCTGTACTATTTGTACAGACAATTTCAAAGTTCTTTCCCATTTTAAATGTGTTGTTTTTGTCGGCATTCAAGCTGAAAACCAATGCTGCCATCTGGTCTTTTTGCCATTTAGTGGGCGTAACCACAGTCATTCAGGCTGACTGTGACGTCACATGCATACCCTCTAAACATGTGTAGGCAGATAAACAAACTATAAATGAACTTCACCATAGTCATATGTCTTCAACGTCACCACCACTAAGCTTCTGACAACTCTTTCAGTCTTTGCTTATTTCCCTTAAAGTCGAGTTATAATGGCCATCAATCAGGAACTGATGTCTTTTACGGTCAATACAATGAAAGTCAGTGGGTTCCAGTTGTTTGGACCCTAACTTATTAAAATAATTACATAGGCCTACAGGTTTTGAACGATATAAGGGTGAATAATAATTTTTTGGGGATCTATCCCTTTAATCCCTTTAAAACTGTCAAATATTTTTGCCATAGATATAATTTATATACATAACACACACAAATATTTATATTACTTGTAAATGAAAATGTTTTTGTAATACATAAATATTAAATGAAAGATCATACTGACGCATAAAAGTCCAACGCTATCTCATGATGACCAATTCTGAGAGAAGCCAGCGGGCAAAAGCACAGATGTCAGTCCTCTAAATGTGAAAAGCCACTGACACAGCAGCCGATGAGGTCACTAAACATGTCAAAGTAAGAGTCACACTGCACTCTATCTCACAGAACATTCCCAAAAGACAAAACAAGCAAATGCATGCTCCGATGAGACAATTTGTCAATCCAACACGGATAAGTTGTAAAAACCATAAATGCATGCTTTTGTACCCACTATATTATTTACTGCACTTTACCCATATTTAACCAAGTAGCCTAAGTTGGTTTAATGATTATCTTTGAGCTACAACAAGGCATACAAAACATTAAAACAATATGTAAACCTGCAGTCAAATTAAATATGGGCCCAACTTCCCTTTTAGAAAAACAGGTCACAATCAAAAATTTATCAACAACTTCAAACCGCAAGGCATAAGATGATCGTTTGGAGAAACAGATTAGATTTATTGTGTTCATGTTTGTATTTGTTAAAGAAAACAGGTAAAACTCCTGTATGATAGTTCACATCTCTGAAAAACACACAGTAGTAGTGGTCCTGAATAATTGTCTGGCTATCACCAGAGCAAGCTCAATCTTTTAAAGGGGTGATGTATTGAGAAATCAACTTTCTTGAGCTTTTGATGTACAGCTCTGAAAAAAATTAAGAGTTTATTCTCTTATTTTTTTCAGAGCTGTATGAATGGTCATGGTAATATAAGAATATCCTGTAAGTTTCTGAGCTGAAAACTTCCTTGTTAGTCAAAGAAAAGCTTTTATAGACACCACCAGGCCCAGAAAACGATCGTGTGCCGCATCTTGACATCATCGTGTGTCGAAACACCGCCTCTACAGAATAATCCACTTGTTAAGTTGTGACATAAGGAACACCGTTTCTGGGTCCAAGCCTCAACTCATTTCACTTGAAAAATGCCATCGATGGCCATTTAATGAGCGCTAATTATTCATATTAAACATCAAACATTTTAAAAGTTAAACATTTTAAATACTTACAGTCTACACAACAGTGTCTGTGCTCACAACGTCACAGACATTAATATCTTAACGATTTATAAAATATGAATCACTGTCTGATCATCTGGAATTTTGGTATAAAGATAAAAGTTATGGTTATAATTTTTTTTATAGTATTACACCACATTGTGTATGTATATTAGCTCTGTTTGTTGTTTTTCTTGTGGTATGAGATAGAGCGTTTGGACCTGGAAGCGCTGCCGCGTGACTTCAGACTTAACAACCGGATAAGCATGTGTAGTTCAGTAGCCCTGCCCACTGACTCATGGAGCTGTTTGGATCACGCTAGCCAGCAGCAATAAAACATGCCAAAGAAGAGAGCAAGATATTGCAGGACTTTGCGCTATTCCTGGTTGTGGAAGAACACAGTTGCTGCATATAAGCTTCCTTCAGATCTCAATATTAGGAATGTGTAATACTTTGTTTCTTTTTAATGAAGTTCCAGCTCACGTGGGGAAGACATTATACATGTGTTTGCTTCATTTAACTGCGGAATCGTTTGTTAACAAGTCTCAGGTTGCACTAGATTTGCAGACACAATGCTGTGCCTTCTATATTGGATCTGGCAGGAATGGTGCAACACACTTATGTGAGTAAAGCATCTTTTTTATATGTAATAGTAGTCCCGGTGCTATGTGTTTTTCACAGAGGGGGACAGGGCTAGCCAGACCCACATCAAGATGTTTGCTCTGGAAACTCACCATTGACAGCTCAATCCGAGGGGCGGGATAGACGGTTGTCTTTCAAACTCCCTCTGCACTGCGTGCACGCAATTGGCTATCGCTACAACCAACCAGAGCAACGAAGGTGAAGCAGAGCTCGTTGACAGATTAAACTTTCGACGTATCCGGACGACAAAACTCAAAACACATCTTGTCAAGAATAAGATCAAGAATAACTTCAGTGCCGCTCTTTGTTATTTTCTCAGAGAAAAGCTTAACTCCAAGTCAAAGCTGATTCAAAAGACCACCGTTCGCCAGTTTCTGTGTTTACTAGAAGCACGCGCAACTCGGCTGTCATTATATTAAGCCCCGCCCACTGACTCTATACACAATGTGATTGGCGCGACCAGAGTTTAGCGTTTACAGCTCAGACGTGTATTGAGAGTTGCTGGACGACACTCGCTGCAAATTAGATTTGCTGCCGCTAGGGTGTGTCTAGATTTCTAGGCTAGGACAGGGCCGCATTTGCAGCAGATATATGCTGCCCATCATAAATCTGAGCACACGAAAGACAGTGTTGGAGGAGAACACCGGAAATGTGACAGAATGAACAATATTCATCTGTATTTGCAATACACGAGCCGTGGTTCAGCTGCGCAAGACAAACGCTGCCAGTGTGAATGAACAATGGGCGCTGCCTGACGCTCTCCATACGCACTGCTTCCGCCCTGCCAACGCACTGCTTGCGCGTGCAGTGTGAAGCCGGCGTTACACAAGTTTTATTTGGAGCCACCATATCAAAAAAACACTCAACCAATCAAATTCAAGGGCCAGTACTAACATTATGTAATGTGCGTAACTATTGTACAATTAAAGCATTTAAAGAACATGGGACTTTCCTGGCAGGTGCTGCCCAATGCAGACAGTAGATAATGCTGCTGGAACATGTTGAAACTGTAGCATTGCACCATGGCTACACTACAATGTATATCCAGGTGAAATGGCTTAAACAAGAAAAAATGGGATGGGTTGGGACTTGATTTTGTCCTTAGGGAAATTATTGGATCGTTGGATAGTTGTTTTTTGCTATTGCTATGATCTCATGTGAGTGAACGGATGTTCCACACACACATGGGTGAACACATCATCAGAGAAGAGAACAAATGTCATTGCAAGAGAAGTTATTTTGGTTTAAAGGCACAATATTTAAGATTTTTGGATTAAAATACCCACCACTAGAACAGTGTTATATATTGTGTTGACCTGTGTCCTAACATTATCCCAAATGTTTCCAAGAATATTTAAATCCAGAGAAATAAGCACTTTTAAACAGGATGCAGAACGTGTCCATGCTTGCTTATCAATGATATCACACCCGCATGATACCCTTGATTTCCACTTTAATTTATTACGTTTTAATAGAACAGACACACAACTATTTGGGAACAACTATTTGGGAGCATTTATAGACTAATTATTGTAAAAATATTAGGGCTCCACAATTTGGGGAAAAAATATATTTGCGATTATTCTGGGTAAAATTGCGATTGCAATTTAAAACGCGATTATTGTTATTATAATTATTTTCCAAATGAAAAGTGTGTGTATATAACATTTGTGTTTATATATTAATATGACTAATAATAATAATTATGATTATTATTACTGCTAAAATATTTTATATAAGAAATAAGAAATATTACCATTAGAATAACATTTTCATAATTACAAATAAAAAATAGAGTATATCAGAATAAATATAACAATTTAATAATACTAATACTAATTATACTTAATAATTATTATTATTTTTGTAATATTTTACAGAAAACGTATTTTACAAAAAAAATAAATGCTGGGTTACCTGTTAATATGCGGACAGCCTATGACTAAAAAACATTAGAAAGGTCTAAGCCTAAGGAGTTATTGTAAAAAATAAAACAACATTTAAAAAAAAAGAAGATATTATTATAAAAATCTGTGTTGTTTATCTGTGATATCAATTTCTTAAAGGTTCACTATGCAACTTTTCATCCACTGGAGGACGCCTATTCTAAACGGCTCGCGAGTACCGGAACTTTTATTATTATTTCCGCTTTTTCCGGTCAGGTAAAAACAGCTATTTTTATCATATCAGATACATTTAAGGGGTCAAGGGCTTCGGCCATCCGTCCACTCTATTCCCTGAACTGAAATGAAGTAGTGGGCTGTACTTTCCACACGATTGACATCAGGTTCAAGTACGCCAGGTTGGCTGGTGGTTATGTTGCCCGGATACCGCCTCCCATGGCCGAGACTGGTATTACGATACCTGTCGGGCCGGGGCTATTAATGCTACCGCTAATTAAGGTTGATATCTTCTGCAGCACTTTAACTTGACATTTTTTTAATGACATCATTGCCCTTATTTCTTCTCATTCTTTTGATGCGTGTAGGTCATTTTTTTGGATATTTTTACCTCAATTTTTACACAGAGCACCTTTAAAGTCTATGTCTTTAATATGAAATATGAACCTCTTGTGCATCCACTGTGGGAGAAAGAAACTCCTGTACATTGAAGAAAAACATGGATTGTCCTATACATTTATAATTTTTTAAGTTTGTTAAGTTTTAAAATGTATTAAAGGGTTAATGACTCAACCCAATGTCGTTCCACACCCGTAAGACCTCTGTTCATCCTCGGAACACAGTTTAAGATATTTTAGATTTAGTCCGAGGGCTTTCTGTCCTTTGAATGTAAGTGCATGCCCACTTGCTGTCCACGTCCAGAAGGTAATGAAAACATCATCAAAGTAGTCCATATGTGACATCAGTTGGTTAGTTAGACTCTTTTGAAGAGTCGACAATACATTTTGGTCCAAAAAAAACAAAAACGAATTTATTCAGCATTAATGAAAGAAATTTCATTTTTGGGTGAACTTACCCTGTAAGCATTATTTTCTTATTATTTATTTCCCAATTTTTTTTAATTCATACTGAAAGCCAGAGGGCGTCCTCGAGCGGAAAAGTTACATTTACCTCAGAGAAGTAATGACGTTAGAGGAAATCCCCTGATTTGAAGCTAACGCTGTGTAAACAGAAGATAGAAACACTTTGATTAAACATGACGACAATAAACATGACTGCAGCAAAATATGGCGTATTTGAGTTCTTCAAGCAGTCAAGGGGTTATTTTCATAATAATAAAGTATATTATAATGCAGTGCTGATTGGCATAGACTTCATCACTGTATAAAATACTATGAAATAACACATCGTCTGCCTCACTCTGTGATGAGAAGCCACTTCAGCTCACAAACACTTGACTGACGATATGAAGTAAGATAAAACATGTTATTAAACATTGTCTTTTGTTGAACAGGTTTATGAACGCTTCACTAATTTGTAAAGATGTTTGACTCATGTTGCTTTTTCAAATGCACGTTAAAGCAACTCAAACTCGCAGTCTTTCAGACGGAGCAGCGTTTACTCCTGATGCCGTTCTTCGCTACTGGGCATTTATTTAAATTAAAATCGCAGCCTTAAAGCTTTCATAATCGCACACAAGCCAAATCGCGATTGCGGTTCGATTTCGATTAATCGTGCAGCCCTAATAAATATATTGTATAAACTAATTATTGTTCAGTAATACAGCATTTTCTCCATCATACAATATGTTTTAAATGCATGCCATTTACCAACACAAGTCATCCAACAATTATTAATATGATATCATAATATCAATCTAGCTGAATGCAGTGTGCAAAAAGTGTATCATAGCAGCCGCGGAGCGAGAGTAACAGTATAACATAATTTTCAACACACTCAAATGTTTTCTAATATGATAAAACTGCGCTGCGTTACCCCACATACGCATGACCAGAAGAAGCAGAAGCGGTCATCTGCGGCATAATAAAAACTCTGCTGCTGTCACCATGTGTCACGCTCATCTCTCATTAGCAATCGCTTTAGCGTTTAGCTCCCATAGCACTCGGTTCTGCTCTGCTTCATACTACAGTGACATTAATAATCTCATCCATGAACATGATTTCTTCCTGAGTCCCATCCGGATTCTTTTCCACCAGCTGTGGTAAAGAGTACAAATCCCAAGATTCTGCACTCAGTCTCGGCATCATCAAGCTACGCCTTTGTTTTGAATAGGTGACCTCTAATGGTGAAAAACTACATAATGTGCCTTTAAGGCAAGCGCAAATTAATAATAATATTATATATATATATATATATATATATATATATATATATATATATATATATATATATATATATATATATATATATATATAATGATGTGCACCGATAAACCATTCATAATAAATACTGCATATTCCATAAAAACATTTTTATGGTGATTTTATGGTGATGTTGAGTAGATGAGATCAGGGATAGTTTACTATTCATGCACGATAGTGATTACTAGCACAATTACTATTCATGATAGCCTTTGGGCACTCGGTATAAGGACATGTACCCACTGACACCAATTTCATAGTTTTCTCTATGACCGAAACAATGTTTTAAGGTTCAAAACTCTGTGAATTTTCCTACCACATGACCAAAATCATATGAAAGACTGAAGAACATATGTGGGACAGTTTAATACGTTGAGTATGCCGACTGTCCAGACGCACATATGACGCTGCACAGGTGGTATTTTTTCAAACAGGCTGCAGCAAGCACAACTGCTGTCTCATGTTTCCTCAGTTGTGTCACCTGTTGTGTGTCAACATAGGGGAAAGCTGTAACCTGCTGTTTTTCCTACTTACAGCTGACTCACCAATACTCCGAGACTAATGCTGAGGAGAGCAAGAGGAACTTTCCACAGATCAGTTTTTACTTTTTTGATAATGTTCAATGTTCTTAACAAATACTAAATAATAATAATTGAAAAATATTAAAACATCAATAAAGTGACATGTAACCCATTAATAAAACCAACGGGTTTTTTTCATAATTCACCATGGTTTTTTTTACATTTTTGTATAGTGTGTACCAGAGGTAGGCCTACATGTTTGAGTGCAATTCCTTTCAATTTCTCACAGAATGTGTTTGCCTTTGCCTATCACTATATGGGTCAATTGGAGAAAAATAAATAATGTGATAAATATTTATTAATATGGTCAAATCTTGCATTCACTTTTTTGAGGGAATTATTGGTGGTTTTATTCAATTTATCAATTTATTTCACACATGCAGGAGACAATTTTTATATTTTCTGGTGTATTTAACTACTAAAAGGACCTGTTTGAAAATTAAAGAAATTGTATAAAAAACTAAAAGAGCTAAGTTGATACAGCCTAGCCTATAGCCTAAGCAAATGACCAAAATATGGAAAGAGGACTATCGGGGGATTTTGATATTTCTTGATTTTATTATGTTTCATGTAGCATATAGGCTATCTGAGTGTTGACAAAAAGACAGAGACAAAGCAAAAACACTAAAAAAAAGTTTTTAACAATTGTTAAGATTTATCTATTGCTCATCCCAGATTAATAATTTGGACTATTTTCAGAAATAATGCGATTTTGAGATTTTTTTTTAGTACGATACCTCAAGAGTCACTGAACCGTGCATGTTCATTTCAGAAAGAGGCAAAAATTGCGTTGTGAAACTAAAGCAATACTCACAAACCAATCACAGAGCCATATAGATTAATGTTAGTAATTGTAAAAAAATGTGTCCTACCTGTTGAATCTCTTCTCCTCAGGCTCGTAATAGAAACATTTGGAAAATCTTCATTTCCACCATCATTACGGGCTTCAGCCATTATAGGTTATATTAACGATAGGCTGTCCGTGTTTAAATCCAGACTTTTAATGTGCGTGAATTAAACAAAGCTGAGAATATATTTGAATACTCTGAACAAACCAACCGTATGTTCTGTTTGATAAAAAGTCAGTTGTAGGCTACTAATAGCTTGAGTTACCGCAGATCTGTGTGTTAAACGCGAACTGATGAACTAAACACTCCGCTTGACTCGGGCATCATGACAGACAGATGAGTGTGCTGTGCATGCGCGTCTGTACATGCTGTTCAGCAGAGGGCGGAAAAGACTGCAGAATATAGGGCAAAAATCATCTCCTCGACAGGCTATTAGACACTCGCATTGACCTATTATGTTCGTTATGATTTTATCATGTCCATGTAATAAACTAAACTTTAGTTTGAAAATGCAAAATAATAATAATAATAATTCATAGACTATTAATACAAAGTTTCATAGGCTATATAACGTTTCATTTGGTGAGTTAATATTCATAATATCATAATTATAATAAATAGTCTAATCAAAAAAATAAAACACTTATAAGATTAAACAAAGAAATAATAAAACACTTTAAATAAGATTCACTTGGCTATTTTTACTGCAAATTTTTCGTTTTTGGTGCTTGAAGAAATGGAAATTTGGGAAAGTTGGATTTGGAGCATAAGATTATTTTGGAGTTGATTCCCCTGGACTGGAGTGTCTTGCACCTATGTATTGCATCAAAACTTTCTGGACTTTGAACCTTGATTTTTGGTCCTCTTTATCTTTTTGAAATATCTTATTGTCTTTTTTTCTAATCAGTTTTATTATGCTGTAGTCTTGTTTTATATATAAATCTGAGCTTTTTGTGTTCCTTTTTATGTCTTGTCATATTTGTATTATAATGAGAATTCAATAAAAAATATTGTTTTTATTTCTTTACCTGCATATCATGTGACTATCATGTGTTTTTCATTACATCAATTTCTAAATGATTTATACCAGACATTTATAATATACAGAAAATTAAAGAAAAGGGAAACTGTAATACCAATTACTCTCAAAAAAATAGCATATCATGAAAAGGTTCTTTAAACGAGCTATTAACCTAATCACCTGAATCAACTAATTAACTATAAACACCTGCAACAGATTCCTGAGGCTTTTACAAACTCCCAGCCTGGTTCATTCCTCAAAACCGCAATCATGGGTAAGACTGCCGACCTGACTGCTGTCCAGAAGGCCATCATTGACACCCTCAAGCGAGAGGGTAAGACACAGAAATACATTTCTGAACGAATAGGCTGTTCCCAGAGTGCTGTATCAAGGCACCTCAGTGGGAGGTCTATGGGAAGGAAAAAGTGTGGCAAAAAACGCTGCACAACGAGAAGAGGTGACCGGACCCTGAGGAAGATTGTGGAGAAGGACCGATTCCAGACTCCGGAAGCAGTGGACTGAGTCTGGAGTAGAAACATCCAGAGCCACCGTGCACAGGCGTGTGCAGGAAATGGGCTACAGGTGCCGCATTCCCCAGGTCAAGCCACTTTGGGCTACAGAGAAGCAGCACTGGACTGTTGCTCAGTGGTCCAAAGTACTTTTTTCGGATGAAAGCAAATTTTGCATGTCATTCGGTAATCAAGGTTCCAGAGTGTGGAGGAAGACTGGGGAGAAGGAAATGCCAAAATGCCTGAAGTCCAGTGTCAAGTACCCACAGTCAGTGATGGTCTGGGTGCCATGTCAGCTGCTGGTGTTGGTCCACTGTGTTTTATCAAGGGCAGGGTCAATGCAGCTAGCTATCAGGAGATTTTGGAGCACTTCATGCTTCCATCTGCTGAAAAGCTTTATGGAGATGAAGATTTTGTTTTTCAGCACGACCTGGCACCTGCTCACAGTGCCAAAACCTGGTAAATGGTTTACTGACCATGGTATAACTGTGCTCAATTGGCCTGCCAACTCTCCTGACCTGAACCCCATAGAGAATCTGTGGGATATTGTGAAGAGAAAGTTGAGAGACACAAGACCCAACACTCTGGATGAGCTTAAGGCCGCTATCGAAGCCTCCTGGGCCTCCATAACACCTCAGCAGTGCCACAGGCTGATTGCCTCCATGCCACGCCGCATTGAAGCAGTCATTTCTGCAAAAGGATTCCCGACCAAGTATTGAGTGCATAACTGAACATAATTATTTGAAGGTTGACTTTTTTTTGTATTAAAACACTTTTCTTTTATTGGTCGGATGAAATATGCTAATTTTTGGGGTTTTCATGAGCTGTATGCCAAAATCATCAGTGTTAAAACAATCAAAGACCTGAAATATTTCAGTAGGTGTGCAATGAATCTAAAATATATGAAAGTTTAATTTTTATCATTACATTATGAAAATGATGAACTTTATCACAATATGCTAATTTTTTTTAGAAGGACCTGTATATGAGTTCAGTTTTTGGAGTTCAGCAATCTTTTATTTTTCACTAATGAGCATTTGTGTGATTAATGAACATTTTGCAGCATGGATGCTTTTGCGATTAGCTTAATAGGCCTATATGCTAACGTGAAAAATGTCCGAAATGCAAGAAAACGATATCTCTTGATTTGTATGTATTCTTTGTGTTAAAGTGCCAAGCGATTATTATCATAAAACTATGGTAGATCACGTGATGTTTTTTGTTTTTTTTTAAGAAAAAAAAGGAGAATTATTATTATTAGAGGACTACATTTAGAAAAGGTTTATTCATTTATGTGCATGATTCTCTCTATTTGCATGCCACTGTTTGAGCCACAATAGTAAATGTGGAAAGGTCGTGTGACAGAATACTTTTTGGACCTGTTTCTTGTTGAGCAAGACTGTTGAGTTGACTCTCTCCATCTACTTGTCATCGTTTGAGGCGGCGCTATGTGGCATGATGGATCATCTAAAAAATATGGTAAGTTCAGTAACCCAATTTTTATTACAAAATATACATGCATTTCATTTCAATACATCAGAAAATGATACAGCATGGTTGGCTGTTAATCTTCTCTGTTTATTTCTGTACATTACCCCCGCCATGCCACTGTTTGAGCCACTACTGTGATGAAAGAAGAGCAACGTACAATCAAAAAAGGTAACCCCATTGCTGCCTAGAATGAAAAATTGAATTAACCTTGCCATAGTGAAATAAGAAGAGTTCAGTACATGGACATCACTTACCGTGAGTCTTAAACACCATTGCCTGCCTCCTCCTTTATATGTGACTGGTAAATCTCATGCATGAAAAACACCACGGAAAAACAAGTGATTCTCAACATAACACCGAATATGGCGCAATCGATGTCGATCATTTATGTATGCCCCCAACATTTGCATATGTCCGAACATGTTAATTGTCAAGAGGAACTAAGCCTCATAGACAGTAAAAGAAATGGACCGAGCGTTCCCATTGACGTCTACGGCGAAAGAATGAAGTCAACCTAGGGGCACTCACTTCCTGATGGCTGAGCGAACTGCGCAGGCTCAGACTGAGCTTGACGACGTAGATGTGACGTGAGCCTCCTGTCTGACAGCTGTGAGTCTTCTAGTAGATGTGGAAAGCGAAAGCTGAATCACGTTGTTTAAATATTTTCTCCCGTTGCTTTTGGCTCACTATGGGCTTCTCCCCATTCTTCCCCCTTGACTTTATCAGACTAGTCTCCAGGACATGTCTCCACGTCCCCCCGATTGTCTCATAGACAGTAAAAGATTGCCTGCGAGCGTCTCTTCAGGTCTATACGGTAATTTCTCAACTGTGCGACAGGGTCGCGTTGGTTATGACGCAATCGTTAGCCTATTTTTATAAAAACAGCTGCTGCGGGGCGATAGTGTAAGATACAAGGTAATGGAGCCTTTTATACATTGTCATGTTTCTTTAGAAATAAACAATGGACAAATGGAGTCTTTAAACGTCTCAGATGTAAAGTTATTCACTGTCAAAGTGACTCAAAAATGAATGGGAGTCAATGGGATGCTAACAGCAGGTGATGGCTTGGTTAGCAATGGCAGCCCCTAGGGGTGGAACGCTTTCCGAGCGCTAGATTACCCCCTTGCTAAGCCTGCAGCACTCCTCTCAGAAACTGAAGCCTCCACGCCTCGATCGCCCCCCGGTGACCGGTCCAAGTATAGCGCCACTTCTGTGTTTTATAATGAACACGAGGCAAACTAAACAATAAAATTACACTTCAAATATTTTCCCCCCAAAGTTAGTTTGTCATTGAAGGCAGTTATCATCATGATGATTTCAAGTGTTCGTTTTTATAAATAAGTTTAGTTTTACTTATTTATTTGATGCTTTAAAAACGGTGGGTGTGACATCAAGATTGACACCTGAGATTGACGGCTTCTCTGAGTGAAGTTGTCACGGAGGCACTAACATACTTTTTTGGGGATTTTTGGGAGCAGATTTCAGTAATTTAAATCCCCCAATCAGAGGTTTTTTTTTTCTTTTTTTCTTTTTCTCTTTTTCCTCACTTTATTTATAGGTTTCTCCACATATTACAGAATATTCCAGAACACAGTTGTACAATTGAACATGTGTAGAAAAATACAAAGAAAAAGGGTAAGATCAGAAGATGGGTTGGGAGCCAGGGCACACTCAATATAAAGGGAACAATTATTGACCCCAAATAGGAACATAGCCTACAGCCATACCCAACAAAGTACCAAATATAACTGTAATATGAACAATAAAAACGACCCCCCCCCCCAAAAAAAAAAAAAAAAAATAATAATAATAATAATAAATTAAAATAAAAAATAAAATAAAAATTAAATTAAAAATAAGAAGAAAAAGAAAAGAAACAACACGTGCCAACCAAAGTAAAAGTTCAAACACATTAATCAATTATAAGTGTTGTTACAGGAACGGTGCCATCCTATTACAGAGTACAATTACTAACCATTTTCCAGCATGCAAGGGGTATATGTTTCCATGTATGCAAGAAGAGAACCCCACATTTTATAAAAGTTCTTGGAAGAGCCCCTCAGTGAATGTCTGATTTTCTCCAATTTAATAAAGTGAAAAACGTCTTTAATCCACAAGGAGTGAGTAGGTGGAGCAGATGATTTCCAATGCAGTAAAATCTGACGTCTGGCCAGGAGGGACACAAAGGCCACAAAATCCGCCTTGTACCCTGAACAGTGAGTGTACCAAACAGTGCTGTTATAGCCACAGGTTCAATAGTTGTCTCAACTACATCTGACATTGTCTCAAATATATTAGTCCAATATCCAAATAGGGTTGGGCAGAACCAAAACATATGTGCTAGGGTTGCAGGAGCCTGACGACAACGGTCACAGATAGGATCAATGTCAGAGTAAATTTTAGAGAGTTTGACCTTAGTCCAATGAGTACGATGAAGTATTTTGCATTGGATCCAACCATGTTTGGCACACACAGATGAGGAATGCACCCTGTATAAAATACTCTCCCATAGTTCATCTGAAATATCCTCTAACAAGTCTTCCTCCCACTGTGTTTTTATAGACGACAATGAGCTTCTATGTAGGGAACCTATTTTGTCATAAAAAAAAAAGAAATCATCCCTTTCCCAATGGATATCGGTTCAAGGAATAAATCTATGGGAGTAGAAGTGGGAAGACTGGGAAATTGTGGGTGCATATTACGGATAAAACTACGAGCTTGCAAGTATCGAAAAAAATTGTTTCTGGGCAATAGAAACTTATCCACCAGCTGTTGAAAGGATGCGAAAACATCATCTATGTATAAATCTTTGAACATTGATAGACCATATGTTGCCCACTGGGAAAAAGTCTTGTCCATCATTGATGGTGAGAAAGCAAAGTTTGACGCTATAGGGGCAGACATAGAAAATGTTTGTAGTCCATAATACAGCCTAAACTGTCTCCAGATTCGCAATGCAGTTTTTACAATTACATTTTTTGTATAGGGAGAAAATGAACTGTTAATAGGAGAATATAACAGGGCAGTTAATGTAGTAGGAATGCATGAAGTTGCCTCCATGGCATGCCACATGGGTGAGCTCTGAGATTGGGCCTGGTTTAACCAGTATTGAAAAACCCTGAAATTAGGAGCCCAGTAATAGTGTCTAAAGTTGGGTAAGCCCATGCCCCCAAGAGATTTGGGTTGTTGAAGAAGTGTTTTGCTAACTCTGGCAGTTTTTTTATTCCAAATAAACTCAGAGACTAACCTATCTAGTCTCTGAAAAAACGATAGAGGGATAAAAATGGGAATGCACTGAAACAAATACATGAATTTTGGGAGGGTATTCATTTTTACAGAATTAATTCTTCCAGGTAAGGATATAGGAAGTACTGACCATCGTTCAAAGTCTTTTTGAACTTGAAGCAATAGTTTATCAAAATTAAGTTTAAAAAGATCTTGAAATCTATTGGTTATACAGACCCCAAGATATTTAAAATTGCACTGTGCAATTTTGAATGGTAAAGTATGCAAAGGGTATTTTTTGGCCACTGAATTCAATGGGAAAAATTCGCTTTTACCTAAATTTAGCTTGTAACCGGAAATAAACCCAAATAATTTTAAATTGTTAACAACCGCCGATACTGACACAGAAAAATCTGAGATATAGAGAAGGAGATCATCTGCGTACAATGAGACCTTCTGCTCAATACCTAATCTTGTTATTCCTTTTATTAATGGGTCACATTTTAAAGCTACGGAAAGAGGCTCAATGGCGATAGCAAAAAGAAGTGGGCTTAAAGGGCATCCTTGACGGGTGGAACGGTAAAGATTAAAGTATTCTGAGTGAGTATTGTTAGTTCTAACTGATGCTTGGGGAGCGGAATATAGCAACTTCACCCATGAAATAAAATTCTCACCAAAACCAAATTTCTTTAATGTGTAGAAAAGATACCCCCATTCTACCTGGTCAAATGCCTTCTCAGCATCTAATGATAGGACGGCTTCAGGGATCGAAGGGGGTGAGGAACTATAAACAACATTACATAATCGCCTAATATTAAAAAAGGAATGTCTACCCTTAATAAAGCCAGTCTGGTCTGAAGATATGATTGATGGCAATATAGTTTCCAGACGCATCGCCAATAGTTTGGATAAAAGTTTAAAATCAACATTAAGTAAACTAATAGGACGATATGAAGAGCAGTCCAAAGGATCTTTTTCTCTTTTTAGAATCAGGGAGATTGAGGCCTGATTAAGGGTTTGAGGAAGTTTTGATAAATTAAATGATTCATTGTACATGTCTAATAGTATGGGGGCCAATTTGTTCAAAAACTTCTTATAAAATTCTACTGGATACCCATCCGGCCCAGGACATTTGCCACTCTGCATAGAAGAAGCAGCTTTGGCAAGTTCATCTACAGTGATGGGTACTTCCAGCTGATCAACTAAATTAGAATCAACTGTAGGGATATTGAGGGTACTAATAAAATTATCAAAGTCAGAGAGGTTAGCAGATTGCTCTGATGCATAAAGGGAAGTATAATAATCTTTAAAATGATTGTTAATTAATATGGGATCTGTTGTTGTCCCTGAAGGTGTTTTAATCTGGGGAATAAGGTGGGAGATTGATTCTTGCCGCAGTTGGAGACCCAACAGTCGACCCGCTTTATCTCCGGCTTCATAATACCTAGACCTAGTTCTGAGCAGTAAATTCTCTACATAACTTGTTGAGAGTATATAGAACTCTGCCTGTAAAGATTGGCGTTCTTTATAAATGTCTGGAGATGGGGTGAAAGCATATATATTATCTAATTTAGTTATTTTCTGCGTTATCTCAGAGCGCCTCTTTTTGTTTAACCTTGCCTTATGGCAAGTGTATGAAATAATTTCCCCCCTAAGAAATGCCTTCAGAGCCTCCCAGAAAAGAGATGCAGATATCTCTGGACTGCTATTTGTGGATATGAAAAAATCTATTCGATTAGAGACAAATTCCACAAATCTTTGTTCTGATAACATGCGGGTGTTGAATCGCCACGGTGGGCGCGTACCATTGAGCCCCTCTACGTAAATATTCATGGTAACTGGTGCATGGTCCGATATTACAATAGCATTATAATTGCATGATTCCACTGATTGTATAAGTCTATTATCTATTAAAAAATAATCAATGCGTGTGAATGTTTGGTGAACATGGGAAAAGAAAGAAAATGCTTTACCGTGTGGACTAAAGAAACGCCATGGGTCAGAAACGGCAAACTCTTCCATAAACAACTGAATTACTCGAGCAGATTTTGAGGGTGAATTACGTCTGGGAGAAGAACGATCAAGGTCAGGGTTAAGCCAACAGTTAAAGTCCCCTCCCAAGATAACATAATGTGAAGAAGTGTCTGGCAATGAGGAAAATAAACGTCTAAAGAATTTGTCATCATCCCAATTAGGGGCGTAAATGTTAACAAAAAGAAGTGCAGTGTTACCAATTTTCCCTGAGATGATGACAAATCTGCCATTTGGATCTGTTTTAACATCTAAACATACGAAGGGAACTGATTTATGTATAAGGATTGCTGTCCCTCTGGCTTTACCCTGGAATGTGGAATGATAAACTTGGCCTACCCATCTTCTTTTTAGTAGCTGATGGTCTTTAGTTCTGAGATGAGTTTCTTGGAGATAAACAATTTGTGCCCCCAAATGATGAAGATGATGTAGCACCTTACTACGTTTCACTGGTTCATTTACCCCTTTGCAGTTCCAACTAACAAACCTTAAGTTGTTACCTCCTAATCTGCACTCTTTCTTAGACTGTGACATGTTTAAAATGAATTTATTGGATCAAGTATACAAGCAATGTTGATAGTATATATATATATACACAATACAAATCTGGCAAAACACTGTAGGTGGCACAACAACAAAAAAAGAAGAAAGAAAGAAAGAAAGAAAGAAAGAAAGAAAGAAAGAAAGAAAAGAAAAGAAAGAAAAAATGAGAAAGCATCTCCCCAAACGAGACACAGATACAACCCTTTAACATTAACCATCATACTCTGTCATCATCATACGCCAACTAACTGAACTCGCGTAATGTTGCTTCGGAAAAGGTAACAGTATTTAAGATATAAACAGAAAATATCAGTAAACAAAACAGCAGTTATGAAATTGTATCTCGTCCCATACATCAGCATAGGATAGTTCAATAGGATAGTCGATGGGACATGTTGCTCCGTTAGGCTGTACGTTAACTCTTAACGGTACACTTTGCAGACATGAGTTCTCAATAATGAAGGGCCAGCCAAAATCATAAATAAACATAATAATGTCCATCCATGTTGCTCAGATCAATATTTGCCCCATCTGAAAATTATGTATCGTTACCTGAGGCATCCTTCACGTTTCCGCGAGCGAAGTTTAGTGCAGCAGATGGTTCCGTAAACTTGTGTGAAACTCCGTCAGGCAACGTGATCCTCAGCACCGCAGGGAAGAGCAAGCCAAACTTTACTCCAGGACATGAATGGAGAACGCGTTTAACATCTCTGAATGAAGCCCGCTTCTTAGCCACCGCAGTAGTATAGTCCGCGAAAATAGATAGCCTCTTTCCATTGTAATGGAGAGGGGAGAGATCTGCAGCCCTTTCAAGGATCTCAGTGCGCACATGAAAGTAATGCACTCTGATGACAAGAGGGCGCGGAGGTTCTCCTTTTTTCGGTTTTTCACGGAGTGTACGGTGTGCGCGATCCAGCAAGGGTTTATCCTGAAGCTGCAAAATCTCCTGCAAAAGTTGGGCCACATATTCAGAAGGGCGCAAGCCTTCGGGAAGACCCACCAGACGAAGATTGTTTCTCCTAGAACGCCCCTCCAAATCTTCGCACTTAGCATCAAGATGAGTCACTCGATCACTGAGCGACGTTATCAGATTCTCAAGTTCCGATAGGCGATCGCTATGATCAGACGTAGATCGCTCCAGTTCTTTTATGGTGCTAGTATTGGCTTCAACCATCTGTTGCAAAGGTTCCAACCAGCCTTTAACGTCTGAACGCACTGTAGCAATCTCGGAACGTAAGTCAGTAGATAGTAAGTCAATTTTCTGACAAATCTCATTCTTGATAGAGTCCAACATTGTCTGAAGACAAGTGATAGTCCCAGGTGAATCATCCGCGGGGCACACACTCACCGTGGACCCGTTAGCGTCTCCTGAACAGAGCGGGGCTTTATTGCGGCCTCCTTTACCCGCGTCGCCTTTTGACCGAGACGACGACGACATATTTACACTTATAATCGATTTAGGAATGGTATCAGCGTTTAGGAAGCTAGTTTTGAGTCACGTAACAACAAAGAAAGTGATTGTGCTGTTAAGTATTAGTAAATCTGAAACCTTCTCCGGGAGCGATCGAAAACGCGTCTTACATTCTCAACGCGCGACAGCGCCCCCACCCCAATCAGAGCTTTTCTGTGAAAAGAACACATATACTATCCGGTGTTTTACCTAAACATGTACAATCTGGCAACCAAATGCATGCGAGCTCTCGTGCGTGCGGCGCTGATGATCTGAAAGCACCAATAAACAAGTAAGCTGCATTTGAGCAATCTCCATTTGAGATGTTCTGCTTAAAGTGTTATTCAGTCAGTCTGTTTTCTGTCAGGACTCACGAGCCGCTTTACTGAACTGCTGTGAGCTGCTGAAATAAGCCAATAAGAGCAGAGCTCAACATTAATATTCATGACTCTTCCAAATAAGGCAAAAACAGAGCATTACATACTAGGGGCCATTTCTAGGGTTGTAAATAAACCTGTAAAACTGTATCTGGACATTTTTTGCCCTTAAATAAGCCACATACCCTCTATGTAGATATCAGTGAACAATTTAACATGTTGTTTCAACTCATTCTATGGCACCAGTGTCTTACTAGGGCCTTGTTGTATAATTAGCTGGTTCAGGTGTGTTTATTTGGGGCTGAAATCAAACTCTGCAGGACAGCGGCCCTCCAGGACCGAGATCACTGACTTAAAGGGTTAGTTCACCCAAAAAATAAATACTCATACTCACCCTTGTGTCATTCCAAACCTTTATTCATCTTCAGAACACAAATTTATTTTAATAAAAAATCAGAGAGCTCTCTGATTATTTTTCTCTCAAAAATAATGACTTTATTCAACAATTTATTTCATGTGTAACCCCTTCTGTTCGGACCATGACTCGAACCCAGGTCAGCTGGCATGAGAGTCGGACGCTCTAACAAGGAGGCTAAAGGCTGCAACCTCTGGTGTCAAAAGCTAGAGCATCTCTTGGGATGAGAGGAGTGATGTTTTACTCGCACAGCAACTACTAGCTGGCCTCTGTTAAATGTGCCAGTGTCCTTTGCTGTTGAGGTAATGTAACAGCAGCTCACCATTGGGCAACTCTTGCATCGGAATCAAATGCATTGTGGTGCTCACATGAACAGCGTTGGCCAATGGTAAGCTCGCGTTTTTAGCGCCTTAAAATCGCTTGCACTGTATTTACTGTCAAATTTGTAGGAGACTGGCACAGACGAGAACAGATTGTTTAATAAAGTCGATATTTAGTTGTTGTTTTTTTGTGCACAAAAAGTATTCTTGTTGAACCACTGGTCACATTGACCATTTAAAACGATGTTTTAACTACCTTTTTGGGACTTGAAAGAGGCCACTGAATTGCTGTCAATGGGTGCACTTACATGCACGTTCTTAAGCCGATTATGCCTAATAAGCCGACAATGAACATGGTCATGTAAAGGCGGTAACCCGTTTTCTTTTATTGAAGTAAGCTCATAAACGGCGTAAGAATAAACTAGTCGGGACAGGTCGTTGACTTACCCTGATTTCGCACTGCATGTAAACGCATTAACCTGCTTTCTGACGGCTTATTGAAGTGCGCATGTGTTATAGATGACAAAAATGCAAACTAAGAGCAGATTTTAACGCATCCAGACAGAGCGAGCTAGCTTTTTGCATGAAATAAGGACATATATCACAAACGCAGACTTTTTTAAGACCCAGAAAATTGTAAAGATGTGTTCTCTTCTCATGCAGCAGAAGTAGAAGAGGTTCAGTCATAACGCTGCATCTGTAACTGCATGAGGGATAATATGAGCTGTAAATCTCCAGCTGACACTGTGGATGCTTTATTTAACATCACAAAACTGAAGTAACATTTGAAAAACTAAATCAGATACAATCATTATTATTTTTACGTGACAAGGAAATAACCCGGTTTATTAATAAAGTCATGTAAATGTGGTTTACCTGCATTGTCAGTTTACTGGTTTGCATGTAAACGCAGGCAATGTTGTCCAGGGGAGGGCTCCAAGCTCGGAATTTGGCCCGAACTGAGTACTCCCCTTGTGTATGTAAGTTGCAACAACAACTTACAGCAACAACAGTGATTTTGTCTTAAAATCACGCGCATATGATACGCTCTTTATGTGTTGTGTGCAAAGGAGGAACATTTAGGCAAGGATCTAGACATAAGTGGTATTTATTAAGCAAAAACAAATCACTTAAGCACAGAAGAACCACAGTGTCACGTAACGTGGTTGTATACTCATACAGTGAGGAAGATTTCAGGGAATAAACTTTAATAACAAAACCCAAGAGATAACCACTTGTTCAAACTTACTCAGACAACACACTGACTCTGACAAAGACAGACAACAAAATGACAGAAAACTCAAGTAGACTGATGAAACAAAAGACTTTCTTTAAGACCGTTCATAACTTTTTATAAAATTAGTGACAAAAAGTTAGATTGGCCTAATTTGATACTGAAAAGTAAGACTGAATGCCCTTTGACTAATTGCTAGTGGGTCACACAAGAACTTAAGACACTGTCTTAACATAATGCCTACATTTGTGCAAACGTCACAGGTAAATATGACTAATGATTACAACTCAGAAAAATTAGGTCACATGGGACTGAACCAAAAACACAATGAAACATAGGAGAAAGACCAAACATGTAACAGTTTGCCCACTCTCAGGAACCTTGTGCTGTAAATAGTCCAACTGAGCAGGGATGGCGGGGGCTCTGAATGAGGGTGTGGAACAAAGGAAAAATAAAGAGTCCTGGGCAAAAACGGTCCAGGGGGCATTGGAAGGTGGGAGAAGCCAGGGAGGAGCCAGGAGTGGAAGGGGCCGGATGTAGAGCCAGAGGTCAGCTAGAGATCCCAGGGAAGAGTCAAAGGCTGGAGGAGCCATGGTAATGACAACTTGATGGAAGAAAACATCCTGACAGAAAACTGACAGAGATGAAGCCATTGAAGATGGGAGGTATTCCTGAAAGCAGGTTATGTGACATACCCTGGCATGTTAAGTTATGTTCAGAGAGTGAGTTGCACCCGGAAAGTTACCTCCGTTTTTGGAACCAAAAGTTGCTTATTCTTAAACTCCTTAAAAAGGAGAAGGACACTGAAAGAAACTCTGGGTTTAGCAAAGAAAACCTGCTCCCAACCAGGGGAGTATTCCAGAAAGCAGGTTATGTTACATACATGGGTATGTTTAAGAATAAGCAATTTTCGGTTTCAAAAACAGAGGTAACTTTCATTGTGCAATTAGTCATAGCAACTCACTCTCTGAACATAACTTACTCTTAAACATGCCAGGGTATGTCACATAGCCTGCTTTCTGGAATACCTCCCTGTTTGGGAGCAGGTTTTCTTTGCTAAACCCAGAGTTTCTTTCAGTGTCCTTCTCCTAGAGGGACAGAGACCAGATTATTTTTCTTATCCCACTGGAGATAATTTTCAAAATAAGAAAAATGCACTTAAATTAGTTCCACTTGTCATTTTTCTTATTTAGAAAATGCATCTTGATTTAAGCATCTTTAGATATTTTACTGGAAACAAGACAAAAATACAAAGTAAGAAAAGCATTCTTTGCAGTGCGGGTACATTCATTTATTGTGCATATTTCCATCATGAGGACACCATCAAAGTGACAAAAATTGCATGCCCTTTTATACAGGATTCTCACATTCACTTGATAAACCCAGATGTAACCTAAAAATTAGATTTTTATTAAGGATTTACCAGTGGTTGGACCTATTAATAACATATATATTTCCGTTATCACACTTTCGGAAAATGGATTACTGTATGAAATGGAAGGATGTCAGATGGATGGTAGTCCGAGATATATGCCGTAACCACCACCACCAAAGCTGTAAAATAAACACACATTATTCACAATTTATATGGTCATTTTTATTTCCTACAAATACTTTATTCTTTTTCCTGTTGTATTTTAATATTCTTCCTCTATCTCCTCTTCATCTGTCAATGGTGCTGGTGTTTTGCAAGCCTTTACCTTCTTGCTGTTGGCTGGCCTAAGTAGAAGTCAAATGTTAATTTCATTACCCTAATTAATAAATGTAACGGATGGAATCAGAGAACATTTAATTATGTGAAAAGAGCATTAGACTATATGGGAAAAGCTGCTGCACATTGAAATGGCCACTATTTAATGTCAAATATTTGTAAAGTCATTTACATTTCTTTATTTTTTTTAAATGTAAAACATTGTATGCTTAAACTGTTGTTTATGTTTTTTTACTTCATTGTTAGCTGCTGCCACATTTTTTTTTTCTTTTTTTTTTTTTTTAGATTTGGGATACCATAAAAATTTAAGGGTTAGTTCACCCAAAAATGAAATGTATGTTATTAATGACTCACCCTAATGTCGTTCCACACCCGTAAGACCTCCGTTCATCTTCTGAACAGTTTAAGATATTTTATATTTAGTCCGAGAGCGTATGTGTATTCACACCCCTTACGCAACAAAAATATATTTCTCAATATATTAGTTGACAATATATTTCTCAATATATTAGTTGACAATATATTTCATGTGTCTCCATATATTGTGAAATTTACATGGTAATATATCATATGATATATTATATAATAATATATTATATATGCAAGTTATATATTGCAATATATGGGAAAATACTGCAATTATTGCCGTTTTCATATATTGAATAAATACATATCATTATACTATTCAATATATTGCTATGTAGATTGAAATATATCCTACAATATATGAAATTATATATTGGAAGTCATTGTATATATATGTAAATATATATGTAAAATTATATGAGATAATATACCTCAATGTACTGGATAATATAATCAGATTTATATGGGAACATACGTCTTAAATATATTGATTTATATTACATAGTATATAATTATCATATATATTGTATACATGGTAAATATGAAATAATCTAATGTACACTGTCTGTCATATATTTTAAAATATAACAGATTAAAATATAATATAGAAATTAGGGCCGCGACTCGATTAAACAAAATAATCTAATTAATTAGAGGCTTTGTAATTAATTAATCGCATTTTAATTGCATATAAATATTTGACCTGAGAACAATGAGAAGTAATTTTTCACATGTATTTTTAGTATACCATTGAATAATGACTGAATACATAAGCTTAATCAACAAAATATTGTTTATTTATTTCAGTCCAGCAGACCAGTGCATGTTTGCCAGTTTAGCAAAAGCATTTTTGTGATATTTGAGGCTCAATGTGCTGCGGTGATACGCGAATTCCTTGTTGGATAGCTTGCTCACAACCGTGCTCTTGACGACGCTTCCATTCTTTCGTTTTTAAAACAAAATTTCCCATCCACGGGGCCAAGCAAAGCAGTCTCATCAGCTTCTTCGTTCCATAGCTTCATTCATGTTCACATGGTTCGTTGTTGTCGTGACTCCGGAGCGCTAGTTGGTGTTCCAGTATAATTGGTCCGTCGAAACTCATTCACTGAAAAACGTTCCGCGGTGCAAAAATAAGTGTGGTAAAAAAATTTTTTTTTTTTTTTGCGTAATTAATTAACGCGTTAAAGTCACGTAATGAACGCGTTAAAGTCACGTAATTAATTAATCTTAATTAACGCGTTAAAGTCCCGGCCCTAATAGAAATATTTTCTAAATATAGAACATATATTGAATGTCATGCACCATCATATTTTCTAAATATAGAACATATATTGAATGTCATGCACCATCTGATTTGGGCTATTGTTAATCAACCTCTGTAAACATATGCAGGAGCTTGCTTAACTCACAAAAAATACTTTGTTTCAATAAACATACATTAAATAATTTTTTTTGTTTTGTTTGTATATCAATGTATTTTAATATATGAATCAATATATAGCAATAGGTTGTCCATCCATATATTGCTATATATTTTCAAATATATGAGGAAGTTTCTGATACATTGAAATATATTTTCTAATGTATTGCAATATAAATTCTAGTATATTGCAATATATTTTTGTTTCGTAAGGGACTATAATGTCCATGTCCAGAGAGGGAATAAAAACATCATCAATGTAGTCCATTTGTGACATCAGTTAGTTAGTTAGAATCTCTTGAAGCATCGAAAATACATTTTGGTCCAAAAATGAATACAAAAACTACGACTTTATTCAGCATTGTCTTCTCTTCCTGGTTTGTTTTCAATCCTCAAATAAAGATTCAAACGGTTATGAATCAACGTATGGAACAGTGAGGTTACAGAGGTAAAGAAGGTGCAGGATTTAGTACTTAGGGTCAACAGTCCAGAGCACTGGGGAGTGTGGAAAAGAGGTGAAGAAGTGTGTGCAGGCAGGTTGGAATGGGTGGAGAAAAGTGTCAGGTCTGTTGTGTGATAAAAGAGTACCAGCAGGAATGAAAGGAAAGCTGTACAGGACAGTAGTGGGACCAGCGATGTTGTATTTGGAGAGAGTTGCACTGAGGAAAAGACAGGAGAAAGAGCTAGAGGTAGCAGAGCTGAAGATGTTGAGGTTCTCTTTGGGAGTGACAAGGATGGATAGGGTCAGGAATGAGTAAATCAGAAGGAACAAAGTTAGAGAGGTCAGGTTGAGATGGTTTGGACATGTTTAGAGGACGGAGAGTGAATATATCGGTAAAAGGATGCTGAGGTTAGAGCTGCCAGGCAGGAGGTCAAGAGGAAGACCAAAGATGAGGTTTATGGAAGGAGGACATGAAGGTAGTCGGTCTGAGAGAAGAGGATACAGAGGATAGAACTAGATGCAGGAAGATGATTCGCTGTGGCGACCCCTGAAGGGAACAGCCGAAAGCAAAAGAAGATTGATCATGGCTTTTCATAGTCCCCCAAGAATGTCTTTAAGTAAACCAGATGTTAATTTGCAGAGATTAGCAAGAGCAATCTTGGCAGATTGGATTGGTCATTATGGAAATTATCCGGCTGCGTCTGCGACTTTCCACTCCCATCTGCACTTTATTGGAATTACATTCTAAAGCTAATTTGCCCTGTTTAGTAAATATGGCCCATAAAGTGGAAATAAATAGTATTTAATGGTAGTCCATTAGGAATTTTTTTCGTTTTCTGCATAATTTGGTCATAAAATGTTCATTCATTTTTATCAAAGTTTTGATATACTTTGTTTTACAAAACACAAACAATTATAGTCTTTCATTTCTTTGAACACATCTAATTAAACACTCAATCAAACACACACACAACAGGGATATGTTTGATTTGGGTTGGAATTACACATTGCAGGACTTCAGCCCTCCAAGGTTTTGTGTACTTTTTTATAGATTTCAATTTTCACATATGAACTGCCCTGCAGACCAACACTACATTACCGCTGTGTCTACTGTACAGCTAAAATTTTAAGGAGAGATTATTTTCAGAATCATTTAAATGTTTGTAAATGTAAGCAGCTTCCAACATCATGAATAATGCTGTCAGCCTTCAGTGCAACTTTACCATCCCAGGGGTTGCAACCTTGACCATGCCAGCAACTACTGGGACACTCTTAGCCACCAGCACAGTACTTAAATCTCCTGCGACTACTTGGACCCCATCAGCCAGCAGCACATAATATTAAATATAAAATCATATTTATTTTGTTAGGTTGAGGTCATTAGAAACGTATGTAAAGAATGTGGTTTGAACTCCAATGAATCTAACAGTGGCTTTTTTTCTGATGTTTTCAAATTGAATTAAAACCAGGCAAACAAAATGTCTCCGGTAAGCTTAAGTTATTTTACCCTTAATGTTTTCAATGCAATCTAGTTAATGTGTGGTTATAAACAACAATTAAATATATACTTTGATTTATTAATTTTGATGTGACTAATACCTTGTCTCTTGAATGGGCATTGTGCTCTTGGATGGGCTGGGAATGGATCATGTGCCAATGTGGGATTGTTTGCAGTCTCAAATGCAATCTGTGAGCTGAGAGCCCTCCAGACTTTACAGGCTTACTATTATTCTGAAAAACGTACGCCAAATGTCATAATTTATGACTTTGCACAGGGTCATCTTGCAACACACATCAATTTAAGGGCATCAGAAAAGGAACCCTTAGCAGAACCCTCTCAATCCAACAGAGCTGGTTAAATGTGGAAAACTTTAAGTCTATTGGCTAAACACTAAAAAGGCAGTGCCAGACCTTATAGCCATCCACTGACAGGTTCATCGGATTACTGTGCTGTATGATGTGGCCAATAAAAAAGTAAATGGGTTGAGGAAGATCACTCTAATATTTCAGTTGGTTGGGAAAGAGAATAGACAGGCTGTAGAGAAACTGTTCACAAAAGTTTGAACATGTCTCTTTCATCAACACATCTCATTCAAAAGAGGAACGGAATTCATTACTACAGTGAAAAGAAAAACAACAAAGTGCTGGATATATTAATTAAAGGGACAGTTCACCCTTGTCATTAATGACTCACCCCCATTTTCAGAACACAAATTAAGATATTTTGCGCCAGGTCCTACTGATTTAATGACCTATTTCAAGTCCCAGAAAAGTAGTTAAGACATTGTTAAAATAGTCCATGTGACTCCAGTGGTTCAACATTAATTTAATGAAGCGACGAGAATACTTTTTGTTTGCAAAAACAAACAAAAATAACTTTATTCAACAATTTCGGTCTTTCCTGTGCTAGTCTCCTATACGCAGTTTATGTTGTAAATAGTGCAGTGCTCACGAACTCTATAGCAGCCGATGCTGTTCACGTGAGCACTACGACGCATGCATGTGATAATGATGCAGGAGCTGTACTGTTAATATTGCTGTCTATGGAGGGATCAGAGAGCTCTCGGATTTCATCAAAAATATTTTAATTTGTGTTCCGAAGATGAACAAAGGTCTTACGGGTTTGGAATTACATGGGTGAGTAATTAATGAGATGATTTTCATTTTTGGGTGAACCGGAAGACTTTTGGGTAGTTTAGGTAAATTTAACTTGTCTTTTATAACATAGGAAGAAAAGCTGTCCTTTTTGTCATGCCTCTAATATATCAGAATATATCTAATATATATCTAATATATCAGAACATTTTATAGCAATGGTCAAGAGTTGTTCATATTTCCTATATTCACAAACCAAGATTCTAAACTTTAAAACTGCATTTGCTTTTTTGTTTAGTTTTACTTCCAAAAGTTAAGACTTTTTATTTGATTTTGCCAGATGAACAGTAAGTTTACTAAAGATATATAGTGTAGGTAGGTTCAGTTTTAGTAAATTGCACTGACAGGTAATTGGTCAAATAAGCCAAGCCCTAAACAAGCATGAAGTGAACAAAATAAGACAAATTATACGGACACTTCATATTTAATGATTACATTGCATAGCGTATACTCAGAGAATATCTAACTGATTTGTAAAAGGTGTGCAACTGCATGCATGTCTCGGTTGTTCTCGCAGGTCGTCTCATTTACGTTGTGACCGACAGATGTCGCCAGCGTGCGGTGTTTCAAGACAATTATTTTGTTTACTACAGTTTTTCTCAATTGTTTACACACATTTTCTGAAAGCATGCCTCACATTCTCAGAACTACACACACACACACACACACACACACACACACACACACACACACACACACACACACACACACACACACACACACACACACACACTCACACACACACACACACACACACACACACACACACACACACACACACACACACACACACACACACACACACACACACACACACACACAAAACAATGGCCAAAACCCTTCAATTCTCCTGCAAAATTAAACTTTACATTCAAAACAATGTTGTTTCTTCTCAAAATGGGATTTTGTTTTTAATTGACAAACCATCATATGTATAGAAATTTTAAGAACCAGCTGAATGTGCTCAGTGTAAAACACTTCTCCATTCATCATAATTTCTTAGGCCTTTTTTGGTTCAGTGTTACACTTACTACAGACAGTAAAACAAGTGTGTTGTAAAATATTTGAGAATATTTTTTTTATACTCAGAACACACAAATACACAATAAAATTTTATTTTTCCTGCAAAAACAATGTACAGTGTACATCCCATTCCCAACCAACACAAAGTTGCACATACACTACATACTTCCAAACGACAGAAGAATTTACTGTGCACAGTTACAGTAAAAAAAAAAAAAAAAAAACGAACAAAAAACCTATGCTGCATCCTCTTCTGTTGCAGTCTGGCCACAGCACCTCTGCCATGAAAATTTCCAGCCATGATTTCAGCCATGAAAAGCATCAGCTGCTCCACATGTGTTCTCCTTATAGCTTGGGGAAGAGGTATACGCGTTTGTGGATTTCGGTCATACACTTTCCTAGCCTGACAAGCCAGACCCACATCAAGATGTTTGGTCTGGAAACTCACCATTGACAGGGCTCAATCCGAGGGGCGGGATAAACGGTTGTCTTTCAAACTCCCTCTTCACGTGATAGGATAGCGCTACAACCAAATAGAGCAACGAAGGTGAAGGGGAGCTCGTTGATAGATTAAACATAGTCGCCGTATCCGGTCGGCAAAACTCAGAATACATCTTCCCTTTTTAAGAATGACTTCAATATGGAGGGAGATAAACAACTAAAAAGCGTGGGTGGACAGTGAACCAGTTACGAACCAGAGCAGCCCTGTGGAAACTTGCGTTGTCCCAAATGACAGCGTACCTGAGCTGCTGTGGCCATCTACCTGATCTGGTGGAATAAGTGTGTTGTGTAGGATGTCAAGGAATGTGATCAGCATGGTAGCATGGTGATGGATGACGGCGTGGTGGGTAATCGCTGCACACATTGTAATGTTCCCTCCGCGCTGGCCAGGAACTTCAACAATGGCACGCTGGCCGATTCCTTCCCCTCTTTCGTCTTTTTGTGAGGTTGAACTCAACCTCATCAATGAAGATGACTGGTGCTCCACTGCAGCCACCTCTAGCTCAAGGACTCTCTGAAAAACAAATGACGATATTAGAAATAGACATGGAGTGGTCACTATTGTGAAGCACAATCATTATGATTAGTTACAATATTGAAATATGTATAATTTACTGTATATAGTGTTGAGAGTATGCATCAATTGTGGGACTCACTTGCTCATAGTTATATCGCAATTCTTTGACCATTTCTGAATTCTGTTCAAATGGCACCCTGTAGATCTGCTTCATCCGGAGATGATTTCTGCAAAACCAATTTCATATTTTTCTGTCATTGTCTTGTGATGAATAAAAACATGTTACATCATAGTAGCTCAAAATTGGTCAGAAATTATTACTACTCTGCTTTGCGTTGCAATTTTTTGTTCTTCCTCTTGCTTGTAGCCCTATTTTTTTTTACCAACTCATTCTCATGAAATGCATATATATATATATATATATATCACAAATTGTATTTATTGTGCGATTTATATGGCAAAATTAGTTTTTATGTGCATATGATTTGCATTGTCACCCCATTAGGTAGGTTTAGTGCAGTACTCGCACATAACAAAATATAAAGTACGTATCATATGCACACGAAAACGTACTCGGTTACTTTCGTAACCTCGGTTCCCTGAGAGAGAGGAACGAGTATTACGTATGGGAAAAACTCCTTTTCTCGAGAATGTGAAGCAAAACTTTATTAATAAAGGTATCTATGTAAAGCGCAGTGAGCTGCATGGCTATAGCCCAGCGCGAGGAGCGCTCTGATTGGCCGGGCCGCGGCAACTGCAGGAACCTATGGTGAGGCGGCTGAGAGGAACGAACCAATGGGGGGCGTTCCAGAAGCCCGCCGAAAAAGGTGCTTATATTTGCATACAGGAGGCTATATAAGACCCTAATTCGCCATAGGTGTCAGGTTTTAAGATCGACTGAAGCGATACCTGAGAAGCATAAACACGGCACGGAACGTAATACTCGTTCCTCTCTCTCAGGGAACCGAGGTTACGAAAGTAACCGAGTACGTTCCCTTTCGAGAGAGGTTCCTCGTATTACGTATGGGAACACAATGTAAAGCGCCGTGTGTGCTGACTGACCCAGTATACCCAAAGCACATGTTAATAAACCCCCGATAGACCGACAGAGGCGGCTTATAAGGGGAATGAAGAACCGGAAGAGTCGGTTCGTTTGAACAGCTGATCGGACATAGTCGGATCTTATGATGAATGAATAAGTGCTTGAGGGCTAATGTGTACAGGCCAAAACATAAGGCAATCTGTTTGTCAGGGTCAAGATAGAGCCTAGATGGAGAGAAGCCCTGCTTGTAGAGCTGGAACCTCCAACTTGTAGAATCTGATAAAAGTGGACGGAGAGGCCCAGCCTGCCGCCGCACAGATATCTTCCAAAGAAATGCCACACGACCAAGCCCAAGATGAGGCCATGCCTCTAGAGGAGTGGGCTTAAATGCCTGTAGGACAGGTTAGGTCCTAGACCTATATGCTAGTGGGACTGCATCCACTATCCAGTGTGAGAGTCTGTTTCATGACAGCACAAACTTTAGTGCGGCCACCGAAGCAATGAAGAGCTGATCCGACTGCCTGAAGGGGGCGGAGCGCTCTAGATACAATCTCAATGCTCTGACTGGGTAGAATAGGTTTGCGTCTTATTCTCTCTGAGACGCGGGTTAAGCAGTGAAAAGACCTGCATACTGAAGGGGTTGATAGCACTTTCAGCATAAAACCATGCCTCGGTTTGAGCACAACCTTGAAGTTGCTGGACCCAAACTCAAGACAGGAAGGGCTCACGGAGAGTGCAGGTAAGCCACCCACTCGCTTAACCGAGGCCACAGCCAGCAGAAAAACGGTTTTGAGTGATATGTGCTTCAAGCTCGTGGTCTGAAGTGGTTAGGAGGGGGAACCCTTCACGGCCTCCAAAACCATGGCGAGGTCCCAAATAGGGACCGAGGTAGGGGCAAGGCGGGCTGAATCTCCTGGCCCCTTTAAGAAAACACACAATAAGATCACTTTTCCCTAGTGAATGTGCCGCGATCGGAACGTGGCTAGCTGCTATGGCGGAAACACACACCCTGAGTGTGGAGGGGGGACGACCCGCGTCCATTAGCTCTTGGAGAAAGAGTGTAGTTCCGCCAGTTCGCATGAGTGTGCGTCGATGTTTCGCGTAGCACACTGGTTAGAAAACCACTGACCACTTCAAAGCAGAGCTGCCAGATAGCAGGGGCTCTAGCTTCCGAAATAGTGTTCATAACTTGTCAGAGAGGTTCCCGGATACCGTTGATGGGCCATACGTGGAGGGCCCACAGCTCGGGATTGGGATGCCAGATCTTCCCTTTCGTTGGCGGAATAGGCCATGGGGCTGTGTCTGACAGCTGAAACAGTTTGGAGAACCATGTGCGGTTCTTCCAAAGTGGGGCTATTAAAAAGCACAGGCTTGCAGCTGGATCGCGATCGGAGGGAGCATATAGAGGGAGTCTGGGCCAACATGGGCCAGGGCATCCCTGCGTTTGCAGAAAAAATATTGGGCAGCTTGTGCTGTGTGAGCTGAATCGTTTGCGGGTAAAGGGACCATCCCCCTGGGGACATGGGTCCTCTGGATAACATGTCCGGACCCTGATTCAGAATACCTGGCACGTAAGCCGCCCTTAGGGAGCTCAGATCGTGCTCTGCCCATAAAAGGAGATGCTTAGCCATGCAGTGAAGAGAGTCTGATCTCGGCTGCCCTAGCGATTTTATGTACGTTATCAAGACGTGGTGGTTCTTATGCCGTAAGACGCTCATTGAGTCTTGAGTCATAAGTGCTTTGTTCAGATGCCTGGAAAATGGGCCTGAGACCGCCATCCATTTTCGGCATGAGGAATTAGCGACAGTAAAAACCTGACTCGCTAGCGTCGGGTGTACTGTTTCCGCCGCTCTCTCCTTTAACAGTTTCAATGCCTCAGCGAGAAGCACGTGACTGACACTGCTTCTTACTGAGGGCTCGACCACGGCTTGAATCGCGGGGTCTGCGAGCAAAACTGTAGCGAGAACCTCGTTTTATATGTTCAACACCCAATATTATATACCAGGAATGGCCTGCCAGGCCTGGGCTCGTGAAGCCAGGGGTTGAATTAGATTCGGGGGCTGGCCGCTTAATAATAGGGGCCTGTTAGCCGGGTTGCTTGTGCTGTAACACTGCTTGTAACACTGTGGGGATAGTGTTAGTTTTGGCGGTGCAGGCTTTGCAGTGGGCGCGCGCGCGCCTCACATTTATATTGTGTGTGCGAGAGTGAACTTTGTGAAAAGTGCTTGGGTGCAGGAGTGCAGACTGTAAGTGGGCACATTTCCTACATAGAAAGCTCTTTTGTGTGTAGTGTAAACAATGTGCAGTGGCGCACAACCTACGTAGAAAACCCACGGTGCAAACCAGTGAGCAAATCCACAGGGGTAAACGCACACAGCATTAGTGTGCAGGCGAGCGTGTTTAACACAGGCTAGTTGACTGCAATATTTCATCTCCAGTCACTTAACTTAAGGGAACTGGGAGAATGTAAGGAAGTGCGGGTGGTATGTGAGCCATTCCACAATGCCGTTATGTTCTAGTCTAGACTGAAAGCGCGCATGCAGACAAGCGTGTTTGACCACAGGCTAGTTGACTGCAATAAGGCTAGTTGACTTTATATGGTGTAATCCGGCCGCGGCGGGATTTATTTGTGATTTTGTGAGGCTGAATTAACAGTGCTTATGTAGGGGTGCACACTGTGTAGTGGACACTTTGTCTACAGTGTAAAAACCTTTCCAGCCGCCTGAATAAAGGGGACTGGAAGTGATAGAGTGAAAAAAGGGCTTAGCTTGGCAGCCATTTTCCGACGCCCTTATGCTCTGACAGTGAGCGCGTGCTATGACGCAAGTCGCGCTCTTGTCAGCAACGCGCTGTGGAAGGGGCGCGCGCGCTATCATGACAAGGCAGCCATTACAACTTCCTTGGCAGTAAGCGCGCGCTGCAGCGACATTGTTCTTGACATACCCAACAGCCCGAGCTCGCTCGTCTAACTTACTCTAGTATTCTCTGTCCGCAGCGCTTCAGCACGACGGCGGTAGAATGAGCACGGCGAGAGCTTCGGCTCGAGTTAGTTTATTCACTCTAGTATTCTCTGTCTGCGGCGATAGTGCGACTGAACGAGAGAATAGGAAGCGTGAGGAAAAACTCTGTCCGCAGCGCTTCTAGCACGGCGAGAGCTTCAGCTCGAGTTTGCTTATTCACTCTAGTATTCTCTGTCCGCAGCGATAGAGCGACAGAACGAGAGAATTGGAAGCGTGAGGAAAAACTCTGTCCGCGGCGCTTCTAGCACGGCGAGAGCTTCAGCTCGAGTTTGTTTATTCACTCTAGTATTCTCTGTCCGCGGCGATAGAGCGACAGAACGAGAGAATTGGAAGCGTGAGGAAAAACTCTGTCCGCGGCGCTTCTAGCGCGGCGAGAGCTTGGCTCGAGTTTGTTTATTCACTCTAGTATTCTCTGTCCGCGGCGATAGAGCGACAGAACGAGAGAATTGGAAGCGTGAGGAAAAACTGTCCGCGGCGCTTCTAGCACGGCGAGAGCTTCGGCTCAAGTAAGTTTATTCACTCTAGTATTCTCTGTCCGCGGCGATAGAGCGACAGAACGAGAGAATTGGAACCGTGAGGAAAAACTCTGTCCGTGGCGCTTCTAGCACGGCGAGAGCTTCAGCTCGAGTTTGTTTATTCACTCTAGTATTCTCTGTCCGCGGCGATAGAGCGGCAGAACGAGAGAATTGGAAGCGTGAGGAAAAACTCTTTCCGCGGCGCTTCTAGCACGACGAGAGCTTCGGCTCGAGTAAGTTTATTCACTCTAGTATTCTCTGTCCGCGGCGATAGAGCGACAGAACGAGAGAATTGGAAGCGTGAGGAAAAACTCTGTCCGCGGCGCTTCTTCAGCACGGCGAGAGCTTCGGCTCGAGTTAGTTTATTCACTCTAGTATTCTCTGTCCGCGGCGATATCACGACTGAACTAGAGAAGAGGAAGAGTGAGGAAAAGCTCCGTCTGTCCGCGGCGCCTCCTCAGCGCGACGGTATAGTGACGAGAGCTTCGGCTCGAGTTCGCCTATTCACTCTAGTATTTTCTGTCCGCGGCTGTAGCGCGACGGAATGAGAGAAGAGTGAGGACAACTCTGCGGCAGCGGCGGAAGAAGAGCCGCGGCGGCGGCAGAGTGAAGAGAGCTTCGGCTTGAGTGAGAAGAGCTCCGTCTTTCCGCGGCGCTTAACGACGCGGCGGAACGAGAGAGTCCTCGAATAGAACAAGCCTGTAAGCTCTAGAAGTGGCGTTGCAGCGGCAACACACACACAAACACATACAACACTCAACATAGACACAGTATAAAGGATATATAACGCCGGATGGCGTAGCTGGAACGGCAGAGAAGGCCGAGAAGAGGTCCGTCAACCTCAGCTGCAGGTTCCGCTGGTGCCTTTTCAACGGCGGTGCTTCTTCCGGAGATCAGCGAAGGTATCGCTGAAGGAGATTAAATCTGACACCTATGGCGAATTAGGGTCTTATATAGCCTCCTGTATGCAAATATAAGCACCTTTTTCGGCGGGCTTCTGGAACGCCCCCCATTGGTTCGTTCCTCTCAGCCGCCTCACCATAGGTTCCTGCAGTTGCCGCGGCCCGGCCAATCAGAGCGCTCCTCGCGCTGGGCTATAGCCGTGCAGCTCACTGCGCTTTACATAGATACCTTTATTAATAAAGTTTTGCTTCACATTCTCGAGAAAAGGAGTTTTTCCCATACGTAATACGAGGAACCTCTCTCTCAGGGAACTGCATAACATGCACATAAAAACTAATTTTGGCATATACATCACATGATAAATACAATTTGTGCTATATGCATTTTCATTAGATTAGGCAGATTTTTACAGTACTGTACTCTGCATCTCTCAAACTTGTCCTTTGTTTCTGTGATACTGTAATAGGCTACTTGTTCTTTGTTGATATGAACCTGCAACCGGTCAAAATCTATTGAGCAGTCAGTAGCTACTGTAAACAAATGGAAAGCAACATGTGGAAACAAATGGAAAGCAACAAGCAACCGGTATGGATGACATGTGCATTAGTGTGCAGAATGTGTCTTGAAAATGAGAATGTGTTTTTGCTGATGTGAAATGGATTTTCCATGTGAAATGGTTTAAAGTATTGAAAACAGACTGCACAATTAGCTAAACGAGTTCAGGCAACTGAGAAATTTGTTCAGCCGATGGGTTTTAGTGTTTTAGCAATTTAGAAAAACTGTAAGACGCCCAAGCAGCAGCCAATCACGGGTCGGGTCTAGAGAGTAGAGGTGGGGCTTGTGATGGAGCTCACCTTTCTAATCCACGCTCAGGTGACCGAGCGAGCGAGCGCAGTGGCGTCAGAGGTCTCTGGATCGTTAAAGTGTGCTCTGACAGAATAAATAGAATCGTCGCCGCGAAACTGCACTGAGCCACGATTATGAAATATGAAAGCGAAAAGAAGACTGGATTATGATCGGTTTAACGACAGAGGAATATGACACAGGGACACAGAGCTGCTGAGACGAAGTTTTGTCAGGTGTCGAAGAAAAAAAGCGTTTGGACATTAAAAGGAAGTATGTGCAATTTTACAGTACTTATGTTTAATGTTTTGTTCTTATGGTTTATGAAAGTATATTCTAACGGATCATTAAGTTTTTCTACGCGAAGAGTTGTGTACCTTGTTTCTATTCCAGCCAAACATGAACACATTGATCTAGGTTGTCTGGAAAAATATACGTGGACTCTTGATGGAGCCATGGCTACTAGTTATTTGCATAACCACATAGTTAATAAACTACTAGTTATTTATACACATACTCCTAAGTCCATTCTGCCTTCCTCTTGTGTAGTGTACTAAAACAATGGTTAGGCTTCTTTGTTGAAATGAAAAATACAAAAGATGTTTTGTTTAAAATTGGTAATACACCTAAATTTACCCATAGATATTTTTTTTTAAGGTGTGTGTGTGTGTGTGTGTGTGTGTGTGTGTGTGTGTGTGTGTGTGTTGGAATTGGCACAACAAAGTTTGTTGTAAATTTAAACGTTTATACACTGTCACTGATAAATAGAAAAGAAAAAATTAAGGGTGAAAACTGACATAACCACTACGACAGAACAGCAGGAGAGTCTGAGAGAACCACTGCTAGATTTAGTATGAAAGCGTGAGAATTCTAAGAATGCTCTGAAGGGAGGGTTGCTAATACACATGAGAAGGTCCTTCTTTGTGATGTTATTCTTCAGCGACAAGTGAAGTCGCTGCACATCTGAAGCTTTGTTTCTGGTTACACCTGTGATGTAACCATTGTGACCTTGTTGTTTTTACCAAGTCCAAGTTGAAATAGAATCTAATTTTATATTTTTTAGAGAAGTGATTTTATACAAAATGATTAATTTTATTTGTGGGATTAAGCTGTCAGAAAAAGATTAAGTTGTCAAGTATGCCAGTAGTTCCCAACCCTGCTCATGGAGGCACACCAAGGGTGCCTCTCAATCAGCTCCCTAGTTCAGTAGCCAGGGTACTAATCAGGGAGTCGGCCGTTTTATGTGCTGTTTCAATCGCAGAATCCTAGCGCACCGAAATGTTCGCTACTTAAAAGTCCCACAATGCACCCCAAAACCCAGGGCGCATAGGCCCTGTCCCAAATGGCACACTTCATGTGCACTTTCGGTCTTGTGGACTTACAATGGCCATTGCGTGTGTGTGTCTGTTAAGTCCACAAGACTGCAGGGTGTCCCATTCATCATTTTAAGCGTGCTCATAAGCACCCACTTTGTGGCTGCTATGCACCCTCAATACGCACTTCAGCTGAGCCCACAAGTTTGCAAGCTACACAGAGGACATCTACCCTGCAGTCAAAGCGGCATTATGTCGTGAAAGTACGGACTCGGAAAGACCGTGAGGGTTTAGGGTGCCATTTGGGACAGGGCCATAGATGGTCACTATGCTGCTGCCTTAATGGAAGTTCTGAAGCGCAAAACTCCCATCACGTGAGCCAATTCACTACACATAATGACCGATAACGTCACGTGATATGTTTTTTTAAAAACTGAAGACATTTTATTATATTTCAGCATAAACATACATCATTAGACAGGTAATGAACACAATCTAGCATTTATAATTTATGGCTGAAATGGTGCACTTATATGTAATAAAAAACATATTTATCATAATATACTTTAAATAACATTACAAGTAATGCCAGAAAGATATCAGCTCTGCTGCTGTTGTTCATAAATACCAGTAGTGATATTGTACAATAAGGACGTTGTCACATTGCTGGAAATAGTCATCAGTGTCCCAATGTGTAGTGAGCCAGCATCTTTTACTGTGCCCGAACTCATGTCCATGATATACTGATTCACAAGCTAGTGAACTGAATGAGACACACCCCAACAATACACATTTTTCAGCTACCATTAATTTAGTGTACATTTTCCTAATCAAACACACCTGAATCAACTCATCACTTCATTAGTAGAGACTCCCAAGACCAGAATTATATCAGATAGGGTAGACATCCAAAATGTGCACTGTTGATGCGCCTTCAGGAACAGAATTGGGAAACACTATGCCATCATCCCCACAGTTGTCTGTCATAGATACAGCTTTCATAACCCTGAAATGCGTCATTACAAAGCTTGTCCATGATAAATTCCAGCAGCTGCCAAGCTGAGTATAATGGATTGTCTGGTGTTTGAAAGGAGAGACACTTCAGGTTGATTTGGTGCTACTTTTGTGGATTAGAGCGATTAACAGCTTTAACTTGTTTCTAAACTTCAGTGTACAATTCCAGGCGTAGCTCCTCCCCTCTGTTTGTCTCTGTCCGGTTCAGCCTTGTCTTGTGCTGAAGATTAAATCTCACACACACACACACACACACACACACACTAACCTTCAGTACTGCATAGCTGTGACATTAGACTTCCTAGGGAATGTTGGGGGAATAGTGACTGATTATTACATCACTTGAACTATGAATGTCACAATGTTGGGCAAACAATTTTTTTTAATCCCTGCCTCCAATAATTTTACTCATTTCTTGTTTATTATATTCTATTCATAAATCTTGTTTACTCTGACTGAATCATCAGAGACTCCTGGTGAAAGAGTGGCACTAAATGCTTAGAGGAAAAATGTCTCAATGGGACTGAAAAGAGCGTTCAGACTTCAAAAAGCACTCTGTGTCTCTCTCATCTCTGTTTGATCTGACTCGTGTAATTGGATCATGCGTGCATCTCTTTTGCTTTGTGAGGCAAACCATGTCATAAGGGTGTTCTGTGTGCAAACATTCTCTCTCTTTTTCTATCCTTTTTATGATCGGTCTCATTTTGTTTGCCCTTCCCCTTTGAAACAAACAACCTCATTTGGTACATGTAAACATCCCACACGTTCATGATAAATGCTAGCAAGCCAGAAATGTTATTTCAGGATTATGTCTGGACATTGTTTTTGTTGTTTCCTTGTGCATTTTCAGATGATCATTTAATTACTATTTTGGTACTCATGAACTCAAAAAGAGTTTGTTGTTGCAGTACTGGCATCATCATAATGATGTTTTTCCCCCCTTAAAGGAACTATATGTAAGAAATGTATTTCAATTAATCATAAAATGACCCTGATATGTCACTAGACATTGAGAAATCATGTTAATTTCAAATACTTAAATCACTGACAACAGTAGTCCTGCCAGGATATTGCCATTTAAAAGTTGTTGTTGCAGCCCTCAACTGATGTCGATGTTGACGTGTTGCATTTTGGCCTGAAGCTCCACCCTCCACCTTTTTACCAATCACAAAGTCAGTAGGCCTAGTGTCAGTAGTGTTTCTCCATCTGGGTTGCCAGCTCTGCTCTAGTTATTACAGCTGAAGCTACAAACGTTCATGCTGGATCCTGCAGCCTATCTGGCAACCTCGGGGAAGGGGGAGAGGGGATAGTGATTGCAGTACAAGTTTTGGCCACAATCTTACATATACTTCCTTTAAGTTTGATGCTAAGAGAAGGCCAACTATCATTTTAAAGGTGCATTTAGTATGTCTTCTATGCCTTTACCTCTTTATGGTGTTGGACTATGTATATAGGATGATGGATTGGATGCATGACATTTCTCAACTGCTGTAGTTTTGTATGTTTTTGGTTTTTAATTTTCTACCACAAAATTTTTATCTTTGTTAAATTTATGCCGCAGACGACCACTTCAGTTTCTTCCGCTCATGCGTGTGTGGGTTAATCAGATGCAGTTTTATCATATTAGATACATTTGAGTATGTTATGAGTAGTAATGCTACTCTGTGCATTTTATCTAAAGCTACTTTGAGATACTTGTTGCACACTGCAGAAAGCTAGATCGACATTAGACATGGTAATTGCGGTAAATCTAGAAACCGAGATTTAAACAACAAGACTAACTGTGTTGAGCTAGATAACAATGATTTGTTTTCTGTTGATGAATGCTGCTCACCTTTCTAATAAAAAGCATAATATATTAAAGTGTCTTTAATGTTTCCATGGTTTCTACAAAATAAAATCAAGGGTAAATTGGGTATGATGTCATTGATAGGAGACACATGGACATCGACAGTCTTTGTCCTGTTTAAAGGTGTCATGAACTTTCTTTAAAAAAAATTATATTGTTTTCTGAGGTCAGCTAATGACGTTTGTGTAGTTTATACATTCAAAAACATCTTAACTTATAAGTAATAGGCTATTTTCTACACTGGTTTTGAGGCTCTCTTAAGAATTGCTGGGTTTTGATGGGCGTGCCGCACTGAAGACTTAAGCCTAGTTCAGACTGCACCATTTTCAAACTCGTCGGGTCACTGCTCTTTTCACACTGCATGACTATCTGGGGTATAATTCAGTCACTGCTGTGTTCACACTGCACGATGGATAGGCGACAGAGGGTTTCACACTGCATGACTTTACAGGAGGAACAATCGTGACAACTCTCGCTCACAGGGGTGCAAACTACGGCTGCGTCCGAAAACCTAGACAGCTGACTCGTTGCCTCGCTGCCTTATCAGACAATGACTTGTAAGGCAGCGATTTGTGCAAGAAGGCGCCTCACAAAACTAATTTCGGACAGACTTCTAAGGCAGTGTAACAGTTTAATGATCTACAGCAAAATAGAGCGAGCTTTGGTGAGAACTTAACACATATTTAATTACTAAATTAGTAATTTCTTGCTAGAAATGACATCAGAAGTGGAAAACATTGGTAACAAAAACATACATTTATACGCAAACTGCAAATGCAACTTTCGGACGCCATCTTTTCCCCCCAGCTCAACTGTCATTAATTGGAAAGCACAGGATTGTGGGATATCAAAGGCAACGAAGGATACATGTATGCTGCCTTCAAAAATTGATCAGATGAAGGTCTCAGGAGACAGGAAGTGAAGCAAAAATTAGATTTTGGATGTTGCTTGATGCCTTCCTGCCTTCAAATGTGTCCTCCGAAGGCAGCATTTTCCAGGTTTCGGACGCAGCCTATGTTTCCCAACTACACGTGCGACGCGACAAGTAAACAACGCAAGATCACACGTGAGTCAGACCAGAGTTCTTGCGCAACACTTGGAATTGTTATTAAAAATGATAAACTGCACAAAGTTTGCTTCAAATTGTATGTGTGCCGATTTGTGAAGAAAAAGAAAAAATATTATGGCGGAGAAAATTGTTGGAGAGACAGCGGGAGCAAGGATTGCGTTCTGCAAAGACAGTTTGAGGTAAATAAATAATTTTGTAATGTGCTGCTGCTGTGGCTGGATGTGCAAATGTTTGTGCTTTGTTTCCGTTTGATAGAATTGTAAATATATCTATTAAAATATGGATATTCTGCTCTATAACTCCCTGAACCTCCCGCAATAGCATTTGCCTGAAAAAAAAAAAGCTTTTGAAAACATCTCCACGTAAAGCATACAACATGAATCTGGGAAAATGATGTCATGCGCATGCATATTAAATGTTCACAATTTTATAAATGAAAGAAAACATACACAAACCAGTATTTTACTGATCTGCCAGTGATCTGATTTAGCCCGGCTACTCAGTCTGGAAACCTGTACATTAATTTCTTCTGCTTCTTTTACACTTTGGCAGGAACCGATTACAGGCTGGCTTATCCACCTGGCATGCTATTGGCGGGTTTAACATGATGACGGATAGAGAAAATATGGGTCGTTGCCTGTTGATCACGCCTTTTGAATGCGTAAGATCATGTCAAAGAGAGAAATCAATGTGAAAATATAACTAATGAGTGAAATCAAAATGTGATGCTCCTAATATCAATATTAGATTATGAGACTTTAGCCTGGATTTCACAGACAAGAATCACATTATGTGTAGCAATTAGGAATATTGTAGGCTAATGCTTTTTCTATTCTGAGCACAGTGGGCTACCTGCTCTTTCTGTCTCATCGCCATTATCTTCTCTCTTTCTTTTTTCCCCAGTCTCCTTCTCTTGCCCTGTATCTTTTCTCTATTCAAAGCTGAGCTATGTTTAAAGCAGTCTTTTAATTTTCGTCTATATCGGTAAAAACAAAGTTGTAAATGTAAATTTACTGAAGGCTTCCAAGAAAACCAGGTAAAGAAAATATTATTAGTTTGCATCCCTGATTATTTAAGCGCTCTTGCGGTGTTGTGATGTCAAACATCAAGTCGTTGTTCGAAGCGCCGGTTGGTGGTTGTGGAATTTGTCCCGCCTCTCCTCCACTGTGATTGGACATTGATGTTCACCCAAAGTTGAACTGTGGACGTTCAACGCGTAAAAATGGACAAAACCTGCCAGCTGTTGGCGCTATTGAAAAGTGCGGCGCATCCATTGGAAACAATTGAGACAATTGAAAACATCAAAATTGAGGACACCTGTTTTTACATGTCGCCTTAATAGGCTATTATTTTGCAACTTCTATTATGTACACCTCTGAGAATTACCGAGGTCCGGACCTCGGGGACCTCAATGGTGGGTATGGCCCTGCTGATGTGCAGTAGAAAATACAGAGCAGACAATGTTGTTTAATTTTAAATTGAGCTTGGTCTGGTGATAGCCAAACAAGTATTTCACCAATGAATGCACAAATTTGGGTGTGGAGGATGTAAAAATCCTTCATTCTGTAACTAACACATAAACTACCCAAACACTGAAAAAAAACCCTCCATAAATTACCCAATAAGCTCAACACAGTGTTTAGGTGGAAACAATTAGCATTTTAGCCTAGTAGTGAATAATAGTTGAGTAGTATTGCTTGACACAGCTGGTCATGTGATCTTAAAGTCGGCATGAAATGGAAGTTGTGATGTATAATGGTAAATGATAAATATTAATTGGAAGTTGTGATGCAAGAAAAAATGTAGGGCAGGACTTAATTTAATCCTTTGCAAATTGATCAGATCATTGTTTGCTATTGCTGTGATCTCGTGATTGACATGATGTCCCTAGCCTGACGTGGTCATACTCAATTCTAGTCAGAATATGAGTCTGAAACTGCTCCATTGGGCTGTGATTATGGGGTGTGTTTCAACTGAACCAGGAAAGACATCAATTGGATAGACCGACAACCAATCAGAGCAACAAAGCGACACATTGTCAAATGTCAACATAGTTCAACTGCACTGTGTTGCCAATGCCCGCGTTTCCCCCCCCCCCGCGGGTTGTTTTCTATGTCCGCGGGTTGAAGCGACCTAAATTTTTTGTGGGCGGGGCTAAGTTTGGCTGACATCCAGGCTAGGATGTCCCGCCCTTGTGACAGTAAACTTATTATCAGAGAAAAGAAGATATGTTATTGAAAGAGGGAGGGGACTTTATTTTGATTAATGATTACAAAGGCACATAAATAATAACATAAAATGCATGGGTTAATCATTTATAATGTACTGTAATCATTTATAATGTCCAAAACAAAATGTAATGGTGGCTCCAATGAAAGCGCAACCCACTCCATGTAGCATAAAACTACTTTTAAAAATTGAGTGCACCTTTAAGCTGCAAGTTTTCTCATACAATGAGGTGCGTTATCTCAAAAGGCAAACACCTGACTGCTGTCCCTTTGTTTGACTTAAAAGGGCCACCATAGTTTTGTTTTATCTCAGTCTAACAGGCAGCTCTATAAAATCCTTTCCTTTTGAAAAGCTTTCTTCTGTGGGAAGGATTGCCTTGATTGGTGTCAGATTTTCTGTTTCTCTACGTGTGTCTTTTTTAAGGATTGTAGTGTATTTTTCAGTAACATACTATATCTTCTAGGCCATTAAGATGCTCACATAAGTTTCAGTTCTTTTTTTAAATGTGCAATAGAAATAATTGATTGCTTGATTTAAGATTTTCTTTACTACTTATAAGTGTGGACACATTCACATTCTTTAAACAGAAGCTGAACACAGACTGTCTTTTGGTGTGAATACATGCAAACATGCCATATTTGCATGGGTTCTTGAATTATGTAAAGTCATTGTCTCTCCAACCCACTTCCCTGTATGCAAGAAACACTCGGGTTGTGAATGTCTCCATAGTTACTGCTCCCAAGTTACCTCTAGGCCTGTGCAGTTCCCACCAATCAGGGGATGGAGACAGGTGGTGTGTTAATATCTATGCAGATCAGGTGCTGTGAACTGTGGGTAGGGAACCGACAATATAGTATAAATGCACAGCACATGTTTGGATCTCATGTGCATACAGTAAAACCTTTACAGGCCATAAAATTATGATAAGGGTTGGTTATCTTCAGCATTTGGCGGCCTTTGGATATCAATATGCATTGCTGCCTTTTAAGATTCCATGCTGTAGTTTTTGAAAATGTGTTTGGATTTACTCTAAGGTCAGAAATCGGGACCTGAGCCGGAGTACCTGAGGCTGCAGTTGTCTCATTGCGTCCATTGTAAATTTTTCAGTAGACTGTCAACGTAATAGCCCTCAAGTCACCCAGTCGCCATGGGCACCGTACAGGACTCCTGGTAAATTCCCTTGCGTGTCTTCAGATAGTGCTTGATCATGACAAATGCCCCTGCTTTGATTTGCTTGGGCGTCCTTGGTGTGTGTGTGTGTGTGTGTGAGACAGGAAGGGCCAGGTGTTCCCATCATGAAAGTCATATGAGATCAAAAACCATGCATTACTGTCTGTTGGCAATATGGTAATCTTTATTTATAGGTTTTACTTTATTTTATTTTTGTGATTATTTATTTATTTTGTTTCATAAATGTTCATGTTTATGGTATATTTAAACATTTAATTTAATGAATTGCAAAAGCTAATTAATTATGCTCATTATTACAGAAATTAAGAGTGTATGTAAATATATAAATTTATATTTATATTATTTTTAGTATTATTATTTTAGTTTGTTCAGTATAGAAATCATTATGTCTAAAGTCCTTATAAAACATAAAATATGGCATTATTTTCCTGTCAAATGTTGAGAGTGTGGAATCTCTCTGCTCGCGAGCTGAATGTAAAGCCTTGTTTAAAGGTGCCCTAGAATTAAACATTTGATTAACCTTGCCATAATAAGAGTTCAGTACATGGACATCACATACTGTCAGTCTCAAACATCATTGCCTCCTACTTCTTATGTAAATCTTGTGAATCCAAAACACCACGGAAAAAAAGTGCTTCTCAACATAAACCCAAACGTGACGCAAGCGTTGGGGATCAATTGTATGCACGCCCCGAACATTTGCATATGTCCAAACATGCTCATTGTCAGGCAGAACTGACAGAGCGAATCATCAAAACAAGCTGCTCCCATGGACACACTTCATGTTCCAGGCTGTTCAGGAGACTTTTCTACCCTTCCCACAGATAAAAAATGTGAACAGTCATGGTTGATGTTTATAATCCGATACCACAACAATTTAATTCAAGATCGTTCGTTTGTTCGGCCCATTTCAAGCAACCTTCGCTCAGCATCTTAAACTGAAGAAAGTGGCAGCTGTATTCCTGCAAGCAATAAGTAGCGATTTATCCACTTATTGACTGTTTAAACAATTTCCGATTAAATCGAAAGGGACAGCATTGTCCAGATAACACAAGATGCTTACAGTAACAATATGAAACACCAAGTACCATACAAAACTAAATAGTGTGTCTAATGACAAAGGGTAATATTATTTTGTATTACAAAATACAACCGTAGATACTTTGCTTAGATTGTTCACTCAGTCATTATGCAAACGTCTAGCAAACGCCACATTTTCCACCATACAAGTTAAAATGATAGTCATTTGACAAGGCTATTCATTTAGTAAAAATATAAGTTATTATATTTTGAGAACTGAAGTATGGTGTTTCCAATGATGTTTTTGCCTATTTATATTTCAGATTAGGCGACATCACAGTCACTGCGTAACGTTAACCTCCATTGTGACTAACGTTATATAAACATGCATTATCGTTGATGAAAAAAGACATGTCTAAAATGTAAGCTGAATGACACACTTTAAGCAGAACATCTGAAAAGGAGATTGATAAAATGCAGCTTACTTGTTTATTGGTGTTTTCAGATGATCCGTGCACACGAGAGAGAGCTCGCGAGCGTATGGTTGCCAGATTAGACATGTTTAGGTAAAACACTGGATAGCATACAGGTTTTTTTCACAGAAAAGCTCTATTTGGGGGATTTAATTACTGAAATCTGGCAACCGCACGAACACAAGCTCTCTCTCTCGCGCGCGGATGATCTGAAAACACCAATAAACAAGTAAGCTGCATTTTATCAATCTCCAATTGAGATATTTTGCTTAAAGTGTCATTTAATCGGTCTGTGTTCTGTCAGGACGGTCAGGACTCACAAGCTGAACAGCTGAACTGCTGTGTGCTGTGAGCTGCTGAAATAAGCCAATCAGAGCAGAGCTCAACATTAATATTCATGACCCTTCCAAATAAGGCAAAAACAGAGCATTACATCCTAGGGACAATTTATTGTAAATGGACCTGTAAAACTGTATCTAGACAATTTTTTTCCCTTAAATAAGCCACATACCCTCTATGTAGAATCAGAGAACAATTTAACATATTGTTTCAAATCATTCTAGGGCACCTTTAAGGCAGCACTGGGTAACTTTAGCTCCCGGGGTCCCCCTACAGTTGGGAAAAAATAATGTCCTCAACTACTGTCGTAAACTTTGTCATCCTACAACATGGGATGCCATCGCGCATGCATTTGTTGACATGACAACCCTGACAGCCCTAAACTAGTGATGCGCGGGTCTTCTCATAACCCGCGGACCCCGTATGTCTATTTAATGGTCGTGGGTGCGGGGCGGGTTGTAAAAATATATACAGTGGTGCGGGGTGGGCCAAATAATTTCATAAAAGCGGCCCTGGGGGTTGGTGCAGCACTAACAGTTACCCTGAACACTGCAGGAGGAGTTCACATGCAGGTGTTCTTCTGGCGTCGCGTGTGAAATGTCTTCATCCCAGGTACAGTCAGTGGCATATGTTTCATCATGTCATATGAAAATAATTTCATGGGTTTTATTTTTTTCAAACGCCAAATAATCGCGATGCTCACGTTTACAAGCCAGCGTCATTATAGTAGTCTATTGGTTACCGTTTTACAGAATATATATGATACTTCAATTCATTGTTTAAATGGTAGGTATACCATAACAAGCATGACAGCATCGGTCGGGCACGCCTCCTTCAGCTCACGCCGACGAGCAAACGCTGGTCCAATGTTGATCCTCGTCCTGCCTTTAATCCCATCACTTTTTCGTTTCCTCTTATTGCTTTCCTCCAACAAAACCTTTTCTTTCTTATTTGTCTGTGCTGCTTCGGACATGACTATCTTCTCCGACAAACAAAGTTGGGTTCGCATGTCCGAATTTAAGGAAGTGTGTGTGTGTTGGTGGAAGTGACGTAAAGCAATAGAATTTTGTAGTTCTTTTTGTTCTCGGGTTACTACCCGAAACCCGAAGTTTAAAAGTACGATTAAAAACGATACAGACCTCATCAAGCTGTGGCAGACGTGTCATTCAACCTATTGTAAGTCGATGTATCATCACAAGAGTCTTGAAAATATATAATGAAGGTTGAAAAGTTACCTAGTGCTGCTTTAAGCCTTGTTTATATTCGACTCGTCTGCTTGAGCGCGAGGGTGCGCGCGCCAAAAATGACGTCAACGTGGAGTGGTCGGTCGTACACATAGACAGTAAAAGAAATGGACAGAGCTATCCCATTGACTTCAACGGCCGAAAATGAGGCCAATCAGGAGGCACTCACTTCCTGATGGCTGAGCGAACTGCGCAGGCTCAGACTGAGCTTAGCGACGTAGATGTGATGTGAGCCTCCAGTCTGACAGCTGTAGGTCTTCTAATAGTTGTGGAAAGTGAAATCTGAATCACGTTGTTTAAATATTTTCTCCCGTTGCTTTTGGTTCACTATCGGCTTCTCCCCATTCTTCTCCCTTGACTTTATCGGACTTTATGTTTCCACGTCCCCCCGACTGTCTCGTAGACAGTAAAAGATTGCTTCTGAGCCTCTCCTCCTGTATATACGGTAATTTCTCAAGTGTGCGACAGAGTCGCGTTATGACGCAATCTTTAGCCTATTTTTACAAAAACCGCTTCTACGGGGCGATAGTGTAAGATACAAGGTAATGGAGCCTTTTATGCATTGTCGTGTTTCTTTAGAAATAAACAATAGACAAATGGAGTCTTTAAACACCTCAGATGTAAAGTTATTCACTGTCAAAGTGACTCAAAAATGAATGGGAGTCAATGGGATGCTAACAGCAGGTGATGGCTTGGTTAGTAATGGCCGCCCCTATGGGTGGAATGCTTTCCGAGTGCTAGATTACCCCCTTGGTCGTACGTGTTGGGTCCGCTAGATCCCATTTCGCCTGCCGGTGTGCAGCGCATTCTTCGCTGCTCCGCATCCGAAGATGTGCGAGCTCTCAACGAATCTAGCTGAGCATGACGTCTCATCAGGCACCCAGTTTGCAAATGCAAATTAGGTGCTTATTATATTTACAGAATGAGCCTACAAAAGCAGAAATAAGCACTTTTAAATAAAGATCCATGTTTAAACAAATAAATAAAAATATCACAACACTAGTGAAATTAGGAAATATTTAAGAGATTGTTCATTTAGTTGCATACATATTTTTTGTTCTCAAGTCATAAGAATATCAAGCCAAGGTATACTGAGTTTTACACGATTCTTTAGTAGTGTGGTTTTTGGTGAAATGTACTAAAATAAATACATTAGCCCATGTATAATTATAATTAGCTAATTTGCCCTTTTTTCATTTCATTTACATTTGCTATCATCTACTACTTATTTAAAGATAATCTTTTAAAAAAAGTAGCATTGTTAAATGTATTCTTTAGCAAAATTTAGTCAATATAGTGAATACCCATTTTCATACTATGCATTATTAATTTTGTAACGCTTAATTTGCATGTAGCATTTAAAATGAGTAAATTTTAGTTTAATGTTTCAATACACTAAAGAATAGTTTTTAAAGTATCATTTTATGTACTTTTTTTTTTAGTCAGTAAGTTTTCTTGTTCCATATTATTATTTAACCCTAATTCCAAAATAAGTTGCAAACAAACATTTATATATATATATATATATATATATATATATATATATATATATATATATATATATATATATATATATATATATATATATATATATATATATATATATATATATATATATATATAATATCTCAATCAATGATTATGCTGTTAATTTAACTGACCTCATTTCAACCTCGCTTCAAATGAATGTTCTGAGCTACTGCTCTGACATATGGCTGTCGAACACATGGTGTGGAATGTTAGGCAAGTGCTAGTAAATGAATGTGCACAGAACAATCTCTAACACAAGTTACAACAGCCCTGTGATAGGGTGGGACTGTCTTAAACTTTCGCTTCAGCATGAAAAGCTCCATGGACACTCCTTTTGGCCTGCAGGGTGTGAAACCCAACCCATTCTCAAAGGAGAGTCAATCACAAAGGGACTCCAGACAAATAGTCCAGCCCGGACCACTATCGCATTACTGAGTGATGACCTTGTAAAAAAAGACAATTTTGCCATATCTCGGTTGTTAAACTTTGAGAAAAAAATGTCCCCCTGTATGGGAACAGGTGCTCTTATGAGGTCCTGTGAGTTTTGGTGTGACTACAAACACATGGAACCTGTTTGTCAGTGGTGTGGCATGACAGTTAAAGGGTGACGTCATTTCAGACCTGCTTTTATAGGATGTGACAAGCATTGGCGATCAGATAAACATCAGTTTCTCAGTCCTAAGCAGGCAAAAAAGGATATGTGTTGTGAGACTGTCTTTTTGAATTATATGTTTACCTTAAATATTCTTTTCTGTGGTTTGTAATTTCCCAGGAAGTAGATTTAAGTATTGAATTAACATAATTAACTAAATGACCATAATTGGATAACTGCTGTTAATCTGAGGTAAACACAGATCCGGTGTGCTCAACATGAGTGACTTCATTCTCATACACCCACATGCTAGATCATTACTAAGATTAGACATCTGTGCTTCTCAGTCAGGAAAGTCATTTCCTAATATCTGTAGAAGGCCTCTGTCCCAGTTTTGTCCCAGTATCTCCTCTGATCTCTTTGAAAAAGTAGAACAAAATCAAGAATCCAGTGTAGCTTCCTCTCCAGAGGCTTTCTGTGTCCACCCTTCTCTCACACTGATAAATGAGTGTATGTGCAATATGGGTCACGTTTTTCTGATAACAGAACGCTTACCCTAGTAATTTCCTGTGAGCGTACTGCATCTGGACCTCCTCTAAAAAATGTTTTTTTTTGTGTGTTTTTTTTCAGTCCAGGCATCACTTTGAGAAATGCCAAGTAAGCTGCTTTTTATTGCAATACATGACCAAGTTTTATCTGAAGCTCAATTTAATTGTAGCATTTCAACAGTATAACTGAATGTGATTTGTGTCTAGTCAAATGGATCACTTGGTAAAGGTCAGGCATGTGGCGTAATGCAGATTAATAGTCACTATAGCCAGGTTCATATGCTTAACAGTAGATGTCTTGTCCACTTGTCATTTACACACACTGGTACATTGTTTGTGCATTGATGCACAGTTGCAGTATGTGTCTGAAACTGAAGATGGTTGCCTTTAGGGGTGTAACGATTCATCTATTACATCGATGTATCGATTTATATTCCTATGATACAACAACATCGATCTGTGCTTGATAAGTTGGCCTTCCGGACGACATATTCGATCTAATATTGTTTTAAAAGGTAGTCAATCGATTGTATCAATAATAGGAAATGGCGCATTTGATTTAAGCATGTCAGACTTTATATGGATGTTTTTTCTTAGCACTTTTAATGATAAAGGCATTAAATGTTGCCCAGTCTGCCTATATGTGACGTCAGCCACGCGCCAGCAGCAGCGCAAAGAAAACAAAACAGCAATGAACGAGAAATTATCAAGCCACCATTGCGGTCCAGTGTGAGAAGACATTTTGGCTTTAGTAAAGACGGAGATGTTCTAAAGAAGTCACTCGCTGTTTGTAGTAGTAGCAGGTTCAGCCGCTGCTCATTCAACCTGAAGAGATGTTGGTTGCACTTAATTTTTTTGATATTAATATTGTAATATTTTTATTGTGAAAAACAAGCAGAAGTAGCAGTAGTAGTATGTTGGTTGCACTTACTGTACTTGTTGAAAATGAGAGCAGAAAAGGTTAACTTCCTGTTAATTTAACCTAAACTGTTGGTTGCACTTTATTCAAATAAAATGTGAACACATTTGCCATTAATTGTTCACTTGTTTTATATCCATAATTAATTCAAGTGCATTATAAATAAAATCTATTATTATTATTATTATGATTATTATACCTGATTCCCTTAAAAGAAAAAACAGGAATCTATAGGAAACTTCACCTGCACTTATTTATTTCAGTCACTGATTTAAATTTTTGGCTAAAAAGTTATTGAATCGATTTCAAGTCACTGAATCCTTTCAGATCATATTGTTCTAAATGAACCAATATCGTCCTTGAATCGTATCGACAACCTCAAATCGTGATATGAATCGAATCGTTGTTAAACCAAATTGTTACACCCCTAGTTGCCTTGTTATTGATCTAAATTACATGAATATTATAAACACATCATGTAAGGGAACTTCCAAAGGCATCATAATCTCATGTTTAATGATCTACAACAAATTTAAGTAAATTCATTTTTTTTGTCATTCACACTTGCGAAATCTGAGGCTATGTGTACATTATTCTGGATACATTTAATTTCTTTGTTCTTATGTTTCAAGCTTAAGGCAGCATTTGCTCACAAAGGCCCCTCACAAAACTGATTTCGTACAGACTTCAGAGGCAGTGTAACAGTTTAATGAGCTACACTCTATACGGCAAAAGAAAGTGAGCTTTGGTGAGATCTAAACAAATATTTAATTACTACAGATGTAATTTCTCGCAAGAAATGACATCAGAAGTGGAAAACATTGCTCAATATGTACATTTACACACTAACTGACCAGCAACCGCAACTTTTAGACGTCATCTTTATTTTTCTAGCTCAGCTGTCACCGAATGGAATGAACAGGATAGCAAAGGCAGCAAAGGCTTCATCTATGTTGCCTTAAAATCGATCAGATAAAGGTCTCTCAGGAGGCAGGAAGTGAAGCTAACATTGGATCTTGATGTCTTCCTATGTGTAAATTTGTTTGCTGAAGGCAGCATTTTCCAGTTTTCGTGTTGCAGCCCGAGTCTTTACTAACAATTTGTTGAGAAAAATCAGGTGTGTTTGATTAGGTAGACAGTGCTGGGGTTGATCGTGGACCATGATTGGAAACCACTGCTAAAACGCAATGTAAAATGTGTCAGTTCCTGTTGCAAATATAACTAATGAATATTGGCCATGACTATTCAGGCCAGGCCAAAAAAACAAAAAAAAAAAGAGTTTGGGGCAAATGGGACATTTATGTTTGTTTTGCCATGAAGTATTTTGTCTCCAATGACACACTGTTCAACAAATAATCAAAAGCATCGCAATTTAGCATGGCAAAGGACTTTTGATTAGACTGAGCAAATTTGATTAAATCAGATTTAATTTATTACTGTGATGCAAAAAGCTTTCAGCAGGCATTTCTAAACATCAGAGGGCCACAGTCTGGAGTGCCACTTGATCCTTTAGAATAAATTCTAATATTCTGATTTCATGCTCTAGATATACTGCATGACTTGTCCTATAGACAATGGATTTACAAAGGAAGGAAAAAATAATTCCCAGCAGTTTAACCATATCTTTTAAAGCTGCATTTATTGATTGGTATTTAAAAGTAACTTTTATTTTAGATTTTATGCAGTTGCACTTTGGAGGTTTTCACAGACACTAGTTCCCTCTATCCCTTTCTCCCCCTCTCTGCATTTCTGAATTCCCACCTCCTCTTCTTGTGTCTTCCTCATTCTCATTCCCGCTCTTCTGCAGTAGCCTACCGTTCTAAAGCTCTTTGTCACTGCTCTGATCCATCTAGCCATTTCCTGGCCCTGCTTGTCTCACTCGCACTGCTCTCACTAGCACAGCTAAGCAGTTCTTCCCTTTTTTATCATCTTTTCAGAGCCCCCTTTGACTAGATCTCAGTCTACACGTCTCAGAAGAGCTCCTGAACCCTCTGAAGATGTGGATGTTTTATGTCTTACGAAAAACGTTGTCCCCAGCAGCAGCTTTCAGCAGTAGCCTGACTGAGGTAGGTGGAAATTCATAATCCATTCTGACTGTCTCCCCTCTGGGTTTCTGTGCAATAGTGAGAGTTGACAGCCCCACGTGTAACCAAAAATATGTGTATCTGCCTATTTTTGTTACATTTATATTTTATATTTAGCTTTCTGCACGGATTGGTTCTAATTCATAATGGGTAATGGATTCTGTCTGCTGATTGGCTGGTTAGTGTTGTGTAAAGATTCAATTGTGGTGTGTGATGCACTCATTTAGGGTCCTGCTCGGAGTGGCCCAAAATAACAAGTGCCAAATGGGAGTAATTGACACCATTGACAAGTATATAAAACAGTGTTAGTCAGCATATGGCTGGTAACATTTTTATTAATTCTAACAATTCAATGTTGTGAGAACGTCGCTTGGAACAGACAGTTGTCACGGAAGTTTAACCCTTGCGACTTTAAATTTTCAGGAAAGCCATTTTTCAGACCGCATACGAATACTGAATTGAGCTCTCTTTCACATCTTCTGCGCTTAAAAGGACCAATTCACACATAAACACACCTTTCCAAATTGGGAAATAAAATGTTGTTTGCAGTATCAGTATTTTGGATACTTGCAGGTCTTAAAGTGACAGCAGCCTAATAGTCTTGCCGCTGTTGGTGTCATTAATGAAACCACAATAGACAAAGAGAAAATCTGAATAATTTTTATTTTTATTTTATTTTATTTTAATAAGGCTTAATATGTTTAATGTATTTAGTGAAGACTATGCAGCCAGTGATATTTTACATTTGATTACTGTCGCTGTCAAATTTTTGTCATTAATACCTGTTTTTACTCTTTCATGGGCAGTAAAACATATTTATGGCTGGTAAATTTTCTTTAGTCACCAGCCATTGGCAGGTTTGGCAAAAAGTTTTAGGCACTGGGTTTACACATGCTGATGCTGAGATGGAGAACACTTCTTAAACTTGATCAGTTTGACCATTGTTATTAGGAATAATAATGTTTTTCATAGTGTTGCATTTAGCATGGCATCATTATTTATTTATAGGAAAAAAAACAAAACAAAAAAATGGTCAAATGGTTAAAAGTTTAAACAGCATCCCAGCCAGCACCCCAGCATGCATCTCATCAGTTTGAGATAATTACTTAATGTTTTATGATTTTACACTGCATTCCTGGAGGTGCGATCTTTCTTTAGATAGAAAGATCTCCAGACAACATGGATTATGAAGAATGCCATTGTTTATGCCTTTGCTCATCTTTTACAACACACACACACACACACACACACACACACACACACACACACACACACACACACACACACACACACACACACACACACACACACACACACACACACACAAAATCTATAGATAATACTCCCCCACATGCATTTTTGACTAGAGACAAAGATTATCTTTGTGTCCATCTATAATCACTGGTACTTGCACATGCATTTGGTTTAAGCCAATAGCTGCTATCTAAATGCTTAAGGCTGTGGGTCTGCTTATTGATTTGATAAAAATAGCTTGGCAGTATGCAGTATTGCTACAATTTCTTTTTTAGGAAGCATTACATAAGCCGTAACATGTATGATATTGCATAACACAACGCTCACATCCACATGTTGTTAATTAGCATCTATAAGTTATGGCAGCATAAAGAAGTCGCTCTTTTGTTTAGGCAGCCACATTATCCCAGCAAATCCCACTTGGAAGGCTTTGGTTTTCTAAAGATGACACAATGCTGTTGCCAAGACATCTACTGAAAGCGATGCACATTTAAAACGGACCGCAGCATAATGGTTCTCTGATGTTACTATTAGTGTTTGGTTTGTGCTGTGCCAGTACTTCGTCCCGCACCAGGACTCCAAGTATTTTATTTTATTTTATTTTATTTTATTTTATTTTATTTTATTTTATTTTATTTTATTTTATTTTATTTTATTTTATTTTATTTTATTTTATTTTATTTTATTTTATTTTATTTTATTTTATTTTATTTTATTTTATTTTATTTTATTTATTATTTATTTGTATTTATTGATCTCTTTATTAATTAATAATCAAATAAATAAATAAATTAGTTAATTACCGTTTACTTTTTTATTTAAAAAAATATATATAAATATTTATTAAATATGTATTCTTTATTTGACGTCTTTTTTAATTTCTAAATGTATTAATACTGTTCAATTAATTTTTTTAATACATTTTTTATCAGGCATTTTAATAATCTTGCTTGCGATTTGTATTCATCTGCAGGTAATCAGTGTCTAATACAACCATGCAGTTATCCACGTTAAGTTAGAATTTGGCATCAGCTCTATCCTTCAACCTGAACATGGTGGTTTAGTCCGGCTGTGAGGGCACAAAAATGACATCCATGCTTGTAGATGGGAACCAAGGTACCCAGACACTGGTCCTGAAAGGAGTGGACCCTGAAACATGCATGATCGTGTTCAAAAACCACTGGGCGCAGGTATGCATGATCTTTTTCCTCATGTGCTCTGCGTAAATATAAACAACACTCTTTTCAACTATGAAATGCTATTTCTCTTCTGTTTTATGTACACATGGTGCTATTGTTGGCAAAATATTTTTTTTTAAAACGTCATTGTGACCTCCATATGAGTGGCATATTTTCTTAAAATAATATGCAAAGGAACTCTGAAGGGGAGATTATTTTACAATGCAGTATATAACTGATAGACCGAAAATAACCATTACTACCTGCTATACAGCCTGGTTGCTTGCTTTTGATTTTGTGTATGATTAGATGATTTGTATAAATGCAAATCTTTTTTTACAAATAAGTTGTTTGTTGAAAAGTGTTCAAACCCTTCAAAAAGTTATATTATGTAAGTATTTTTTTACTTTTTTTTTTTTAACTTTTGAGTTTTGTAGCATCATGATAAAATAAAACACAATTTAAAAATAACATATTTCCATTTAAATGGTATTATTGTGTATATAATGAAATATTATATTTCTGACCATTTAAAATAATTTAATTTAATTGGATTAGACTGGTCTTAGAACAGGCTATCCTGTTGTGACGTTACACTGTGAATAAGGTTCCTGACCTCTCCTGTTGATTCAGCAGAATGCTCCAGAACATAGGAGGCATTGTTTGGGTACAGAAGACAAGTTCAGGCCATTAGAGAAACTATAAAGACAGAAACTTGGGTGGTTTTCTGAACGCAAGCTAGTATGATTGGTAATGGCATATCAAATCATTTGAATATTTTTGTACTCAGTTGCATTAGTTAACACTTTCACTCTTTCACCTCTTCCTGCTTACTTAGCATTGATGAGTGATAAACTTTAAGAGCTCTGTTGCCATTGCTTGCACTTCCTCTTCCTGCAGCCTTCAGGTTGTTCCTTTGCTCTGTAAATAACAAAATCTCAGTTTGACACACCTGACTCTGAGTTTTGTTGCAATGGTAATAGATAAGCACAAAGATAGGGGGCTCATTGTTTCAGTTGATCATTGGTACTTGCCAATGATCATTGAGCAGCTTTCACTACTTCTGATTTAATAAGCAAACATATTCCAGTATTAATAATAACCATGAATTTGACTGTTCCCTCCAGCTTGAACGACCTCTAATCTCTTGACATTTTCTCAGGTGGTGAAGATTCTAGAGAAGCATGACCCGTTGCGCAGTAATGTTGGTGGTCTGGGTGGAAGTCACAGTCTTGGTGGGGGTGGTGGACCTGGCAGCTTCCGTTTTGGTCCAATCCCTGGTGACGAGGCCAGCGCTGTGCAGAACTATGTAGAGCACATGCTCTTCCTCCTCATGGAAGAGGAGTGTGGTCAAAATGGAGCCATGGGGCCCATCCTGGAGTTTGTGGTGATGGAGAACGTGTTGGAGAGACTTTTTATCTGGAGCCTGAGGCGAGAATTCACAGATGAAATGAAAATAGAGCAATTGAAGATGTATGAGATGCTGATCGGACAAGCAAGGCAGCCATTACTTCATCATAAACCTGTACTAAAGCCCTTGATGATGCTCCTATCGTCCTGCTCAGACTCCCCGTCGGGTCCACGCTCTTCCACTGTGGAGACAGAACTCGTACTGCTTCTGAACCAGCTGTGCTGTGTCCTGGCTAAAGACCCATCAGTCCTGGAGCTGTTTTTCCATACAAGCGAGGACCAAGGAGCTGCTAATTTCCTCATCTTCTCCTTACTCATCCCTTTCATACACAGGGAAGGGTCAGTTGGACAGCAGGCCAGGGATGCACTTCTGCTCATCATGGCTCTCTCTGCTGAAAACCATGTTGTGGCCAAACACATTGCAGAGAACACCTATTTCTGTCCGGTATGAGCCTATTATTGTAGGTCTTCCTATTCTGTATAGTCTTTCTCTCTCTTTAAGCTACTTGGATAATCGTGGGCACTTCTGGGCAGAATCCAAGTTACTTGCTTTGCTGGGCTTACTTTATTTAATGCTGTGCATTGCCTAAATTACCATTTAATTAAATAGTCTTTAGGGACCTTGGTGCATAAAAAGGAATTTCCATTTGGCTTTCATTCCCCTTTCACATGTTCATCATACTATATTGAATCCCAATGTCCCAATTAAAGCCTTGTTAATACTGTCAGTCCAAATCATATCTTGTGTATATTCAATTTGAATCCAAATATATTTAGCCAGTGTACGACAAAAAAAAAAAAAAAACATTACATCATTAAACTGTTTTTACAAATCTGTTTTTAAGCCACATTCATATATGGTTTGAAATTCTCAGATTGGATTCTTACAAACACAGTTGGTTATATCTTAAGTGAATGTAAACAGTTGGAAAAAAATAGCATGTGTATCATTATATTTGATCAATGCATTTGGTCTTAGATAGCAGCAGATATTTATACACTGTAAAAAAAGGCAAATTTTGAACTTTTGCAGTACAATCGACTTGGATGTTTATTTCAACTTAAATGATGTTAAACTGACTTAAAAAAAATGTTACATCTTGTATAACTAATAAAAACAAGTTTAACATTTCTTAACTTATTTTGATTAGTTAAAACAATGTAAAAACATATGTTGTCATAACTTATTGAACATATAATTTTTTACAGTGTAGGCTGCTGTCACTTAATGTCATTAATGTTAATCACAAAACAAACACAGCTTTAACAAAGATTAATCTATATGTGACCCTGGACCACAAAACCAGTAATAAGTTGCACAGGTATATTCGTGGCAGTAGCCAACAATACATTGTATGGGTCAAACTGATTGATTTATTGTCTGGCTATCACCAGACTAAGCTCAATTTAAGATTGAACATTGGTCTGGAGAATCTGCTATGTATTTTCTACTGCAGAAGAGGTGTGATAAATGAGCATTATTCAAAAGATTGTACACAATTGGATAGGGGCTTAATCAACAGGCAACGATCCATCGCTTCTCTATCCTTCATCATGTCAAACCCGCCAATAGCGCACCAGGCGGATAAGCCAGTCTGTAATCGGTTCCCGCAAAAGTGTAATAGAAGCAGGATAAATTAATGTACAGGTTATCTGACTGAGTTGCAGGGCGAAATCGAATCACCGGCAGATCAGGGTTTACCCAGTCTAATTGATTTTTCTTTTATGCCAAAAATCATTAGGATATTAATTAAAGATTATGTTTCATGAAGATATTTAATAAATGTATCGTAATTATATCAAACATTCCTATCGTAAATATATCAAACATTTATTATTTATGTAATTATCACAGTTATTACATTTATATTATTGTATTAAATATATATTTTATTACATTTGTCTTTTTTTGTGATTGGTCAAATCGTTTTTTTGCACTGTAAAAAAATATTGCTGGTTTTTGTTGGTTTAACTTAAAAAAAGTAAGTAACCTGGTTGCCTTAATTTTGAGTTTATTGAAATTAAAAATTTGAGTTGATACAAAGAAGGAAATTTGTTTAATAAATAGAAACTCAAAATATTATTGTATCTGAACCACATAAAAAAATGATAAATCATGAAAATAGCACTATTTGGCATGTTTCACTGCATCATCAGAAATAAAACACAAACAATTACCCAATATGCTTACAAAATCTTTTAATAATCTTTTAATAAAGGTTGTCGAATCTCAAAAAATGTTCATTGTATCAACTTAAAACTTTAATTTCAATGAACTCAAAATTTTAAGGCAACCAGGTAACTTTTTTTCTAAATAATTTTTTACAGTGTGGGGGGTTTTCTCTTACTTTAATTATTATTTACAGAATTAAATGAATAACTTATATTTAAAGGTGTTAACTGTATTAAGCTTACACTGCAAAGTGAGAGCTTACAAAGTATGAAATTAATTACAATAATTTGGGACAATTATTTAGTGCACAAACAGGTATGACAATGCCCTTTATTCGGCAAAGCCCTAAAATAGACTAATAATCATCATAATCTGTTAATTGTAAGACCATTATTCGTCACCCAAATTTTATAATCATGACATCCCTAGTGTGTGTGGACAGTCAATCATTTAGAGATACACAAAACATAAATAATTCTATTTGGACTGTCAGGGTGAACTGAACATTGCCCAAGATGCATGTTATAGCGGTTTGTTTGTTTGTATTGGATATTTAATTGTACATGCTCATTTGCCCTGTTTTTATAATTTAGATTACTTTTGCTGTCATCATGCTCACATAAAATGATCTTTAAAAACATTTAATAACAATGCTAAATGTAATCTTTAGTACATTTCAAAGTGAGAATGCATGTTGAGATGCCTAAATTCACTTTTCAAATGTTTCATCCATAACACAGCTCATTAACTTGGGCCAGTTAAACATAACAGAACAAAATAAAAACTGGAACTGAATGTACACATACTGTATGTGTCCTCCTCATCATCACTATAAACTAACAGATATGCTCATTATAACTTGGCCTGAGCATGATTAACGCTTTTGAGTCATTTTTTTCTGGCTGTTTATGAAATCACAATGAATTCTAGTCAAGGAACAGTGTAGACAGTCAAAATGGTTAAATCTTTCATGAATGGATGGATTTGTTTCTGAATATTATAAACAAAATTCCTTTTAGAAAATCTGCCTCTGTGGGCCCTGTCAGGGCATCCAGCAGCACAGTATGTGCTTATGTAAAGTCATTAGAGATAATTGCATAATCAGTTACACCATGGATGAGTACCCTTCTTACTAAAATGACATCACCCTCAACCTCAATAGAATTTGGCAGCAGATATGGACTCTCAGCCCGTTGTGACCTCACATGATCTGCCAGTGAATGAAGCCAGAAAGCATGCAACTAAAGATTGTTGTGCTATTACATAATGATTGTCTTTCTTCAAATGTTCACATGTTGTATCTTGAATTTCGGCTATTAAATGTGCTTAATATTCATACATTATAAACCTGGCATCACTAAAGCAATAGTGTTGATCAACCCCGGTCATTTTTATGTTTGCAGATGAATGAAATGGAGTAACACATGTAATGTTTTTTTTTCATTTAAAGGTTTTGGCTACAGGTTTGAGTGGGCTTTACTCGTCTTTACCTACCAAGTTAGATGTACCAAATGAGGAGTGGCACTGTTTGCACCGTGAAGACTGGCAGCAACTGCCCGCTCTTGTGCAGTTTCTTAACTCCCTAGAGTTCTGCAACGCTGTCATACAGGTTTGTGCTAGTGCTATTACATTTCTGCTGCACTACTGCATTGTTGTTCATAGCAACTTCTTGCAGTCTTGCTCCTGGTTAATTTCCTGCAGAGTTTAGCTCCAGCACACCTTCCTGGAAGATTCTAGTGATCATTAGGGGTGGGAATCTTTTACCATCTCACGATTATTGAGGCCACGATTCCATTCATAATTGATTTTCGATTCAAAACGATTCGATTTTTATCCATAATGATTTCTAATCGGGTTTCTGATCATGATCTACACTCATCTTTAATAAGAGCTAAACTTGGCTTGAAGATGGCCCTACCCAGCTAACAATTTTAGGTTATAAGAACGTTTCCCTAACGTTCCTATTAAGTTATAAAACGTTTTTGAATGTTTTAGGAACGTTGAAATGTCCAGTTTGTGGAACGTTGTATTAACGTTCTCATTAGGTAATACGAATGTTAAATAACGTTCTTATAAGGGTGTGGAGTATGATCAAATAAAATATTCCTGTTTTCTCCTTTAATGTACTTGCTTTTGTTTATTGACATCTTGTTCTTTCTTAAAAAAAGCTAAAACCACTTTTATAATTGACTTTTATATTTATATTACATTTATATTTAATACATAATTAGTTTACTAGACTTTTTTTTTGATTGTAAAAAAAGTAATATGTACACGAAAATAGCATTTAAGTGTCATTAAGTTGTCTCTGGATATACAAATTATGTATCTGAAGTTTGAGAAAAAAGCTGTATGACTAATTTGTAATGATTAATACTTTTTTAATGTAGTAACGTTTTTAAAACGTTCCACTAACAATGTAAGAATAAAGTTTTATAGCTAACGTTTTTAGAACATTACTCAATAGCAAATAACGTTGGCACAATGTTCTAATAACGTTACTGCAAGAACATTTTTTGATAACTTTGAGAGAACTTTCAGAGAACGTTATCCAACGTTCTGAGAACGTTCCCTGTTAGCTGGCTCACCCCTGGGCTATATTTGTATAATCAATTTAGAATCAGACAAGACTTCAGAAAGAATGAAGTTTATGTCCGGAGACAAAGGTTGATCTTTTAAATAAACATTATTGTAGGTCCCTTATCTTTATGTGCCAAGTTAAAGAAAGAAAAACAAACAAAAAAACATTTACATTGTGAATGTATCTCATTTTAGCCTTGCATTGTGTGCAGGTTGCCCATTCTTCCATCAGAGACCAGCTGGTTGGCTACATCCATAATGGTTTTCTGGTACCTGTTCTAGCACCGGCTTTACACAAGGTTAGTTGGGCATGAGCAATTTGGTTTTTTTTCTAGATCTGACAGCTGATATAAATAAGATTTGGTTTCAAGCAATCTAATCTTCTGTAGCTGACACTTGAAGAGGTGATGACCACAACAGCATACCTGGACCTGTTTATACGCAGTGTTTCTGAACCTGCATTACTGCACACCTTCCTCCGCTTCATCCTGCTCCATCGCCATGACAGTGTGCATATTTTAGACACACTAGTCAGCCGCATCAATACTCCCTTTCAGGTAAATACAATTTTATCCTGTATGTTAGCCATTTACATTAAATGATCTAAAAAAAAAACAGTAAGGCAAGGCCAGTTTATTTATATAACACATTTCATACACAATGGCAATTCAAAGTGCTTTACATAGAAATTAATTAAAATAGTGATAACATATGCATAAGAAATAAGAATATAATTTGTAAGAATTAAAATAGATAATAATAATAATAAATAAAACAGTTGATGGTGATAAATGGATCTCTATCTGCCCAATTCTCTAAATTTGGGTACCCCATCCCTGAGAATGGGCAACTACTACTGGTGCTGGTCATATAATTAGAATATCTTCAAGACGTTTAATTATTTCACTAATTCCATTCAAAAAGTAACACTTGTATATTGTATTCATTTATTACACATAGACTGAAATATTTTAAATGTTTATTTCTTTTAATTTTGATGATTCTAGCTGACAACTAAGGAAAATCCCAAATTCAGTATCTCAGAAAATTTGAATATTATGAAAAGGGTCAATATTGAAGACGCCTGGTGCCACACTCTAATCAGCTAATTAACTCAAAACAGATGCGAAGGCCTTTAAATGGTCTCTCAGTCTAGTTCTGTAGGCTACGCAATCATGGGGAAGACTGCTGACTTGACAGTTGTCCAAAAGACTATTGTTGACACCCTGCACAAGGAGGGTAAGAAACGAAAGGTCATTGCAAACGAGGCTGGCTGTTCACAGAGCTGTGTCCATGCACATTAATAGAGAGGCAAAGGGAAGGAAAAGATGTGGTAGAAAAAAAGTGTACAAGCAATAGGGATAACTGCACCCTGGAGCGGATTGTGAAACAAAACCCATTCAAAATGTGGGGGAGATTCACAAAGAGTGGACTGCACCTGGAACCACTGTGAACAGATGTATGCAAGACATGGGTTTCAGCTGTTGCATTCTTTGTGTCAAGTCACTCTCGAACAACAGACAGCATCAGAAGTGTCTCGCCTGGGCTAAAGACAAAAACGATTGCTGAGTGGTTATGTTCTCTGTTGATAGTAAATTTTGCATTTTCTTTGGAAATCAGAGTCCTAGAGTCTGGAGAAAGAGAGGAGAGGGACACAATCAATGTTGGGATTGGTCAATGATGGTTTGGGGTGCCATGTCATCTGCTGGTGTAGGTCCACTGTGTTTTCTTAGGTCAAGGGTCACCACAGCCGGATACCAGGAATTTTTAGAGCACTTCATGCTTCCCGGTTCCCGCTGTAGACCAACTTTATGGAGATGCAGATTTAACTTTCCAACAGGACTTGGCACCTGCACATAGTGTCAAACAACCAGTACCTGGTTTAAACTAACCTTAGTTTCCTCAGTTATAATCATTAAAATAAAAATAAATAAACATTAGAAATATATCAGTCTGGGTGTGATGAATGCATATAATATACAAGTTTCACTTTTGAATGGAATTAGTGAAAACATTTGTGAAATTAATGAAATCTACTTTTTGAAGATATCCTTCAATATGTATCTTATATGTTATTCCAAACCCAAAAGACTTTTGTTCATTTTTGAAACTGAAATTAAGAATTTTTTATAAAACCTGAGAGATTATTGTTCTGCCATTAAATATCATTCCACCAAAATGTTCAAGTTTTATAGGGTTCATAAGACATAATAAAAGTTATCCATATAAATCAAGCTGTTTAGTCAAAGTCTTCTGAAGAGACATAATCAATTTATATAATAAACAGATTTAAGTTATGGTTTTATTCACAATTATACAAATTGAATGATACACATGCACAGCAGGTAGGTAAATGACTTGTACTGTAATTGCAATATATATATGAATGACATGAAGGTTACTAAATTATGATTTTTGGACTCACAGCAAGATGGTCCCTGGTTCAAGCCCTGGCTGACCTAGGAGTCCTCTCTGTGTTGGGTTTACATGTTCTCCTCGTGTCAGCATGGGTTTTTTCTGGGTACTCCGGTTTCCCCCACGGTCCAAAATATATGCAAGTTAGGAGTAAAAATTGCCCGTGTGAGATTGTTGGTATGTGAGAGCCCTGTGATGGGCCGTGCATCTGTGCAGGGTGCTTTCCCCTGCCTCTGGCCTAAGAACCTGAGATAAGTTCCAGCCTATGAGCCTAGAAGGTCATATAAGGATAAAAGAATGAATGATGAATCCCTGTTAGAAGTGGTTGATAGATTGGATAGAAAAACGAAGGTCAAGGTTATCCAATTGCAGATTCTTTATAATACATAAGACTAATATTTGAAGTCAAATATTAGTTTTCACAGCATGTATAATCAAATAAAACACCCTACAGCACTGAGCCTCAAGCATCCTGTTATCCACGATAAAGTCAACTTTTATCCAAGATTAATAAGAAATCATGTTTTACATCAATTTGATTTGGTTTTAAACATTTAGTGTCTTCGTTAAGCTGTTTTGTTTGTTTAGTAGTGTGTTTTAAAGGCTGTACTTTTGTTCCAGCTTGGCACCGTATCTCTGGCTCTGTTCCGCACTCTCATTGGCTTATATTGTGAGGATGTCATGCTCCAGTTGATTTTCAAGTGAGTATACTTCTGCAGACCCTTCATTATTATTTACTCAGTTCTATTTCTGAGAAAATTAGCATTTAAAGTGCATTTATTGTGGCTCTATAAGTAGTCTCTCTCCTTCACCTCCATAGGTACCTGATCCCCTGTAACCATATGATGTTGAGTCAGCGTAGAGTCCTGCGAGAGAGGGACTGTTACTCCGTATCGGCTGCCAAGTTTCTAGCCCTTACACCCTCCTGCTGCTCTCCAGAGATCATCCCCCCTCCCCTTAGACAACTGGATTCCATCCTGTGGTCAAAAGTCACTGATGACTCCCATACAGGAACAATAGGTATAATGTAGTTTCATTACATCCTATGGAACCTTTTGTCATTTAAGGTTGTAGGGTGTATACTATGCAATTGTAATATCAAAACATTTAAAATCTTATAACCTAGATCATGGGTGACATATCTTGCTCCTGGCATGGGGGGCACTGTCCTGTTATTTAGCTTCAACCCCAATTAAACACATCGGAATCAGCTAATTTAAGGTCTACGGGATGACTAGAAACTTCCAGACAGATGTATTTGGACAAGTTGGAGCTGAACTGTCCATGGCATTGGTCCTCCAGGCACAAGAAGTGGACACTCTTGTCCCAGATTAATGCATAGGAATTGTTAAAGGTGTTTTAAAAAAAAGTATTTTCGGGTTTCATTGTCAAAAGTGAGGCAATATGATTTCATGCATCTTTTTATCTTGGTCTTTACAAAACTATGTGCTGAAAATTTGTTGACTAACTTGATCAAAATTGATTCAGATTACTGGACTCCAGTTGCTCTGTGGGCTGTTTGTAGACTAAAATGCCATTCATGTCTCGGTGACTTCCGTCTTATGGATTAAATCTGCAACATGCTTCACTGCATCAACTTTATTTCTTCATTCCAGACTATGTAATCCTCTTATGTCTGTGCTTGTTATTAAAGTATTTACAAGCTGATACAAATTCCAGAGCACTACTTTTGTTAGGATCAGTATTTGTGCAAAAAGAGGTCATGAAATGTAATGAGATGGGTGTCAACAACATTTTTAAAGGGGTGATGAATTGGGAAATCAACTTTCCTTTGAGCCTTTGATATATAAAAGGTCATGGTAATATAAGAATATCCTGTAAGTTTCCAGAGCTGAAAGCTTGCTTGTTAGTAAAAGCAAAGCTTTTATAGACACCAGGCCCAGAAAACGAGGCTCTCAAATAAATGACTTATTAGAATGGTGAAACGCCGCCTCTATGTGTACGCTATTTCTGTAGCCCCGCCCACCGACTCGTGGAGCTGTTTGCGTTACCGAGCAATAAACACGCTGAAAATAGCAAGATAATCGTTTGTAAAAAAGACACAGGTTGACACTGGATTTGCAGACATACGACAGGAATGGTGCAGCACACTTATGTGAGTAAAACATGTTTTTTATATGCGATAGTAATATCCACCGATCGGGCGGGCCAAGTAATTAAAAAAAATCAATTGTGGGTGGATGAGAGAGAAATCATTATGTTTGTTTGATAAATATGTTTTGAGAGTGAGCCTCGTCAGAGAATTATTCCGGCCACTTTCAAAACCATCCCTCCCTCATGTGAACTGACAGGGGAGCATAAGCTCATTAAATATGTACATCTTATCCAATCCTAGCCGTGGGCGTTCACTTCTAAGTCTTCAGTGCAGCAAGCCCATCAAAACAGAGTGTTTTGGAGAGAGCCTCAAAACCAGTGTAGAAAATAGCCTATTACTTATTCATTAGGATGTTTTTGAATTTAAAAAACATGCGAATGTCATAAGTTGACCTTAGATAACGGTATAAAAAAGGCAGTTCATTACATCTTTAATATGCTTGTATATCTTCCTCTAGAATCAAAGGAGGTCCTATTAGAGGAGGACGACTCCGGTAACACTTGTGTCATTGGCTCAGAGATCTACCTGGATGTCAGTTACCTGCACTACTTGTGCGATGCACAAAACAGCATCAGTCACTGTATGCAAGCGTGCCGTGTGTGGTCCGCCCCATACGACGGTGAGAACCCTCCTCCAGAAGAATACCAGCGTAGTACCTTGGAAGAAGCAGGTAAGACTCGACCACCAGTTACCAGCAGGAAAACCCCAAATCAGATTCAACACTCAGGTCCACCCGTCAAAGATGTCACTGCTACTCCTGGATTGCTGGAGCTGGAGTGGGATGATAGTTATGATGCTTGTCCAACACAATTGCACCCAGAGGAAGATCAGGAGACTCGTCCCACCCCGGAAGAACCCCCAAAGCACATTCAAGAACTAAGGAGAACTGCTATTATGATTGTGAAGGGCTCTTACATTGAAGAGTCTGAGTTCCAGAATGATGTTATGGTCTATGATCTAGTAGCTCAGAAGGATGCCCATGACTCTAGTAACAACCATCATGTCTTATCCAGACCTACTGAACCAGCAGAGCAGGAGGTGTTAGACGGAACTGTTCAAAATATCACACATTCAGAATCTTCAATGAGCAATGGCTTGAGCTCCCCAGTAGATGGAAAAGAAAGTCAAAAGAGAGGGTCACAATCAGACCACATGTCAATGAGTCCAGAAGGGGGGGACCTCATGGCCCAGTATGAGGAACTGATTAGAACTCTGGGTGCACAGCCTAGTAGTCCAGCAAAAGCAGACTGTGAACTCAAGAGTCCTACAGACCTCCTTAATGATGAGGAAGATGAAATGGACTTTAAGTCTTTCTCACCAGAGACACCAGAGGCAGAAAAGTTATCATCTCCTTTTGGGACCAAACCTCGCAGTGGGAGTAAGGGCCATGCTGCGCCTTTTACAGGTCAGAAAACATTTATATTTTGCTAAATCCTTGGAATTATTTTACATTGTTTTTCATGCACTGTTTCATCCCAGAGGCTGAGTTCGAAATTGCCCCACTATACACTTAGGCAGTGCACTTTTTGAGATGACGATCATTTGTAGTGGTGTCCAAAACTATAGTAGACATTATTATTAAGTGCACTTATTCAATTCCATAATGCACTTTAATAACTGATGTACATTCAGACCGTGTCTCACAAGATGATGTCGTCCACAGCACATCCAGCACACACACTGTGTTTAAATTTGCTCACTTGTTTTCATTCACTCATTCAGTGGACTAATATAGGGAATAGTTAATGAGGGCTTATGGTGTGATTTCAGATACAGCCAGGGTCAATTGTTTTTTTCTATGCCCAAATTAAACACCTGAACCAGCTAAACAAGTACTGTATTAGACATGGAATACTACATTACTACATTAATGTATATTATATTACGGGGCTGTTGAATGCTTGAATCTGATTGGCTGATGAACGTTCTGAAGTGTGCAATTATTTTCTGGGAAATGCACAGCGAACGTAGTTCCAGGCAGTTCTTTTTTTTTACTGCATTACAGTTCCATATCACTTTGCATAGTTAACTGAAATTACAGGACTAAAAAAAACAAAATAATAAAGCAACTTAAAGGCTACACATGATATTTTTTTCACTAGCGAGGTAATAACAGCGCTGTTTAGAGATACACAGAGGGAGCCTAATTCCCACAAGCTCTCTCTCTCTCTCTCTCTCTCTCTCTCTCTCTCTCTCTCTCTCTCTCTCTCTCTCTCTCTCTCTCTCTCTCTCTATCTCTCTAATAACTTCATTAATAACTGCATTAGAATGCTATCAACGGCTCAAGCCTCCGTTACCAGCTTTAAAATGACGTTTCGGAACTAGCATAAGAGCCGTTGGATGAGACGCGGAAGTAATCACCACCTCGGGTTTGCATTATTTTTCTAATAATTCAACGGCCCGTTGTCAATTATTCCTTACTTGTCTGCTTAATTTTAAAAATTCTATGAAACAGTATACTATAATTTCAACTGTTATATAAACAACCCAAACATTTTACATTTGCATGGCAATTAAATCAAAGTACGATTTTGAAAGATTGCAACAAATGTTGATTTTACGATTTTTACTTGAAATGGAAGGTCAAGTTGAGTATCTCATGAAGTGTGAACTCAGTTCTGGCCCCCATGAACTACTATGCAGAGTTTTGGAATTATATAATGTTTGCTTCAGTTTAATGATATTTTGGTTTGTGGTGATCTGGCTGATTTATTTGATTTTCGCTCTTGTCTCTTTTAGGGCCGTTTGTGAGTGTACTGCTGTCTCGTCTAGAAAACTTGCAAAATAACTCTCTCCATGTGAACTTGCTTCTGACCGGCATCCTGGCTCAGTTAGCTGCTTACCCTCAGCCCTTGCTACGCTCCTTCCTTCTCAACACAAATATGGTGTTCCAGCCCAGTGTCCGCTCACTATACCAGGTATCTGATCTACTTGTATACACATCTCTGTTCTTAGTACAGTAAGGAAAGTTTTGTGGCATTAGACTGTTTTTTTTTATTTTTTAGATTGAATATATTTACAATTTGGATTTAGCCCACATTCATATGTGGAAATAAACATGAATCTGATTTTTGATTGGTCAGGTCTGAATGAATGCTGTTTTTAAGTCATACTAACTTAATATTCATTGTCATTGCTTGCTTAATTTAAGTGTAGAAGATAGAATGTCACTAAACATCAGGTTCAATACAATTAAGCTCAGTACATTTCTTTAACTCAGATTAACATACTAGATGAATGTTTTATACAAAAAAAATAAAGTTCTGTTACTCTCCAAAGGGGGCAGGACTTTGTTAGGGGCGTGGTTATGGGGGATTATTTAGTCAATAATTCAAGAAGGTACATATTTTAAAGCTCTTTCTAACTTTTACTCAGCTTTAAAACATAGTTCTTTAAACTTTAGTTTAACGATAGCATTTGTTATAATAAGGGTTTATTCACTTCTTTGTAGCAAGACCTTTACCATGCAGGCCAATGTTAACTTTTTTCTTTCTTTTTTATAATCCACAGCATTTGTTATGAAACATAGCAACACAGTTAGAAACTATAGCTACAACATGCCACAGGTGTAATATACATATTTAGTGAAAAATCTATTCCCTTAACTGATTATCTATTATAAATTCTACAACCATTAAAACTTTACCACAATAAATACTTTAGAAAGGGATAAATTCTAATAAATGTGGTCTTCATGAGTTTAAAAAGCTTGCAGGATGATGTTTTCCCCTCTTTTCATCAGTTATTTTAGGGGCTTCTTTAGATCTTGTTCTACTTTGAACAAGTAGTGTAGTCTGTAGTGTTTTACTACATTCTCAATAGAATTCAAATGGGTCGCACATTTTATCATCAGCGTCGCAAAGGAACGGCTCGTGCAAATCTGAACACTTTTAGAGCACGCTGGTGAACGCTACAGTGATTCACACGCAGCTTAATTAAACAATTGGGCTTCAGTCGCAGTCATATTGAACAGACAATTGATCCGTTATAAAAGCGAGAAGTAGCGGTATACGCAAGAAAAAGTGCAGGTACGCTTGAGAGTAAAAGGTTGAAGTGCCTGGTTCGAGGACTGGTTTTATGTATGCAGGTCAGTTTAGAAATGTCACCTGTTCAGACCAATGTCTAATGTGGGGCACATTTAAGAGCTCATGTGAACATTGCTTCAGATTTGGGGGATAAAAAAATTGGATTTGGACCACATTCAGCTGTGTTGTGAATGTAGCCTTTGTCTCTTTAACTCTAATATTATATGGATTGTCAGTGGCGCATCTCGATGTCATTAAAAGCAGGTATAAAATGCATGGGGCAATAGTGAAAGCAGATGCTTTCTCAACCCATTACAAAAGCTTTTTTCTTGTTATTCTACATCACACTGCATTGATCAGCATGTCTTTGAGAGGCATGCGTTAGATCTGTCGCTTCATTGGGATATCAGCAGACACACAGATGTGCTTCCACACAAAGCCTTGACCTTGTTTAAGGGCCTGTTCTCACCAACACAAATGCTTGGCAAAAATCTGGTCTAGTTTTCTCATGCAAATCTGTCTAATCAATGAGAGAATTTTATTTATATATTTTTTTTTAGAAGAAAAAGAAGAACTTAATGAAAATCTAAATGAAGTCTCTGACAGTAGGTGCCACTTATGGAAAAGCAGAAATATGGTGCTGGACAAGGGCAGCGAAGCAGAGCTTTCCACTTCTGAGACCCGCTTGTCATGAAGAAGTTAAACTGTATTTAAGTGTTTCCAAACAGCCAAGTTTTTTGTATTCGCTGTGGTGTTCATCAAACACCAATTATATGAGTACTAAGACAAGAGAGCCAGTTCTGAATGTATTCTATTCACTGACGCTTGGCAAAATAGTCTGTTCGTGAGCACCACCAAGTTGCAGATTTATGATTAACAGCAGAGGTTCTCAGCAATGTGACCAAAAACACAAATCTTATTGGCTGGCCAGATTTTTCGCAGTGTGATGGAAATGCACTAGAACAAGAAAAACCTGTTTGCATTTGAATGTTCTTGTTGGTCTAAACAGACAAATTAACATTAGTCTTGGTGTGAAAAGACCTTTATACTTTGTTTTGAGATTTAGTTTTAAGTGATCTAGTCACTTGTAAATGAATTTCAAGGGGAGGGTCTCTGACAAAGTGCGCCTTTTCTCCTAAATATACTACACAAGTATAATATGTCAAGCAGAAATCTTCTTGAAGTACCGGTACCTGAATTTACAGAACTTCAGATGTGCTTCACATGATTGGAGTCACTGCATGTTGATAACAGACATAATGAAGATATTTCATGAGGTGGAACTATTTCCATCTGTATACAGCACTGTCAAGTTGTGATGGATCACCTGAAATGGATCTTAATACCAGGTGTAAGCTTGGTCATGAATACATGGTATCAAGAGGAATGTAGATTTTGTTTATTCGTTCTCCCTACTTGACTTTCCATTTCCATTTTGTAGGTGCTGGCTTCAGTGAAGAACCAGATAGAGAAGTGGTCAGCGAATAATAAAGACTTCCCTGAGCTCCTCACAGCTGCTCAACACTGCTTATTGGCCAGAGAGAGTTCACTAAGAGGTCAGAGTATGTTCATATCCTTTTAGTCTAATTTTTTATTTAATACATGATGTATCAAAAATTTATAAAACTAAACTGTTTTAAGGATGATCAATATGTGCATGTTTCATAAACATGACCCAGAGTGGTTGTCTGCTCCTGGTTCCAGGCTGTTTTCATGGAGATACATCATAATATAAGAAACATCATTATTGCATACATCATAATATAATATAATATGTAGTGTCACTTGTATTTTATATATATATTTTGAACATTTATTTTGAATCATGACTAATTGATTGCCCAGCACTACATATATTATATTATGATGTGTGTATATATATATATAGCAATAATATAAATTTGCTGTCCAATCTATTAATTGCATCCAAAATAAAAAATGTTATGTACAAACTTTTATTTTGGAGGTGATTTTATTTAATTTGACAGCACAAAATAATATATTACATTAACACACCGTGTTTTACTCTGAATCAAATTTATTCAATTTTTTTTATTTAATATTGAAGTCATTTTTTTTTAGTTTCAGCTGCTGTATTTTCTATGGCAATATAAACCGCTACATCATCTTTATTTGACTTGTTCAGCTACTCATCCTTTTATAGTTTTGAATAATAGACGCTTTGAGAATGTTTGTGTATTGTACAATTACTTTTTTTCTTCTTCCAATTTGAATCTAGACTCTCAGAATCAACAGGCTGGAGATTGGCTGCATGGTTCTGAAGCAGACCGAATTAGGAAGAACCAAATCCAACCTAAAACTGTGGTTCCCCTAAACAAAACTGAAGTATATGCCGCGGTTCTTTTCACAGAGTTTCTAAAAGAACTGGCAGCCTTTGCACAAGAACACTCCATCCACTCTCATCTTCCCAAGGAGCAGTAGCCTTTAATTATGTGTTTGATTGTTAATGTTTCATGAAACTCTTGACATTTCGAAGGAATTTTAGTCAAACACACTTTAACCTCTAAATTAATTTGGAGGTTTATTTTACATTATTTTTAATATATTTTCTTTTTCATGGGGGATTCTTTCAGCATGTTTTTGTCTGCTGTGTGAATAGCTTTTGTACTTCCATAATTTATTTATGCATTACCAAGCCTCATTTCCCAAGAACCAGAGTTACAGCACAAATTATCACTCATAAAACCAGCATCACCTGGCATAAGGCAGTGAATTTATGTGCCTTCACTTCATAAAAGTGACTTACAAACACAAAAGGCTGGGCAAAACATAAATGAAACTTCAGCCCAAAACCAAAGCATGACAGCCATTGAGTCATTGAGTAATAAGAGGTGACGGGGCATTAGACATTCATAACATCACTGGACGACTGAATGCTCTGCATACTGTTTAATGATGCTGATGTCTTTTGCTGGATTGTTCTCCTGATGGCCTTATACTAATAGTGCCTTTTCCTTTAGTCCTTCATTTTCAAAATTGCCTGTACAGTTTTCTATACAGTAAACACTTTGTAAACCTGGTCACTGGCCGTTTTATACAACTGACCAAATGACCTGTAGATTTGTTGAATTTTTAGAAACAATTCTTAACAGTTGTTCTGGTTCCTTGTAGAGCATCACTGATATTAACTTAGTACCTTTCAGATTTTACGAAGTTGTTAACAAACATGTTTAAAACTAGCAATGCACTTACTTATTATTTAGAATGAGGTCTTTGGTAAGATATTCCCTACTAGATGTTCAAAAATGGTTGTTTTTTAAATAAATAAATATATAGTTTTATTCTGCAAGGGTGCCTTAAAGGTGTAATATTTATGAGGATCTATTGACAGGAATGCAATATAATATACTTAACTGTTTTCAGTGGTGTATAAAGGCCTTGCACAATGAACCGTTGTATTTTTATTACATTAGAATGAGCCATTTCTATCTACATACACCACCCTTATTGTGAAAAATCGTAATTTCGCACAGTCATGTTTCTACAGTAGCCCTAAACAGACAAACTGCTCTTTAGAGCGCTAGCTACTCTCTGCTGTCTCAGACGAGAACATCTTTGTCCTGATTCGGCCACCGTAACTTCTCTGTGTGCTTAGAAAGGGAGGGGTGAACGGTTGCAATTCGCAACCTCACCGCTGAATGTTGCTAAAATTTACACAGTGCACCTTTAAATGAATCATAATTGACAGTAAAGACTTAAATGACACATTTTAAATTCATCAATTCTTCAAATAATCCTCGGTTTTCATGGAAATATTAAGCAGAGCAACTTATCAATATCGATAATAATAGTTACTTTCGCACAAAATCAAAATATTACAATATTTTTTGTTACTTGAGCACAAAATCAAAATATTATAATATTTTTTGAAGGATCATGTGACACTAAGTTATTCCTGTAAAGGCAAAGCTGGTTTCTCATCATTATAACTCCAGTCTTAATTTTGCAAATGTAATTAAAATAAAAAACTATTGTAATAATATTTCACAATATTTTTTTTCTCCCTGTATTTTTGATCAAATATATTTGGTGTTGGTGAGTAGAAGACTTCTTTCAAAACTTAAAAACAACAACTTTTGTACAATAGTGTTACAACTATTTTAGAGTAACATCAAATCCACAAAAGTGCCTCTTTTTAATTTTTATTTTGAATCCCCATGACTTTGTTTGCATGGCCTGCAAAATCAAAATGGTCATGAATAACACTGACTTCACTGAAACGCAATCAGAGAGACTATGCATAATGTACATCACATATTTTAAATATATAAAAGAAAGCAATTGATATACAATTCCAGTGTGTATATACAACACTCAATATGCAAAAAGAGAAAGTGTCCTTTACTATAAAAGTTGCCTTGATTTGAAAGTATTTTTTTAATGTCCAGGTGTCATGTTATAAATATCAGAACATGATAAACATGCTCAATAAGAACAAATGTATATTGAAACTCTGGAAGTTCACCTGATTCCTGAGCACATTTGTTTTTAGTACAAACTGTAGTTACACAGACTTTGTGAACGGACCATAAGCAGTTGATTATGAACACTGGTGGTTATGCTTTAAATAGTTTTATGAAGCAAGTACATTTTTAAATGTATAGTTTTGACATATTATTTGATGAAATGCCTTAAACACATTCAGTGGTCTTTCTTAAGGTAGATGTTTTGCTTTCTCCCTTGAACATATGTCAATCAAAACCTGATTACCAAACATCCTGTAGCACAATGTAGCTTGTCAATCCAAAGATATTTATGTACAAGGGATAGAATTAAATTAAATTGCCTTTACTGGTAGTAAGCATTACTTAAATTGTACAGTGTCTGTATGCCTTGAAATGCTGAATCTGTAGAAATGTCACCAGCTCATTTTCACCTTCTCCCGTTTTATTTTCGAATGGGAAACTTTTTCTGTGTGTCAAATGACAATAGTTTCTATGTCAGAAATGTAAGGCATGACAACTTGAATAAAGATGTCTCTTGTCCACTACCAGAACTTATAACTGTCATATGACTTATGGCAATAACATTGTCAATCTTTTATGCTTTAACTGAGATGAACTTTTCTGCTGCATTAGTTTTTTTTTTTTTTTACAGCTCCATGTCTAATACAACTATAATCACAGACACTGAAGATCACTCACATTCTCTCAATTCAAATGATGTGATTTTTATAGAGTATAAAATAAATAGATAAAATATTTATACAATCTTAACCTACTGTATATAAAACATGTTAATGAGTGCCTACCAAATAATGCTAATGTAAATATCTGAAGTGTTGGCATCAAATGTTTGCATTGTAATTTATTGTGTTAACATTGACCTACTACATGTACAGCTCTAGGTGTGGTTGCATCTATGGTAATATTAGCTCATGAATACTGTTGACACAATTTAATACACAATTTAGACCTTTTATTGAGGTCACTATAACATGTTATAATTTTATAATGTTCATTATAATTTTACATATTTAATATACTATTGAAAAAATATTTAAACCTAATCATATCTGTAGTATTGCAAGAAACCACTACGCCACAAACTGGTTAGTAGCGAGGAAGACAGGAGGTAGACTTCAAATAATAGATGGGTTTACTTCAAATAATAATCAGTAACATAGGAGAACATCAAACAACTAGGTAACACAAACATAAGAACAGACAGGGAGTGTAGGGAAGTGAGTCAATATAAAGGGAGTGCTGACGTTCAGGTGTGGGCCAGGGAGAATCATGAGAAATGGGGTCTAGGACAGGCGTGACTTGCAACGTTACCTTCCTCACCAGGTAGACGCATCGTCGCACCTTAGATGTAACAATCGGGGAGGGGGTATGGGAGCCCTGGAGACCTACACACAGGTGAAGGGGAGATGCAGGTCTCCAGGGTGAAACTAGGGCGGCCTTGGCGGATCTTAAATAGAGCTCGTGGAGAGCTGGAGAGGGCTCGAAGAGACTTGGAGAGAGCTCAAAGAAAGCTGGAGAGGGATTGTGGAGACTTGGAGAGAGCTCGAGGAAAGCTGGAGCGGGCTCTAGAAGAGCTGGAGAGGGCTCGAAGAGACTTGGAGAGAGCTCAAAGAAAGCTGGAGAGGGATTGTGGAGACTTGGAGAGGGCTCGTGGAGACTTGGAGAGAGCTCGAGGAAAGCTGGAGCGGGCTCTAGAAGAGCTGGAGAGGGCTTGTGGAGACTTGGAGAGAGCTCGAGGAAAGCTGGAGCGGGCTCTGGAAGAGCTGAAGAGGGCTCGAAGAGACTTGGAGAGAGCTCAAAGAAAGCTGGAGAGGGCTTGTGGAGACTTGGAGAGAGCTCGAGGAAAGCTGGAGCGGGCTCTAGAAGAGCTGGACAGGGCTCGAAGAGACTTGGAGAGAGCTCGAGGAAAGGGAGAGGGCTCGAAGAGACTTGGAGAGAGCACGAGGAAAGCTGGAGCGGCTCTAGAAAAGCTGGAGAGGGCTCGAAAAGACATGAAGAGAGCTCGAGAAAAGCTGGAGTGGGCTCTGGAAGAGCTGGAGAGGACTCGAAGAGACTTGGAGAGGGCTCTAGAAGAGCTGGAGAGAGTTTGTGGAGACTTGAGAGAGCTCGAGGAAAGCTGGAGCGGTAAGGTCGCTCAAAGTCAATTAGCCTCACGTCTCTTACACATGTAGGCCTATACACTTTTCCCATTTTGGGTCAATCAGTAAGATTTTATAGTGATTTGCAAATTTGTCCATAGTCATGTAATGGGAATTCTGGATGTATAAGTGGTGGGGTGGTGGGGGTGAAGGGTGGGTATCAATTTAAAAGGCTATTTATGTAGTCAACAAAGACATAAATTAACTGAGACACAAACCTTTGTACAAAAAAAAAAAATCATATTTTGGAGGTTTAAATTGCAGGGGTCAAATTGACCCCAGTGGAAAAAATTCGTCAAATTTGAGGATAACAGGAGGGTTAAATCTCTAGGAGGAGTTTGTTACAATCGGTCAATAGCAAAGATTTTGCTGAGAAAATTCAAAATATCTCCCTCCCTTTTAGGTTTTCATATTGCTCCCGTGGACTTTTTTGTTGGTATTTGGCTATTACGTCTACTGAATTTCATACTTGTATGTGAAAGTGCGAACTGTGCTTAATTTAAATTTTATAGGTGATATGACTCAAAAAAAGTACTCAACAGATTTTTTTTTTTTTTTTTTTACACAATTTCTTAACATATGTAGATATTTGTATTAAATTAAAAAGTAACAACGAAGACAAACTGAACAAATTTCACTAATTTTCAAATTTAATTGAATTCAAAATTCAAAGTAAGTCGATGTTTACTAACTGATAACTCGCAGGTCTTGACATTCATACTCCACCAGAGGGCGTTAGCTACTCATTTGACACGAGTATACTTTACAGCCAGACCACCTTCAAGTTATCATCAGTGCTGGATTACTTACAACAGATTTAGGCCTATTGTAGCCAACGCTTACATGACACACATAGTAAGATACAATCCATTACATCACACATGTAAGATCATATAATCAGACTACTTTTAGATTACTTTTGACCTTTTAGCTCATTTATCACATTGATTTGAATAGAATAATCATGTACCATATTGATATGAAAATATAAAGATAGATTCCTCATGGTTTCTCAGACTGGGGTTTGTGAGTTAGTAATTAAAGGATACAAATTTAAAATGAAAATTATTATTTTGGAAAATAAAAATAAAACTTACTAATAAATAATACATATTTTATTTGTTTACAAGCAAAAAATAAAATAAAAATTGTAGTGAGAGAATCAATGAATTATAAATAATTTATTACCATTGTGAGAATAAAATGTAATCAATAAAAAAAGTAACTTGTTTTATTACGAGCATTTTAAAATGTAATTAGATGATATATATTACAAGTACTTAATTATGTAATCATATGCATATGTGAAATAATATGATCATCAACATTAAACAGCATTTCAATCAAAACTGACTGACATAAAATGTCGATCCAGGACGAGCTGTAGGACTGTGAATCTTTAGGTGTTAATGGACTCAATCTACTCCATCTATGTTTTGATCATCGTTCTGAATCCGATCTGGATGTAGTCTGACAAAAAAAGACCCGGCTTTTTATGAAAATGTCTTTTTTTTAATTGAACTTATCCACATTTAAGTGTGGATGAAAAAAAAGAGAACAAACTATTTGTTCTTTCTTTTGATATATTTTATGTTCAGCTATTCAACATTTTCAACAACATTCATGATTTGGATTCCCAATGTAATGTGATTTCAGCAGTTTGACACACGATCAGAATCATGAATCAATCCGCTGATTCATCACCGCTCGAATCTTTATTTGAGGATTGAAAACAAACCCGGAGGAGAAGACAATGATGAATAAAGTCGTAGTTTTTGTGATTTTTGGACCAAAATGTATTTTCGATGCTTTAAGAGATTCTAATTAACCAACTGATGTCACACATATGGACTACTTTGATGATGTTTTTATTCCCTTTATGGACATGGACAGTATAGTGTCCATACACTTGGATACACTCTCAGACTAAATAAAATATCTTAAACTGTGTTCCAAAGATGAACGGAGGTCTTAAAGGTGTGGCACGACATTAGGGTGAGTCATTAATGACATAAATGTCATTTTTGGGTGAACTAACCCTTTATGGTGATGATACTATGGCAACATGTTGCCATCAATGGGCAGCCAAGTGATACACAGGGCCCACGACCGATCTAAAGTACCCAAATAGATATTTGTTGCCCATTCTCAATGGGAACGTGCCCAAGCAATATCACTTGGCAACATTGCTCAAAAAGTTGCCCTGTGTATCATCACCTTTAGTAGTACACAAAAACATTCCATTTTCAATCACTCATGCCAGCAGACCTGTGCGCGCAATGGCTAATAATGGTGATAACATACCAGAAGTTTCAAGCAACCTTGGCCTGACCTGCTAAATTCTAAAAGTGATAAATAATCCCACAATCTAATGCTGATAGAAAATCCATACAGAGCTGCAAACAATTTAAAGCAGTAGAAAAAGATTCTGTGCACACAAGATTTTCTCACAAGGCTTGGCTGTTAAGGAATCAATGATCATTGAGTGATAAATGTCTCAGAAATAACTGAGCTGTGATGAATTAAATGCTCAAATCTTTCAAAGTAAAAGAACACAGAAGTACTGTTGCATGAAACACTTTTGTGTATCAAAATATTTAATGAATATTTACAGTGGAGATGCATTTCTGAACAACTGTACAGAGGATATTACATGTAACTTCCATTGCTCCATTAAGCGGCTTGCATTAACCCACAAAGTTGGCATCCTGGGCAGTTCATGAGATCATTTCCTCTAGAATGGCTCTGACTTGGACCGGGTCAGTCCTGCCTTTAGTTTCTTTCTGAACTTCACCCATTAATTTGTTTAGTACTTTCTTATTACCCCCTCTGATAATCTGAACCTGCAACAAAATTCATTTCCAAAAATTAGTGTGCAAGTTATCAAGGTTGGCAAATAGTTCATCTTTAAAAGGATAGTTCACCCAAAAATAAAAATGTGATGTTTATCTGCTTACCCCCAGGGCATTCAAGATGCAGGTGTGTTTGTTTCTTCAGTATAACACAAATTACATTTTTTAACTCCAACTGTTGCTTGTATAATGCATGTCAATGAGGCCTAATTCAAATTAGACCCCATTGACATGCATTATACGAGCAACGGTTGGAGTAAAAAAATCTAATTTGTGTTCTACTGAAGAAACAAACACACCTGCATCTTAGATGCCCTTGGGGGTAAGCAGATAAACATCAAATTTTCATTTTTGGGTGAACTATCCCTTTAAATAAAGAAACTAATAAATATTTTTACATTTTTATTATGTTTTATATTTCGTAATAATATATGTACTGGGAAAAATAGAGTTTTTCTGATAAACTGAAACTGCACAAAAAAAGAAATTCATTTAAAAATAGGGTACAAATTATCGTTGGCAACAGTTCATTTTTATAAATGAACAGTTTTAGAAGTCAACATGAGTTTTTAAGGTGGATAAATGTCTGGATTTACCTCCTCAGTATGACTGTCCACAACCCTCTGACAGATCTTTCGTAGCTCCTCTTTGCCATTTATCATCCACAAATCCTGCTCCTTCACTATCTGGCCTACTGTCTTCTCTGGAGCCTTCCACATCTCCTGGAAAACCTGTGCTCACCACATACAAACACAAAACAGGTTTAAGGAGAACCTCGCATAGTTGTGCTGAACATCTGTCAATAAGCCAAATTAAGGATTTTTTCCCCCTCAGATGTTTTACTCTCTTACTTGTTTGGCAGTCGAGGATGAGATGTGACCAGATTCCACAAGATTGATCATCTCAGCAAGAGCCCCTGGAGAGATGGGGCTAAGAAAGAAAGGGAGAGATTAGCTAGAAAGAACAGATTACAAAACTCACACTACAAAATTTGGTGAGCAAAAAATTAGAAACATTATGACCCAAGTTTCTGTGTGTTCACACAATTAGGCCCCGCTCACATATTAGTGAACTCAAAAAAAACAATACATGATCAATGAGACAGTTTCTGATCACTGAGCTGGAGGAGTCCCAGAAAAACACTCCCGTGTATACATATCTAGGCGTGGCGCACAATCTCCATTATTTACTGACAGCAAACAACATTGGTGAGAAGAAAAACAACAAACAGACTGGTGATAATAAGCCTCTGGCCGCACGCATGCACACACTCTTAAAATTATTTATTCTTACTTTATTTTCCAATGTTTTGTATGTACCGTAGATATTGTATGATTGTTCTCAGTGCTGGCTCACCTCTGAGACGCTTTCAGATTCTGAAGATTCAAATTTCCCATCAGGTCATTCATCACCCAGCCAATCACCTTCCTCGGTTCTGCCTTGGTCATCTGAACAACCCCCTCAAAGTATTCCATAAGCCCGTCCTCGTTCTAAAACGGAATAAAAATTATCATAAAATTCAAGATTTTTAAATTAAGAAATAGTAGCAACTGTTAGACGAAGTCGGAATACAATAAATATTTGCCATTGTGATAATTATATATATATATATATATATATATATATATATATATATATATATATATATATATATATATATATATATATATATATAATATATAAAAATTCAAACCATTCAAATGATGATGCAGTTGTGACAATTAAAGTCAAAATTGTGAGATATAAAGATATGGTTCAAACATTAAATAAATAACATTGCAATTGTAAGAATTTTTTATTTGGTTTATCAGATTTCATACCCACAGACATGTCCATCTAAGTGGAAAATCATAGTGCTTACACTGGATAAAGTAAAAAATGCAATTGGAATTAACCATCTTAAAAGGATCAGAATGCCTGGTGGGAAATTTGTGCCATGAAACAAGCATGCACAGTTTGCATGTGGACTCTCACCACCAGCATGAAGCTGTGCTCTCGCAGAATGCCGTACATCTCCTCAAGCCTTATTCTCCTCGCAGACGGCAGCTCTGGTAACTGGGCATTCAGCCTGTCAATCACCACAACCTGGGCGGGGTCAACGCCAGCAGGCACTGAAGCTTCACTCTCATGAACAAACAGTGGCGGCAAGTTGGGTTCTGGCATGAACCTGAGAGATAAAGAGAGAGAATGTATGTACATACAACACAACACAACAGGAGGCGTGATTCAAGCAGGTCATGTGGGGAAATGCAAGAGCGTGTTCTTATCAGGTGCAAAGATAAGCCAGCGTTTGTAGTGTTCAGACAGCGTGTGTCATCTCAAGGCCTAATCTCCAGTTCTCTCTGTCTCTCGGTCACACCCTCCTCATATATCTCTTCAACTGGCCACACATGTCCAGCCTCTGTGTGTCAGAGAGTGTCCTCTCTAGTGGCATTCCATCAGAGTTAAGGGAGGCTGAGCACCCTTTAAAATGTCTTAAAAACTCATTTAACGGTTGATGTGATAAAACTGCTGTTTTGATCAATTTACAAATAAGAATAACTCACATATAGATACATCCACACACACACAGTGGGTCAAAAATGTATTTAGTCAGCCACCAATTGTGCAAGTTCTCCCACTTAAACAGACGAGAGAGTCCTGTAAATTTCATCATAGGTTCACTTCAACTATAGCCTTATTCGGACAGTAATTATTTCTCGTGGGGTCACGCTATGATAAAGGTATTTTCATCATTTACAGGGGCTAGTCTGTGATTTTATTTCCATCTGAATCCAGAATGCCAGTGTTTTTTTCCCACCACCCATGTAAAAATCCACATCTCTGAGTTTTCAAGAAGAAATTGCTTCAAAATTCATTGTTTATATACTTTTTGACCCCTGCGGAGCACCGTATCGTTGCGCGTCACTGCAATTTGGATGCATTTTAAAGATCTAGCCTACACTTTTATTACTGAAATGCTGGAAAGTATTTACAAGAATAATTTTTCATCACCACTCAAAAGCGAAGAAGAAACACATGTAAACATGTGAAATAAGCCGTTATTACGGCGGTAATTAACGTTAACTTAATTGCACTTATTTCCACATTTTAAAATGACATCTTCCTATTTTTAAACAGGATATTTAAATAATTAAATAATTCATAATTTCCTATTATTAAATTAAATATGATTTTACTCTTATTATTCCAAGCATATGACATTTTAACTGACTGAGCATGTGAGCAGCGTACCCAGGTGCGCAGGATCACTAAACTCGCTCCTCCACTGTGAATAAATCACATCCGAAGTTTTATCACTGAGGTGGCATGCAAATGTATTTTTACGGACGTCCACATGAGTAACAATTACCGTCTGAATAGGGCTTTAGAGAGACAGAATGAGAAAAAAAATCTATAAAATCAAATTGTCTGACTTATAAAGAATTTATAAGCAAATTATGGTTGAAAATAAGTATTATATAGATAAATAAATAAATAAATATATATATAAATAAGTTAAAATATGTGTGTAGATGGAAAGTGGCTTTCCAATCATTTATAAATGTTTATTTTGCTCACAGTCTGTAGATGGCACTGCATGATTTGCTCCATTTCTTTACTACATTCACCCACTCTTCCCTCCCTCCTCCTTTATGTGGATCTACAGCCGCATTATCACAGCACAGGTGATGCATTTTCTGTCCTCCTCTGTTTTGTCCCCCTCCATCACTCTCTTTCCCACCACAGCACCATATTAATTTTCATCCAGCTCCATGATACTTGCTCCCTTGTTGTCTAGAAACTCAGTGTTTTCTGCTGCTTTTCTTTCACACGTTTTCCTTTTACCCTGCACTTCCCTTCGCTCCATCACTCTTCCCAATGTGCTCTCCTGTTTTTCTTTATCTTTACTCCCTGTAGCACTCCACAGGATGGAGCAGATTTCAATCACCTGTAGGGTTCAATGGATCGTTATACTCACCTGTAGTCCTGTAGGCCTTCCTTATCCCTCATAGGAATCGTATTACTAGAGAGAGAGAGAGAGAGAGAGAGAGAGAGAGAGAGAGAGAGAGAGAGAGAGAGAGAGAGAGAGAGAGAGAGAGAGAGAGAGAGAGAGAGAAAGTTATAGCTTTAAAAAAGTATGTTTTGATAGAAGGTTCTTAAGTAATTACGAGTTTACATGTACAGTCAGCCGGTCATTATTACCATGCAGGAGTTGTGGTGAGTTCACAACGTGTCATAATTTGCAGAATTACTAGATGAAAACTAGGACTTTATAGGAACACTATTAATGCCAAAATGAATGTGTGTAATTTCAGTAATTAATAGACAAAACCACAATAAAAAAGTAACAGTTGTTATGCAAACGCATTTTTAATGAATGTTTTTAGTTTATTTAGCGTATTAAGCAGGACATTATTTATACAACTGTGCAAGCTGCACTAAACTGTATTGTATGTCCTTTATTTAGTTTCAGATTAATCGTGCATGAATACATTTATAGTCAGTTATAAGAATTATTATTAAATAACTGCTTATTGTATTGCTGAGGTCGCTGCCATTTTAAGTGATTATACATGAGATTGCAGTGGTCAGGTGTAGAAGTTTAAGTCCAAGATATATACCGGTAAGTATATTGTGGAGAGGTGGGCGAGTGAGAGAAATGTGGGAGGAGCGAGCGAGATTGAAGATGAGCGTCACCTGCAAGGCAAAACGGTCTCGAGTCCTCTCATGAGGGAGCCTTGTGTGAGCGACACCAGTGACGGACGAGAGGACCAGGGGCCTATACCATGAACCAGTTTAGCTGGCTATCCAGATATGTTTAAACTTAGTTTGTGCCAGTCCTAAGTTTTAGGTACCATTAAAGTAGTTTTAGCAGTGTTCATCTCCATAGTAACTTCTATGGCTAACCTGCTCCAGGGCAGGTTATGTTCTGGATAAGAGGTATCAAACTGAAATTGGACCAATCAGCTGTGAGTAAAGTGACACAACTCTGATGCAATAAAGACACTTTTCTAATCGAAATTATAGGTCACTGCATAGCAAATGGTTTAAAAATACTAAAGCGTCTGGCTTTTAACAATGCTTATTTATATAATAATAATTTTGAATGACTTAGATATAATTATATTAAAGCCTTAATCAATTACACATTTAGTTAATCAATCATCAATAGGCACTTTGATAAAATGAACCTAAATAGCCTATAAATGTCATACAAATACGCTTTAAAATCAATACATAACGCTATAATAAATAAAGAAGCTTACTGAGCTTAAATGTGCGATTCTCTCTATATATCAACTAAACTAACTTCATAACTTTCTTTCATATACAGCTCTTTTCTTCTTGCGGTGTAAATTTGTTTAAATTTGTGACCACATTCATCTTTTGACACACATGGACAGGAAAAAGACCAAGGGAAAACCTGTATGCTGCCCATGACTAAACGCAATATTTCCTGAATTCCCTTTTTTTTCTTCGAATCATGATATATTCTGCAGAAGAAAGAAATGAATCTTGCTGCTTCTCTTGCGAGAAGTGAATCTTAGTTTCACTGATCCACAGCATGTGATTGGCTGTTTACTAAACTTAGGATCAAACCCTGAATTGACAGTAAGCTGATGATCAGCATCATGGGACCAACAAAGCCTGAATAGATTGGTTTGGTTTAGTCAGCTCGAAATTAATCCTGTAACCCTGAGTTTGTTAAACTTCTATCATGGTACAGGCCCCTGGCCTGGAGGTTATGTTATGTTTTGTTTACATTTTGTTATGTGTGCGCGGCAGTCGTCCATGAGGGGCTGCCTACGTTTTACTTTCAGTCTGTTTATTTAATCAAATCTTGTTTAAAAGTTAGCCAGTTCCCGCCTCTTTCTTCCTAATATATATATGTGTGTGTGTGTGTGTGTGTGTGTGTGTGTGTGTGTGTGTGTACGTACGCACGCACACACACAGCCCCAGGTTTGGTTGGTTATGTTGCCCAGGGAACCAAAAATGAGTGTGATGCACCTATAGCTTTTTTTTCAACCTGATGGGCTATTCAATGATAACATCCAGCTCATTGTAACATTAACCTGTAAATTGCATGGCTACTAACCAAATAAAACAAATGGATCCTAAATTTTGTTAAAATTATGTAAGAAGAAATGGCACCATATTAATGTTTATCCAGCTACATGCTACTCCCTTGTTGTCTAGAAACTCAGATAGACAGGAAAAAGAACAAGGGAAAGTATGCTGCCCACTAGGCATTAACAAAAGCCATTATAGTTTTGTGGCCATTATACAAAGACATTCGACGAAAGACTGCTGCGATTGACCAATTAGAATAAAGTATACCAGAGGGTTGTGTACTAAGCATTTATAGATTGGTAGTTTGTGCTAGCAGATCATATACAAGAGCAGGAGGACACAGCTGTGAGATGAGACTTTTATTTCATGGGCAGATGCTCACAGTAATACTGCTCTGTCATCTGTAGAGAGCACGAGTTAGTGTGTGTGTGTCTGGTGCTGCCATGTGTACAAGTTAACACATGACAGAACTACTGAGGTCAAATGACCACATTCATCTTTTGGCACACATGGACAGGAAAAAGACCAAGGGAAAAGTATGCTGTCCATGACTAAACGCAATATTTCCTGAATCACCGTTTGCCAGTGCTGCAGAATCTACTGCACTACAACAAAAGAAAACAGTTTGCAGTTTGAATTGGACAGGAGATAAAAAGAGAGTGTATCACAAGACAACAAATCTGTCTATTGTGTTGTCTTCATGACAAGTGTAGTCTGATTCCCGAAAAATTGAACGTTATTGGTTTGAATAACTGTGACGGCTCCATCAAGGAACTCACTGAATCAATCAGAGTGGTTCCTGACTTGCACAATATTGTTCCAAAACCTAGGGTTGGTAAGATATTTTAATGTTTTTAATTAGTTTTAAAGGGTAATGTATTCCTGTAATGGCAAAGCGGAATTTTAGCAGCCATTTCATCAGTTTTTGCATCCTGCTTCAGAAATGTTCAAATGTATGCTGATTTGGTGCTCAATAAATATTTCTATATAAGTGTCTATTTACACCAAGTGCAAATAGTGTACCTTGTTGGCAAGTGCTATTTACACTAGCCCCGCCTAACAATATCTGTTTGGGCCGAACGAGATTTAAAAAAGATGCATAAATTACAACATCTTCAGTGGTGCGGTCAATAAAGCGTAAGCTCAAGGATATAGGCTTTGTGTAGGTGTAGGGAGGGCTTTTATTGTCCCATCAAGGTGACATTAATTGAATAATTTGAATAAATATAATCATTTACACTGTTATGATTGCATCTTGTTAATGTACAACAATACTGAGGTGCAAATAGTATGTATATATCAAAATAAAGTATAAATATAATCTAATTACTATTTAAACATATTGCAAAGAACTGCACATTTTACATGGTGTTAATATAATATATCACTATTTTCACTTAATATGCAATTTCACTTAATAAATAGCATCTAAAGCTATTTGCACTTCGTGTAAATATCATCTATCGCTAAGAAAATATGTTATTTTCACTTAAGTGCATATAGCCAATGTGATTTCTTTTTGTGCTGCTTATTTTATGGAAACTTGATTTTCTTTTTTGCCACAACATTTATTCCAGATTCTAGGATGAACAGAATGCTTAAAAGAACAACATTTATTTGAAATAACATTTTTATCATATAATAACTATTTAAAAGTATTTACCATTAATTTTGATCAACTCAATGCATCCTTGTTGAATACAAGTATTAATTAAAACATTTATTTTTCTTTTTTTCTTACTGACTTAGTTTTTCATATAACCATGAGCTTATTTTTAATACATTTCAGTAAAAATTATTAAATTATTAATTCTTCTTCTTTCGGCTGTTCCCTTCAGGGGTCGCCACAGTGAGTAATCTGCTTCCATTACTTTTGTGTTTGTTTAAATAAATGTAATTGTTTGTTTTTTCAAAATTATGTTTTTAACCTATAGTATAACCATGAGCTTATTTTGAATACATTTCAGGAAAAAATTATAATAAATTATTAATTAAATATTTAAAACATGTTACCAATATTGTGTTTTTTGGCTTTGTATTATGTTCTAATATGGTTGGTTTAAGCTGTTTATGGGTCTCCCCTGTTGCAAAAACAGAATTCTGTCAAAAACACTGCCTACACGAACTACAAGCTCAATGTGTTCAACGTAAAGCTCAACGTGTGTAATCAGCCATGAGACGCTAAATACTTAATCTGACATGAATAATTTTAAGTGGCTGTGGGTTTAAAATGCAATAAGAATCCAACATAGAATCTATGTAAAACACAGATCGTCTAATTGCATTGCTCTGCTCCAGTTGATATCACAGGAGAATGCAGCGTTTGTAGAAATCTGCCAGTTCTGGGCCCCCTTACCCAGATTTGCTGTCAAATGCTCGGGTCTCATTAAGAACAGTCCCACCGCTCTGTAGAACCTCCATCTGTCTCTGGATCTCGTAGTCTGTGGAACATGTACCAAGAGAGGACCAATCAAACTCTAACCACGACCTTCTGCCAGCAAAAGACCCTAAAGTACTTTTGAAATGGCTGCACATCAGCATTTTTCCCCGTGACTGCTTAAATGTGCTTTTGGGGGAAATACTAGTGAAGAGAAACCACTGGCAGTCACTTAGTTTTAGGACAATGTGAAGTATTAAAATAAGTATAATAGCTTTATTTTCAAGAAATCAAAACGAAATGCATTAAATATGAATTCAATTGCACAAATTTCTCTCAGGGAGAACGGTGTACAATAGGGTTAGAAGAATGGGAAGTGATTAAGATTTTCAATGATTGTTTATTCTTTCTTTCATTGACAGCACTATTTAATCTTCTTGTCTTTGTCAAGCATGTTTATGTGGGACTTCAACACATTATTTTCTTGGATCAAATCAGTCAGATTTCCTTTTGAGTGAAACACAACTTTGAGATTGTGAATGTATGTGTGTGTGCGTCAGTGTGTGTGTGTGTGTGTGTGAAGCAGAGATGATTGCTTCTGCAGCCTTTATTCAACGGTGCACATCTTGACAGAGCATTTACCACGAAACAGAGACGGAGCGAGGTGAAAATGCTTATTGTTCGTGTTTCTTATCTTGAGTTTGCAGTCTGACTTTTTAGCTCTGGCATAATTACACACAGGCACTCGTTCCCTTCAACTGATGCTGGGCTAAATGTGACAACCGCACAAGAAAAGTGACTTCCAGCTATTACTAAAGTGCGTGTGTGTGTGAATACGAATGCAGCATGATTAAAAGATTTCTGAAACCCGCTGGCTAAAAGTCTATTTCATTCCCTCGACACGTCTTGCTGTACTGAGGAGCAGCAAAGAGATTTTACTGTACGCTTGTGCTTAAACCGGAAAAAACCTTCTCCAAACCAACAGGCAGATCTTAATATCCATAAAATTATTTCTCAGTATCACTAGACATCTCCTCACCTATGGCTTTGGCCAGGTGCCTGACACTGTTGATGTTTTTGACCTCTGTCCTCACTCCCATAGGCTCTCCAGGTCGATGCACGGACACATTAGCATCCACCCTAAGCTGCCCCTCTGTGAGAGGAGAGAAAGAGGGATCTGATGAGAATCACTCTAAACAGTCATTACAATTCAACCATTCACAGCTCTCACAACAGTGCATATATTTGAATTTGAATGATTTATTTGCATGAAATACTGTATTCTGGAGTGCACCGTTGAATAGTCTGCCACAGATAAACAATTTGCTGTATTTTGCTTCAGGGGGTTTTGATTAATCAAGAGCTATTGAATTTTTCATTACAGGAAGACAATAGGTTGATTGAACGATGACACGTTAAGAAGGGTTGAGGAACAGGTCAGTTATTTTCTCATTTGAATCTGTGTCTCCTACACAAACACTACATTTTATCAACTTAACTTGAAGTTTGAAACTGAAACTATGACTCATATTAAGATACATACATATATCTCAATACTATACAACACATAGTAGTGGAATTGTAAAGGGAGAAAAGTGTTTACAAACTGGTCAGGAAAAGGGGCCAAAGATGCAGGGGGCCACCTATAGTCCTTTTATTCTGTGTAGCCTACTCATTTAGCCCTGATAAAATGCATTACAATGGCCAGTCATCATTTTAAGTGTGCCTTTTCCAGTTTTAGAGATAATATTATACATAATTTTGTGAACATTTGCACATCAATGCATCATAAGATTTTAGAATGGCCTTTAGGAGATATTTCTGCAATATTCATGATTAAAGAGGTACGCGAGTCCAGACGTACGTGAGTTTGAATGCAAAAATTAGCATGCAAGGTTTTCCACATATGATGCACTCTTTAACAGACATCTTAGTGATGTATGGAACACTGTGCTGGGCTGGTCGGTCTATTGAATATCAACACTATATCTGCAATACATTTGCTGCTGACATAAAATAAAGTAACATTATGATTATTTATCATAATGCTTTTTAGCCATAATTTTTTATAAACAGTCGTTGAACTACTTTTGCAATCTTTACCCCTTTTATTAAAACAGATATTTAAATAGCAAATCTTTAATTTAAAGTTCAGGTCCAATTTTGTTTTTTTTATTAATCTCTGTGAATTAGTTACATTTTTCCTTTTCAGTGAATTAGTAATGTGTTTGCCTACTCAAAAATGTTTGCATAATGTATTCAATGAATATTTCACCCAAAAATGAAAATTGTCTAATTATTTACTTACCTTCAAGTTCTTACAAACCTGAATGAATTTCCTTCTTCTGCTGAACACAAAAGAGGATATTTTGAAGAACGTCTGTAACCAAACATTTCATGGGCCCATTGACTTTCATAGTATTTTCCCACATACTATGCAAGTGAATTGACACTTTTTTTTAGATTTAGTTTTATCTTTCTTACTTCTTGCACTTAACATTTTTAAACCACTTAACTGATTGTTCAAAATGATGGTTCTTCTGACATAAATATTGATAAACTGAATATAACCAAATGATTTTCAGCCACATGGCCCAACCTTATGGGTACTGGGTAGATTACTAACTCTGATAACATTGGTGAAAAAAATGTGATTTGTGCCTGAGACCAATTCATGGGAATTAATGTGTGTAGACATTAAAGGTTCTGATCAATGTTAGCTGTAGGGGGTGTATTAAATCACCGGCCATGTTGCCCTGGCAGGTGCCCAAAGTCTGCAGGATGAGCTGAAGCTCTCTGACGGCAGCTGCTGCCTCCTCACCACAACACATCTCTGGCTCCATCACCAGCTCCATCAGACCTACACCTACAGACAGAAAAATACCACCTTCATATCAGACACTGTCCACAAAGATGCAGTCATTATGTTTCTGTATAAGAGTGAAGAAGCAGCACCTGCTCTATTGAGATCTATTAAAGTCTGGCTCCGTTCACTGTCATGGAGACTCTTTCCACTGTCTTGCTCAAGCTGGATCTGTTTGATTTTCACACTCTTGGTTACCACTTGATTCCTTTTGCGACCTTCAAAAAGACTATAGACCAGTGTGCCATCAACTGCAATGGGAAGCCTTTGCTGAGTGATCTGGTAGCCTGCCTAAAAACACAGACATAAAAATAAAATGTTACAAAACTAAGCAAATCACTGTCGAGACCATTGGAATTGCTACACAGCATTTTATCTAAACCTAAATATATCTTTTACAGCAATGTACTACTATTTCTGGGGTTTCCTCCCCAGTTTAGGGGAGATAATTATAGAGCCATGTATTAAAAAATCATGATAGATTTTTGTTGTCATTATTACAATTTCATTCTGCATTTCAAATACTGGGCAAAAATGTTATTATTAAATAACAATCACGTGATTGAATTGACAAAGTTCTTTTCTTTTCTTTTTTATAGTTTATACATCTAAAATACAGTCATTTGGTTAAAAAATACAGTCTTAATAGAAACCAAATATTTCCTAGACAATATTTGACACACACACAGCACTGTTCTAATGTTTGGGATCATTAAAGGGTTACTTCAGCGATTAGGATATGGCTTTGTATCAGTGGAAACCCTGGAGTATATTCAAATGATTGTGCAATGATATATATATATATATATACACAGGAATACATTACATTCAAAAATATATAAAAATTGAAAACACTAACAGTTATTCTGAATTGTAATAAAGTTTCACAATACTACTATATTTTTTAATCAAATAAAAGTATGAAACTTCTTTCAAAAATATTTTAAAAATCAGACCAACCCCACACTTTTCAAGGGCAGTGTATTTAAATTATATTTTAATATATATTACACATTATGAATTAGGGCATTCTTTAAACATTAAAATATATAGTAGTGTTTTGTATTTTATGGGATCATCATATCTGGGTGAGGGTGACTGACTGTAGCATCAAAGCCACTGCTGTGCTTTGGGTCAGACCTCATTCAAGCTTGACTGGAAATCTAACTGAATGACCTTAAAACATCAATATATAATCACAAGTCGTTTGTGAAGAACCATCATCAGAATCAAATCTGGCGTTGGAGAGGGTTAAAAGGCCAGGGTTAGGGTTATGACAAAACCGTATAGATACTTGTGATCTGGCTATATATTCAACCCCTTTCAGTTTCATTGGGAAGCAAAACAGAGCACTTGTAACTGTTGCTATGGCAACACCATGACCAAAAGCCACCAGAAATTTATCATAGTTACTGGCATGCAAAAGAGTAAAGAAAAAAAAAGAAGCAATTATCCATTACCATCTGTGTGATGTACCTGATCAATTACTTCATCACCAGCACAAAAAAACAAACAAATGTAAGCACTAAAGAAATTAAATTAGCACTAATGAAGAGTGACAGATTCCTCAGAAGTCAAAGATGCCCTCCTCACATTGGACACATTGGAGTTCTCAATGCCAACTCTTTTTCCTTGATTCCTCTTTTTTCTTTTTCTCTTGATTTCCTTATTTGATTATTTTGTCTTAAAATTGGGTTTGCAGTCCATTTTGTAAAATACAGTAGCATTACTAAATGCATAATTCAAGAAAAGAGGACCTGCCTCACAAATCACTTGTGTAACATTCCAAAAATATGCATGAATATTTTGTCTTGCGGTTATTTTTTGTATGAACTAAAATTACATTTGCAGTCTAATAATGCTATTTTAAATTTAATTTAAGTTAATTTAACACCATCTTTACACAAGACATATCAGGGTAGCTGGTCTTCAATTATGATTCGCTGATGTAACAAAAAATCTATCTGTAAAGGGACTTTAGCTAAAGGATTGTTGAAAAGACAACAGTTGTGTTTTATTATTCGATTTTTAATAATAATATATAAACTTTCAAGACAGTGTCTGGAGTGATCTGGAGCTCCCGGGTTAAGCTTCAGTAGTAGCTACTAGCCACACAATTTCATTGAAGAACATCATTTTGCAGGAATTCAGTTGCAGAAATCCCAATGGAATACTACATTACCCACACTGCTCAAAAGACATCTACCAATAAGAGAAGGGGTTGTTACCATGGAAGCAAGAAATGCAGCAATCTCACTCAACAGTAATCCACCACTTCATAAAACATTGAAAATCTCTCTACATTTATAAACATCTCATTTATTTCAATATACTGTATATTATACTGTGCAGACTTATAGCTAATTGTTTGCAGGGCATATTTTTTATAGGCCGACACATGAAAACAAGTTTATCACTTTCATCATCTTGAAATCTGTTTTGGTTAATTGCCTGAAATAAGGTCTGTGGTGAAGCTTTAAGATGTTCATTCTACAGCATCAAATACATCAGTATCATCCCCTCATGGTTTTTAAACCTTTTGCTTGACTTGAAAAAGGAGTCTGCAAACAAGTAGATAAATGGGACAACAGAGGATATCAGGGGAATTTAATGTCATCAGAGCAACAGGGAAACCCATCTACTCACTAGTCCACTTTCACAGCCTCACCGTTTATAATTGCATTCCTGCAAACAATTCAAACTTAAAGGTTTAGTTCGCCCAAAAATAAAAATTCTGTCATTAATTACTCACACTAATGCTGTTCCAGACTAGCCTAGAAATCTAGACGCACCCTAGCGGCAGCAAATCTAATCTGCCCGCGAGTGTCGTCTAGCAACTCTCAATACCCTTCTGAGCTGTAATCGCCTAACTCTTGCTGGACCAATCACATCGTGGACGGGGCCATAATGACGACGGCCAAGTTGCGTTTGCGTGCTTCTAGTAAACACAGAAACTGGCGAACGGCGGCGGTCTTTCGAATCAGCTTTGACCGCAATTCTGGAAGACTTGGAGTTAAGCTTTTCTCTGAGAAAAGAACAGCACTGAAGTCATTTTAAAAAGGGAAGATGTGTTCGGGGTTTTGCTGACCGGATACGGCGAATGTTTAATCTATCAACAAGCTCTGTTTCACCTTCGTTGCTCTGGTTGGTGGTAGCGCTATATCGCGTGCAGAGGGAGTTTGAAAGACAACCGTTTATCCCGCCCCTCGGATTGAGACCCATAAAAGGCACTAAAGGCGTCGTTACAAAGCCCATCTCACTACAGTGGTTCTACAATCATTTTATGAAGCGACGAGAATAGTTTTTGTGAGCAAAAAATAAATAAATAACGATTTATATAGTGATGGCCAATTTCAAAACATTGCTTCAAAAAGCTTCGAACCATTATGAATCAGTGTATCAATTCTGAAATCACATGGCTTTGGCGATCCGAACCGCTGATTCGATACACTGATTTATAATGCTTCGAAGCTTCATGAAGCAGTGTTTTGAAATCAGCCATCACTATATAAGTGGTTATTTAGTTTTTTTTTCTCTATTGTCATCACTTTATAAAATGATTGTAGAGCCGCTGTAGTGAGATGGGCTTTGTAACAACATCGTTAGTGCCTTTTATGGGTCTTGAGAGAGGAAATGACAGCCTTTCTGAACCTTCGGATTTCAACAAAAATATCTTCATTTGTGTTCCGAAGATGAAAGAAGGTCTTACGGTTCTGGGGTCTCATTTATAAAGTGTGCGTACGCACAAAACAGGGCTGGAAACGTACTTCCGCCAGTTCTCACGCAAAGGTTGCGATCTATAAAAAACAAATTTGAAGGGAGAATGTGCACACCTTTAAGCAAACTTTGAGCTGTGCGTACGCACATTCTGGAGAAAAAGGGAATTGGCGACACATATGGTGAAGTCGTGAACTGAAGTTAGATTGTAGACAATAAATGTGAGACGAACGATTATAAGAAGTAATTCATTGTCATGAAGATTAAATCCAACAGTGTTATTTGTGCTGATTGTTTTAGGCTATATGCATCTAGTAAAATCCAAACATAATTCAAAATGTATTAAAAAAATATATCACTTCCTTACAGGCACATCGTCCACAACGGGAGCGCAGGAGGAGATGGCGCGACTACATGTGATACGGAATAGCATGAAATACGCTTTTATTAGAGAACTGCACAACACAGTGTAAAAACTAAATTTTCCTTAATGTAAGCTGACTACAAATCATAAAATGTCAAAGTCTGCAAATACAGTCGAAGCACAATCGCTACTCATCATCAGTCCTAGCTATTAACTTTTACGGCATTCAATACAAAACCGTCATGAAGAAGCATGTGTTCACTATAACATTTTTGTCTTCAATTTCCCCCCACAAATTAATTCTGTGATTTTGTCAAGGTGTTAACAATTAGTCTATTTGTTAAAAACATTAATCCTCCGGTGACCCAGGTATGTAATGCTTCATAATGGCACTGCTGGCACTGTTGGAGGATTACGGCAATGGCAGAATAAGGAGAGAACACATTTTCATCTATGGACATTATCAGCAAAACTGCATGAATTTTATTTGAAGAAGTGTTCAATGAACGTAAAATGAACGAAATGAACGAAATGAACGAAATATTTTTAATTAGCCTAAAATAACACTTTTTATGGATATTTTGATATATTTATTCTAAAACATAAAAAGGATATTAAATGATATTCAGCAATGTAATGTGTAAGGCACAAATGGTATTTATAGTCCGTATCTAATATTTTTCAATGTCTTTTACCTTTGACAGTGTTAAACAAGGTGTCACGCGGATGGGAATATGCATGCAAATGATATGCAGATGAGGTTATGCATTGTAAAACTAGACGTTGTCAGCTCCATATACAGTGATTTCGGGGAGGAGCGAGGGTGGAGATGCACGTACGCACTATCTGCTGCTGGCTGTGATTTATAAAGAGGTTTTTGCGCAGCTTCTGGCGTACGCATGGTTTTATAAATCAGAATTTTTTTGTGCGTACGCAAAATCTAGCTTTTGTACGCATGTACACTTTTAGGAAGAAATCCATGCAAAGTTTTATAAATGAGACCCCTGGAACGGCATGAGGGTGAGTAATTAATGACAGGATTTTCCTTTTTGCGGGAACTAACCCTATACATTTTAAGGGAAAATGTTATTCATTAGAGCTTTCAATAAAACTTACAAGAGGTGTTTTTGTAGTGTTTTTTTTGTGTTGGTGATAGTGTTAAGAACATATTTATCTTCCTAAATGTCTACAAAAACTGGAATAAAACACTTGTTAGAGCTGCACGATTCTGGAAAAATTGAGAATCACAATTCTTCGATGATTCTGAACAGACACCTAAACAATATGTTGTCATTTGGTAGAGGTTCTGACCATTTAAATTTAAATGAATACATGATTCAATGACAATACTTCACTTGTTTCATTCCTGGATGTATCAGTGTTTTTTGAAGAAATATCTTGAATGAATGACTCAATGACGAATCCATTTTTTATAGCCACTTGTCAGTTTGCTCTATTTTGATCACTAACGTAGACATCAGTGTTTATATCCGAACTAAACTTTTATCCCAGTTCTTCTACAATAATATGTATATTTGTAACACAAAACTAGCAATACCGTGTTATTGAAAAGAAACATGAAAAAACAAATGATGACTGCTCTCTCTGGTTTGGCGGCAGTTTGAACGAACGCAGATTTGAATGTGCTGCTGTGATTTTGTCAAAGATTAAGCAGACACAGAATCGCTGTCGTTTAGGAATGAGATTGCGTGGGTGTCTGAATCGAGATCGCAATCTTTAAACATTATCGTGCAGCTCTACAACCAGCCTTGCAAATCCAATACTAGAGCTGAAACATTGCTCGAACCAGAGCTTGAATGTTTTAAGCTTTTAAAGGGCTGACACTTGTTATTCATCTACATTAGTGGCAGCTATTCTGTTTCCTGCCTGTTTAGCATGGATTGCCATCACTTCTTTATTAAAGCTCTGGAAAAGAGAGAGTCATGCATTGGATATATGCAAATGTCTCTTTGACAAACGATGGATCTATAAAGCTGCAAATCAAAAATAACAACAACATAGAGCTGGAAGCACAAGAATGATGTTCTTGTTTATTGCATTTGTATCAGCACTTCTATGCTTTGGAATACGAAGATAAAACTAAGAAACGCTGAGAAATGTATTAAGCAACCAGATGTGTGCAGCTAAGAAAACTCACAGGCATGTCTGCATAAAAGTAGTGCTTCCTGTCGAACAGTGACTTTCTGTTGATGGTACAGTTGAGAGCAAGGCCTGTCAATACAGCAGCCTCCACACATCTTCTATTCAGCACCTTAGGAAACAAAGCAGATGATATAGTGTCGATTTATATTGATATCAAATAAAGAATCTAAAAATAAAATGATATTTTTATGTTAATTCAGCTGATTTACTTACTGGCAGTGTTCCTGGTAATGAAGCATCAAAATGTGAGACAAGGGAGTTTGGTGGAGCCAAGAATCTAACATGCGATCCAGAAAAGAGCTTTGATTTGGACTGAATCTGAGCGTGGATTTCCAGACCCACGACACCAACCATTTGAGGAAGACTAGAAAACATAGCACAACAGATGAAGAGTTGGTGAGAATTGGTGACACTCTACAGTTGCTTCAATACATAGGGTATTAAAAGATAATTATCAAATGTTTTAAACATCAGCAGCTCAATTCCAGTTAAATTATGACTTTATATGAAGATATATAATTCAAAGTTTACCCCTTGGCTAACTGCAAGTTGGTCAAACTAGTTAAGACTGTTTTTTCTTAAACTGCAATTACAAATATGCTAGTAAAATGTGTATCTCAGTCAGTAATAGAAATGTATAGTTTTAATCAGCAAAAACACATTATATTGATCAAAAGTTAGAATAAAGACATTTAAAGGATTAGTTCACTTCAAAATGTACATGTTTTGATAATTTATTCACGTCTTTCTTTCCTCTGTCAAAAAGAAATTATGTTTTATTTTGTTGAGGAAAACATTCCAGGATTTTCCATTAGGATTTTTTTAATTTCATTTTTAATTTTTTTATTTTCAGATTAGGTCCAAATGAATGCAGTTTCAAAGGGCTTTAAATGGCTTCAAATGGCTCTAACAATCCCAGCTGAGGAATAGGGTACTGTCTAGCACAACGATTGGTCATTTTCCTTTAATTTTTTTAAATAATTTTTAACCACAAATGCTCAACTTCTGCATTGTGCTTCTTCATGATGTATGACATCAGTACGTCGGAAAGGTCACGTCCATGACTTCATCTCCAAATCTCCATCTCATGTTCTCCTCCAACTTTAATATTATCAAACATCATTGTTTTACCATTATTTTTGTTAAGGGCATTTGATTTAGTCTTCACACGTTCGTTTTGGTACTTCCACGTATGCCACGGACGTGACCTTTCCGACGTGATGATGTCGTAAAGTTGTCAAGCATTTTTGGTTAAAAAGTAATTTTTTTTAACCGAAAATGGCAGATGGTTTCACTAGATAAGACCCTATTCCTCGACTGGGATCGTACAGAGTCTCTGAAGCCCTTCTAAGCTCTTTGAAACTGCATTGATTTTGACCTTCAAACTGTTGGTGGTCATTGACGTCCATTATCTGGAGAGAAAAATGTAGGAATAGTTTCCATAATTTTTTTTTATTTCTTTTCAACTGAAGAAAGAAAGACATAAACATCTAAAGTAAATAGAAAGTACATTTTCCTTTTTAAGTGAATTAATCCTTTAAAGTTACAAAAGATTTATATTTCAAATAAATTATTTATTTATTTATTTTTTTACTTTTATGCATCAAAGAATCCTGAAATAATCTGTTTTTTAACATTGATGATAATAATAATAATAATAATAATAATAATAATAATAATAATAATAACGTGTTACTTGAGCACGAAATCAGCATATTAGAATGATTTTGTCACCACAGGAATAAACAAAAATGTTAAATAAAATAAAATAGAAGAGTTATTTTTAAACTGTTATTTAAATTGTAATACTATTTCACAATATTGCTGTTATTAATGTTTTGTTTTAATCAAATAAATGCAGCTTTGGTGAGCGTAAGGGATTTGTTCTAAAATATTTCATTCAACTTCACTTCACCTTTTGAATAATAGTGTAGTTTTAAACCATCTTTAAATACAATATATTTGTAAATCCTTTCACCCAAACTAAAATTCCATTATTTTAATATTTTTGTTTAAAAAATAATCTCAGGACAATGTTGTTTTTCATGAATGTCAAGATGGGGCTTTGGTTATAACTGACCAAATTGTTTTACTGATTATATTTGATCAATATAACACTAAAAAAGCGAGAACTAGCCCGGACTAGCCCCTAAAAGATTTTCAATGTACCGTATTTTAATTAATTAGCTGTGATTATTACCATTTATATATATAATCATTTTTTCTTCTTTGTGGAATCTTTTAATAGGATTTACTTGACAAAAAAAATTTCAAGGCACACATGTAAAGTCAAGGTCAGCAAGGCTTTCCGTCTGTCAGCACAATTAATTGTATTAAACCAGAGAAAGACTACCACTCAAATGCAGTGTGCCATGTCCATATTGATGACAAATGCCAAACTGCCTGTGTCTCCTTTTTCAAACCTATGAACCTCCTATTTACAGTAGATAGCATTTTGGGGGGGACATACATTATTGCTTACCTTTTAGTCTGTACTTTGGACTTCAGTTGATTTTTTGATCCGGATGTCCATATTGTCCTTATCACGAAATTAAAAGTATCAATATGATACAAACTTTGTGATTTATTAGTATATGTTCTTAAGCTAAAGAGCATTTTGTTGTACCCTGAAGAGGAGGCTGCCATGCTTGCGTTAGTGTTTGGACAGCTGGTGCATGTAGTTTTTCAGAGCCAAATGAACTCGAGGGTGTATGAGATGAAGATGAAGATAAAACTTCAACTCCCACAATGCCACTGGCGCAACGGCAAAGTTTCCGGCGATTTCTTATGACGACATACACAGCTGTAGGGCAGTTGGTGGCGGGAGATTCACGCATGGTCCTGCACCTTAATTTTCATTTTTGAGCACTTATCTATTTTCAGTTCTCGCCTTTCACTTGTCTCATTTACAATGGCACTTCAACAAAACGGGACCGCATCCAAAATGCCCGAACACAACGGCGAAACTTCCAGCCATCACCCATCTATGAATGGGAATGGAGAAATCAAGCGCGATCAGGCCGAGCGGTTCACTTTCACATCCGAACCTACACTTGAAGATATCCGCCGCATGCAGGCTGAGTTCACTGACGAGAGAAACTGGAACCAGTTCCACCAGCCGAGGAACCTGCTGCTTGCGCTGGTCGGAGAGGTCGGGGAAGTGTCGGAGCTGTTCCAGTGGCGCGGGGAGGTGGTGGAAGGTCTGCCAGGCTGGACCGAGCCGGAGCGGGAACACCTGGCTCAGGAACTCAGCGACGTATTGATCTATCTGGTGGAACTGGCCGAGAAATGCCACGTTGATTTACCTCAAGCTGTTCTGCGCAAAATGGCTCTCAATCGACTCAAGTACCCGGCCAGCAAAGTTCATGGATCAGCCAAGAAATACACGGAATACAAGGACTGAAATATGAAATGAAAACTGAAAAATGTGGGTTATTTGGTGCTGTAACCAAAGACTGTCATTGTTGAACATTTTATTCGAGGGAACTGATGTTGAGTGCCTTAACAGTTCCAAACTGTAAATGTCCACTGGGCGCGTAGTTGCTGATTTTATTCATTTTCATCGCCTGTTTTTGACTATTTTAGTTTTGTGCTAAGCTTTTGTATGTTTAACTCTGTATGTAAAAAACCATGTTTGCACACTTCCACATGTAATCAACTTAGTTTTAAAGTTCTTCTGTCTTTATTTTACCAAGCTTATATTTTGCCAGTTGTTGCATCACAGTAAACTGTTTTGCAGGACACATGGTCTCTGTGCAATCTTTCATTATGGAAACATCGAAACTGAATTCTACTGATGACTCTTAAGTATTTTACAAACATTAGGTGCTTGTCCATGTAGAGCTCATTTAGGTGATGGTTCTCTGATTCTGGCCCTCAAGGTCCACTGTCTTGCAGAGTTAAACTATAAACTTGATCAAACACCTGAACTGGCAAATCAAGGTCTTATAGTAAAGATTACTAAAATTAAAGGCAAGTGAGTTTGATCAAGGCTGAAGTCGAACTTTCTGGGACAGAATTGAAGTGCACCTCTGTAATTCATTCAGTCACATTACAATTTAAAAAAATTTGTTTCACCATGCTTCCCTCAACCAAAGAACAAAAGGATATTTTCATTGCTTTTGGATTATTGCAGAAAATAAACTGGTCTGTTAGTCATCACAAATGAACACAACTTTTATAAACGTTTCACCCTCATTAAGCTTTCTGCAACATTTTTTAATTAGAATACTTTGCAAGAGCATGATTATAAAGGTCAATGACGTGCTTTTTTTTTTTTTTTTTTGGCCCAAGTGTTTTTCCTTTTAAAATAATTTGATAAAATCATGAAAGAATAAAGACATGGCACTTTATTCTGAAGCCTATTTAGTTTGAATTCATATTCAGTACATTCAAATTCCAAATATTTTATGTTTTGTTATCTTAAACCCCCACAATTTCAGGTGGTGGAACTGACCGAACAAATAAACAGAAATTAAAGAAATAAAAAAATATGTTTTACGTTTGAAACCTTTTCTGTAAACATTAAAAAATATAGATGTAGTATTAATACTGTTGTGATAATTGGAAATGTTTGTCTGGCAATTTGTATATTCAAATGCCAGGGGCAGGGTGGCAGGGTGGCACAACAGCAAACATGGATCTTGAATTTTTAAGGATGATGAGCCCAGATGACCCCACTGGATCCTTGGGGCAGAGAGAAAAGGTTTCTAGCTGTCTCTCAAATACTGATAAAAATAGCTAGCGGATTTTAATTATGTGTAGGTTGGTATACTTTCAATATCAGGTGGTAAAAGCAATATAAAGAATGCAATTTTATAACACTAACACACACACACACACACGCACGCACGTGGTAGATCCAAAAAGATTTCACCTGCACTGAGCCGCAGAATCCGACGGGAAGACACAGGTCGATCCTCAAATTAAGGCCCTTACTGATGCTGACTGCAGCCCAATAACCATAAGACATCATCTGCTAGAGAAGGGCTTCAAGAACAAAAAACGTCTTCAAAGGCCACGTCTCCTCCCACGACACAAACTTGCCCGTTTAGAATTTGCAAGGGAGCACCAAACATGGGACATGTTCCAGACCGTGGATGCCCTTCTTGAAGCCATCTTCACCACATGGAGCAACGTTCCCACCAGCCTCCTGGAAACAGTCACATCAAGCATGCCGAAACAAGTTTTTGAAGTGATCAACAAGAATGGTGGAGCTACTCACTACTGAGTCCTTTTTTGACACTTTTAGTAGGCCTACTGTTGTGCGTTTATTTCTGGGCTATGGTCTTAAACTTTTGATCAGCTGATGAACGGCCTGTTTGAGTTTAAATGCAGTTTTCAATAAATTGCCTACTTTCTATTTTTTGTCTCTTGCTCCTGTTTCTTCTTTTGGCATTTTGAAGCAGCACTTACAACCCGGTTATGATCCACTAGTGCCAAATGTGTAAAACTTGCAATGAGACCCCTGGTCTTAAGATTTTGTTCAGGAGTATATATATATATATATATATATATATATATATATATATATATATATATATATATATATATGAATGAACTTGTTAGCAGGCAAAAGCTAAATCAGCCAAGATTACCTGTTCAATATAAAGTTAGCTGCAAATGTCAGGTGGTGACGCAACCAAAAAGATGGATGGTGAAACTGAATAAATATATAAAATACAAAAACATTATTTAAGCTAAATAAATAATAAATGTATAAGATTGTCAATAATATTATATTTTTACAATTATTTTTCTACAATGTTAAAGATGTTTTACACTTTCAATTATTTTCATGATTATTAAAACATTTTTTTGGTAATGGGTAAGGGAAGGGTCAACATAAATTAATTATGTAATATGCAGGCATTCATTTTTTTTTGTATAAAAGTACAATGTAAAACATGTATGTAGACAATAACTGCAATGTATTTAAATTATTTATTTAAAAGTTAGTAATAGTTAAAAACACTTAATATATAAAGTAGGACAGAAAACTTTATAGAGCACATTCAAAAATGATCCAGCAAAGGAAGCATATCTTACAAAATAAAAGAGAAGTGATGAATCTTATTTAGTTATACCGAACAGGGATACACTGAAAATGATTTCACACTGTTTTTCTCAACAGTTTCTTATTGTACGTTTTCTTTTACATCACATGGATGGCTGGGTGTGTGTCACTTACCTGGGGAACACATGGGAAGAAGGGAAGTCAACGAGGCAGTGTGATGCTTTGGACAATGTTCTGCTTGGAAACTGCCATCCATGTGGATGTTACTATGACACGTACCACGTACCTAAGCATTGTTGCAGACAATACCCTTTCATGGAAACCGTATTCCCTGGTGGCTGTGGCATCTTTCAGCAGGATAATGTGATCTGCCATATATACCGGTAGTATATATATATATATATATATATATATATATATATATATATATATATATATATACACAGTCTTGTTCAAAATAATAGCAGTACAATGTGACTAACCAGAATAATCAAGGTTTTTAGTATATTTTTTATTGCTACGTGGCAAACAACGTTCAGTAGATTGTCAGAAAACAAATGAGACCCAGCATTCATGATATGCACGTTCTTAAGGCTGTGCAATTGGGCAATTAGTTGAAAGGGGTGTGTTAAAAAAAATAGCAGTGTCTACCTTTGACTGTACAAACTCAAAACTATTTTGTACAAACATTTTTTTTTTTCTGGGATTTAGCAATCCTGTGAATCACTAAACTAATATTTAGTTGTATGACCACAGTTTTTTAAAACTGCTTGACATCTGTGTGGCATGGAGTCAACCAACTTGTGGCACCTCTCAGCTGTTATTCCACTCCATGATTCTTTAACAACATTCCACAATTCATTCACATTTCTAGGTTTTGCTTCAGAAACAGCATTTTTGATATCACCCCACAAGTTCTCAATTGGATTAAGGTCTGGAGATTGGGCTGGCCACTCCATAACATTAATTTTGTTGGTTTGGAACCAAGACTTTGCCCGTTTACTAGTGTGTTTTGGGTCATTGTCTTGTTGAAACAACCGTTTCAAGGGCATGTCCTCTTCAGCATAGGGCAACATGACCTCTTCAAGTATTTTAACATATGCAAACTGATCCATGATCCCTGGTATGCGATAAATAGGCCCAACACCATAGTAGGAGAAACATGCCCATATCATGATGCTAGCACCTCCATGCTTCACTGTCTTCACTGTGTACTGTGGCTTGAATTCAGAGTTTGGGGGTCGTCTCACAAACTGCCTGTGGCCCTTGGACCCAAAAAGAACAATTTTACTCTCATCAGTCCACAAAATGTTCCTCCATTTCTCTTTAGGCCAGTTGATGTGTTCTTTGGCAAATTGTAACCTCTTCTGCACATGCCCTTTTTTTAACAGAGGGACTTTGCGGGGGATTCTTGAAAATAGATTAGCTTCACACAGACGTCTTCTAATTGTCACAGTACTTACAGGTAACTCCAGACTGTCTTTGATCATCCTGGAGGTGATCATTGGCTGAGCCTTTGCCATTCTGGTTATTCTTCTATCCATTTTGATGGTTGTCTTCCGTTTTCTTCCACGTCTCTCTGGTTTTGCTCTCCATTTTAAGGCATTGGAGATCATTTTAGCTGAACAGCCTATCATTTTTTGCACCTCTTTATAGGTTTTCCCCTCTCTAATCAACTTTTTAATCAAAGTACGCTGTTCTTCTGAACAATGTCTTGAACGAGCCATTTTCCTCAGCTTTCAAATGCATGTTCAACAAGTGTTGGCTTCATCCTTAAATAGGGGCCACCTGATTCACACCTGTTTCTTCACAAAATTGATGACCTCAGTGATTGAATGCCACACTGCTATTTTTTTGAACACACCCCTTTCAACTAATTCAACTAATTGCCCAATTGCACAGCCTTAAGAGCGTGCATATCATGAATGCTGGGTCTCATTTGTTTTCTGAGAATCTACTGAACCTACTGGTAACTTGTTTGCCACGTAGCAATAAAAAATATACTAAAAACCTTGATTATTCTGGTTAGTCACATTGTGCTGCTATTATTTTGAACAAGACTATATATATATATATATATATATATATATATATATATATATATATATAGTTGTTCAAAAATGAATTGAAACTTGAAATGCTTGAAACTTGTTTAAACACATTGTTCCTGGTATGCATAAATACGTTTCAATAATGCATTAGCTCACAATCTACATCAATTTTGAAAAGATAAAAACAGATTTTTTTCAGCTTTATTTGTCGTTGTGTGACCCATATCAGTTTTGAAATGGATTTGGGATATGAGTTCCTGTTCACTGATGTATAATACCCATGAAACCTCTGTAGTCCCATCATGTGGCAATCACCCTTTATAAAATCCGAAGGGGGAATTACTGTGTTTTATTACTTTATTTATTTACGGTGTACCTATTAAAAGGATCACTTTATGTTATTCAGAGAATTAAACAACAATATCTGAATGGTTATCCTGTAATGTTTGTTATTCTGATGGTAGCCTATACACCTCTAATTAGCTAAGTTAAATTCCGAACACCTTATTCAATTCATCAGCTCATTAGTAGAGTGTTTTGTCTCCTGAGCTAAGTGTCAGATTAGTATGATGCATTAACACTGCAGTGCTCAGGGAAAGCAGCTTCAGGAAATATACACTATGAACGTGTCTGATAGCCTACTGTGGCAAATAAATATAGTGTGTTTAGTTTGAGTACCATAATATATATTTTGGAAATGTTTGTGTCTTTAGTTTTACACGAAAACATTGTACACACAGAAAAATATGGTGTCAAAATTGTACCTTTAGCTTGTCGCTGGGGCAGTACCCTTAAAAGGACATCTTTGTACCTGTTTTACTCCTAAAAGGTGCATATTAGTACCTTTGAGTTCAATTGCGTACCTTAAGGTACTACTATGAACCTTTTTGTGGTAAAAATGGTACAACGTTGTTCTTTTAAGGGTAATGCCCCAGCGACAAGCTGTTGTACCCCTAAAGGTACAATTTTGACACCCTATTTTTCTGTGTGTAGGCTATCTACTGCCAGGGTTGCCAACTTTTAAGTTCAGGTTGGAGTGAGATTTTTTGGGGGGCCGGGGGGGGGGGGGGGGGGGGGGGGGGGTAATGCTTTTGATCTTGATTCAGTATCAGTTTATATCTAGTATATATACTGTACATAATAATATGTTTGTTTTGGCACTTGTTTAAACATTTCTTGGGTCAAATTATGTGTGCCATTCCTTAATATTCACTTGTGACTGCTTATATAAGTATCGTTCATTAAAAAGATTAGGATGCAAGTTATTTAAGTTTTGAAATTTCACATTTAAAGAAATCTAGTGTTTGATCATCATATCTAAATATTTATTAGAATGCAAAGACTGCAATATATTTTTGAGCAACTAGATTAGATACATGTATATTTATTAAAGAGCCATAAGGCACCTAATGGCATTACAAATAAACATTAATATTTTTGAGCCACAAAATGACTCTAATTTGCCTCTTTGAATTGGAATTCTCTATTTTAATATTAATTACTACACTAATTGTAATATAAATTTTAGAAGAAATACAAATATTAGAAGAAAAATATTTTAAGTGGTCATTTATTGACAATAATTGTTGGACAAATAGTATTTAGTACCAAAAGATCTCCTCAAAATATTCAATAAATATAATTTAATGAGTATGAGTGTGACCTATTAGTAAGGAATACCTGAGGGCTAAATACAAGAATAACATTAATGTTAACAATGTTGAATCTCTATCACTCTCCATAATAAAACGATCCTGTAAATATGGCTGACTTAATAATCAATAAACACTAACACTATGCTGTACTGTTTACCAAAACTTGCAGCAAACATCTATATGGTGAAACTGTTGTGTATCCGCTTAAGCCATTTAAATTCATTGGCACGGCGCTAGAAATATTGAGCGCTCATGGGCCACGTGACTAGCGCGCACCGAAGGGAGAAGAGAGCATGCAACTCCGCTTTTCAACGCCTCTGGCTTTAACATTGTGCCACATTAGCGCCAAAACGCTATTTATTGTTTGAATTTCATGAAAACACATTTAAAAAAATTAAAGCTTATAGCTTTGTTTAATATCAAAAGCAGGTTTGGCAATTTGGCGTGAGATTGAGTTGGGCGGAGTGAGAGCGTGAGACAGAGCCTGAAAGCGTGAGTATCACGCCAGATGCGTGAGAGTTGGCAACCCTGTACTGCATGCGTCTCCTGTTTCACGCGCCTCAATCCACGCTTTCAGAAAGTCAGGGCGCACCATTAATCTATTTCAGATTGACAGTATGAGATTAATAAAAATGTTCTGTTTAAAACTCAATCTATTGTGACCGTATGCAGATATTATAACGGACGCATAATAATGAGACAGAACGCAGGAGTTCGTAGGTAAGAATTATTATCGTACAATATGGTGATCGCCAAAAGATTCATCTTGTGAGTCATTAAAGCTACACTGTGTAACTTTTTTAGTTTATTCTTAGCTAAAATCACTTAGTTATTTCAAAAATATATGTGCTCATTAATGTATATTTACTTCTTTCAAGTAATAATGCATTCTCGTAATTTTATAATATACCATTGAAAATGCATAAGTGTTAGGGGTTCGGATGGCGGTCGCCATGTTGCTCCTCCATCTTAAAAGTACATTTGCCAAAGAGGGACATACCCGTAAATTCAAGCTTCGCTTTTCGCGTTTTTACACTCGATGGCACCGTGTCGCATGTGAAGAGGAGGATTGCTTGAGGCTGCTATATGATGATGGAGGATCACTCTTAAGCCCCTTTCTAAATGCACGTCGGACCCGCAATATTCCCGGAACATTGCCGGGTCGCCTTCTGTGTGAAAGCAACCACGTCCCGGAATTGATTACCGAATTCGACCCGAGTCGGGGACCTAGTAACATTGCGGGATATGTATCAGAGTCGCCAAGGAAGCGGAAAAGGGAATTAAGACGGCAACGCAACGGGCAAATCAACAACACAAAATAAATATTGGAGTGGCCTTTCCAAGATGGAAAGAGCTCATGAGGAGCAACGATTTTAAAAAGAACGCCGACGTTTCCTGCTTTCTTCTCGACAGGTAATATTAATTCAGCCTTTTATTGTTGCTTGGCTAATTATATCATGGTGTGCTGTGCATAACACTAGAACGACGTCTAGGATAGTTTTCCTCGCGTCAATGATGAAAAAGTGTTGTTTACCTTATAACATAAATCAGTGTTCTATGACGGATAACATGAGATTAATATTTGAATTGTATTATAATTTGTTTGCCTTACGCTAGTGATGTCATATAATATAAAGAATAACGATAGCACTGATAAAGAAAATGTTCCTTTACTAAGAATAGCTTGCATTCGTCTGGGAACCTGATAGCTGATGTTAGCAATGAAATGGTAAAAAATAACGAAAACGTAAAACTATTATTCATTTTACATATATTAATTTGATCATAGATCATTTGCTAAATTAAATAACTGCAAATTATAATAGTTTTCAAAAGTAACCTCATCACTTGCAACACTCACCAAGAGGTCGAACTGGAAGCCATGACTAAATCGGCCACCGTAGGAGTTGAAACGACATCGAAATTAAGAGGAACAGAAACTATTATACACTGGATGGTCATATACCGTTTCACCACTAGATGGGGGAAAATATCACACAGTGTAGCTTTAAGAAATGATGGTACTATCTAAAAAAAAATATGAAGTAAACATGCGTGAATTGCATGCATAGGCCTACTTCTCCAAATTTGGATTAGAAAGTTTGTAATTGTTGAAGCACTGTGATCAAAAATATGGGAACAAACGCGACCACATGTAGGCTACAGGTTTGTGTCTGGTTATTCAATTCAAAATATGAACTGATTTTACATTCCAATCAGAAATGAATGATTAGCCTATTAGTGTCATTGTATATAGGGGGTTAAAACGAAGCTATATAATCTAGGCTACTTCAAAGCAAAGTTAAATCACAATAGTTATTGTAAAAAAATAAACAATAATGCTAATAATAAGTTAATATAAAGGAATTTAATAATTAAAGGTTTAAAATGGATTTAAGGGAATACATAGGCCTAAATAAAGGTCTAGGTCTAATTGTATGAAGATAAGACAAATAAATTAAGAAAATATAAATTTCCCTTCCCATCCTCCAAACTCAGCCAATGCAAGATGATACAAACAGATTGCATCTCCCTGACATTGTTGATCTATATTGTGTAGTCTCTCTCTCTCTCTCTCTCTCTCTCTCTCTCTCTCTCTCTCTCTCTCTCTCTCTCGCTCTCTCTCTCTCTCTCTCTCTCTCTCTCTCTCTCTCTCTCTCTCTCTCTCTCTCTCTCGCTATAGTGGGGGGCAGAGTGAGCTGTCAGCGTCCTGCACCATAGGGGATGCCTTACTGCTGCTTTTCCCCTTGCTCAGTGATTTCTCATGCCACTCTGACTTTAGTAACCAGACAGTGATTTTCCCAACATCTGTTTTTCCCTCAGACCTGAGTGTTTGTATGGAAGACCCACCACCTTTATCATTATTTGATTTCATACATGTTTCCAACATGTTTTCTCTCTTGTCTAGCTTGAAAGCCATCATCAGTCTCAAAGCTAAATTTGGTGAAATCTTGCTTTTAAAAAAACTACATTTGGAGATGTAAGGCCTAGTGTTTGGAGATTTATCCAAATCCACACCTATAACTGCTTTCTTCTGATAGGACATTTTGAGCCATGTCATCAAGTCTTCTTTTGTCCAATTAAATGAGACAAAGGGGATGAAAACACGAACTCCCCTGCCCCTTACAGCAGACCTTTCATTCCTTCAAACTATTCCACTCTTTCATTCTCCCAATTTCCCTGAATCTCTCATTCAAATAGATGCTTGAGCAGCCACAAAATACACAGTGATTTAAATGATCAGACTTTTTTATGTCAGGTATTCTGAAATGGAGGACCCAGATGCAGACTGAACAATAAAGGGCACTTTATTAATGAGACAGTTCAACAAGGGTAGTGGATAGTGACAGTCCAAACAGTAGGGCAGGGGACAGACACCATGACGACAGGCAGGGGGGAAAGACCACTGAGTCTAGTTCGGGAGATGATGGATAAGGACAGCTTGGGAGGCAACACCAGGCAGGGCGATGGTGGAACAATCCAGGCAGAAACACCAGGAACCTGAGGCTAGATGCTCTCCCACAGAATCCGCTCCAGTCTTGGTTGTCAGTCAATGGAGACAGTGGCCAGGGAAAGCTGAGGACAGGAACCAACAGCTGGCACACACACACACACACACACGACAAGACACTAGACAACAAGAAATAACGGATAAACTAACAACTATGACTAAAGGAAACAAAACTTAAATAATAACCAGAGCTAGAACACGAGGAAAAATAAAGCAAAACCAATCTCTATTAAATGACTAAACTAAAAATAAAAGGGGAAAACTGGAGAGAAATAATATAAAAGGTAAGCTATCCAAAACACAAAAACTGAACAATAAGGCTATGGAGAAATACCAAAATAAAACCTGGAGAAAAAGAGAAAAATAAAGTCAGAAACTAAACTATACTAAAAATACAGGAACAAAGGAAAAAAATGAAAATAAACCAAAAGCTAGAAAAATAAGAGACACTAAATCTAGAACAGGCTAGACAAGGAGTTAGAGACTAGTGAAGTTCTTGAACGAATCGTTCTTTTGAGCCGGTTCTCTGCAAGTAACCGGTCGAGCCGGTTCACAATCGAACTGAATCGAACTGTAGTTCTGTGTTGATGATGCAAGACGCAAAAGCCGAAGTAGCATGTCCGACTGAAAAAGAACCAATTGAGGCGGTTCAAAAATCTGTCGAAGTTTGCAGAGGATTTCCGAGGTGAGGCTGATTGATTTGACGACGCAAGTCTGAGGCACTTAGACTACTGGAAAATGCTTATTATGATGACTACTGTTATTAAATAACATTTTATTAAAACATGCAAAAACCAGACATTTTAATGTAATTTATTATGCATGCAGATTATTGTAAAGCAAAATGTATAAGTTTATAAGACTTTTATTCTTTCTATAGCTACTTTAGATCCACGTTTGGTGATCAGTGCCTGTAATATGTACTGTTGCGCAATTTTCAGTTGAATCCGACGCAAAGGATAAATTAATTAACTGACCACAAGTGAATAACTAAATAAAGGCAATAATCAGAAAAAGCACTCACGCAAATAACTACTTGATTATTTCAGTATGCATTTATACAGATTACTTTATTTGAATGTTCCCTTTATATAACATGACACAGAGAAATGTATTAAAAAGCATGAAACATGCATAGTGACATCATTGCATGATGAGGTCAGGAACCTATGAATCGGCTTTTTGAACCGGGTCATTGAGCCGAACTGTCCGAGAAGAACTGGTTTGTGGAAATTAATCTGAGTTTGCATCACTACTAGAGCAGAGGTGGAAAGTAACGAATTACATTTACTCGCGTTACTGTAATTGAGTAGTTTTTCTGTGTACTTCTACTTTTTTAAGTAGTTTTAAAAATCTGTAATTTTACTTTTACTTAAGTACATTTTGATTAAAGTATTGTACTTCGCTACATTTTAAACCACATCCGTTACTGAGTAAAAATAAATCATTAATGCAAAGAGGGAAGGAAAAAAACCGAGATCCAGAAATGACTAATATTGAATAGAGGGCGCGGGGCGTGGGAGAGAACAAGCGCGCAAATATCAGATGGAGATGAACAAGACAGACGTCAGTGACGCAGACCCAGGTGAAAGCAAAACGCCGTCGTGAACTCCTGGCTAGTATGGAAATACTTTGGATATAGAAAAAAAATAATGTGGTGTTGTCCTGGAGGATATCAAATGTGCACAAAATGTGGATGCAAAGGAAGAAACACATAGAACATGTTCGGGCACACATCCCTCTGTGCAGATAAAGGTATGTTTATAACTTAGGCTGATTGATTTCTGTGACACAGAGGGAATCCCGGAATCCAGTCATGAACATTAACTTATAACGTAGAATTGGTGTAATACACGCAAACTGGTGGATGAACGAAAAACTCGAATGTAGAGCTGTAGGCCTTAGAAATAAATCAAATCGCGACATGGTCTGTGAACATTAAAGCACAAAACATTGCTATATGAATATATGATCTGCTTGTTCTCTCTCTGTGAATGAGCTGCTCCGTCTACTACATATGGACTCTATTATTCTTAAACATTTTTACAAATTAATGATAAAAATAAGTTGTTAATCTAATTCATAGTAATTTATTGAATTTAGTTTATTAGACATGTTTTATTGAAATTTTGATAAACAAAATAAACAAATGGTTTTAAGTTTGTTATAATAAAGCATTTGTTCAACCAAATAAAAAAGACCAATCTTCTTCATTCATTTAACATCATTTTAACAAGTGATAATAACCATCATTTAATAATAGGTACAGTAAATGTTTAATTGATGTTTTCTGAGACAGTTGTCATATCGCGAAAATCTCATCCTATCACAACCCTACAGGGGAGAGTCCCCCACCCCCACTGTTAAAAAAGTAACTAAGTAACTTTTACTCTGAGTACATTTTAAATGAGCTACTTTTTACTTTTACTTGAGTACATTTTTAGACCAGTAATTTTACTTGTACTTAAGTAAAATTTCATTGAAGTAACAGTACTTTTACTTGAGTAGAATCTTTTGTTACTCTTTCCACCTCTGTACTAGAGACATGTATGCACAAGCAAACGCACACAAACGCAATGAACCAGCAAAGACATGAGGGAAGGTAGCACAATATAAAGGGACCAGAGCACACGAGGAACAGGTGAGCACAATTAGCTAACCGAGGACTAAAACAGACTAAACAAGGGGGCGTGGTAACAGCAAACAAGGAGGCAGGACAAGAGGAACACACAAACACAAAGAGAGACAGATCCATGTACAAAGAAATAACACAAACATAGAAACATTAAACAAAGACAAAACAGACAAAGCTGCCAAAGTAGAACCCTGACACTTTAATTCAGATCACCACTGGAGAGATTTTCACCAAAATGTCAGTGTTACAATAGTGCTAGAAAATCATCTTCAAAAACATCAAACCTTAAATATTTTACCCAAAAACTAAAATTAGCCCATTATTTACTCCCCCTCAAGTTATAGGTGTATGACATTCTTCTTTCAGACTAATACAGTTGGAGTTATATAAAAAATGTCCTAGCTCTAACTTTGTGCGCGCATTCACAAGAGACTGGTGTTCCAGCGTATGATGTAGGACGCAGGCGTAGTGTATTTTCCAGAGACGGAAGCACAGAGGATAGAGCAAAACAAAACTTGGTTCTCACGAGAACTAGTATATTCTCACTGGAGCGCCCTGCGTCATACACTGGAAATGTCTCTCGTGAACACACGTACGATAGTTATTGCTTACACAAACTCTTCGCTTCATAAGGCCTTTATTAACCCCCTGGAGCCGCATGCACTTTTATAGATGCACTTTTATGGACTTCAAAACAGAAACAGCCAGTCACTTCCATTAGAGCCAGGACATTTTTTTAATTAAAACCTTGATTGTATTTGTTTGAAAGAATTAATTTTTGTGTGAACTATCCCTTTAAAGTGAATAGGCAACTGTAAAAGAAGAAGCCTGGCCTCGAATGTAGAAAGAACACTAAAGTAACTAAACACTAAAAAAAAATGTAGGTCTCCAATTGAAACATTTTCTAGTGACTGATCACATCTAAAAATTTTAGTTGGCCAAATTGAATTTCTGTGAATTAAGTTGCATCGATTCTCAGAAATTCAATTTGGCCAACTGAATTTTTTTTTTTTATGTGATCAGTCACTAGAAAATATTCAATTGGAGACATTCATTTTTTTTTTCTTCACAGTGTAACTCTCATTAATTTGTAATGTCATTCTCATTAGAATAGACTGTTAGGTTAGGGTAGAGTTAAAGGTTTAGTTCACCCAAAAATGAAAATTATTTAATTAATTACTCACCCTCATGTCGTTGGACACCCGTAACACCTTTGTTCATCTTCGGAACACAAATGAAGATATTTTTGTTGAAAGCTGATGGGTGAGAAATGCTACAGAAAGGCCTCCATTGGCATATACATTTCCACTTACCCACTCACAAGACCCATAAAGGCACTAAAGACGACATTACAAAGTCCATGTCACTACAGTGGCTGTACAATAATTTTACAATGCAACGGAAATAGTTATTGTGTGCACAAAAATCCAAATAATGACTTTATCCACTAAGTTGTTGACGTGAACTCGACGCATGCGCGAGAATATGACGCAGCTCCACCGTTCAATACATGACCCGGAAGAGGAGGAGCGCTGCTATCGCGAGAGTTCCAGCTAGGTGAGTTCACGTCCGAGACCACGGAAGACAATAAAACTTTGCACTAAAACTATTCTCATCGCTTGGTCAAATTATTGTACAGCCGCTGTAGTGAGATGGACTTTGTAATGTTACATTTAGTGCCTTTATGGGTCTTGTGAGTGGGTGAGTGGAAATGTATGTGCCAATGGAGGCCTTTCTGAAGCCTTTCTCAGCCATCAGCTTTCAAACAAAAATATCTTCATTTGTGTTCTGAAGATGAACGAAGGTGTTACAGGTGTCAAACGACATGAGAGTGAGTAATTAATGAAATTATTAAATTATTAATAAATACATTTTTGGGTGAACTAACCCTTTAAGGTAAGGTTATAGGGTTACAGTAAGTTGACATCTAGGCTACTTGCAAATTTACTTATATCAGTAGAATGTCTGTTGGGTTAGCATCAAAATAAAGTTGACATGACATCAAGGCCAATTAACCTAATCCTCAGAGTTTTTCATTTGCATTTAACCCATCCAAGTTATTGCACCCACATTAGGAGAAGTGAGTAGTGAACACACACTGCAAGCCGTGGACACACACACACGGAGCAGTGGGCAACCAATTTGCTGCGCTGCCTGGGGAGCGATTGGGGATTTGAGCCTTGCTCAAGGGCACCTCAGCCCCTTACTGCTGGATACTGAGAATTTAACTTGTAACCTTCCATTGCCAGGTTACCAGTCTGACTCTCTAACCATTAGGCCACCACTGCCCTGATATAAGTAGACATTCTACTTAAGCTCTAATGACTGGTAGTTGAAATGTAGTTGCAAAGTTACTTATAGTAAGCAAAATGTCTGAAGATATAAAGTTAACTTATTTTGTATTAAACCATTTGCACATGCTTAATGGGTTGTATTTTACATGAAAGCAGGCAGCTATAATCTGACTGAAAAGCTACACTTGACCCTAGTTTGAACCTCAAACTTTAATTCTCTTAATAGATATTTTGAATATTCAAGTCAGCTATTGGCTTATTATATTCAGGTCCATGCCTCTCTTCAGAAACGACTAATCCCTGTGCAGATCTGAATCTGTTGTTCTGGGGTGTCGTCTGTATAGATCCAATAGAAGAACCTTTTCCCACAGGATAAAAAAAATGAAAGACAGGAGTGCACTTTGTAACATTGAGACAGACAAATCAAAGTGCTGTACTGTGGAGATGGAACAGCACTGCATGGGGAAAGAGCAGCAGTTACTAAATTTTCTCACAATGACACTAAAGTGCCACACATTCCCACAGCAATAACATCAGCACATTTTGAATAATCGGTCCGATGACTCCAGCCTCTGTATAAGTGGACCAGAGTATGGATGAGTGCACACGAAACTCAGATTCCATCACTTATTTCCTGCAAAAACTGAAAGCAAACTATGGTTGAAACCTAAAGGGACAGTACCCTCAAAAGGAAAATTCTGTCATAATTTACTCACCCTAAAGTTGTTAATTTATCTCTTCTTCTGAACAAAGGAAAATATTTAGAAGAATGTGGGTTGAAAAAAGGTGATGTCCCACCCCCATACTATGGAAGTCAATAAGGTTTGGTTACCCATATTATTCAAAATATCTTCTTTTCTGTTTAGCAGATAAAGAAGATAATACAGGTTTGGAACAACTTATTTTTTAATGATTAAGCTATAAGCTATACACATATTTACCTGATTTAACTTTTCTTTAAAATGATATGAACGTTTTTCAAAACCAAATGAAAACAATATGAATACAAAGAGCCCATTTCTAAGAACTTGACAATTATTTTTATAATAATTTTTCCTTTCCTTTGTTATGAACACACTTTATATGTCATTGGCAGATTTTACTGTTTATTTATTATTTCTTACTTTTATATTGACTACATTGCTTTCCATATCTTATCTCTGATGAGATTTTATTATTATCATTATTATTATGATTGTGTCAGCTTTTGATATGAATTAAATGAAAAATACAACAACAACAAAAACTAATTTCCGAACTTAATATGTGTAATATACAGAGAGCTGCATTTTATCTATTGCTGCAGTTTCACTGTCAGGATGAAAGACTCCAACTAACGTCTCTCTTGAGAGGGCGGCAGACCATAATGGCAATCTTGTATTCAAGATAGTTGTTGCCATGTAGGACTGTTGCTATGGAAGAGATTCCAATTGACTAGCTGTACTAGCAACCAGAACAGACCAATGGCTCTCTGGAAAGCTACCACCAGAGGGCATTTTTCACACGTGACATTTTGCTTGTGATATATGACTGAAATGAATTGAGTTTGAGTTTCACATTAGATCAACCGAGAGGTAAAACCTGTTATTGCAGCTGTCTATGGCACTGTAATCTTGTCAGTGAGAGTGCACTGTATCAGTAACAAAGCAGCTGAATCACAGATGGTGTGTTTTCCCTTTTAAATAAAAGATTGTGCTAATTTCTCTTGTGGAGGCACAAAGATCCAATGGTTTGGGCAGAATTTTAAGGTTGCGCGTGTTAAATAATCTGTCGCTCCAGAGAGGCAACCTCTACAATGTCATCATCACCATAAAAATGCAGCTGTCAAAAACAGATGGCCTCCTTACGCCACACTTTTCAGCACTGAAGGATCTTGTATCTGTGGTGTGTGTGTGTGCATTTGTGTCCACAGCTGAGTGTGTGCATTGCGCAAATTCTCGGAACACTCAGGTAGCAGGGCCTGAAGGCAAGAATTTATGCTACTCGAGACTAAAGCTGAATACAGATGAAAAATTTACACCCTCACATTAAATACACCCTAGCACTGCAGTTCACATGCTTGAGGTGATCAATACCAAAGTATATAGGCAGCACAGTTATACAATAGGTATCAACTAGGCTATGTCAGTAGCAGAACACACCAGAATGCAATACACAATCAGAGTGCCACTAGGGGTAGCACATCCCTCTATTCATGTGGAAAATGATCAAACTGGTCCACCAAACTTCCCAATTTATTTTTTTAAATTTTTTTTTTTGAGAGAGAGAGAGAGAGAGAGAGAGAGAGAGAGAGAGAGAGAGAGAGAGAGAGAGAGAGAGAGAGAGAGAGAGAGAGAGATTGGCGTATTTTAAAGATAAAAGATAATTATTCTGCTTGACTGCAGTTCAACAAAGAATAAAACAATGTAGCTTTTTGAGAAATAGACATGTTTAACAACTGAACAGTAGAGAACAATTGTAAAATGTATATAGCGCACAAATACTGACCAGCATAAACATGGGATTTATTCTCACAATTAATAGTAGCAATAAAGTGCAATTTTTTTTTTTTTTTTTTTTTTTTTTTTGGCATTTCGGACATTTTTCACGTTAGCATATAGGCCTTTTAAGCTAATCGCAAAAGTATCCATGCTGCAAAATTTGGATCCCAACACAATCCTTAGGCTACTGTGCTCATTAGTGAAAAATAAAAGATCACTGAACTCCAAAAACTGAACTCATATACAGGTCCTTCTAAAAAAATTAGCACATTGTGATAAAGTTCATTATTTTCCATAATGTAATGATAAAAATTAAAGTTTCATATATATTTTAGATTCATTGCACAACAACTGAAATGTTTCAGGTCTTTTATTGTTTTAACACTGATGATTTTGGCATACAGCTCATGAAAACCCAAAATTCCTACCTCAAAAAATTAGCATATCATGAAAAGGTTCTCTAAACGAGCTATTAACCTAATCATCTGAATCAACTAATTAACTCTAAACACCTGCAAAAGATTCCTGAGGCTTTTAAAAACTCCCAGCCTGGTTCATTACTCAAAACCGCAATCATGGGTAAGACTGCCAACCCGACCCTGTCCAGAAGGCCATCATTGACACCCTCAAGCGAGAGGGTAAGACACAGAAAGACATTTCTGAACGAATAGGCTGTTCCCAGAGTGCTGTATCAAGGCACCTCAGTGGGAAGTCTGTGGGAAGGAAAAAGTGTGACAAAAAAACGCTGCACAACGAGAAGAGGTGACTGGACCCTGAGGAAGATTGTGGAGAAGGACCGATTCCAGACCTTGGGGGACCTGCGGAAGCAGTGGACTGAGTCTGGAGTAGAAACATCCAGAGCCACCGTGCACAGGCGTGTGCAGGAAATGGGCTACAGGTGCCGCATTCCCTGGTGTCACGGCCGGCTCACAAGCCGCGACAAAGAAGGAGATGACACGTTGCTAAATTAAAGTAAGATTAATAAAGTAACAGACAGGACCAAACGACAACAGAATAATAATGAAGACGACAACGACCAAACTGGCACGAGGGGAGAGAGCATGCGCTCCCACTAAAGGGAGCTGCTTATAATTGCCAGCATCAGTTCTAGCACAGGTGTAGACCATCAGAGATCAGGATGTCACTCACGCTAACTCCAACCTACGAGAAAAGAAACAAAGGACAACCAAACCCCCACAATATGACCCATACTAGGGCATAACACCCAGGTCAAGCCACTTTGGGCTACAGAGAAGCAGCACTGGATTGTTGCTCAGTGGTCCAAAGTACTTTTTTTGGTTGAAAGCAAATTTTGCATGTCATTCGGAAATCAAGGTGCCAGAGTCTGGAGGAAGACTGGGGAGAAGGAAATGCCAAAATGCCTGAAGTCCTGTGTCAAGTACCCACAGTCAGTGATGGTCTGGGGTGCCATGTCAGCTGCTGGTGTTGGTCCACTGTGTTTTATCAAGGGCAGGGTCAATGCAGCTAGCTATCAGGAGATTTTGGAGCACTTCATGTTTCCATCTGGTGAAAAGCTTTATGGAGATGAAGATTTTATTTTTCAGCACGACCTGACACCTGCTCACAGTGCCAAAACCACTGGTAAATGGTTTATTGACCATGGTATTACTGTGCTCAATTGGCCTGCCAACTCTCCTGACCTGAACCCCATAGAGAATCTGTGGGATATTGTGAAGAGAAAGTTGAGAGACGCAAGACCCAACACTCTGGATGAGCTTAAGGCCGCTATCGAAGCATCCTGGGCCTCCATAACACCTCAGCAGTACCACAGGCTGATTGCCTCCACACCACGCCGCATTGAAGCAGTCATTTCTGGAAAAGGATTCCCGACCAAGTATTGAGTGCATAACTGAACATAATTATTTGAAGGTTTACTTTTTTTGTATTAAAAACACTTCTTTTATTGGTCGGATGAAATATGCAAATTTTTTGAGATAAGAATTTTGGGTTTTCATGAGCTGTATGCCAAAATCATCAGTATTAAAACAATAAAAGACCTGAAATATTTCAGTTGGTGTGCAATGAATCTAAAATATATGAAAGTTTAATTTTTATCATTACATTATGGAAAATAAGGACCTATATATATAAAAGCAACAGCCCTAAGTGGGCCTTGTGGTACTCCATACTGAAATTGTGATCAGTATGACATCTCTACGGTGGCCGAGCATATAATAATACAGTGTAATTTTCGCACTCAAACCACTGCAACCTGCCTCTGCTTCTGCTTTTTTTTTACTAGGATATGTAATCCTCATAATCCTTTGTAAAAATTTGTAATAATAGCATATTATTAGTGAAAAAGGAGCTAGCAAAAGATCCAGTGTGTATCTGTATTTGCACTTGTCAAATGATTACATTTCCAGCGTGTTTTCGCTTCGGTGAGTAATGTAGCCAATCACAGACATGTTTTTAGATTTCTACAATCCAATTGGCCAATCATAGGTGTTGAATTTGGAATCACTCACCGCTCGAGTTGTCCAGGTGCTGAGTTCAGTTAACACGCGCGTCAATCCTCTGTAAGTGTAGACATTGTGAAAGTAAGAGATTCATACCAGCTTCACTGATTAATATAGCAGAACTTTGTGAGATTGCATTTATTGAATGAGTGACAGGTTTTAGTGATTATAAAGGGAGCACTCTTCGCATTCTGACTAGGCCATATATTATTTATTTTTTATTAATAGGTCTATAATATATTCAGAATTTGAATAAAACTTTTGTTTTCCATTCTTGACAAGCGGTCACACACACGCTTCAATACACTGACCCATCCGCATATACATGCGGGATTCACTTGAAAAATGTGAAGAATGACAGTTATAAATATTCATGTATTTCATCGAAATCAGGCATATACAAATGTCAGGAAAACACAATTCCTGGCTGCATGCATTATCCATGGATCTCTGAATCTGTGGTAAGTTGTAAGGACATCTATATCAAGCCCAACCTTTAGTTTAAACTGATAATCGTTTGCTCTACTCGTCTTTTCTTCTATTAACTCCAGTCACGCAGAAGCTCTTCTGCCACCCAATTTGAATTTGCTCACATCAGCTGTACATTTAAAAAAATAAAAGCATACTTTAGTTGCCTGACGTGGTCATACTCAATTCTAGTCAGAATATGAGACTGAAACTGCTCCATTGGGCTGTGATTATGGGGTGTGTTTCAACCGAACCAGAAAAGACATCAATTGGATAGACCGACAACCAATCAGAGCAACGAAGCAACGCTTTACGTTAGTTGTCAAATGTCAACATAGTTAAATTGCACTGTGTTGCCAAGTCCGCGTTTTTTCCCCCCGGGTTTTTTTCTATGTCCGCGGACTGAAGCGACTATTATGTGATATATAGACCCATTAGTGCGAATTTTAGCAGGCAACCGTGCCAAAATAACACACATTTTCCCCCCAAACGCCATTTTCTCCCCGGAGAACCCCCCGAGAAGCTAATGTTTAGGGCTAGTAGTTGGCGGGTTTTGTTGAAAAAACTTGGCAACCCTGTCTGTACGTGCGCTGGAATCAGGCTGGAATACGCAATCTTTGACGGTGTTGTAAAAAAATAATAATAATTTAATGATACACAGAGTACTTACCCAACATGATCATCATTTCTGAGAGAAATTGTGAAGGGGAATGCATATACAAACAAGCTCTCCGTTTAGGATTCTAAATAATATAATCCAAGCCCCTTTGATGACGTGCATGATTACGTTACTGTTGATCATCTGTTCGTCATCGTCTAAAGCCCACCCTGATGATTTCATTGGTCCGAACAGTTTCTGTTCAGAGATAATTACTCCTCAATGGAGCAAGGCCAGACTGAACTGCCCGACCTAAACATTTTGTGGGCGGTGTTAAGTTTGGCTGGCATCCAGGCTAATGCTTTAGTCTACTTTACCACAAAACAAAGTTCATTGATCACTCAATTTCTCACATCCTGTAAAGCTTGATGGACACTGTCTCGTCCAATCATCAGGAAGTATTCCATGCTCACAATATACCTACCTTTTCCAGTTTGTGTGAATTATCATTGTGTTTTCTGAATTATTATTTTAGTTTAGAAATTGTCGTTATGTTTTCTAAATTGTTATTTTGTTTTCGAAATTGTCACTGTGTTTTCTGACATGTTATTATGTTTTTACACTTGCCATTGTGTTTATAATTAGTTGTTTTGTTTTTGGATTTCTATTTTGCTTTCATAATTGTAATTTGTTTTGCACCTCTTGGCCACCGTACACCTCTTCATTTACTATGACAAATTGGTAATGGTCCGATAAGTATGATTTGGACCATGCCAATGCAATTCCACTAATGTCAACGTAATTTCCGAGAATGTTCTATAGTAAATGCAGCACTAAGATCCAATAACACTAGTAGATAGATACAACCACAATTCAATAAGAGCAGTCTCAGTACTGTGACAGTCTAAATCCTAAATGGAAATCCTTGCAGATACCATTTCTTTCTAAAATGGAATACAGTTGTAAGGATACTGCCTTTAGTATTAATAGGTTCTAGATTGGTCTTTAATTAACTAGGATCAAGTTGCATTTTTTTATATATATTAAAGAAATGTAATAACAGCAAGTGTAAAAGTTTTTGGTACATATTCTAAGGACCATGATGAATTAATAATATTAAGAAGAGGATCTATAACTTCTGGAAGCATCTCTTTCAGTAGCTTAGTTGGTATAGGGTCTAACATACATGTTGGTTTTTAATGATTTAACAAGTTTAGACAATTCTTCTTCTCCTTTAGCAAAGAATGAATGGAATTGGTTCTTAGAGGGTCTAGATTATGACATCTGATGCAATACTGTAGTAGACAGTTGCATGGTTATAGTTTTCTCTCTAATAGTATCAATCTTGCAAGTAAACAATTTCATAAAGTTATTGTCATAAACATCATATTGTGATGTTTGCAAAAATCTGATGTTACGGCTATATTTCTCGTAAATGTAGCCACTGTATCAAATAAATACCCATAGGGTTGTGTTTGTTCTCTAATAGAGTCACAAAGTAAGCAGATCTAGCAGTATCTAAGGAGTATCTAAGTATCTTTCTATATGCAATAATACTTTCCTTCCACAAAATGCAAAAGAGCTCTAGTTTTGTTTTCTTCCAGTTGTGCTCCATTTTTTGTTCTCTTGAGTGTACTCGTTATACCACGGCGTCGGACTATTTGACGATAAGTGGATCCTGACATACTCTAACTCCAGTAAAGTTTGGAATGTCAGTAAATGCCAATCCCATTGCATATTTTTTTCATTATCTACATATATCCAAATGTATATTCAAATCAGCACAAAATTAAAGGTCCCGTTCTTCGCGACTCCATCTTTCAAACTTTAGTTAGTGTGTAATGTTGCTGTTAGAGCATAAATAATACCTGTAAAATTATAAAGCTCAAAGATCAATGACAAGCGAGATATTTTATTTAACAGAAGTTCCCTTTCAAAGCCTACAGCGAACGGCCGGTTTGGACTACAGCAGGAAGTGCAGGGATGTAATGACGTCACTAGAACCGTTTGTTGACTAACCCTCCGCCCACAAGAACACGCAAAAAAAGGGGGCGTGGTCTTGTTGCTCTCCCACGTGGAGAAGAGCGCGCATTCAGCGCTTGCATCTCCCCGTTATGGTAAGAGGCGGGACCTTTCCGGGCAAAGTGCGCTAAGCTGCTGTCCAATTACAACACGGGAAGCGCTGGCCCAATCAGAACTCGTTACGTGTTTCTAAAGGAGGGACTTCAAAGAACAAGGAAATCATCAGGCCGTTTTTAGGACAGAGGAAACAGCGCTGTGCAGATAAGTAAATTGTGTGAAAAATACAGTTTTTTTACACGCAAAACATGAACTCATGTTATATTGCACACTGTAAACATAATCAAAGCTTCGAGAACACGTGAAGAATGGGACCTTTAAGACTTTGTCTGCAGCTGTAGCCCAGTACTAATTCCGATATCAGCAAATTCTTTGATAAAGTCTCTATAGTGCCCTAATGGCCTGTATACAGTAGCTAGTACAAATTGCAAACATAAATTATCACTTACACTGTTACATAAACCACCATCACTAAAACCTGAAATTAGACCTCTAAATAATACTGGAAATGTTAATGTATAACAAGCAACACCTCCCCCCTTTCCTTTCAGATGAGGCTTTACTGTTTAAAGCAGTAATCTTGGGGGTTGGACTCATTTAAAGTAATGTAAGCATCTGGTTTTAGCCCTGGCTTCTGTTAAACACATCACATCTAGCTTATGATTTGTAATCATATCATTAACAAAACGTGTTTTTGTAGAAAGGGATATAATATGCAGCAAATAGATATTAATAATTTGTTCATCTGTATTTTATCTGTTTTTAAATGTTTACCCTTAAATGGGTTTGAGAGTTTTTTTGTATTTCCTAGTTCAGGGAACAGACACAGTCTCTATATAATGATATCATGGCGAAAGAGCCTTTATGTGTTGGGATTTATCTGACTTCTTTGACATGAGACAGTCAGTATAGCCAGTCTGTCTGCTTCCTGACCTGGATGGCAGTTAGTCAAATGTAAACTCTAAGACTGCATTCTAAAAACTTTTACTGTAACTTTTGGGGGTGAAACATTTTTTCATTTTTACCCCCCAATTTTTTTTTTTTTTTTGATGTTCTAATCGGAACGGAGCAGCAGTGTTTTGCCCTGTGACTATACCGTCACAATTGCCATGTTGCAGGGGCTCTGCATTGCATTTTTACTACACTTGATTAAAGTTTGGATGTGTGTCTCAAGTTCTGTAATTTTCTCTGTCAGCCTGACTATGTTTATGTATTTATGATACTTGGCTGTGCTAAACTAAATATGTGACAGGCAGTGCAAGTGACAATAAGATGACATGACTTATCGTGTTTGATTCCAACTTACCACTGTAACTTGTAAAAAAGGAGTGCATAAGCGAAAAAATATGGTAAGCACAGATGACAAGTTAACAGGCTTGTGAAATGCTAGCGCTAGAAATTTAGATGAAAAGTTAGTGATGTCAGATTAATGTGACATTATCAGATATGGTGTGGGGATGAGTAATTTATATTTAGCAATATATAAAAAATGAATAATAAATAGAGATTCAAAACAGAGCTATGCGGCGCTACAAAAGCAAACCACTCACCAGCCTCACTCTAATGTATGTATTTTAAACCATGTCATACTTGTGAGAAGAGGCTGATGAGATTTATAATGTGTCCTTCCGTTTTTCAGATTGTGCCTCTGAATAGAACTATATTTTCATAAAAACCTTGTCAAATCTCAGAATGTCAAATCTGATGCAATTTGTGGAGGAATTTCCCCTTAGCTGTTTTGTCCTCCTCCCTCTCTGTCTGCCGTATCACACCTCCATGTTTTTTTTCACTCTGGCCACATCATTTCCCAGCTGCCTCATCTTTCTCCTGATCTGACAGGTCATTGCTCATGCCATTTCGGAGCAGGAAACCTCACACATCTTCCTGCAGACACGAACAGTGCAATGAACAAGCAACATGGGTTTGATTACCCGAATAAGTTTCTCCTTCCCAGGTTTCATATATCCCAGATATTCATATGCATGCAATTTAACCTACTGCCTAATTATACTGGATAGCTCGGATAACAAGATTATGTCTTCTCAGCATGTGCAATTCCTTAAGCAATGAGCAATGAGTACTAATGCTGTTTTTTAGAATGCTATTTTCAGGGATTACAAGAAAGAGGTTCCTTGTCAATTTATATTTGATAGTGAAGTTAAAAAAAAAAATATTTGGTGGAGATGTGGCCACTTTGCCAGACGTTAAGAGCTTAGCTTGAGAACTTGGCGTGGGAGGGATTCACTGAGCTTGCTGATGAAATGGGAAACCGAGTAGAGCGTGACAGCAACTTTCACTGTGGAACTTTATCTGCAGATGCTGGGTGGAAACTGTGTGTTCAATCTTTTCTAAAGTAAGGAAACATAATTTTGCTAATTGCAATTAACCACACTGGTGTCTATTCTAGCGTGCATTAAATCATTAAAAAGGACAGAAAGCTTTAAATCTTGCTACTAGTCCCCCTGGGCATAATGCCACTACTTCTCTCAATTGGCAGCCTCTGTAGTGCTGTGGTTTCCCACTGTCCCGTTAACAGAATTAATACGCTGATCAGATGTAAGATCCTTTTTTACAGTGTGCCAGTCAGATTTGAACTATAGTTGAACTGAATTTCATGGCAGCAAAGAAGGCAGAATTGCACTTGTGATATTGCATAGTAGAATTCAAATGAATTGAAAATGAAATAAATTAATAGAAATATAATTTTTTAATAAATGGAGAGTTTGTCTTTACAAACTTTGAATGTTGGCTTGTCAAAGCATTTATTAAGTTTTTTATTTTTTATTTGGATAAATACACGGGTGTGAAATGCCACCTATTGAAATTTGTATTTACTAGTTTTTATTTGTATTTAAAGGGGTCATATAATGGTGCATGCACTTTTACAAGCTGATTGTATGGAAATGTGTGTTGGCAGCGCCTGTACACAACCATCCTATAATAATAAAAATCATTTTATTATTTATGACAACTCCTTATATGTTTTCCCCTGTCTCAAATCGAGTCCCACGGTCGGACGCCCCACCTATGATTGTTGATTGACAAGCAGCATTTCACCACAGACCCGCCCTGAGGGAGCTCAAGCTGTCATCATCACAGGACACCATCACCATTACGATGGAGCAGAATGGAGTCTAAGCGATTGTCGTGTTCTATTCTTGGGTGTAATAATGAACACAGCAGTCATTCTGATGTTCCTAAATCTGAACCACTGAAGTGGCTGAGTTTTGTTTTCGTCCATGCTTTTATGTTTGCACACACCACAAAGCATTTCTCACCAGACTGCTTTATAACCGAGGGTCAGTATAAAGCAGGTTTTGCTAAGAAGCTGCTCCTGAATAAAGGATTCAGATCTGTACCAGCTATATGGTTCCTGCTGCCCCTCCAGAAGAAGTGAGTGTAGTATGAAACATTGAATGTATAACTTTCTATTTATGACGTTTTTAATATAATTCATAATCCCGCATTTATAATGAACAACACGTTATGGTTATTGTTATTACAAACTGTGCACGCTGGTTTTAAAGTTAATGTGGACGTGGTAACACTAAGCTTAATTATGTAAATGATTTATAACTGTGTCTGTTACTGTCAAAAAATTGTGTTGTAACAGTTATTACAATGCATAGATAAAGTTATGCATCACGGACAACCCGACATTAACAGAAAAAACGTTTTTATTGGCATTAGGTGTAACATCAATCTGTCAATGAACTACATCAGTAAACACAAAGTATTCATATCTCACAATGCTAACATTACCCTGCCAGTACATAAAGACAAATCAAAGTGACATTACATTGACCAGCAATTCAGAAACGTCCTGTTTAGCCTTAATTGTTGAATTTCGTTGGTGCTGTCATCTTGTCCCGGGTCTGACTCCGGTTGAAATTGATAAAGTTGCAAAGATCTGTCCCCTGAGACTCCAGTTGCCATTCTTTCGCCTCTACTGTTGTCAAGGGCAACGACTCCACAGGACAGAGAGGGGCGGGGTCATTTATCATTTAATGCCGTATGCACTGAAATGGCATGGTCAAAACAGAGCTGTTTTTGACCAGGTGAAATTAGGGTTTTCTTACAATACTAATTAGATTTTTTAATTAAAGTATATTACAAAGTTTTCATTCAGACACTAAAGAATCATATTAACTTGTACAAAAATGGCATTATATGACCCCTTTAAGATATTAACTTTGGGCCAAGGTAGAGCCAGTTTTATTTTAGTATTATTTATTTATATAATATTATGGTATACTGTACTCTATATATATATATATATATATATATATATATATATATATATATATATATATAAAATATACCATTATTCATGTATATACAGATCAGGCATAACATTATGACTTTGCTGAGTTTTAACCGGTACTGAACTTTGGATCCGTCCATTGTGTTTAAATGTTCATGAAAGCACTGTGGTTCCATCATCTCCTGTGGAGAATGATGTTGAGTTTCCTTCTCCAGAACTGGTGACAGGTAGTTTGAAAAATTATAACCCTAAACCTTGACTCATACCTTTCCCATTTAACTGTTACCAAATTAGCTGATATGACTAATGTTATTCGTACACTGTAAAAAAAACACGTAATTTTACGGTAATAGTCTGTATTTTTTTACAGAATTTTCCTGTTTTTTCATTATACAGTGAAATGCCTGTTGTTTTACAGATATTTGCTGTAATCTATATTTTGACTATTAAATTTACGGGAATTCCTTGTATTTTGGTATTACATCAAATTTCCGTTTTTTAAGAGGAAATTTCTGTATTTTTACATAAGTTTGATTAATATTTTACAGATTTTTTCTGTAAAAATAGAAAACAGGAAATTAATGTATACTGTAAAAAAAAACGTAATTTTACGGTAATAGTCTGTATTTTTTTTACAGAATTTTCCTGTTTTTTCATTATACACTGAAATGCCTGTTGTTTTACAGATATTTGCTGTAATTTATATTCTGACTATTAAATTTACGGGAATTCCTTGTATTTTGGTATTACATCAAATTTCCGTTTTTTAAGAGGACATTTCTGTATTTTTACATAAGTTTGATTAATATTTTACAGATTTTTTCTGTAAAAATAGAAAAAAGGAAATTAATGTATACTGTAAAAAAACGTAATTTTACAGTAATAGTCTGTTTTTTTTACAGAATTTTCCTGTTTTTTCATACAGTGAAATGCCTGTTGTTTTACAGATATTTGCTGTAATTTATATTTTGACTATTAAATTTACGGAAATTGCTTGTATTTTGGTATTACATCAAATTTCCGTTTTTTAAGAGGAAATTTCTGTATTTTACATAAGTTTGATTTATATTTTACAGATTTTTTTCTGTAAAAATAGAAAAAAGGAAATTAATGTATAGAAATATATATATATATATATATATATATATATATATATATATATATATATATATATATATATATATATATATATAATTATATATTTAGTTTTTCACATAAACACTGGAATTGGCCTACATATGCAAATGTATCAACACTTCAGAAATAATATTTTTATATTATATAGTTTAATATTTGTATAATATTTTATAATTAATAAAACACATTTTAATACATTCAAAAATAATGTATATTTACATAACATTAATTAATAGATGAGTATATATGTAGCCTACCTTTTATAGAAATGAAAAAAAAAGGTTTATGGAATTTGTCTTTTAGTTTAATTATTTGCTTTTTAAATAATTATAAGAGTATTTAATAATATAATAATGTGTGTATGCACGTCATTTCGTGTTTGCGTAAAAGAGCTGGTAAATCGGGTAAATCAGTCTTTGAAGTTAACAGACTTCCATCACTACTGCAACTGATCACATCTTGTTCCGCTTGTCAAAAGTAAGCCTATGTCTGCTGCGTTTGGTGTTTTATTGCGCATTTATTTTCATAATATCGTAAAATAAAAGAATATAATAACACTTTCTTACTTTAAGTACGATGATATTTAAATGACAGTCATAAAGATTTTAAATATTCGAACCGAAGGAATTCCCGCCTTGGCGCAAGGATACATTCCCTTCTAAGCACACAGTGGGGCAACTGCGCGTGCGACAGGATTCACTTGACCTTCAGCTTTGCCGTGGCCCGTCAATCTTGGATGATGTGAGGCGCAAATAAACAGGTAAAGTGCATGTATTTTAATTTAAAAAAAAAATGTTTTACCGCTTTGAATCGTGTTGACTGTGTTTATATTAAACTTGGGCTCAGCCCGTTAACGTAATGATTTAAATTCTTTATAATGTTTAAACTTTATAATGTTAAGGCTTCAGGTGATGGTACCGTGTAACGTTATTTTTGTATCTTAACTTACTTTATAGTTTTAGTTTTAGCTTTCTGTTGCATTTTGTTACCAAATGCTATTTTTCCGTCGTCTAAAAGCTCAAAAATGCCGTCGACGAAATAGGGCGATTTTTTTTTTTTTTTTTTCCGTCGACGGCTGTTTGGCAATAAGTTTACCTCAGGTGAAAAACGGCATTTTTTAAGCTTAGACGACGCATACATCCGACTATATAACTTACAAGTAGTCAGTTGTAGACGTCGTCTAAGCTCAAAAATGCAGTTTTTCACCTAAGGGAAAAATTATTTGACAAAAAGCGGTCAACGGAAAAAATCTCGCTGTTTCGTCGACATGTCCCATACACTTAACGTTACACGCTTGTTTTTGTCTCTCCCTGCAGATAAGTTGAGAGCTGCCAGAGTCAAGATCAGGAAGAAAGGTGATCGTTGTTGCACCATGTAAATATGTTTGCAGATTAACGTTACACTTGTAATAGTTGTAGTGTTTCAGTGAAAACTCTAAAAGGTTATGTAACGTTAACATCAAGCACTTACACAGAAATGAGCCACATTACCTAACTTATATGCATGTTGCATGTCATGCTTCAGAAATTACAGCGCGTAGGCAGTCATCTTCATCAATAAGTCTCTGAAAAAATACTATGGCTGCATGGATCTGCTTGGTTACAAATATTCTTAAAATATCTTCCTTTGTGTTCAGGAATAATTAATGACTGAATTTTTGTATTAACTAACCCTTAATAAGAAAATAAGCAATCAATTAAGCAATCAATTCTTAGTTTATATGATTTTACCGGATGTGTATTACTCTTGCAAAATATATTACTCAACATGAGTCTTGTATTATGTGCTTTATTAAGGTCTAAGTGATGTCTGATAGCCCTTCAAGCAACTCAAATGCAGCCTGTGGCATTCTTGATAGAATGTCCCTTTCTGGTGAGTACATGGTGTACTATATAGTAATTTTTGGGAAATTATGATGTCATAATACATTTATTGTATTAATTTATACAATTTACATTCATTGCATTTATATGTAAAGAATTTGTAGGGTCCGCATCCTCACTTACACTCACACGCGCATCCTCACAAACACGCGCATCCTGACAAACACTCACGCGTATCCTCACAAACACTCACACGCGCATCCTCACAAACACGCACATCCTGACAAACACTCACACGCGTATCCTCACATACACTCACACGCGCATCCTCACATACACTCACACGCCCATCCTCACATACACTCACGCGCATCCTCACATACACTCTCACGCGCATCCTGACAAACACTCACACGCGTATCCTCACATACACTCACACGCGCATCCTCACAAACACTCACATGCGCATCCTCACATACACTCACACGCGCATCCTCACAAACACTCACACGCGCATCCTCACATACACTCACACGCGCATCCTCACATACACTCACACGCGCATCCTCACATACACTCACACGCGCATCCTCACATACACTCACACGCGCATCCTCACATACACTCACACGTGTATCCTCATATACACTCACACGCGCATCCTCACAAACACTCACACGCGCATCCTCAAATACACTCACACGCGCATCCTCACATACACTCACACGCGCATCCTCACATACACTCACACGCGCATCCTCACATACACTCACACGTGTATCCTCACATACACTCACACGCGCATCCTCACAAACACTCACACGCGCATCCTCAAATACACTCACACGCGCATCCTCACATACACTCACACGCGCATCCTCACAAACACTCACACGCGCATCCTCACATACACTCACACGCGCATCCTCACAAACACTCACACGCGCATCCTCACATACACTCACACGTGTATCCTCACATACACTCACACGCGTACCCTCATATACACTCACACGCGCATCCTCACATACACTCACACGCGCATCCTCACAAACACTTACACGCGCATCCTCACATACACTCACACGCGCATCCTCACATACACTCACGCGCATCCTCACAAACACTCACACGCGCATCCTCACATACACTCACACGTGCATCCTCACATACACTCACACGCGCATCCTCATATACACTCACACGCGCATCCTCATATACACTCACACGCGCATCCTCACTTACACTCACGCATCCTCACTTACACTCATACGCATCCTCACTTACTCACGCGCATCCTCACTTACGCGCATCCTCACTTACACTCACGCGCATCCTCGCTTACACTCACGCGCATCCTCATATACACTCACACGCGCATCCTCACTTAGACTCGCGCATCCTCACTTACACTCATACGCATCCTCACTTACTCACGCGCATCCTCACTTACGCGCATCCTCACTTACACTCACGCGCATCCTCGCTTACACTCACGCGCATCCTCACATACACTCACATGCGCATCCTCACTTAGACTCGCGCATCCTCACTTACACTCATACGCATCCTCACATACACTCACACGCGCATCTTCACATACACTCACACGCGCATCCTCACTTAGACTCGCGCATCCTCACTTACACTCATACGCATCCTCACATACACTCACACGCGCATCCTCACATACACTCACACGCGCATCCTCACTTACTCACGCGCATCCTCACTTACACTCACGCGCATCCTCACATACACTCACACGCGCATCCTCACATACACTCACGCGCATCCTCACAAACACTCACGCGCATCCTCACAAACACTCACACGCGCATCCTCACATACACTCACACGCGCATCCTCACATACACTCACACGCGCATCCTCACATACACTCACACGCGCATCCTCACAAACACTCACACGCGCATCCTCACATACACTCACACGCGCATCCTCATATACACTCACACGCGCATCCTCACAAACACTCACACGCGCATCCTCACATACACTCACACGCGCATCCTCATATACACTCACACGCGCATCCTCACATACACTCACACGCGCATCCTCACAAACACTCACACGCGCATCCTCACATACACTCACACGCGCATCCTCATATACACTCACACGCGCATCCTCACTTAGACTCGCGCATCCTCACTTACACTCATACGCATCCTCACTTACTCACGCGCATCCTCACTTACACGCATCCTCACTTACACTCACGCGCATCCCCGCTTACACTCACGCGCATCCTCACTTAGACTCGCGCATCCTCACATACACTCACATGCGCATCCTCACTTAGACTCGCGCATCCTCACTTACACTCATACGCATCCTCACATACACTCACACGCGCATCTTCACATACACTCACGCGCGCATCCTCACTTAGACTCGCGCATCCTCACTTACACTCATACGCATCCTCACATACACTCACACGCGCATCCTCACTTACTCACGCGCATCCTCACTTACGCGCATCCTCACATACACTCACACGCGCATCCTCACATACACTCACATGCGCATCCTCACTTAGACTCGCGCATCCTCACTTACACTCATACGCATCCTCACATACACTCACACGCGCATCCTCACATACACTCACACGCGCATCCTCACTTACTCACGCGCATCCTCACTTACACTCACGCGCATCCTCACTTAGACTCACATGCGCATCCTCACTTAGACTCGCGCATCCTCACATACACTCACACGCACATCCTCACATACACTCACATGCGCATCCTCACTTACACTCGCGCATCCTCACTTACACTCATACGCATCCTCACATACACTCACACGCATCCTCACATACACTCACACGCATCCTCACATACACTCACACGCATCCTCACATACACTCACACGCGCATCCTCACATACACTCACACGCCCATCCTCACTTAGACTCGCGCATCCTCACTTACACTCATACGCATCCTCACATACACTCACACGTGCATCCTCACATACACTCACACGCGCATCCTCACTTACTCACGCACATCCTCACTTACACTCACACGCGCATCCTCACTTACACTCACACGCGCATCCTCACTTACACTCAAACGCGCATCCTCACTTACACTCACGCGCATCCTCACTTAGACTCGCGTGCGCATCCTCACTTAGACTCGCGTGCGCATCCTCACTTAGACTCACGTGCGCATCCTCACTTAGACTCACGTGCGCATCCTCACTTAGACTCACGTGCGCATCCTCACTTAGACTCACGTGCGCATCCTCACTTACACTCAAGCGCATCCTCACATACACTCAAGCGCATCCTCACATACACTCACACGCGCATCCTCACATACACTCACATGCGCATCCTCACTTAGACTCGCGCATCCTCACATACACTCACACGCGCATCCTCACTTAGACTCGCGCATCCTCACTTACACTCACACGCGCATCCTCATATACACTCACACGCGCATCCTCACTTAGACTCGCACATCCTCACATACACTCACACGCGCATCCCCGCTTACACTCACGCGCATCCTCACTTAGACTCACATGCGCATCCTCACTTAGACTCGCGCATCCTCACTTACACTCATACGCATCCTCACATACACTCACACGCGCATCTTCACATACACTCACACGCGCATCCTCACTTAGACTCGCGCATCCTCACTTACACTCATACGCATCCTCACATACACTCACACGCGCATCCTCACATACACTCACACGCGCATCCTCACTTACTCACGCGCATCCTCACTTACACTCACGCGCATCCTCACATACACTCACACGCACATCCTCACATGCGCATCCTCACTTACACTCGCGCATCCTCACTTACACTCATACGCATCCTCACATACACTCACACGCATCCTCACATACACTCACACGCGCATCCTCACATACACTCACACGCCCATCCTCACTTAGACTCGCGCATCCTCACATACACTCACACGCGCATCCTCACATACACTCATGCGCATCCTCACTTACACTCATGCGCATCCTCACTTACACTCATGCGCATCCTCACTTACACTCACACGCGCATCCTCACTTACACTCACGCGCATCCTCACTTAGACTCGCATGCGCATCCTCACTTAGACTCGCGTGCGCATCCTCACTTACTCACGTGCGCATCCTCACTTAGACTCACGTGCGCATCCTCACTTAGACTCACGTGCGCATCCTCACTTAGACTCACGTGCGCATCCTCACTTAGACTCACACGCGCATCCTCACATACTCACATGCGCATCCTCACTTAGACTCGCGCATCCTCACATACACTCACACGCGCATCCTCACTTAGATTCGCGCATCCTCACTTACACTCATACGCATCCTCACTTACACTCATACGCATCCTCACTTACACTCACGTGCATCCTCACATACACTCACACGAACATCCTCACTTAGACTCGCGCATCTTCACATACACTCACATGCGCATCCTCACTTACACTCATACGCATCCTCACTTACACTCATACGCATCCTCACTTACACTCACGCGCATCCTCACTTAAACTCACGCGCATCCTCACTTAAACTCACGCGCATCCTCACTTACACTCACGCGCATCCTCACATACACTCACCCGCATCCTCACATACACTCACATGCGCATCCTCACTTAGACTCGCGCATCCTCACATACACTCACGCGCATCCTCACTTAGACTCGCGCATCCTCACTTACACTCACCCGCATCCTCACATACACTCACATGCGCATCCTCACTTAGACTCACGCATCCTCACATACACTCATACGCGCATCCTCACATACACTCACATGCGCATCCTCACTTAGACTCGCGCATCCTCACTTACACTCATACGCATCCTCACTTACTCACGCGCATCCTCACTTACACTCACGCGTATCCTCACTTACACTCACGCGCATCCTCACATACACTCACATGCGCATCCTCATTTAGACTCGCGCATCCTCACAAACACTTACATGCGCATCCTCACTTAGACTCGCACATCCTCACTTACACTCATACGCATCCTCACTTACTCACGCGCATCCTCACTTACACTCACGCGCATCCTCACTTAGACTCACGCGCATCCTCACTTAGACTCACGCGCATCCTCACTTAGACTCACACGCGCATCCTCACTTAGACTCACACGCGCATCCTCACTTACACTCACATGCGCATCCTCACACACACTCACATGCGCATCCTCACTTACACTCACGCGCATCCTCACTTAGACTCACGCGCATCCTCACTTAGACTCACACGCGCATCCTCACTTAGACTCACGCGCATCCTCACTTAGACTCGCGCATCCTCACTTACACTCACCCGCATCCTCACATACTCTCACGCGCATCCTCACTTACACTCACGCGCATCCTCACTTACACTCACGCGCATCCTCACATACACTCACCCGCATCCTCACATACACTCACCCTCATCCTCACATACACTCACCCGCATCCTCACATACACTCACATGCGCATCCTCACTTAGACTCGCGCATCCTCACATACACTCACATGCGCATCCTCACTTAGACTCGCGCATCCTCACATACACTCAATGATTTATTACTGAGGTTTCTTTTCTCTCTTACAGATGCCTTTTCAAGATAAACCCCGAGACGGGATCAAAAGTCGAGATAGAAGAACACGTCAAGAAAGGAACTGGCAGTCAGTCTAAAGGTTCTTTCGTTGATGAGCAAAATTGTGGATTATGGATGGATGGAGTAAAAACTTTCGTAAGCGTGTCAAATCTCTCTTTATTACCATAGAGAAATTCTTGAGTGTTACAGACTTTGTTTTCGTGATTTAATTATTTTATTTTCATGACTCATCTGTTGATGAGACAAATCCACTTTTTCACCATATATGTGTATAACAAATTGCTATCGTACAATATCTTACATTGTTGCAGTTATTATAAAAAAAATTGTATTGTTGTAGTTATGAACTAATTGTTATATTGTTAAAGTGTTGAAGTCATGAACTAATTTTATTATTGGTATGCTGCTTTGTTTTTTTTTATATTTTTGCAGTTATGATATAACTTTTTATATAGGTATATTGTGGTCATTATGAACAAACTATATTGTGATCACATTACTATTTTAAAACAACTTTAAAGTTCAATTTTTTAAATAAAAACTACAAAAACAATCTTTTGCACTCTAGGGTGGTTATTTGAGTTGTAGCAATGTTCAATCTAATTGGTAATTTCATTGTTTTTACATAATTTTCCACAATTTGTAATCCTTATTTTTTTTACATAATTTTCTTGTTTAAATATAGAAACTCATATAAATGACAGATAAAACCTGTATTTTGAACTATGGAAAATTACTGTAATTTTACGTGTTGTTTATTTTACAGTTTTTTTCTGGCGCCCCAACTGCCGGAATATTTCCGTTTTTTTACGTGTTGGTTATTTTCTGTTATTTTACAGTTTTTTTCTGGCGCCCCAACTGCCGGAATATTTCCGTTTTTTTACGTGTTGGTTATTTTCTGTTATTTTACAGTTTTTTTCTGGCGCCCCAGCTGCCGGAATATTTCCGTTTTTTTACGGGTTGGTTATTTTCTGTTATTTTACAGTTTTTTTCTGGCGCCCCAGCTGCCGGAATATTTCCGTTTTTTTACGGGTTGGTTATTTTCTGTTATTTTACAGTTTTTTTCTGGCGCCCCAGCTGCCGGAATATTTCCGTTTTTTTACGGGTTGGTTATTTTCTGTTATTTTACAGTTTTTTTCTGGCGCCCCAGCTGCCGGAATATTTCCGTTTTTTTACGTGTTGGTTATTTTCTGTTATTTTACAGTTTTTTTCTGGCGCCCCAGCTGCCGGAATATTTCCGTTTTTTTACGGGTATTTTTTTTACAGTGTACGTAATAGTTATTTTATAGCTAAATTATTTTAGCTTTTCATCTAACATTTTATTTTATTCCATTTTTAGTGAAATTATTTTTTAGTTTAGTTTTAGTTTTAGTAACAATAAAAACACTGGCTAGTACACTTTAATTTCCCAGAATGCATTAATAGAATGCATATTTCTTGCATTGAAATTCTGTAAATTCCTCTTCCTATCTTTTTAATTAAAATGACAATTCAAGTTCCTGTGCGGTGTGGCCAATTCAACTGAAATTCCAAAGAATTAAATTCAGAATTTTGGCCAACCCTGCTGTTTACATGTTTAAACCATTGCTCTGAACAGCGGGATGTCTGTGATCCTCCTAATGTGATATATAGGCATTCCTATGGGAAACTTGGCCCAGTACAAATACGGCGCCATCTATGGCAGCAGTGCAGCTCTTATCCAACGTGGCGTCAGGCAGCAATGATCAAGTCATGACTGGGCACTGGTTTATGTGTGTGAGGTCATAGATTATGGATGGCGCCTGTGGCATTGGCTATGTCTGCTTGCATATTTAATTGGCATGCTGGGAAACTTCAGATCTCTTTCTCGTGTTTGTTGAAGAAGTTTATATTAATTTTAATGCAGAAGGATCATATTCACTCTGAGTTTCTGAAAGTTGGTGAGATTGATAATCATCTGACAATTCATGAATGTTTGCAGGTTATAATGCAGATACTTGTCAAATAGTCAACTGTTATCTTATTAAAGTTTTAATGTAAAGTAGGCTTTTTTGTCTTCAGTATCTATTAGTAACAAATAGTTTTTAATTTTACTCTCCCCCTTAGGTGTTTAACTACCAATGTTTACATATGGAAATTACAGGAGAAGGATTAACAGTGAATTAAATCCTGAAATGAGTCTCTCTGAGCATATTTGACCTACTTCCCATGCATGCTGCTGAATGCTGCTTGCCTGCCTTCATTTCATGCTTGCTTTACATTCCTATTCTGCTTAATACAAGATCCGGCAGTACATTCCTCTTGCTGCAAGGTTGTTTTTATTCATTTACCATCTCTCCCCAGCCTTCTGGCCCATTAGTCATTTCATCTGTGGAAAATGAATTTGTGATGAGTGTGGCTGGTCTCTGTTGTGCATGAGGAGCGGAGATGTCCTTCTGACTTTACAGGCTATTCTGTTAGAAGCTTGTTGGTCCTTACTAAAGTTTTTGGACATGGTGCGTGTTTTGAGCTAAAAAAAAGCTGTTCTTAATGGAAATAGCTTGTCTGCAATTCTATGGATTCTATGAAGTATTTGAGTAATAGTCCATTTAAATAAATTAAGGCAATATATTAAATAAAAACATTTCTGAACTATAATAGTATTTAGAAACATAATCGACTGGTAACGGTTGTTATACTATCTGAGCGTGTATATGCACAGTTATGGGCTGTTGATGTTGTCATTAGATATTCTTAGTTTGGCATATTAATTTTTTTAGGTTCTTAGTTTTGTGTCTCACCTGCTTACAGTCTTCCCTTTAATTATAATAGTACATTTTGAATAGTGACTTTGGAGTCATTCACACAGATGTGTTTTATCATTCCACTTCACTACATTTTCAACGTGTGCTAGACAGACGGCTTTAACCATCACACTTTAACCATCATATGTCTTTTGCAGTGTCTCACAAATGACAGGGCGCTCTTAAAACGTGTCTGTTAACCTTCAAAAACTCAACTCTAAACCTTACACTGTTTTCCCCCTGACCTGGGTCTCGTGTTTTGAACAGCAAAAACACTCTCTTTGAGAACCGGCCCTTACAATCATAGTTTATAGACATCATGGAGATATATAATATAGAAAAAGGGCTGTTCATGCAACATTTCCCTTTTAGGACAACTCAGAAGTACATAAGTTTGCAATCTGTAATTCTGCAAGATCACTTGAGCTGCAGCCATTCTAATTGGCTCTTTTCATGTTTCCCAAAAATAATGTGAACTTTATTTATTATCTTAATCATAGATGACATAAAATCTCATCTCAAACTAATTTCATGGCTCATAGCACAGGTACGTCTCTAATATGTCTACTAAATAGTGCTTAATTTGGGAACCATTTAATATAAACATCTTAGAAAAAGCAGTTCAGTCAGGACCACTTAAAGGGTTAGTTCACCCCAAAATGAAATTTATGTCATTAATGACTCACTCTAATGTCGTTCCATATGTGCTTACTATTCTGCCACAATTCTGCACACGCAAAATAATATTTTGAGCGCGCGCGTGAACTGAGTTTTGCACAGAAATATTCGTCTCGCAAGTAAGAAAGTATTTAGAGCAAACGAAAATCAATTTTGCATTTAAAATAGGCTTATTTGGATGTGTGCCGATGTTATATTTCACATGGGCTAACTTCTGCTTGGAGACAGCCTTTCCCTTCTGCTGGCCTCCGTAACAGACGAAGAGTTGCTCTGAGGTCCGAAAGCTTTGGGTCTGGTCAATGTAAGCGCGAAGAGCGCGGACCAGACACAGCAAGGCCAGGGCTGGGTCTGCCTCCTCCGAAGGCAGTGCTTGCAGGTTCACTACCTGATCTCGAAAGGGAGTGGTAGGAACCTTAGGCACGTATCCGGGCCGGGGTCTCAGGACAACGTGAGAGTTACTGGCCCCGAACTCTAGGCACGATTCGTTGACCGAAAGTGCATGCAGGTCCCCTACACTCTTGATAGAGGCCAATGCCGTCAGGAGCACTGTCTTCATTGACAAGATTTTAAGCTCACAAGACGCCAAAGGCTCGAATGGGGGGCTCTGGAGTGCTCTGAGCACTAGAGCCAAGTCGCAAGAGGGTATCGAGGTAGGACGAGGAGGATTTAGTCTCCTCGCACCTCTGAGGAACCTGACGATTAGGTCGTGCTTTCCCATGGACTTACCTTCTACTACATCATGGTATGCCGCTATTGCTGCGGCATATACCTTGAGGGTGGAGGGAGACAGCCTTCGCTCCAACCCATCTTGCAGGAAGGAAAGCACGACACTAATCGAACACCTTCGGGGGTCTTCCTGGCGGGAAGCGCACCACTCAACGAACAGGTTCCACTTCAGAGCATAGAGGCGCCTCGTAGAGGGGGCTCTAGCTGAAGCGATGGTATCTACGACTGCTTGTGGTAGTCCATCTAGAACCTCTGCGTCCCGTCCAGGGACCAGACATGAAGATTCCAGAGGTCTGGATGCGGGTGCCATAGAGTGCCCCGTCCCTGAGAAAGAAGGTCCTTCCTCAGGGGAATGCGAGGAGTGTAAGTTCTGGGAACCAGGTCGGGTTGGGCCAATACGGCGCAACTAGCAAGACCTGCTCCTCGTCCTCCCTGACTTTGCACAGAGTCTGTGCAAGAAGGCTCACTGGGGGAAACGCATATTTGCGTAGGTCCCGGGGCCAGCTGTGCGCCAGTGCATCTGTGCCGAAGGTACCCCCGGTCAGGGAATAGTACCACTGGCAATGGGTCGAGTTCGGAGAGGCAAACAGGTCTACCTGTGCTGCTCCGAACTGGTCCCATATCAGCTGGACCGCCTGGGGGTGGAGTCGCCACTCTCCCGGAGGTGTCGGCTGACGAGAGAGCTCGTCGGCTGTCTGGTTCAGCGCACCAGGGACATGAATGGCCCGAAGCGACCTCAGCTGCTTCTGACTCCACAGGAGGAGGTGGCGGGCGAGTTGGAGCAGACGACGGGAGCGTAGACCACCCTGACGGTTGATGTACGCAACGGCCGTGGTGCTGTCCGTACGGACCAGTACATGCTTGCCATGCAGCAGCCCTTTGAGGCGGCGGTGTGCCAAGTGTACTGCCAGTAACTCGATGCAATTGATGTGCCAATGCAATTGCGGCCCCGTCCACAGACCAGCAACTGGATGCCCGTTGTATGTGGCCCCCCAGCCGGTGGTGGACGCATCCGTGAACAGCACAGCATGCCTGGACACTTGTTCTAGGGGCACCCTGGCCTGGAGAACGAAGTGCTGGACCACGGGCTGAAGGTTTGGCGGCAGTAAGGAGTCACTGGACCCGGTACTGACCGCTCTGCCACACCCAGCTCGGGACTCGGCCATTGAGCCAGCATTGAAGCGGTCTCATATGAAGCAATCCGAGCGCCGTTACCGCGGCTGCAGATGCCATATGCCCCAGGAGCCTCTGAAAGAATTTCAGTGGGACCGCTGTCCTGCCCTTGAAAATATTCAAGCAGTTCAACACCGACTGGACTCGCTCCTCGGTGAGGCGTGCAGTCCGGTTGACCGAGTCCAACTCCATACTGAGATAAGAGATCCTCTGTGTAGGAGAGAGTTTGCTCTTCTCTCGGTTGACCCGAAGGCCCAACCTGCTGAGATGACTGAGCACCAGGTCCCTGTGTTCGCACAACTGGTCCTTCGACTGGGCTAGAATCAGCCAATCATCGAGGTAGTTGAGGATACGAACGCGGCATTCTCTGAGCAGAACAAGGCTGCCTCTGCGACCTTCGTAAAGACGCGGGGCGACAGGGACAGCCCAAAGGGCAGGACCTTGTACTGATATGTTTTCCCCTCGAACGCAAAACGTAGGAACGGTCTGTGTCAAGGGAGAATAGACACATGGAAGTACGTGTCCTTCAGGTCGATCGCTGCAACCCAATCCTGGGGACGGATGCACTGAAAAATGCGTTTCTGTGTTAGCATCCTGAACGGGAGCTTGCTTTTTCTTGCAGGGTCCGGTTCAGGACACGCAGGTCCAGGATCGGTCGTAACCCACCCCCTTTCTTGGTCACAATCAGGTAGGGGCTGTAGAACCCTGTCTTCATATCGGCTGGAGGAACCGGCTCGATCGCGTCCTTCGCCAGTAGGACCTAGATCTCTGACCTCAAGACATGAGCATCGCTGCTTCGCACGGAGGTGAAGAGGATGCCCCTGTACTTGGGCGGCCGGCGCGCAAACTGAATCGCGTAGCCGAGTCTGATGGTACGGATGATCCAGCGAGACGGGGAGACATGAAGTCAAGCGCAAGTTCTGCCAGGAAGACTCAATCGTTACGTCACTAATTACATTCTCATCTATCCAATCACATCCTTTACCGGAGCATATAAAGGTTGTACTTACTCATGTTTGAGTTCGCAGATACTACCGCTTCAGCATGGTGCGCACATGCTGACGCCGACAGTTAGTTGACGGTCTCTTCTTGTCATGGGTGATCAATGGGTCTTATATAAAGTAACAACTCGCAATACAGTAGCAGTTAAGTCCTCGTCAGCAATCATTTCCTTGGGCTGTCGCGGCAATAGACGCTCGTTCCTTCTAAGGAGAGCAACTTGCGTTCTGATTCAGACAATCACATTCACGGAAGTCTATCTGTGCATGTTATCTAAAGATACGTCTGCGCTCTTCATCACCATTCTGGCGTCCTACATCAGCATTCATCGCTGGGATATGGTTATGTATTTTCAAAGACGATCTGGTGTAGTATCGCTCTCTTTCTCATTGTTGCAAGCATGCATTTCAGACGCACACGCATAGGACGCAGCACCTGCTCGCACAACGCGATCAGTCCTGTTGTGGCTTGTTTGTGTGTAAACTGACCATTTAATGCCTCGAAAACACTACGCACAGTCTATCATTAATAATCGCTTAGCTGAACAGAACAGATGGCAATGTATAATATCCCCTATCAGTTTCCCCACGAATGCGTGGTAATCTCACGGGGTTTAAAGTAACATGCACCTATTTCATCCGGGCTTCAGGACGAACTAAAGCAAGCCGAATCACGGATCGGCTCAGCATTATGAGATTGCTGAGGTAAATTAACACGTAATGTGCTCTGAGTAGTTCTTAAAAGTACAGCACCAACATCACTACATGGATATTCCATCTAACGTTACTTCGGTTCTTGCAAGCAGTAAGTGGCATACAACACACAATTTAAACTGATAAAATACTGTCAGGTAACTTGGGCTGTCATCCTGTAGTTCATGCAGACATGTTTCGCTCAAATTTCCAAGGGTGTTGAAGAAAACGTCTTGCATCATTTACACTGCTTTCTTCTTATGAGGAAGAAACATAGCGAATGTGCTCCTCGAAGATGCTCTTTATTGCTTTATAAACGTACGCATCCATTAACCTCTTATGGTCCGCCAGGATGTGGTCGTGCTGAAGCTCTATTTGCTTGTATTAGCTCTAAATTACTATCAGATGTAAGTAATTACCTTGACAAACCATACAAAGATCTAAGAATAAAGTTTACTTTAATTTCACCTCGGTTTTATTCTCAACTTATAGCATTAACATGTGCCAGGAGTTATGACTGCGATGATCGGCGTCTTGTGACTTATAATGCGCGTCATGGTCGTCATGAGGATCCCGACTAGTAGTACGTTATTGTTCAGCCTAAGCTAAAAATTGATCTTTGGTCTCGCCACACAATCACAGAACAATTTACAGTACACAACATCCAATAAATACATCTAACAATACAATACATCCACAATGACAAAATTAAAATATTCACATTTCTTACCTCTTATTCAAAAGACTTATAGCGTTGGTACAAAAACATCCCTCAGGGCTTCTAGTTCAAATGCGTGCAGATGTGGAGAAATATCACTAGATTCTCTTATGTCTGAGTCGATTCTTTACAGAGGAGTTATATTTATTCAATCTTATTCAAAATCTGTGCTTCACTCATTGAGTGATGTTGTACTATGTTTTCAGCTCATACTGGCAGCTGGAGGGTGCTGGCAAGCTGTAATACTGAACATTTAGTCATATATGACATATGAAGAACAGACAAACATGCAACATTCCAGGAACTCCCTGGCATAAACAAACCTTGCAGAGATCGCTATGCAGATAGACACGTTCGAAGACAACAAACTCACAATCGCGACAATATATGGTTGGTCTGTTTTCTTTATGCCATGTTGGGTGTTTCAGAATATATTATTTATAATGCAATGATATTCAAATAGCTTCATCAGCTGCATCAAACATTTTCTGTCAGATGCACTAGGACACAGTGCTTCAATTATAATAAAACGCATACGTGTATTCTCGCTTGCATTTACAGCGCAAAAGCCGGTTAAGGTTCACATCAAAACAAGGTTTAACTGGTTATTAGATAGCAGCACTAATTTTCTTCCGTGCACAAATTAACTGTCTTTACAATGATTACATCCCGTATAGCAATTAAACCACAGCGCAGAATTATAATTATCATATCTTTATGAATTTAGTAAGTGAGTGGAGGGTGCTCCCTTTATAAATGCACGAACTGTCAATGCTTAATTGCAGCTAAAATCCTTCTCCAATGTAAAATGTCTGTCTAATCTGACCACACCGCGGTTTGAATCTATTGCACATCTACTCTACATCGGTTAAACGTGTTCCCTCGCAAGCAAAATTAGCAGTTAGTGAATTATCAGATAACTATTAAAGGCATGTCAGCAAGGAAAAACTTTTCAGGATCACGATATTTTGTCTCAATTGCACAGTACGAACCCGGATTTGGGTTTCTATGGCCCTGTCCCAAACGGCACACTCACGTGTACTTTTAGTCTTGTGGCCCTACAATGGCCATCTCGTGCGCGTGTCCATTGGGTCCGCGGTGCCGTAGCGTGTTCCATTCGTCATTTAAGCTTAAAAGAAGGGTGCTCGTGAGCGCCCCCTTTGCGTCTGCTATGCAGCCTGGATGCGCCCTTCAGCTGAGCCCGCAAATTTGCGAGCTATGCAGAGGATTTCTACCCGGCAGTCAAAGCGACATTACGCAGCGAAAGTGCGGACTCAGAGGAAGACCGCGATGGTTTAGGGTGCCATTCGGGATAGGGCCAAAGATGATTATTGTATTGATCATTCTCATAGGTTTTACAGGGTCCAGCAGCTAGCTATGGCTATTAGCTAGTAAAGTGCCATCATATAATTATGCACTTATTTTCTGCAAGGGCATATCTTGAGGTCCTCAATAGTTTGTATATTTTGATCTAATTCTTTCACTCATCGGTCATGCTGTTCAGGTTTCTCTCTTGTGGGTTCCCTCAACAGGTTCTGATGGCTACTTTATCAAGCCGTAAGTGGAAGTCACACCAATGGTTGCAACTCCTCCAACTGCAGATACAAAGAATTATGGTTCTCCAACTCTATATGAATAGGACATTCTCTTGGATCAGGTTTTACAAATGCAGCTCAAACATGCAGAGTGCTTCCTCTATCATGGTGTTGTGTACATCGACGCAATCAGCATTATAGTACAAGCAAGTTCTGATGCAAATTGCTCAAACACTCCAACGGCAAGTAATACTTATAATGCAATCACAGGTGGTGGTATGCTTCTCGAATTATTACTGCCCACTGATCCTGTTTTCATTAGGATCTATACGCTTCTAACATGGTCTCTGTGCAGGTGGCCTATCATAGCCTTCATCTCTACTTTGCTTTTCACCACGAGATTATGGTTGTTTTAGTTGTGTGGCTTTGTTCCTGTAAAGGTATTCTCCAAGCCCTTGGAGTTCCCTGCGCAAGAGGGCCCTCTGACTTGCGGAGCAGCGCTGCTGCATATCGCGGCTGTGCCACTCTGAGAAGCTGCGCAGGCAATTATCACAGCCTCCGTCAAATTGCGTGCAACATAGCGAATTATCGTGCAGCCCTACTCAAGATGGTTTTCTTCAGCACTTTAAACCTATAGTATGCTAAACCTTCAGGTAATTCTAAGATTACCTATGCGTCGTAATAAGCATCAGATAAGTTACATTTTATTATCAAAGTCCTTTCAATTAAATATTATACGGTAAGTATTTTTCCCTTACATCTATGATCTTTTATCTAAATGTTCGGCTAAGGTTATATTTTCACAACGCCGCTCCTCTCTCTCAGGCCGGGTTTTAGACCCACACCTCTCATCTGCCCTTATAAGTTGCAGTCTTTCCTCCATACCAGACATTCTTCAGGATCGGGGCAGTCACTCCAGCACCTGAGTGCGGCATCATCAAAATCCTGGGCAGATGGTCTTCTTTTGCTTTCAAGTCTGTATAAAACGTGATTCAATTAATCATCCTCGAAGCTCAGCAAGCTCTCCAATAATGCTTCAGGTAAATTCCTATTTAAATTCTGGTGGTGGTGTTCCGAGCCGAATTGGCAGGATGTTATGTTTCAGTGGTCTTACACTATTAAAGATGGTCTGTGGTACATATGTCCTATCAAAAGATGGTTTGTGGCCATGCGTCCTATCAGAAGTTGGCCGTTGGACATGTGTCCTATCAAAAGATGGTTGTGGCCATGCGTCCTATCAGAAGTTGGCCGTTGGACATGCGTCCTATCAAAAGATGGTTGTGGCCATGCGTCCTATCAGATGTTGGACATGTGTCCTATCAAAAGATGGCCCGTGGCCCATGTGTCCTATCAAAAGATGGCCTGTGGCCCATGTGTCCGATCAAAAGACGGCCTGTGGCCCATGTGTCCTATCAAAAGACGGCCTGTGGCCCATGTGTCCGATCAAAAGACGGCCTGTGGCCCATGTGTCTTATCAAAAGACGGCCCGTGGCCCATGTGTCCTATCAAAAGATGGCCTGTGGCCCATGTGCCCTATCAAAAGATGGCCTCCGGCCTATATTTCAGTACATCACCGTAGCTATGAATCTGGCGCCAGGGAATACGCTTGCCGGCGGTTTCGAAACTTAACTCAAAATAGTATATGGTCTAAAATCGAATTGTTTTTCTCTTCTTTCTCTCCATTAGGAACTTCAGGAATAAGGACCCGTGAGTATACTTCATAAACCGTTCTTTGGGGGTGGGCCCCGTTCACGGTGGATCCTCCTTCCACCTATCTTTGGGGGTGAGCTGCGCCCCTGCCTCTGTAATGAGGCAGGATACGCAGATTCCGTACCCTCGGAATGCGAATTACAAATGGGGCCTACGCCAAAGAACTTGATTGCTTGCTGAGCTCCTAAATAAATGTTATTGTTACAGCATTAATTCTTCCGAGTCTTTCTGGCAGAAATGAAGTCAAGCGCAAGTTCTGCCAGGAAGACTCAATCGTTACGTCACTAATTACCTTCTCATCTATCCAATCACATCCTTTACCGGAGCATATAAAGGTTGTACTTACTCATGTTTGAGTTCGCAGATACTACCGCTTCAGCACCACCATCCTCCCCACCACCACCAAGATGGGACCCCCACACACACACACACACAACCAGCCAGGCTTTCATATCATCCTCAACACCACCAGAAGGGATCTCCCATCTACCCTGAAGACTTCAGGATGTCTTTCCCTCCATCCACCCCACCACCACCAGATGGCCCCCTTTCGTTCTTCGCGGGGGGTGAGCTGCGCCCCTGCCTCTGTAATCAGGCAGGATACGCAGATTCCGTACCCTCGGAATGCGAATTACAAATGGGGCCTACGCCAAAGAACTTGATTGCTTGCTGAGCTCCTAAATAAATGTTATTGTTACATTTATTTATTCTTCCGAGTCTTTCTGGCAGAACTGGGAAGACCTAGCCAGGCCCCCAGAGACTGTGCAAGCGGGACCAACGGCACCACAGACGTGCCTGGGGTGGGGCAGCAAAGCGGAGTGCTCTGGCCCGACTCGGGAGGCCCGGAGGCGGCCCAAAGTGTTGCCTGAACACTCCTGGTTTGGACAGAGGGTAGGTGAGAAGGCCTGGATGCGTCCTCGAAGCCTACTCCGCTGTTCACTGCCCGAAGGCAGGGAGGTGGAGTTCTCAGCCCCGACTCGGGAGGCCCGGGGGCGGCCCGGAGTGTTGACTGTGTACTCCAGTGTGAGGCAGTGTGTGGGTGAGAAGGCCCGGAGGCGTCCTCAGTGCCCACTCTGCTGCCTGCTGCCCGGAGGCAGGGAGGTGGAGCACTCAGACCCGACTCGGGAGGCCCAAAGGCGGCCCGGAGTGTTGTCTGAGTATTCCAGGTTGGGGCAGAGTGCGGGTGAGAAGGCCCGAAGGCGGTCTCGGTGCCCACACTACTGCCCGCTGGCGAGGGGAGGGGAGGAAAGAAGCGGCAAGGACCAGGGGCGTCGCACACTACCATCCTGAGCCTCTTGGGGCCCAGAGAGGGAGGAAACTGCTCTTGAACATGTGGGTACGGCTGTACTCCGGAGAGCCAGTGGCAGAACCGTTAACCAGTCAGGGCCCCCCGGTCCTCCTCCGGGGGGGTAGGGGAGGGATGCGAACATCGTCTCCCCCAAGCAGCTCCTGTTCTCCCTAGCCTGCCCGTCTCAGGGCCGCGTCCCCTTGCGCTTGCCTGCCGGTTAGCGGGCCCTGGACGGGTTGGGCGCCTCCCTGCATGGAGGCGGACGCAGGAGGGGATGCCCTCGGCGAAAAGCCGGCAGAGGCGCTCTGACCGACGACCGAGCAGCTGGTCATCGGCACCCTGGTGCAACGCCTCCGTCTGCTTCTGGGCCACCAAGAACTGCTGGGCAAAGTTCTCGATGGCGTCGCCGAGGAGGCCAGCCCGACAGACAGGCTTTTCTCACGCATATCTGCCAGGTTAGCCCCCTGTTCCTGGACCACTAGTGTGGACACGCCAGGGAGCGTGCAGTGATTTTCGTCACCCCTAGGGCGAGGTCCAACGCCGCACACAGTTCCTGCACAACCTGGGCTGGGACTACCCCCGTGCGTGCAGGACAGAGGGCAGTGAGAGAGGCAAACAAAATTCAAAAAAAAAAAAAAAAAAATTATGGCCCTTATGGCGCTCCATATTCCCCTCTCTCTGATGTAGCAATTGACATCTGTCCTCTGCCAGAGCCAAAAATGAAACGCTAAGACCTTTCTCTTTAGGATCAGCGATTCCATCTTTAACTACCAGCAGGCATGCGAGACAGTGAACATGGCCGCCAGAACGGCACACAGCGCACTGAGCGCTCAAGCCTCTATGAAGAAGGCAAGGCGAACAATGCCCTGACGTGGTCGTGTTCTCATGAGAGAATCCGTACCACCCACGAACAGAGTCTCAGCATGCTTTTGATGCGATAGAGGAGTGGGGGCCCGAAAGGGATTTACCCGGCGGGGAATCCCCACTGTAATCCTCAGGCCACCAGCGCTTATCAGCCAAAGTGGCCATTTTCCAGTAAAACTAGAAATGAACTATATCGGGGGATAGGCGAAGGGACTCGACCCCATCTGAGGTTTCATAGTCTCGACCGCGCATCTAGAGCACCGACTGACGCGCGCCGGTTGTTGTGACAAGCACCGCTGTCAGCCGGCCGCTCGACGGCACACGGCGCGCTGAACACTCAAGCCCTTTATGAGAAGGGGGAGACGAACAATGCGCCGACGTGACCATGTTCTTTTTCGAGAACATGAATCACCCACGACCGCAATCTCACATGCGGTCGTGGCTGTCAATGAGGACAGGAAACAGTTGCATACCAGGAATACACGGTTGAATGACATCTTGAAAAAGATGCAGGGTCAAACCGTGTTGCTCTTTTGTCAATGGAAAAGTGCTCTTTTAGCGTGCTGAAGCACTCAGGGAGATGACCGCGGCTACACACAGTTCGATCGTGCAAGCCTCTGTGAGCTCTCAGTGTGTGTGTATATGTACAACGCCCAGCGAACCAACAGCTCTTTTTGTTTGAATGGGAAACCGCCCACCGAACCAACAAGCTCTTTTAGGGTGCGTTCACACTTGTCATGTTTGGTTCGATTAAAACGAACCCTGGTGCAATTGCTCGGTTAGTGCGGTTCATTTGAACACATGTGAGCGCTGCCATCCGAACCCTGGTGCGCACCAAACAAGCGGACCGAGGCCGCTAAAAAGATGGGTCTCGGTCCGCTTCCAAACGAACTCTGGTGCGGTATGATTGATATATGAACGCAACACGGACCAAAGACATGTAAACGGACCAAAAACCGGACGTATAATGTCACAAGATGCAACGCATAGTCAGCTGATTTGACGACGCGGAAAGATCGGTGTATCCAAAATGAGTAACTTTAACGTTAGAGGGCAAACGTGGAGCAACGAGGAGGTGCCTAATCAATTTGGTCAGACGAGCATGTTTCGAAAATGCTAGAAAAAACACACAAAAAGCAAACCTGGCTCTTCTCATCAAAGTTCCTGTGTTGCCCATTATTAGCAGGTACAGACGACAGAACGGCCCCCTCCTTTCTGCACAACGGAGGAAATCCTGCTGCTGTTTTGGATGTTTTGAACATTTTGAGCTCTTCATGAGTTCTCTGGTAAAAAATAATGCCATGTACACGCATAAAATGCCCGCACGTGTAATCCGCACACAGCCTTGTTTTGAATGTTCGGTAAGCGAGCTCCTACGTCATATAAGCTGACCAATCAGGTTGTTACCGTCTCCCTATGCCTTTGGTTAGGTAACTTTAGGTTCGCTGTTAAAAATGCCCGTGTGAACGCTACGCAGACCAGGACTATTATGTTTTGTTTTTGTTTTTTGGTCCGGACCAAACGAACCAAACTAACCGAACTACAAGTGTGAAAAACTATCCTTAGTTTCACTTTCGTCGATCACTCGCTGATGCGCCGTATCACCGGCACTGGCAGTTTTCTCTCAGGAGACTCGAAATTCACACTCTCCGTAGAAACAGCAATACAACTGTTCGGCTCCGAAGTAGAAAGCGCTGATCTACCATTCCACTTCCTGTTTTATACCCGCGCCGTGGGGCTGAGCGTGGAATGCTTGGATCACATGCCAAATTTCATTGGCTCGTTTTTAAACACTCAAAGTAGGATTGGTCTCTAAAGTCAGATCCCATTCGTCGGTTCAGTTCTGACGTACGTCGAACGTGACCGACTGAAAGGGAACTAATACAACTAATAACTCCTGTTTCCTCTCGTGAGCTCCCTCTGTTGCTCTGACTGAAAAATAACAGTATAGTGAGACTATAAATAGAAATTAATAGAATTAATATTAATGCTCACTCTTTGTTTCTAAAGACATACTTTATCAAGATTTTTTTAATGGGTAATCCTTTAGATTTAAAAGCCTTAATGGAGTTGTTTTGTGCAAATAAATGGAAACAGGTGCAACTGGGGGAGAGCAGGGCACAATGCTTTTTGACTTTCTCAGTTTGTGTAAATCCACTTGGGGTTCAGAATATTTAATTTTTCCCACATTAATTTCCCACATGTCTAGTACAATTATGTGGATTTGTTTCATTAATACAGTGTACACTTTTTTTTTTCTTTATATACCCCGAAATAATAGAAGTACATCGAAACATGAGCATATGGCTGCTAAAATGTGAACTGATCTAATAAAATATATATACAAGACAATCTAAAATATTAAAATTAAAACATAATAAATGGTAAAAGGTAAATGGACTGCATTTATATAGCGCTTTCAACAGACCCTATGGCCAATCCAAAGCGCTTTACATATTGCCCCACATTCACCCATTCATACACCGACAGCGGTGTCTGCCCTGCAAGGCGCCATCCAGCTCGTCGAGAGCATTATTAATAATAATTAATAATTTCTGAACATTGGCTCTCAGTCTTTATTCACCTTTTTCTCATGCTTTCTCAAAATAATTAATAAAAGTAGGCTATAGAATATAATATCATAGTTCTAATCTCTTTGTAACTCAACGTTAAAACATGCCTGCAACACTGGGATTTAAACTCGGTTCGTGTCTTCTGTTGGTTAGATCAACATTAAAGATTGATTTCAACTATTAAATAACAGAAATAAGATTTAAATAATATCAGAACTGTCTAATTTTACATAAACACAAAAAACATTGATAAAAAATTAACGTAAGTAAGAAATGTACTTTTGCTATGGTTAAGTAAATGTTGAATGATCTCTTCCAAAGATTTAAAAAAAATTGTGCATTATTTCTCTATAGTGTTGATATGGACACACTAAAATAAAATACACTAAGTTTCATACAACTATCCCTGCATTAGGTTGTGTCCCGCTCACCCCATGTGTTCACTTTTTATGTGAAATGGTAAATACCAGTTTAAAAACATTAATAAAAGCGGCATAATTGGTGTGGACTCCTGACACAAATGAATAAATTACTGTCAAAGTAAAGGTCAAAGGTGTGTTTGAAATCGGCTGCGGCTGGATGTAACGATCTGCGAGAGTAGAGCCGCATGCAGACTGGGAGGAGCTGCAAAAGGAGACGTGAAGTCGGACACTTTCTGCTTCCTGTAGTGACGCTTACTCTATGTTAGCATACTTTATCACAGATGAAGTGAAATAAATGCAATATTTGTCTAAATGTAGAGTTACATCACAATGTTTTCACTCTGCGTTTCATTTCGGGAAGACGCCGCCATATTGGCAGGATATGCTATCCGTTGCCATGGTTACTTCGACAGTGAGACTGAGAAAGCAGCCAGAGGTTTGCTTACATTTTTGCAATACGGCAGAGTTTCTTGGGAAGAATTTGAGAAGGAGGAAGCGAAAGGAACGGTGCTCTGTCAGGAATGACTAACACCACCAAACAGCATTATTTAGAGAAACTGCTTGACATCAACAACATCGACCCATATGACCTGCAACTAATGGATGAAAAAGCGCTAATGTTACCACCTCTCACACACCCTGACACCGTCAATTACCTGGTTTATGGTATCAGTGCCTTCACAATGCAAGATCAGAAGCTTTAAGTCATTAGAAGCTTATAAACAATTCTGCTGCGTCTAGGTGCAAGACCTACAAACCTACCTGTAAATTGTGAGAGCTACTTGCCAAGGTAAAGTTGCACTCCAATTTTTTTAATGTTTTATATTTTTAATGCTTATTATGTATTTATTTTTAAATTGTTTTAATATAAATGTAATAAGTTCATTGTAAAATTGAAACTATTTTGCCTACTGCGTCATTATAAACCAGGTAATTGACAATGTAAGGGTATGTAACATGTGGTTAGTGCTTCTGTTTGTAGAGACATTTTCATTCAATACTTGATGTACTGCTTAAAGGGATCGTTCACCCAAAAATGAAAATGTCATGTTTATCTGCTTACCCCCAGTGCATCCATCCAGGTGTCTTTGTTTCTTCAGTAGAACACAAGATTTTTAACTCCAACCGTTGCTGTAGGCCATATAATGCATGTGAATGGGTAACAATTCTATGAGAGCAAAAAAAAAAAAAAAAAAAAAAAACATAGCCTACTTAGACAACAGGCACAAAGAGCCCTGTGGCTCATGACGACACATTGATATCTTAAAAATGATCAGTTTGTGTGAGAAATCGAGCAGTATTTATATAATTTTTTTTTACCTCAAATACAATGCTATATCCAACAGCCTTGAACGCGCTTCACTTCCGGTAAGGAAGGTCAATATACACGCTCTGGCGTCGCGTTCCAGGCTGTTGGATTTACCTGGATATTTGAGGTAAAAAAAAAGAATACAACCAGGCAGTTGTATTTTTCTCTAATAGAATGTTACCTATTCAGATGCATTATATGACTGTGTGCACTATAAGGCACACAGCAACAGTTGGAGTTCAAAATCTGGGGACCTCTGGTGATTTGTAATAATTGCACAGAATGTTTTTGTGATCTTAATCCCGTGCGAATCGACCATGTCTGTAATTTGTAAAGTAACAATTCCCCCGCAAATTACCATATTTCGCAGAGATCCTGTGATAATATTAGTCCTGTGCGAATCGACATCTCTGTGATTTGGCCAGGATTAGGCGGATCGTATATAATTTTTGCAAGGTTTTTGTTTCCTGTGCGCATTTCAATCTTTATCTTTCATGAAGAATGGAGGCTGCATTCATAAAGTGCATCATTATGAATTCCCGCACAGATTATACTTTCACTTTAGAATGAGTACCAATTTGGGAGCAAATTGCTTGAATGATGTGTTTAACATTAATATCATTACTATTCTTTATAAAAAAAACATAACAAAAGAACAGTACAATGACAAGCTCGCTTAAATGGGCGCTTTTACATTTAGCTTTGAAAGTGAATCCATATATTGGATTATATATTGTCAGCTTCTCACTCATGATAAATTAAATCTGACTTCTGACGCTGTCCTCAGTTCAGTTTTTAATTGTAGCATCTGTAGTCTAACTGAACGAAATTCTATTCTTTACTATAAAACTATCAAAACGATAGATACATATGACTGTTTATGATTTCATACAGCTATATCTACAATGAAAACAAAAAACAAAAAAACATTTACAAGTCTTGACATCATATCCGGGAGAAAAGTCAGTCAATCAACTCAATCAATCAACTTTATATATATATATATATATATATATATATATATATATATATATATATATATATATATATATATATATATATATATATATATATATATATATATAGCGCTTTTACAATGCTGATTGTTTCAAAGCAGCTTCACAGTGTTAAACAGGACAATATTGCAACAAAATTTGATTTGGCTGTACAGTCGTTCTGGAGATACCAAAACTCCATCAGGGCATGATGGAGAAAAATAAACCTTGGGAGAAACCAGACTCAGTCAGGATGCCAGTTCTCCTCAGGCCTATTATCAAACAGTGTATGATTATTATTCTGGCAACCTTACAGGTCAGAAATCATATTAGATCAGAATATTCAAAATTTCTGGGTATCATGCAAGAGACGGGTTCATTTAGGATGGCAAGCCGGTGAGGCAAATTCAGAGGAGACACCAATTGACACGGTCTCAGCAGAAACTCCAGGATGAGTTGGTAATGTCCAGCATCTGATCCGGACATGGCCCGGATCTGGCTGACTGCAGTAAACCTCAGATTAAACAGAGAGACTAACATTACTGTAAATGCTACTCTTTTTATGATGTACATGAAGTACATCAGGTGTTATGCGAAGTGTTCCTGGTTCCGGCTGACCTAGTTAATGCAGCCTAACAATAAGTCAATTGATCTGAATAATGAAAGTTAAACATTTTCTATGTGTATGCCGTAGTAAAGAAGCGTTTTTAGTCTAGATTTAAACTGACAGAGTGTGTCTGCTTCCCAAACAATGCTAGGAAGACTGTTCCAGAGTTTAGGTGCTAAATAGGAAAAGGATCGTCCGCCTGCAGTTGATTTAGATATTCTAGGTATTATCAACTGGCCAGAGTTTTGAGACTTCGATAGATGTGATGGAGTATAATGTGTTAAGAGCTCGCTTAAGTACTGGGGAGCTTATTTACTTAGTGCTTTGTAAGTAATAAGCAAGTTTTTGAAATGCATTCGATGCTTAATAGGAAGCCAGTGCAGTGTTGACAGAACTGTACCCATATGATCATACTTCCTGGTTCTAGTAAGAACTCTAGCTGCTGCATTTTGGAATTTTTGGAGTTTGTTTATTAAGCGAGCAGGGCAACCACCCAGTAGAGCATTACAATAATCTAGCCTTGAGCTCATGAACGCATGTACTAACTGTTCAGCATTTTGCATTGAAAGTATGTGCCGTAATTTAGATATATTTTTCAGATGGTAGAATGCAGTTTTACAGATGCTAGAAAGGTGGCTTTCAAATTAAAGATTGGTATCAAAGAGCACACCCAGGTTCCTCACTGACGACGAGAGATACAACCACAACCAGATGATAAGAGTAAATCATTTGTAACTCTAATGAGAGCAGTCTCAGTACTATGATACAGTCTAAATCCTGACTGGAAATCCTCACATGTACCATTTCTTCTAAAAAGGAACATAATTGTGATGTGATACGGCCCTTTCTAGTATTTTTGATAGAAAAGTATTTGAGATTGGCCTGTAATTAACTAATTCTTTAGGATCAAGTAGTGTTTTTTAAAAAAGTGGTTTAATTATAGCCAACTTAAAGGTTTTCGGTACATAATGTCAATTATAAACATTAAGCAGAGAATATATGACCTCCGGGAGCATCTCTTTTAGTAAAGCTATTATATTATTATTATTATTATTATTACTAGTAAAGAAGTTCATAAAGTAATTACTGCTGTGCTGTTTACAAACATCAGAAGTTGAAGCTTTATTTTTGGTTAATTTAGCCACTGTTTCGAGTAAATACGTAGGGTTGTGTTTGTTTTCTTCTAAAAGATTTGAGAAATTGTCCTGTTTAACACTGTGAAGCTGCTCTGAAACAATTGTCATGGTTGTAAAAGTAAAAGCACTAAAATAAATAAAAAGTTGATTGAGAAATAAGCAGATCTAGCAGTTTTTATGGCCTTTCTGTATGCAATCATGCTCTTCAGCAAAAATCTTCATCATTGCGAAAAACCTCCAGTTTTGTTTTTTTCCAGCTGCGCTCCATTTTTCTGGCTGCTCTTTTAAAGGTCCCGTTCTTTGCGATGTCATCTTTCAAACTTTAGTTAGTGTGTAATGTTGCTGTTAGAGCATAAATAATACCTGTAAAATTATAAAGCTCAAAGTTCAATGCCAAGCGAGATATTTTATTTAACAGAAGTTCCCTTTCAAAGCCTACAGCGAACGGCCGGTTTGGACTACAGCAGGAAGTGCAGGGATGTAATGACGTCACTAGAACCGTTTGTTGACTAACCCTCCGCCCACAAGAACACGCAAAAAAGGGGGCGTGGTCTTGTTGCTCTCCCACGTGGAGAAGACCGCGCATTCAACGCTTGCATCTCCCCGTTATGGTAAGAGGCCGGACCTTTCCGGGCAAAGTGAGCTAAGCTGTTGTCCAATCACAACACGGGAAGCGCTGGCCCAATCAGAACTCGTTACGTGTTTCTGAAGGAGGGACTTCATAGAACAAGAAAATCATCAGGCCGTTTTTAGGACAGAGGAAACAGCGCTGTACAGATAAGTAAATTGTGTGAAAAATATGTTTTAAGTTATGAATGTTATATTGCACAGTGTAAAAATAATCAAAGCTTCGAAAACACGCGAAGAATGGGACCTTTAAAGGCCTGAGTGTGATCGTTGTACCACAGCGTTGGATTATTTTCTTTAATCTTCTTTAAACGCCAGGGAGCAACTATGTCTAAAGTGCTAGTAAAGAGAGAGTCAATAGTTTCTGTTGCAGCATCAAGTTCCTCTTGGCTCTCTGTAATGCTGAGGAGATGGAACTGATGAGGAAGATTATGTACAAAGCAATCTTTAGTTGCAGCGGTTATATTCCTGCCATATTTGAAGTGAGGGGATGGCTTTGCAGCCTTAGCTAAATTAAGTATACATGATATTAGGTAATGATCTGAGATGTCATTGCTCTGCTGCAGAATTTCAACGGTATCAACATTTATTCCATGTGACATTATTAGATCTAAAGTATGATTACGGCGATGAGTGGGTCCCGATACGTGTTGTCTAACTCCAATAGAGTTTAGAATGTCTCTGAATCTAGAAGTCAGTAAATTTGAGTAAAATCACAGGCTTTGCTTATCCTGTGCGAATGCACCACGCAAATCTCAGATGTAATTTCTAAGTTGTTGCAACACCGATGTCCCTAGATAATACTAATTCCGTGTGAATAGTGCGTAAGACACCTACATGTTGGATGTACTGGGGGTAAGATAAACATCAAATTTTAATTTTCTGGCAAATTATCCCTTTAAACGTCTGTTGTACAAGAATAATGTTCAACATAAGCCTACACTATATCAATGAAGTGAGGTCTAATTTTTTTTAATTTGTTTTATTTGAATAAATATAACACAATATAACATCACAACAATACATGAAAATACAAAACACATGCAGTTTTCATACAGTCAATCGGTTGCCATCCTATGGAGGCATGATAATACGGGTTTCAGGGCAGTGCTGCGGGGTTACTGGCCCGACAGTGGAAATGCAATTTGATCTTGGGCTATTGGCCCTATGGAATAAACACATCAAATAGTTCAGTCAAAAGTACAAAAGTGATAGTTATAGTACAAGATTTCAGTTAAATAAAAATATATAGCTATGAAATGTAACATTGCCCTTAGGCAAATCAATTTGCTCTGGAACAATTCAAAGATTAATAAAACCAAAGATTGCCCATTTGATATACCTCAAATGAATTATACCTCATGTTTAAACATATATTTACACAAAAGCCAGCGGCACATTCCCTTAGGACTAGCTGAGATAAAGCTGTTCTCAGCAGGTAGCGACATGAACGCTGAACAGCCACTGACAACCTGGAGCTCACATCTTCGAAAATGTCTAAACAAATTGTCAAATAGGTGCTATATTTATTTATACCTCCTATTTGATGTCTAAACTATATTCTCACCTGAAAAACACATTAAAAATGCATTCTGTGACACAACAACAGTAGCATTTGTAAAATTATGGTGGTTTGCTCATTTGCCATGAGAAATGGTGCAAGCAGTACTGGTAGAATATCGCATGGCTGGAAAGGACTCAGACTGAACCAGACTGAACTGTTGAATAATATTTTATATTAATGTATGTTAACCAACAAAACATAAAGTCCTTGCATGTAATATAGTGGGGCATCTGCATGCCAGAGAGTACACTAATGACTGTCAGTGCTCTAAATAGCAATTAAATCCTGCTTTATTAAGGCACAAATCAGCCCATCGAGGGGCCCTAGTCATACAAATGAGAGGAGAGCCACGAATCGCTATGGCACATCTGAACTAAACTAAATAGAAAGTGCACTGTGCGCAAAAGGGTTGCCAGGTAAAAAGATAACTAATTACAGTAGGGCCCAATATGGACCCACTCTTGTTCGTGGGATCTGTTTTCGTTTTTCCATTCAGAGTCATAGTGAAAGCTCTATTTGGCTCCGCTCCCGGTGGAAGAGGGCCACTCGGAGCACCAGAGAGAGAGTGAAGGCCACCTATTCAGAACCCTACTGTTCCCACAACTCTTCACAAATCCAAGGCCTCCATGTTCAAAGGGCCGAGAGAAAAACAAGGGGGTAGAAAAGAGAAAGTGAGATAGGCAGAAAAAAGTGGAGTGAACTAAAGTGCTGTCCTCACACATGAAGCTTGTTTATCAGCCTCCACCCCTAGCCCTACACAAAACACACACACACACACACACACACACGCACACACACACACACACACACACACACACACACACACACACACACACACACACACACACACACACACACACACACACACACACAACTACCCCACTTCACTGGAAACCATGGATACCATAATGTCTTTTCTGATTAAACAGAACAAAACATGACCTCCATCTATAATTCAAACACTGAATGAATGCTGAAACAATGGTGCATGAATGAAACGAATCAAACCAGGGGGACGCCATTGAGACAAAGAGCCTGATCTGGGGTCACATGATCATAATTAATCTGGAGAAGGCAAAATAAAAAAACCTATAGTTTGTTAAAATAATAATAATAATAATATTTTTTTCTGTGTACATTGAATTTCTTTTCTAGTTTTCTTGTTTATTAGTAATATCTGCATTTTATTTGATCTGGTTTTATGGCTCAAAAGGCAAATATAACTATATAAATCAAAAATTATTTTAGCTTTTTTGAGATACTGAACTGACTGAGATTAGCATAATGTTTGTTATGTGAGCACAAATCAATAGACTTCAACAGCTTCTCAAGCATCTCTAATTACACTGCTAATGCTAAATTAATTACAATGATTAACAATTTAGCAACAAAATCATTATCTTTGAATGTTTTAAAAAAACAGATCTAAAGATTGAAAAAAGGAAGATAGCAGTACAATTTTTTTGAAAAGTATACTTTAAAAGTATAAAGATTTCCCTGGCTATCTGCTAAATTATATAGCAGCAATTAATAAGAAAAAAATTAGAAACATTATGGAAAGGATTATTTTTGAGTTGTTGAGATGTGAATATACTGGAAAATAGGACATCTCTTCCAACTAAACAAGAATAGAAACAAACAAACACAATTTGGGAACACTCTTGACACATTCTCTTGTTTTTCTAAGCTCTCTGATTTGGAAAAGAGAAAGTAATCTCAAGAGAACAAACAAAAACCCACACATGGACTTTCAGTGTTGTGTTACTACTTTATTTTAGGCATTACTTATACTGCACTTGTGAGCATTTTATGTGTGTGTCAGTGTGTGTGTGGAGTCAGTGTGTGTGTGTGTGTGTGTGTGTGTGTGTGTGTGTGTGTGTGTGTGTGTGTGTGTGTGTGTGTGTGTGTGTGTGTGTGTGTGTTTGTGTAGGCTGGTAATCCCTACGTTATGGGGACAAAATGTCCCCACAAAGATGGCAATATCCGAAATCCTTGTCCTTGTGGGGACATTTTTAGGTCCCCATGAGGAATCTTATAAATCATACAGGAGTTTTTTTTTAATAAGTAAAAATGCAGAATGTTTCCTGTGATGGGTAGGTTTAGGGGTAGGGCAGTGTTATGGGATAGAAAATATGGTTTGTACTTTATAAAAAACATTATGCCTATGGAATGTCCCCATAAAATGTGTGTGTGTGTGTGTGTGTGTGTGTGTGTGTGTGTGTGTGTGTGTGTGTGTGTGTGTGTGAAATTTATTTATTTTATATAACAACATCAATACTACCACTAATAAAAATGATTAATATCATAATTGTAATATTTATTTATTTATTCATTTTACAGCAAAACTGTTTGTCATAATAACCTGAATGAGTGGGCATAGTCCCTAAGAGAAATAATGTTAATATTGTGAATTCTAATCTGTCACACAAACTACATCACTGTAAAATCTAGGTGTCAGAGAATAATCCTTCAAATAATCCTTCATGCTTCTAACTCAGTTTGTAAATTTGTCTATGATGAGAACATTCCTCTTACTGTCATCTTACCAGTGGGTTTTTGAAGAACTAACCTCACAGTTTTCTCTGAGGAGATATATTACAGTGTCTTTGTCATCAAAGCCCTCTAAGTAGTGAACACCTGTTTGGGTCCTGCTTCAGGCTGCCAGTGAAATTGAATACTTGTTAATTTTTGGCCACAAAGCCTTTATAATATTGGTTCAAAGCTGTTTTCCATCCTCTTGTTGTCTATCAGTTTGAAGTGAGACTAGCATTTGCTTGTTTTGATGGTTCATGCTGGTATATGGATAAATTAACTTATTTCAGAGCTAAATGCAAGTATGTGTCCATAATAGTAATTCAACATGGATAGAGCATAAATTTGTCACTATTCAAAATACATTGCTGCGTACTTCTAAAAGCTCTCAGGGAATTTTATTTTGATTACATACTTGGGAAATGCTGCAAATGTCTATTTTCCACTACCCAAAACAAGACACAACAATAATAAGTGCACCATATTATAATTTAGTTTCTAGTACAGAAAGAATAAAAATTTTATCAGTCTTGGCACACACAGGCTTTTGTTTATCTGAAACACACTGTTAACTCCTCTTACTCATTCATTTCTTTAATTTTATTTATCCACATTTATTCCCATCAAAATAGCAATTATGAACCAGTAGCTCCCTGGCACAGAAAATAGTGGATCACTGATGCCAGAGAGAATAGAGCGACAGCTGCATCCTCAACCCAGGAGAGGGCCCTCTTGAAACTACCTCAAGGCTTGGGGTCTTAAATCTTCCTTATATAATAAGTGGAATGATCTTTTAGATTGGTACAAAGATTGTTGCGTTAATGCATCAATTGTGTGAATAAATGTCAAAGCTGTTGAGCTGAGAATCTTCAGAATAAACTACACTGAGACAGCAGATGAGCATCTTGAGTTGGAGTTTAATTGGTAAACACACATCTTATTCTTCCAAGAAACCATCTGGAATCACAGATACAAAACCACTGTGTTACATCGCTGACCTATAGAGAGGATAAGGGCTGAAAGTGTGCTGATTTATTTCAAATGCCGAAGATATTTGGCCAATTTCGTTTAATGTCACATTCAGAAAGGTCATAAATTCACCTCTAATTCTATCTTTGTATCCTTCTTTTACTTTATTTTCTGCGAAAGACTTAGAGGGAACTCAACGCTGCATCAGAATGTTAACGCTATGTGATTGCATTTGAATCATGCAGAATAACTACAAAATCATTGGTGTAACATCACCTTGTGACACATAACAACATATGTGGAAGCTGTAAAGAATACCTGGACCAAAGAAACAGGCAGCGGTGTAAATTCATCCCTCGCCGAAGCCAAGTGAGGACCAACGAGCTACTCCAGCTGCCCTAGCCAGACACAAGACCCTCATGTTGGAAACAACAGAAAGACTACAAGAAGAGTGTGCTTTCTTCATTAAAGAGAACTGCTAGGGATGGTATGATGCAGGCACTTCTGTTGCCTGCTTGATTCTTTCAGCCTGTAGGCAAGATCAGGCTAGGCCAAGTGCCACTATAAAAAAGTTCCAGAGGATGTTAGGACTCATGGCAGTTATTTCCTACATAATTACTTATACATAGTAATCCTGATGATTACTTATCGCATCCTCAGGGTTATGCGCATATGCCTTCGTACTCCAGTGTTGGGGTAGAAGGCACCTCGTTGTTGCAGAACACTTATGGCAGATGCTTCCCTTACAAGCTGGGGTGCAAGAAATCTGTCGAGAGGCCATCATCTCTCATGGCAAATAAACTGCCTGGAGATTTTGGCTGTACTGTCAGAAAAAAGGTACATTGCTGTCACTGGGGCAGTGCCCTAAGGTACAAAACTGAAAAGGTACTAATAAAGTAAATTTTTTATAAAAATAAAAAAATAAAAAAATAAACTTGCCTTGCCTTGCCTTGCCTTGCCTTGCCTTGCCTTGCCTTGCCTTGCCTTGCCTTGCCTTGCCTTGCCTTGCCTTGCCTTGCCTTGCCTTGCCTTACATACGCTGACCTAAAGGATTATTATGAACACCATACTAATACTGTGTTTGACCCCCTTTCACCTTTAGAACTGCCTTAATTCTACATTGAATTGATTCAACAAGGTGCTGAAAGCATTGTTTAGAACTGTTGGCCCATATCGATATAATCTTGCAGTTGATGGAGATTTGTGGGATGCACATGAAGCACTCATTCCACCACATACCAAAGCTGCTCTATTGGGTTGAGATCTGGTGACTGTGGGGGCCATTTTAGTACAGTGAACTCATTGTCATGCTCAAGAAACCAAATGATTCAAGCTTAGTTACATGGTGCATTATCCTGCTGGAAGTAGCCGTCAGAGGATGGTGGTCATAAAGGTATGGACATGGTCAGAAACAATGCTCAGGTAGGCCGTGGAATTTAAACGATGCCCAATTGGCACTAAGGGGCCTAAAGTGTGCCAAGAAAACATCCCTCACACCATTACACCATCACCACCATAACAGTGGCCTGCACAGTGGTAACAAGGCATGATGGATCCATGTTCTCATTCATGCCAAATTCTGACTCTACCATCTGAATGTCTCAACAGAAATCGAGACTCATCAGACCAGGCAACATTTTCTAGTCTTCAACTGTCCAGCTTTGTTGAGCTTGTGCAAATTGTAGCCTCTTTCTTTTTCCTATTTGTAGTGGAGATGTGTGGTACCTGATGGGATCTTCTGTTTTAGCCCATCCGCTTCAAGGTTGTGCGTGTTGTGGCTTCACAATGCTTTTCTGCATACCTTGGTTGTAACGAGTGGTTATTTCAGTCAAAGTTGCTCTTCTAAGGTGACCTTTCATTAAAAAAAAACAGCTCAAAGAGAAGAGAGATTACGTAACAATAATGTGACCCGTCACAGAAACCAGGGACAGAAGTCGGCAGCCCAACTTTCGCGCAAAATGCGAAAGAAGCATTTTTTTTTAATTTTGTGATTTTCGTTTTTTTTGCCGAATCTGTTAGTTGAGATCATGAAGAAGCCTTTCCGTTTTTGAGAAAGCAGTATTGGTGTATTTAAAAGCGTACATTTTGAGGTTTAATTCGGCTTGTTTTCTGAGATTCTAGCGCGCAGTAGGGGCGTGTCATTGTCTGTGTGTATTTCCATATGGGATAAGCCGGCTTTTGTTTCTTTTGTTATTGTCCCCACCCTCCGAGGGAAGCGTGGCTACATATTATGCAGCGCTCTGGCCGACTCTAGCTGATATCAAAATTCAATGAAGATGGACGCCGCAGAGATGATCGCAGACGAGCTGAAGTGGCCATTGCACCGAAAATGTTTCGAAGTACTTCTTCGACAAACCGGATGCTTATGAACAAGCGCTCACAGATTCTGAAGACGATCAGAGCGACGATGAAAGTGGCATAATAAGACTGTATAATTCCCCTAATCTACAAGTGAGCGAAGATAAAGACGAGTGTAATACAGTTCGTAGATTGGAAGGAAGGAGGCGGGAACCGGCGAACGTTTCAAACACATTTATTCAAAATAAATAAACAAAATGAAAGTAAAACCGCGGACAGCCCCTCACGGACGACTGCCCACAAACACATAAACAAAACTAAACATAAACTCCAGGCCTGGTCCTCTCTCGTCTTCCGCTGTCCTTGCTCCTCCTTATATGCTCCCGTCACATGGCCGCGAGACGAGACCGGTGTGCCACGCAGCTGGCACTCGTGAACGTTAATCACCGGCCCGCTCTCGCGGTCCCTCGCCCCGCTGCTTGCCACACCACATACCCCCATCGCCCCTCGCAGGCCGGGGGGCACTCCCGAGACGGCGCTCTACTCCCCCTCCCCCCCTCTCCCGGGGGGGGGCCGATCACGGCGGCCGCGGCACCTGGGGGTAAGGACAGAGAGGCGAGAGAAATGTAGACGGGAGCACGAGGAGCCCACGGAGCCCGCGGACGAGAGAGGGGAGAGAGGGAAAAAAAGAAAGAAAGAGAAAAAAAATTCTGGTCCGGTTCCCCGACACACTGCCGCTCGGTCCTCACCAGCCGAGAGGCTCTTCCTCGCGGTGCTATGCGATGGTGCTGGACGCCCGGTGGACGGCCCGATCCTCCTCCGCCCCCTGGCGGCCGGCGGTGGCTCCTCCTATTGAGGGCAGTCGGCAGCGAGCTCCGCGTTCCCTGCTCCTCCCCGTTCCGGCGGATGGCAGCAGGCTCTGGCCCACGGCGAACGCCGGCAACTCCTCCGCTCCCTCCAGGACGGCCGCCACCCCACCTCAACCCAGGGGCACGGCAGCGAGCTCTCCGTCCCACCGGTCTTCACTCGCTCCAGCACCATCGCCTCGGGCAGCCATTCGCGGTCTTTCATCATCCGCGCTGCCCGAACTCCTCAGCACCGCGATCCCCCTCAGCAGCGAGGGCTCTCCGACAGCGCGTCCCTCCTTCCTCCCGGGCTTCGGCACCAATGTAATACAGTTCGTAGATTGGAAGGAAGGAGGCGGGAACCGGCGAACGTTTCAAACACATTTATTCAAAATAAATAAACAAAATGAAAGTAAAACCGCGGACAGCCCCTCACGGACGACTGCCCACAAACACATAAACAAAACTAAACATAAACTCCAGGCCTGGTCCTCTCTCGTCTTCCGCTGTCCTTGCTCCTCCTTATATGCTCCCGTCACATGGCCGCGAGACGAGACCGGTGTGCCACGCAGCTGGCACTCGTGAACGTTAATCACCGGCCCGCTCTCGCGGTCCCTCGCCCCGCTGTTTGCCACACCACAACGAGGAAGAATGTATCCGACTGCCGTCAGATGAGTTGGACCGTAAGATATCAGAGGCTATATCGATAGTAACATTTGATGGGGATAAAGACATCGAAATGGGGAAAATCCGTAACTTTGACTGTAAATGCTACATGAGGAGAAAAGAAAACTCTCGGTGTAACCCTGTTAATTTTGCCCAATAAAGTCCTGAAATGACCTATAATACACTTCAAACTAGAGTAAAGTGCGATATCTAGTTCGCCACTAGGTGGCAGTGCACAATGAAACATTCTTCTTCTACTGTTTTCGTGCCTTCGCGTTGCAAAAAGTAGAGAGGCTGGAAAAAAACGGGAGCAAGAGCAGTTGTATATATTAAGATTGCAATTGATTTAGAAATATACATATATCCTTGAGTTTGAACAACATTGAAAGTTAGACGACACCTGTTGTAAAACAAAGTTATCTTGTGGATTACATTGGAAAAAATGTAAAAAACCAGTCTGACTATCTACAATAGCAGTGGATGTTACCTAACAGACTGTTTTTTTTTAGGGTTCTTCTGGTCCCGGATCCTTCATGTCATTTCCATTGAAGCTGGATCCCTCTCTGTTTGCCCTGGTGCCTTGTTCCCTGGTCTACTGCCTCAATTAACAGCGCTGCAACGATTCCATTGTGTGGTTTGATATGGATGCTAAGTATTGAAGAGGTGGTTCAACTGTTAAAATATTTGAGTGGACTCAAGGGTAACTAATTTTCCTTTGAAGTATTCCATTTTGTTTTTTTGTTTTTTGTTTTATGAGATCTCAAAAGTGTGGTTGATTTGTTAACATCAATGGAACTAATACTGTGAGAACTGAACTAAATATTGAATTTTGAATAAGAACTCTAAAACTTTAATCTGTTGTCCTGTGCTTCCTTTGGAGTGGAATATACGAGTCTTTTGACCATATTCAGTACATAACCAACCTCCTCATTGAGTCTAGATTTAGATAACTCCTTCAATAGGTTTTTAGCCTGCCTATAAGCAGAACTACTATCGGAGAGTTACATTAGTGGCGAGCCAGGCCAGGAGGTTGGTGCAGTGCGTAAAATAGACTCCACCCCAAAGCTGAAGTACACTAAGATCATGCTGCTGCAAAATGGATCTTTGCAATCAGTTCAATGTGCATGGGCCTAGTTGTCTATATATTACAGGCATAGACGAAGCCTATTCTGATAATGACATTACAGAGTTTTTTTAAGTTAACGGGGACATTAAGAAAGTAGTCAGAGTTCCCAATGACACAGAACAACCCCAAGGCCGTGTACTCATTGAATACACAGCAGAGCGAACAATATCCAGACTCGACCCAATACAACTAGGTAGCCTGCCCAGTCCCAATGACCCAGCAATTACTTGGTGTGTCAAGACAGTCCATGAGCTATGCCAAGAAGAACTAGGAAGAGAACTCGCTCAGAAATGTTTAGCTGAATTGAACTCTCTTGCTGAAATTAGTAAAGCTGGCTTTTGGGAAGCACTTCAAAGTGAACTTCAGAGTGTCCAGCACCAGACAGAGCTTGCACCTCCGCAAAGCCCAGATACTCTGCTAAATCCATCTGGAAATCCTTTTGCTGTCTCCACAAACGGTAGCAGTACAGATGGTGATATGCAAACCAACAACGATGTTGCTGATCCATTTGATGCAGTCACCCGCAGCGTCCCAACTACTGCTATAAGGAGTCAATTTTTTGATGAAGGCACAGTTAACCCACCTCATGTCCAAAAAGTTATTGTTGAACATTTCATTCACAATGAACCCACACCGTCTAGCTACAGTCAAAGCAGGATCCGTACATTCTCGGGGCGGCTGCCAAAACCGAATGGAGAAGTTGATTATGATTCCTGGCGTACTCAGATAGACCTACATCTTAAGGACTTGTCTGTCTCTGATTCACAGAAAGTAAGGAGAATATTGGAGAGCCTCGTCAGCCCAGCAGCGGGCATTGTTAAGCCGCTTGGCACGGATGCAACCCCTCAAGCTTACCTCATCCAGCTCGAATCAGCATTTTGAGTAGTTGAGGATGGAGAGGAGCTATTTGCGACATTCCTGGGCTCTAACCAAAATTCAGGTGAAAAACCCTCTGTCTATTTGGGCCGTCTCCAAACTCTCCTCACCAAAGCTGTATCTAGAGGGGGAGTTTCAGCTGCAGAGTCTGACAAGTACTTACTCCGACAGTTCTGTAGGGGATGCTGGGACCAAAGTCTGATCATTGGACTGCAGCGCGAGCACAGGAAACCCAATCCCCCCCCCCCCCCCCCATTCCCAGAATTGTTGTTGCTTTTGAGAACGGAGGAGGATAAGAGAGCAGCAAAGATGGATCGCATGAAAAAGCACCTTGGAAGCACAAAAGCTGCTGTGCATGTTCATTCAGTTATGAGCTTGCCAGTATTTGAACGTGAAGCTGCCCTCACTACAACAAAGAAACATGAGGGAGATTCTAAACTAGAAAAGGAAGTTGCAGAGTTAAGGATGCAAGTTGCGAAGCTAATACAGCAAGGAAAGAAAGGAGAAAGGTATGAGGGAGTGCAGAGCCGTCCAGCCCAAAGTGAACCGCCTGCTAAGACTCAAAGTTTACTCGTGCAAACTTCCAATGGAGACTCAAACCCCCAATCTCCGACACCACCTAAGCCCTGGTTCTGTTTTAAATGTGGGAGTGATGGCCACATTGCTGCAAAGTGCACTTTTGAACCCAATCCAAGCCTCATCCGGAAAAAGAATGCAGAGCTCAAAGAAAAACGAAGCAAATTCTGGGCCAAGCAGGCAGCCAATGAAACATCTTTAAACTTCTAGAGGCTCCTGCCTTGGGGCGACCAGGAGCTGAGGACAAAGAATGTCCCATAGCAATGACTTATAATGAGTGCTCTTCTGAAAGCAATAGTTCTTCTGGCTGCAAATTGCCACCTGGACTTGTGGGACCTCGTTGCACTTCAAACATCTCTGTTGGAGACATGAAATGCGATGCCATTCTCGACACTGGATCCCAAGTAACAACAATTTCAGAGGCCTTTCATTCTAAATACATGTCAAACTTACCTGTTCAGTCGATACACCATCTTCTCGAGGTCCAAGGGGCTGGAGGTCAAGCAGTGCCTTATTTGGGGTACGTGGAGGTACACTTAACCGTCCCTGAGAATGTTACTGGAACAGAAGAACAAATGTCTGTTTTAGCACTCATTGTCCCTGAAAACCAGTTCAATAGCAAGATTCCTGTCTTAATTGGCACAAATGTCTTGCTTGAGTTATACCAACGTGGAATAAGCTATGACAAATCCAAGTTTCTCAGAAGATCAGACAGTTTTGCAGCAATACTCCAACATGTGGCCCGAGTACGCAAGAGTGAAGCAAAAGCTTGTATAGTGAAGTTGCATGGAGAAAAGCCCATTACTATTCCGGCAAGACACAAAATGTATCTTTTTGGAGATGTAAGAGTCGGAAAAGCCAATCCCAATATGACATTTGTCGTTGAACCCCCTGAATCTTCCTTCCTGCCGGGTGGGTTGTTCATTTAGTGTGCATTAATAAACATAAATACAAGAGCTTCAAACAGGATCCCTGTAGTCCTCAACAACACCACAGATCACACTGTCACTCTACCTCCAAAGTGTGTTATTGGTGAAGTGTCTGCAGTTCAAAGTGTAATGCCCATGACCTCCTCTGCAAAAGTTGATTCACAAACATCAGTTGGCAAGCATTCATTCAATCTGGATGATTTCCCAATGCCAGAGGAGTGGAAAACACGCATTCGAGATAAACTGAACTCCATCCCTGAAGTTTTTGCGCTTGATGAGCTATCATTTGGCCATACCGTTGCCGTGAAACATACCATCCGTCTGCAGGACGAGACGCCCTTCAAGGAAAGATTCAGGCCGATACACCCCAGCGATCGAGAAGCTGTCAGACAACACCTTAGAGAGCTTCTGGATGCTGGTATAATAAGGGAATCCGAGAGTCCCTTTGCATCCCCAGTGGTTGTCGTGAAAAAGAAAAACGGAAAGATCAGACTATGCATCGACTATAGGAATCGAGGAGACGTTTTCTGCCCTGAGTGGAGCGAGGTGGTTCTCGGTGATGGATCTAAAGTCTGGATATTACCAGGTGGAAATGGTGGAAGAAGATAAACACAAAACTGCGTTCACATGCCCATTAGGTTTTTACGAATTCAACCGTATGCCGCAAGGTGTCACAAACGCACCTAGCACCTTTCAACGCCTGATGGAAAAGTGTGTTGGAGACCTACATCTGAGCGAGGTTTTAGTTTTCTTAGACAACGTCATTGTCTTCTCCCAGACTCTAGAAGAGCACGAGGCAAGGCTCCTGAAGGTGCTTCATCGTCTCAAAGGCAATGGCCTAAAACTATCCCCAGAGAAGTGTCAGTTTTTTAAGTCCTCTGTAAAATACCTGGGCCATATTGTTGACGCTCAAGGAGTTCACACAGATCCAGATAAAGTGTCAGCTCTGATGGATTGGCCCCGCCCTGGAAACAGAGAAGAACTGAAACATTTTCTCAGATTTTCAGGGTATTACAGAAGATTTGTGGAGGGCTACTCAAAAATCGCCAGACCTCTCAATGCTCTCACCGCTGGGTACTGTCCACCTAAAAAGAGAGGTAAAGTTTATAAAACACTGAGGGCTAACCCTGGTATTAGCCCCAGAGCACCCTTTGGCTCAGAGTGGATGCCTGAGTGTGAGTCCTCATTCAGAACACTGGTTGAAAAGTTGACGTCGGCCCCTGTACTCGCTTTTGCAAATCCCAAGCTTCCATATGTGCTACATACAGATGCTTGCTGTGAGGGGTTAGGAGCAGCTCTTTATCAAGCTCAAGATGGAAAGCTTAGAGTAATAGCGTATGCCAGCAGAGGCTTATCTAAAAGCGAGAAGAACTACCCTACTCACAAGCTAGAATTTCTAGCGTTAAAGTGGGCAGTTTGTGAAAAATTCTGTGATTGCCTGTATGGTACAGACTTTTGAGTCCTAACAGATAACAACCCGCTTACCTATGTCCTTTCTTCCGCAAAGTTCGGTGTAGCCGGACACCGCTGGCTAGCGGCCCTCTCAACCTTTAGATTCAACATTAAATATCGAGCTGGATGTGCTAATGGTGATGCAGGAAAAAGAACGGATTAGCTCAATGACGAAACGCCTTATAGAGGGGGAGATTCCATCTGATGTAGTCTCAGCTGTATGTCAACGCCATTCAGTAACCATGCACTTAGCTGTCCTTGCTGAGTCCCCTGTTGTTGATGCCTCCTCCTTACCTGATCTATTTACTTATAGTGGACAGGACACTGTACCTGGCATGACAAAAGAAAACTGGCATGAAGCACAAAGAAACGATCCATCAATTGGGAAAGTCGTCACCTTGGTCAAAAAAAGGCAAAAGCCCCACTTCAAATCTGTAAAAGCTGAGTCACCTGAAGTCAAGTTGCTCTTTCCGGAGTGGGATAAGCTTGAGCTCATTGATGATGTCCTTTACAGGAAGTGTTTTGACAGAGGAAACAAAATTCACCAGCTCGTGAGGAATTACCTGAGGAATTCAGAGAAAGAGCTCTCAAAGGCTTTCACGATGAGGTTGGTCACCTAGGGCCAGAGCGTGTGTTCAGTCTTGCTCGTGCCAGATGTTATTGGCCTAAAATTAAAGAATCAGTTGAGAAGAAGTGTCACACATGCGAATGCTGTTTCAGAAGAAAAACTCCGCCACAGAGAGCAGCACCCATGGTAAATATTAAAACGACTTACCCGCTAGAGCTTGTTTGCATGGACTACTTGTCCCTTGAACCCGATAACCGTGACATCAGAAACGTACTTGTCATCACTGACCATTTCACCTGCTTCGCAGTAGCAGTGCCAACAAAAGACCAAAAGGCCAGAACTGTTGCTAAAGCTCTCTGGGAAAACTTCCTGGTCTACTATGGGTTCCCTAGTTGCCTTCATAGTGATCGGGGACGCGACTTTGAATCCCATACGATCAAAGAGCTGTGTTCACTGATAGGGGCCGAGAAAGTGCGCACCACCCCATACCACCCTCAGGGGAATCCTGTGGAGCATTTTAACAGGACCCTAATCAGCATGCTCGGTACCCTTGACGAGAAAGACAAACATCACTGGCGAGACTTTGTGAGGCCTGTTGTACATGCGTACAACTTCACCAGGAATGATGCAACAGGTTACTCACCGTATGAGCTGATGTTCGGCAGGCAGCCGACTCTGCCAGTTGACCTCATACTTGGCCTGAAACCTCCAACTGAGACTCATACAACTCACTCAGAGTATGTCCAAAACTTGCGCCAGAGACTCAAAGAAAGCTATGCAGTAGCTGCAGAGAACTCCAAAAAGTCTGGAGAAAGAAATAAGCACAGATTTGATGCCAAAGTGAAAACTGCTGAATTAGAAGAAGGAGACCGTGTCCTGGTAAAGAATGTCAATGTCCGTGGTAAACACAAGTTAGCTGATAAATGGGAAAGGCCCATCCAGATTGTTGTGAAACGGATTGAAGGTGGTCCTGTGTATGTAGTGAAGCCAGAAACAGGAAATGGCCCTCTGTGTACACTTCACAGGGACTTACTTCTACCATGTGGGTTTCTGCCAGTTGAGACTACTCCTGATTCAGTGTCACGTCAAAGCAAACAAACTTAAATGCTCCGGAGGAGTAGAAAAAAACCAAACCAAACCAAAAGAGATGGAAAGTGAATATTCGGACAGAGAAGAAGAGGATGATGGCTACTATGTGAATGAACCTCCACAGTTCACCACATGGGGACCCTACGTGCAAGAGTTTGAAGTCATCCCCGTCAGTGACCGTCATCCCCCCCTCAGTCTTCTCTGAGCCCCATGGCTCCTGAGTTCAAATCGACAGAACCCCAACCAACCTTTGATCACTTAGTTGCACCTCCTGACACAAATACAGCTGTCTATCAGTCCCCAACCCAAAGTGACCATGTCATTATAGATATTCCAGAAGATGGAATATTGCAAAGCACTGTGATCACAGACCCGACACTAGCTCACGACACGGACAGTGGTCAAATTCCGACCGATACAGAGAACGTGTTCCCTGTAACCTCTAAAAGGCACACAGAAGTTACTTGTGGGGAAGAACAAGGTGAGCCCAGACGTTCACACAGAGAAAGACATCCCCCACCCAAGTTCACTTATGAAGAGCTAGGGAAACCCCTAATCCTTGCGCTTAGTCTGTTTTTTGGGAAACTCCAAGACATTATTCCTGACCATCAGATACCTTGTCAGATTTAACACACATGCAGGGACTGATGTGGTTTAGAGGGGGAGGGTGTAACCCTGTTAATTTTGCCCAATAAAGTCCTGAAATGACCTATAATACACTTCAAACTAGAGTAAAGTGCGATATCTAGTTCGCCACTAGGTGGCAGTGCACAATGAAACGTTCTTCTTCTACTGTTTTCGTGCCTTCGCGTTGCAAAAAGTAGAGAGGCTGGAAAAAACGGGAGCAAGAGCAGTTGTATATATTAAGATTGCAATTGATTATAATTTGACAATAGCAGTGGATGTTACCTAACAGACTGTTTTTTTTTTAGGGTTCTTCTGGTCCCGGATCCTTCATGTCATTTCCATTGAAGCTGGATCCCTCTCTGTTTGCCCTGGTGCCTTGTTCCCTGGTCTACTGCCTCAATTAACAGCGCTGCAACGATTCCATTGTGTGGTTTGATATGGACGCTAAGTATTGAAGGGGTGGTTCAACTGTTAAAATATTTGAGTGGACTCAAGGGTAACTAATTTTCCTTTAAAGTATTCCATTTTGTTTTTTTGTTTTTTGTTTTATGAGATCTCAAAAGTGTGGTTGATTTGTTAACATCAATGGAACTAATACTGTGAGAACTGAACTAAATATTGAATTTTGAATAAGAACTCTAAAACTTTAATCTGTTGTCCTGTGCTCCTTTTGGAGTGGAATCTATGAGTCTTTTGACCATATTCAGTACATAACCAACCTCCTCATTGAGTCTAGATTTAGATAACTCCTTCAATAGGTTTTTAGCCTGCCTATAAGCAGAAATACTATGGTAGGGTTACATCTGCATGGGAGACAGTCCTGTAGCCATAAGCTTTCTCCAGACATTATGTACAACATATGGCTGGATTCTTTAGCTGCGGAAAAAGAGTGGCAGGACATGCAAATTATTGGACATTTAGAGACAAACAGATGCACAGCGCAAACTTCGGAGATGGTTACATCCACAAAGAAGACCCCAACAAAGAGAAAGTGTGCCTGAACGACTTATTTTCTAGGAGGCATCGAGATCTGCAAGAATACTTTTCTGTTTCTTATGGGGTGAGTTTCATTCTAAGAACACGTAGCCTACATGTTATCTCATGTTTAGTCCATGAATAGACCTTCCCATATCTACCTATTGTTATTAGCTAGCTCAGTTTTAATTGTAATCGTTAGCATCGTATCACTTGCCAAAAACCGACATTACTATAATGGCCTTTTAGATGGTAATGTTAACATCTGCTATTAATTTGAATAATGCTTCAATTGTTTGAATTGACTGGTGTGAATGCGGTCCGATTTTTCCCGTTGCATCTGTCGTTACTAGCAACCATGCAGCTTTACAAGGGGTATGGCTTATCTAAATGAAATGTAAATGAGCCCTATTGTCACTCCCAGCAGGTGAGAACAGGTGAGAACTGCAAAAGTTTAGAGGCTGTTCCCTTTCAGTCGGTCTAGTTCCGACGTACGTCTTCGTTCCCTTCTTCAGGGAATGAGGGTTACATATGTAACCGAGATGTTTTCTGTCGTTTAAACTTTTCTAAAGGCCTACATTCAGATGGCCACAACTTCTCTAAATATTATCAGATTTCCATGTGTTACACATCGTTGGAAAGCTTGGAGACTACACTTTCAGAATCTGTGAATAACTCAAAATGCCCCAGAACCGACTTGTGTCCCTACTTTCCGTGACTGGTCACTAACAACAAACACACCAACCAAGTAAAGAATTTAACAGAACATACAGCAGCTAACAAAGGAAAGAGAAAAAAATTATAAAAATAAATAAAGATATAAAGAAACACAAGATCTGTTGTCCCTCTTCTTTCTCCTCATTGTTGGCATCTTTGTTTAGCCTGACGTCGTCATACTCAATTTTGGTCAGAATATGATTCTCATACTGCTCCATTGGGCTGTGATTATGGGGCATGTTTAAACCAAACCAGGAAAGAAAATGCCTCTGCACTAGGGCTGGGATAAACGATTATTTTTTAAACGATTAATCTAGCGATTATTTTTTCGATGCATCGATTAATCTAACGATTAATTTTTCCTGTCCGATTCGGTTACGATTCGATTCGATTACCGATTATCTCCCCATTAATTGCCCAATAGCAATTTATACATGTTGATTTAATTATCTGAATGAAAAAAACTAATTCCTTAACATTGCAATATATGTTTATTGCTCTTAAAATTCCAAAGTAAAAGACTATACAAGAACAATGCATTCAATAAAATCATAACAAAACACACACACACACACACACACACACACACACACACACACACACACACACACACACACACACACACCCTATTTTGAAGTTACTGCACTCTGCCTTTGTATTGTCTGCAAAAAATGTGGAGTCATGCCAAGGCAAAAGGCAGTAACTTCCATATTATCAATATTTGGTTGCTGATCACCTTTTACAAAATCAATATAGTAACACCTGTATAAAATGTAATGATCATGGCATTTATTTTGGATGATTTACAATTAATTATAGCCATCTTCTTATTACCATCATGTGCTTTGGCTGCATTCTGATGCCATTATTAAGGACACAATACGTCTTGTAAAGAGTATCTTCATTGCTGTGCAGCAAAACTTACAGGTTGATAGGTGACACTGAATTATATGAACAAGATAAGATTATTTCTAATGAGTAAACATTTGCATATATAATGCAAAGATATAAAAAATAGAACAAATAACAAATCATGTAAAAATGCATGTGATTGTAATAAGATAAATAGCAAATAGTGCCGCTGGTTAATCAAGGGTTAAGTTTGGCTATCACACTCTAATGACAGCGCTGACTGGATCGGATTGCCCATTCATACGCTAAACAGAGAAATTATTTATTGCAATATGTTTTTAATGTTTTTATCTAGCAAAAAAATGATACAATAGGCTACATAGCAATTACTTTTACATCTTTGAATGAAAATCGCCTATAGCCTAAAAGGACAACTTTTAGATTGATGTGAACGACAAGTAGGAATAATTCTCAGAATGCTTGTGGATTAAACATCCCCGATGACATTCATTGCCATGGATTTTATCGGGTTTACAAGAAAAGCAAGGATATATGGATATAATTGCGAACTGTTACTACTGATTGTATGCGTGAGCTCACGATGTCACGGCATTCGAGTGCACACACTCGTGCAGTGGGCAGCCCCAAACTGCCTGACAGCGCGCTGAGTGAATATTCTGCATTATGAAAGCCACTCGTGTTGCTACCATAGATATACATAATAAATAATAGACTTAATTACATAATATACTTTATTATGTATATCTATGGTTGCTACTACTCTCCGGCGCCACCATCTTTATTTTGGGTCTGACGAATCGACGCTCATATTTTGCGTCGACGTATTTTTTGCGTCGACGTCATCGATGACATCGACGCGTTGTCCCAGCCCTACTCTGCACTCAACTGGATAGACCTACAACCAGTCAGAGCAATTAAATAAGTGACGTATGTTGAGCGACACATTGTGGTGGAAAATTCTGATAATTTTACGGACTCAGATTTTTGAATCTCGTTCAGAAAAATTAACAAATCTTTTTTCAAGTCATTTGGTTACTTTCAGCAGAATACAATTAAAATCATGGGGCTGTCAGGGCCCAGATCAATACATGCAGTGCCGAAAACATAATTGACTAGATCATCTCTTGAGTCTTCGGGTTCGAGTCATTCATTCACCAACTCACAGGCCCATTGACTGAATGCAGAAGATCCTGTACAGGGCTGCATTTCCAGAAAACGTTGTCTCTTAGCACGCTACGAAGACTCTAAAGGTATAACTTAACTGAAGGTATACCATTTCTAGGTGTGTTCCCCGAACTATACCTTAGTAGGTCGCTTAAGGTATACCTTCTTAAGTGCGACGTTAGCAACAATTATGTTCTTTATAAAAGAAACACTTCAGAAATAGTTGAACTTTCATTTATCATACAAAATTGCACCTAAATTTTACATAATTCTAAAATGAGTGCACAAACCAGCAATCTCATGCTCAACCGCACCATGAGCATCACGTGTCATTAAAATTATTAAAATATATTTTCCATAGTGTCTTGATTTAATCCACAACCAGGGATGATTGACCATGCAGCAGCTGCATCACATTATTGTGAAAATAACTAATTTATATTATTAGATGGCCTACTCAATAAAAACGCAACACGCAAAACATATAATCAGCTGCTACTATATGGCAGAGAAAAAATAAAGAAAGAGAAGAGCTGCCAGCAGCTGATTTTAGTAGCTGAGCTCCGTCCAGTTTGTCTCGACAAAGCTGGTCCAACAAGATCTAAAAGCTGCTTAATTTGCTGTCGTGGTAGGCGAAATTAATTTTTAATAGCAGCTTCTGACATGGTAGCCAGGGACTAAAGTTTTCACGTATGAAATAGTGCACATACACTAAATGGCTCCGCGAACAGCGCCGTCTTTGATTTAGCACAATTCTATTCGATGCCTCGCTGCCAAAGTTTGACTAAACTCCCCTCCACAATCATTCCCTTTAAATAGGCTCCTAAGCTTTTCCAGTCTAATGGTTTGCCAGCTGATGTACCTTTGGATAATATCATTAAAAAGCTAACAACCATTAGTGTTTGTAATGAAATTTTATGACAATGAAATGTATGAAATTTCGTATGACAATTTTAATCCTTGCATTAAAAAAAAAAAAAAAAAACTATTCAACTAGCCTAATTGAACACTGGGTGTATATTACAACTTCGGAATTATATTCGGATAGACTGACATATAAAGAAGCTTTTTTCACAGTGGTGGCCACTAGTGGAATGAACTTTTAATAGTGATAGGGTATAGCTAAGAGTGGTCCAGACCAACCTTACGAAAGTATGACTTAAAGAAGGTATTCTTGTAGCGACTCAGGCGAATCAAACACACAATCGCCAGTTACATTTAACAAATATGTTTTGAATGCTTTGTGCTTAGTAACAGACCTTCCCCCAACACAACAGAGAAAGATTCTTCGTTACCCTGGAAACCATCTGATAAGATGTTTTATGGCCCAAAAGAATTTGGCCACAGAAAAGTGTCTTAGACACAAAGACTTTAAGACACGAGGCTTGTAAAACACACGCGTTTGCCTCAAATTATAGACAACCATCTATAAATGAACATGCACCCCAGGACATTGTATGTAAACACATAACTGTCTTGTAAAATGTTTCTTCTGTATGGTATTTTGCATCTTTTTATCTTTGTCTTAACAAATTACTAGTTCAGATAACCTCATATATGTCATGTCTCCTATCAAATTAATGCTCACTTCACGACTTACACTTCCATGTATATCACTTATTCAGAAAATGCTTTGTGTGTTTGTTGCATTAATTAGAATATGAATGGTCAGAGACCCACTGATTCAAGTTTTGGAACAAAGAGCCATAAAATCTGCTGAGGAATTTCCCGCCTGGAAATCCCAACAATCTCATTGGTTAAGTCTAACCCTGGAGGGTGGGACTACGCCCAGACCTTAAAAGGAGGCGCTCGGATGCCCTCCTTCTCTCTCTTCTGAAAATCTCTTCCTCTTCCGAAATGCTCTTGTCTTCTCTCCCTGGCTGAACCAACACGTCCCCCCAAGCAGGGAGGGGCTCCAGACACAGAGCCATGTGCTGTGTGGGACCAGAAACCGAGGCCCACCACACTATGGGGCCAACAGGCCTCAGCTCTTCCAAAAATCTTCTCTTCTACAATCCGATCTTCAACAATCCTTTTCTCCTCGCTTCATCTACTTACTAGACCCAAGGGCATTCTTCAGAAGGAGGACACGGAGCGTCTCTAGAAAGCAACCAGCCGCTCCCTCTCGACCTCGGAAAGAACCGCCGGACACGCAGGGCATTTGAACTCGGAACACACGCACACACGCGAGAAGCCACAACTAGAGCAAGTATTCTTATCTTCCAAATTCAAACTGCTGTTAAGAGGGTGTGTTATTTTCCCGTTGGGACAAGTTAACTCCGTGAAGGTTGTATTTGATGAACTGAAGGAAAGCTGCTTCTTATCCCTAATTCTTTGTCCCATCTCTCTCTCTCTCTCTCTCTCTCTCTCTCTCTCTCTCTTTTATCTCTCTCTAATTTCAGTCTATTCATTATTCTCTTTTATGTATTCTTTCGTTAATATCTATATTTCTACTCTCTTGATGCATATTTAGTGTGTACTTTCTGTGTGAATGGTAGTGTTATTTTTAGTCTGTGTTTATTAAACCTCCAAAAGACATTTAATGAGTTGGGTCTGTTGTTCTCCCACATACACAAAGTCAATGAAACTTACGATCTAACGTTACCTAACTGCTTATGCTACTATGTTAGTAAAGTAAACTGTATGACCATTTGAAATATTGAACTTGTCCTGATCAGTAAAGTTAATGTTTCTTATGCGCTCGTAAAGCAGTAATCCCTTATTGAGAATTGATTTGAAAAGTCTATAACTAATTTGCAGGACAAACTTAGTAGGATAATTTCAAGCAATTCCGTAAAGGGTTACTTGTATTTAATTAAACAATTTTCCCTATCGGAAAATTTTAATACGTAATGAACGACTAGCAAATTATATTCATAAATTCATGAATATTGAATATTAAATCCCTTTTGAGTTAATTATTCCCCGAGACATTAAACTCATAAGTCATTGTCGTTACATTCTTAACTAAGTTCGTTTCGGGAAACACATATTAACGTTAAGGGATACCTTAAGGTATAACTTAAGAATGACGTAGAGTTAAGAAGGTTTCGGGAAATGCAGCCCAGAACTAATGGTATGTAGAGCATGCACAGTCAACACAAAATTAAAAAATCGTTCTCTGAGACAACTCATTGTTCCTGAGTCATATTTAAGATTAGTTCAGAAAGAACTAATCGTTATCACTAGTTGTCAACAGAACTCAATTGCACACATGCTGGAAGAAGCAGAAGAAGAAGAAGAAGAAGAAGAAGAAGAAGAAGAAGAAGAAGATGAGTGTAAACAATCTTTGCCAGTGTTGTAAATAGAATTTCAGGATACGCTGAGTACTTGCAAACACGAAAAATAGTAAAGGTGAATGCATATACGAACAAATTCTTCGTTTAGGATTAGAACAAATTCAATCCAATCACTCTTTGGTGACGCAATGCTTATTACTGTTTATCATCTGTCCATCATCATACAAATGGGCATAGTTACTCCACAATGGATCAAGTCGAGACCAAACTTCCTGACCCCAAACGTTGTGAGCAGGGCTAAATTAGGCTGGCATCCAGGCTAATCTTAATTAGTCAGCTCCATCAATCAACCACTTTAAAATCCCGAACAGGTGCGTCCACCTATGAAAGAAAGAGAGCACAGGGAAAAGGATAGAGCAATGACAAGAAAACAAGTGAGGGGCCAAACAAAGAAAACAAAGACACAGACTAAGCCACCAACCATAACAGTCGTCTTGCCATACTTCCAGCATTTCCATTTCATGTCGTCACGCGTCAAGGGATGATGTTTCACCAGTGAGATTAGAGTGATATTACATAGTGCTCTACATAGCATTTCACACAGAAGCGTTCACATAGTATCAACATTCTGACACAGCTTCTTGTTTCTTTCAAAGTAGAGCCCTGCACGGGCCTCAAATCTAGGCCCTAGCCCGGCCCGGGCCCGAGACGCTGAGGCCCTAGCCCGGCCCGTGTCCGACAGCTTATCAAAATTCTCGGCCCGAGTCCGACTAGAGCCCGTTTTTTTTTTTTTTTTTTTTTTTTTTTACATTGTTGCAGCCATTAAAATAGTTCTGTTTTGTTTTTAATGTCAAAGTAGTTATTTTTCGTTTCGTTTCTTTAGTACGTTAATTTAGAAAAATGTTTAGAGCATTTTTTTGTTTGTTAAATTAAAGTTTTAATTTTTTTAAGTGACGACCAAAAGCGGCCAGCGGCCGACAGTGAGTTAACCGCATATTTAATTAATTTAGTCTCTCAAATCAACTCTTGACTTGTCTTGCCTATAATAAAATCCATAAAACACTTCAAGCATCACAATGTTAGTTAATTTCGCCAACTATTACCACCAGTAGCCTAAAAGGCATTTTTGACGAGCTGAGGCAGGCTGATTCTGCTCGCGGCTCTCGCAAACGGAGCTAAACAAATAAAATAAAAAAAGCACATGCAGGTTGTCTTATAGCCTACCTTACACCTACGCAAATGAATATAAATCCCATCTTCAATTCCCGGGGTATATGCTCATTTAACGGAGTTTACAGCAACGGAAGCAAAAGATTAAGATGCATTTTATTCAGCAGCTTATTTCAGATTCAAATACCACATAAGAGAGCGCGACGCACTGGTAAGATAATGATCTCATTCATCTCATTCATTTTTATTGAAGATGATGGTGTTTTTGACTATCTTAGACTTATTTTAAGTTTCATTTACGGCCATTTGCGTTGGCTTGCATTAGTCATTTGCGGCGATGCGTGTTGCAGCACCATCATATCTATCTGTACAACATATAGCCCATAAAACATTGTGACACATAATGACATAATGTTTGAAAGTCTGTAGGTTAACATAAATGCAGATAGGCCTAATTGTAATAATAAAAGACAACATAGCCTAATTATCGATTTTGAAATATTAAACCAGTCAATACAGAACGAATTATTCTGTAGCCTTTTGCCGTCAATACCATGGATATGGCATGGGCCGGCTGCTGCCGAAGTTGTCTTTGCTGTATCAATAGGCAATATATTTATATTTAACATGAAGCATAGGGCTTCCCTGTACATTAATAGCACCAGACGCCCCGCGGATGACACGCAACAGAAACACCATGCTCACACCACGCTTGCAGTGTGTCTCCGTGCTGAAGAAACGCGCGCTGCTGCTGGCGCGGACTCTGAACCTATGCTCTGAACACTGTGTGAGCCATCTTGACAGTCGCGTTAGCTATTATGGTCTCGTGTTGTTTCCACCAGCGCAGAACTCATTGTTCCTTTTAATTGATAAAATAAATATAAAACGAAGGAGAAGCCTATAAAAAGGCCCGAAGCCCGGCCCGCGTTTTAGGTATGACATGAAAATTGGCCCGAAGCCCGGCCCGAGGGGCGTAAAAAAGTCGGGGCCCGTCGGGCTCGGGCATAAATGCAGGGCTTTATTTCAAAGGGGTGGAGACAAAGGGATTGGAGACAAAGGGATTGGAGACAAAGGGGTGGAGAGTCCGTGGCAGAGACGGGACGACATCTGACCGAGGCGTAGCCAGAGAGACAAGGAAGACCAGTGTAGCTGCAAGGACGATGGTGTCTGGTGGAGCCAAGGGAGGGAGGAGCCAGGGCATAGCCGTTAGGTCGACTGGCCGAGGTGGAGAGATGGGATCAGTGGCTAGAGGCAGAGCGAGGGGATCCACTTGCCTGGGCAATGCTGGAGACCTGAATACCCGATGTAAATCCACACAATGGAGTGGTGTCAGAGGAAGAGTCGAGGGGCTGAATGGATCCAGCGGAGGTTTGGCGGAGGAACTGGCTGTTATAAGAGGAGGAGGCAGCAGAGGAAGGCTGGACGGGAACTCTGGAAACAAAGAAGACTTTGAGCTGGGCAGAACTAGCAGGGATGGGGGAATTAGGGAAATTACCTCCTCCAGTCCCTCTAATAATTTCCAGAGACCAGGCACAACTCATCCACAGGGGTTTGGGACGGGCTTTCCTCCATGCCCTCAAACTCCACAAGCAACCCTATTACAGACGGATGATGTAGGCCTAGCAGACTCACTCATCTGGTTAGACGTTTCGCAAAGCATGATGTGTTTTTATGCATTTGTCCAAGCTGATGTAAAAAACGACGCACAGAAAATGACCTTGAATGTTTGTGTGCTTGAATGAATGACCTCTATAATCTTTAGGTGTGGTCCTCCATGGCATGCTGCTCTTGCTCCAGGCAGAGTGGTTGGACTGCCGATAAGTCAATTTCTTCTTATTTACTAAATTTGAAGTTCTGTTATTCTGTCACGTGTGGGTGCAGAGAATGCGCACAACGAAAGAGCAGAAACAAAACCAATATTTATTATAACCCACAAAGAAAATTGGGGAGATCGAGGAGGATAAATTAAAACTCAACCACATTAAACATAGATGACAACGGAAAAATGAACTAGAGAAACTCAGGGCTTATGTACTGAGGCAAACAGGAACAGAGCAAAAATAATGAAAACAAAACTTATGCCGATTTCAGATTGCATGATGTTCAAAGAAGTCAGATCACTGTTCTTTTCACTCTGCACAAAAATCTTGGATAGCATTCAGTTGCTGCTGTGAGCATAGTACACAATGAGTCATTGACAGGGGCTTTCACACTGTATGACTTTACAAAAATAATCAACAACTCTGTCCGGACTGCAAACTATGTTTCACAACCAAAACACGTGAAGTGACAAATACATAATGTGAGATCTGAGTGAAATGCGTGAGACCGGAGTTCTCGCATGAGGCTGGAATTTTTATTAAAAATAATAGCCCACAAGAAGCTTGCAATCCAAATTGACTGTGTTGATTTGCAGCAAAAAAAAAAAAAAAAAAAAAGATTATGAAGGAGGAAGTGTCTGCAAAAGAGAGTTAATAACTTTACAATGTGCTGCTATTGCAGCTGGTCAAGGAAATGTTTGTGCTTTATTTCTGTTTATGTCATTAACATATCTATTAAAATACAAATATTCTAGTCTATAACTATTTCATGAGCATCAGTGACTCATCAGGGATTCTCTCAAATCTCGTCTTTGATAATTCAAAATAGTGCAGTGTGAACTCAGCATAAAGCTAAACAAATAAATTACAATATCTGACTGGCCTTATAATATGTTTTACATAGTACAACAATAACAAAAACAACAACAGCGTGTTGTTTCAATTTAGTACTTTATTTTATAGACATGGCACATACATGGCAGTGTTCTAACAACATTTATTAACTGAATACTTTAATAAATAACAAATGATACTAAACATTACACCTGATATAGGTGTAATGATGACCAAGTGCCAGTGAAATATCCCCTATGATATCTTTAAATCCATCAGATGATGGAGACAGCATCTGAAATACACAATTGAGTTGAGAGTTACAGTGTGTCTAAATTTTGTATGTAAAAACAGTTATAGATTGGGATAGCATTATTTTTTGTAACTGGGTATGTTTATAGTAAGTAATAATTAAACTAATTATAACAATATGCATCATAAATTCAATATCTCTGTTACTGGAGAAGAGAAGTACTATCCTTAAGTGAACAGAGCTGGTCACACTTACATTACATGTTGTTAAACTAAAAAGAGAAAAAGACATGATTAGTGGGAAACTAGTTACGAATGGAAAGTTAAAATTTTAAGAAAGAAATCATTTAACTGTTGAGAGTGTGTTTAAAGTCTGTGCACTTGACTGGCTGAGCTCCAGAAAATCAGTAATGAGATGGTTTTGACAGTTATGGATTTAAAAAAAAAAACTGAATAAAAAACTCTAAACTCTAACACAGTGAACCATTTCAGCATATAAACAGTTCTTCTTTTTTACCCCTTTCTTATTGTTTTACACAGAAGAAAATGAATAATGTAGGAAAAAGCAAAAAAAAAAAAAAAAAAAAAAAAAAAAACACCTTGGCCTTTCTGTATTTCCATATATGATAACCTCACCTAGAAGAAACTTGTTAATATTATATGTCTATTGTGCCATCCTTAAGGCCAAATTAAATTATTCATTTCTTAAAAACTACACAATGCCAAGGAAGTAAAACAATGTAAACTCACAGTTATCCTAATACAGCTCAGCGTTGCGGGAGTTCTCCTACTAGCAGTTTGTCAACAAAATGACTTGACTGACACGCATTAAAATGCATACCCTTCACAACCACAGGTTAAGACCAGAAGCTGTGTGTACAACAAACAAGTAGTGTCTGTGGTTCAGTAGTGGCACAGAGGCTCAGACTGAATAATCAGCCTCTCTTAATATCCTGTCAGACAGAGCATTGAGCTAGAACCAAACTCCCTAGCAAATCTCACTGGGAGGGTGCTTTTCCGATTATTTGCATTCAGGGCCATGCCTGATCTCTCATTTTGGATGATCTATTGTGAGTTTGAACATTTATTGTTGGGGAAAAAACTATTGTATGTTTTAATGCTGTAACTTGATACTTTTCGAATTCAGGAGAAGGGTGTTTAAATTTTAACAGCAACATTTTAACTTTGCATTCAGTGTAAGATTGAGTCATGATATTACCTTTATCCTTTAAAGAATGCTCCTTACTTCCATCAGTAAAGCTGTTATGTAATTTTCATAACGGCACTGGGAGTCCAGGACGGAGACTTGGGCCTGCCTTTCAGTAAGGTGGTGAGGGTGGTAATAAAAGCTGTGAGGCTCATCTGGTGCCGAAGATCTTACTGAAGTGGGTATAGCATGCTATAATATCCACTGACTGCTGCTCCACAGGGCTCTCAATGGAGGCAGAGTTAATGGAGTGCATCTTGGAATTGGATGGAATAGGCAGAGGAAGTTCAGGGAAACATTGATCACCCCACTTCAGGACTTCTCCACTGGATCAGGATAGGATGAGATTGTGAGTCACGAGCCATGGGCGCCCTAGAATATTCCTCACGGCGGAGTTCAGGGTAACTTTGCCTGGTGGTGGATATAGGAGGACTGCTGGCACTGTTAGTCTTCCATGCAGTTCTGTATGATGGAATTGCCATAAGCTTAGAGATAAAGCAGCAGAGCCAGTTCCAATATAAGGGGTGAAGAGTAAACACTCATTTTTATCAACTGGCGACTGCTAGGCTACAAAACCTCATAGTCAAGAGCATAGTCATTAAGTACTTCTTCCCTGGCATAAATTATAAAGTTGCTCACCAACTAAAGAATCATACACAGGATGGCCGAAAACTTCTCTGAAGTGAGCAACAAAACTATTGAGAGATTATGTTACTGTTTCAGCCTGTTGCGAAATGGTGTCAGCCTACTGGAGCGCTTGCCCGTTTAGCAATAAAATGATGAAGGATATCTTTCCTCTTTCTGTGGGGAAGCGATGTGGTGGCATCTCTAGGGTGAGTAAACACTGTAGCAGGAAGCCATTGCATTCCTATGCTGAGCCAGAGTAGATTGAGTAGACAGAGTAGAGCACAAGGTTGACCCTGGGACTGGTAACGTAAACTGGAGGAGAAGAGGTGCTCGATGTAGTGATGGTGGTGGTGGATCCAGGTCTTGACACTCCAACTCGGCGTAAGGAATCAGCAAGCTTCTGGAATGGATCTTGGCCTGCTGGGTCTTCTGTTAGGTAATACCAGACTCAGAGATAGAAAGTTTGTCCAAACCAAACAGATATTTATTGAAACAGAGGATAAACAACATAAGCAGGTGAGTAACGCCTTGTTTATATTTTCGCCTGGCTTCACACCAAGAGCCTCTACGGACTGCACGCGCTCCTCCCCAAACGGAAGAGGTGTTTATACTTAACACACTCACTGTATTATTCTTTGAAATGACGGGGCGACTCAGAGTAATTGTTCTCCAATCAGGAAGCAGCTGTAAGAAAATAAAGTAAACATGTGACAATGTTTGTTTTTTAACAAACCACGCTACAAAAGAAGCAAATAATTGTGTAAAATCCAGTAAACACTGAGATTATTGCTTGTGACATTAGAACAAAATGTATGGATATGAGAACATATTTATGAATAATGTAAAAATGTATAAATATATTCTAAATTCATCAAACATTTTTATTTAATTTCATGAAATTTTAATAAACATTGGACCTATGTTTTTATCAAATAAGATTTATTTCTGCTATTGCAGGCTTATTTTGTAAATGTAACTTTTTAATTTAAACGTAAAAGTGCTCACCGCATGCGAAATGGGGTCTTGCGCACTAGTCGCTAGATAAATGGCTATCCACCTGTCACTCAAAGTAACCACGCCCTTAATTATGCAGAACTTTAAGGCTATATAATGTAAATGAATGAGTTATACAAAATTCACCCCCTTCACAGTTGTCAAATTAGCCTAATAGACCAAAAGCACAATTTGTACCAGGCTGTAAACATATTTTGTTCTGCTGTAAAGTTGGGAATTTTAACAGAGGGCTTCTGCGTCCGAAACCTGGAAAATGCTGACTTCAGAGGACACATTTAAAGGCAGGAAGGCATAAAGCCATGTCCGAATCTAATGTTATCTTCACTTCCTGTCTCCTGAGATACCTTCATCTGATCAATTTTTGAAGGCAGCATACATGTATCCTTCGCTGCCTTTCATATCCCACAATCTTGTGCTTCCGGAAAAAAAAAGATTGCGTCCGAAAGATGCGTTTGAGGGTCAGTTTGTGTGTAAATGTATGTTTTTTTTTTACCAATATTTTCCACTTCTGATGTAATTTCAAGAGAGATATCGCGGGAGGTTGCCACTTGGTTCGGACATTGCGAATAAACCAAGCTTTGTGGAGAAGTCTGTGAAGATAGAAGCAGATGAATGCAAAATTACCAGAGTCTTTGTTTCTTCACCAGGATTCAGAGATATTGACTGTGAATGGAGTACAGGAGAGAACACTTCTTTAATGACAGTGGAAAGATGCTAGATGAGTAGACAGGCATTCACAGGACTGGAGTATTACAGGTAGTTATTAGTCTTTCTAGGAGATCGCTGGATTTATCACAAGGAAATCGCTTGGAGTATTCTCAGGTGAGTGAGAATAGAAGGTAAGTTGGTAATGCACATTGGAAACCAGTCAAATATGCAGCATTGAAATGGATAATGGCTAATATTAGGAAGTAATAGGATGGGACAACCGACCAGAATGAAGTATTCCAGAGACCCCTTGTAATTGTTACAATGACATTAATGAATATGATTTTTTTTGTGTGTGTGTCCTGCATGTGTATTTAGACCCCTATGGGTCTTCCTGCATATTCATGGGTATCCATCCAAGTCCATTTTGTTTTGGCTTTGATTCATATTTCTCTGAAGTGTATTGTCCTGGTGCACCAGAGTACAGATCTCTCCCTGAGGCTGTGGATGAAATCTTGGCTCTCTGCTGAGTTCTCTCCTCTGCTGTGTTCCCATAACTCTGTGTGATTTACAGCGGCTCTGCCACACCGAGGGGTAATAAGCAGTGTAATTTGCTGGAAGGTGTGACTGGACTGAGTAACCAAAGCTGCAGTCTCTATGACACGTCCATGTGTCTCACACATGCAGGTGAGTGAGAAACAAACACAATCAAGCTGCCACAATTCTGCTCTTTCTTTCTCCAGCTTCCTCTGTAGTAAGCGCTCATCCGTGACCCTGTTCACTTTCCAAGTTTCTCTCCCTAATTATATTCCTTGAAATCAAATACTTCAAGTAAGCACTCTCAATGGAGTTGAGATCTATTACAAATTGCATTTTGAAGTTTTTTTGTAGATATCGTCCAGCGGCAATACATCTACAATAATAAATGATGTAAAGATTAGAATGCCCTGTTGAATCAAACAGAGACTATTTCCAAAACTCTTGGCTTTGAGAAAATTCACTTTTGATAAGTCTGTTTTCCTGACAACCTCAATTGAACTGATTAGAAATGAGTTACAGAGATGAAACCAATTTCATACATGACCGCAACCCCACTGAGGGGATATTTGCAACACAAATCCACAGCCTTTAAAACAATTTAACTTTAAAATGTAATGTTTAATTCAATGTGTTATTTGCTGTTTCTTTATTTGTAAGATTTACAAGCAATTTCTGAGAGGAAATAATTGTCACAGTAGCTAGTAAATCTAACAGACCACTATAAACGTGGGCCCCCAGATAACCTGCTTATTTTTATGATTATAATTTGTACTTTATTACCTCAAAATTTATTGTTGTAAGAACAATAAGAGAGAAGTTGTCGGGCTGCTGAATGAAAATAGAGAAAACCATAGTTAACAGTTCATTGTAATATATATAAAGAAGCAAAGACTGTCTAACAAAACACTACTTTTGGCAAGAAAAAAAATATTTATCCAAGATTATTACAGAGAATTGGAGTAATCCTAGAACATTATATTCTGTTACTGATCAGTTAGTAAATCCTGCTCCCATTCCCTAAACTCTGTGTCAAAATGTAAAAACTTTCATTGTTTTTTAATGACAAGATATCATCAAGAACTAGTATTGTCAATGATGGAACTTTGGTAGACTTTACTTGTATAACATTAACTGAGTTTAGGATTGTCACTGCTTGTAATTCCACTACAACATGCATTGACCCTGTCCCTAATTTTTTTTTAACAGCCTAATCTGGATAGTGTGATGGAACATTTTTAATCACTGATAAAGAATACTGATTATTTATAATGTGTTTGTATTCATACAATAGCTAATATGTGTCTCTGCCATGCAGGACACTTCTGTGCTGTGTTTAACACTCTTACCATGTGTGGAAAACTACTGAGAGGGATTGTTTTGACAATGGCGGTATAAGAGATTGTGACTTTATTTATTTACTTTCTACTGTTATGTCTTCAGTTCACTCTTGATGCCTGTGTTGACTGTTGCTCTTTCTTGCAAGAAATAAACCTTTATAAAGATAATAGGGTAATGTTTGTCTCTTATTCAGAAAAGCAGACCGGGAACACCACTGCAGACTGGGAACACCCCACAAAAGCTGCAGTTTTGGAGATGCTCTGACCCAGTCGTCTAGCCATCACAATTTGGCCCTTCTCAAACTCGCTCAAATCCTTTACGTTTGCCCATTTTTCCTGCTTCTAACACATCAGCTTTGAGGACAAAATGTTCACTTGCTGCCTAACATATCCTCCCAATAACAGGTGCCGTGATGAAGAGATACTCATTGTAGTGCAGTAGCAAGGAACTGTTGCTCTCCATTGGCTTTATTTGAATGAAATAGTTTTTAAGCCTACTCCAAAAGTATATTTTCAATGTGCTCTTATTCCACATGGTGATAGATCTAAACAGTCTTCAACAAAATCCTCCAGTGGCCATCCTACCTGATACAGAGTTAGGAGCTGGTCCTTAGTTGGATCGGACTGTTTTTTCAATCCATGTTTTGGTTCTGGTATTACATTTAAAGACTCACTTTAACAAAGAGTGAAACAAAATACTTGTGTATTAAACAAAAGGACAAACACACAAAGGCGGAGATAATTTTACCTTTGCACAATAACATAGGAAACTAAGGTCTTTAATACCCAGTGGAGTTATCAAAGTACAAATTAAATCAATATCTACGGACACTAGGCACAAAGAACGCAAGCAAATTAGAAGAGGAGACTAAAGTGACAATGAAACCAAAACAGAAAATACATGTTACATCCCCGTTTTTTCAGAGAACAACTTTACAAATTACTAATGATTCTAACAAAAGTTGGTTTCGCTGTGTCTTCATTTTAGTTTGAAGTTGAATTTCTACCCAGAAGGCTCAGTTTTATCTGACAGCATAAGCAGCAGACCACTGTTACACGTCAGAATCATCTGTGAAGGCTCTACCCACAGCCCCCTATCAGAGGGCAATTTTCCTTTCTTTTCCCCTCTTTTTATTCTTGGTGACATCTTCCTATCCTCTGTCCATTTAGTGAAAGAACACACTGACACACACAGCATTCTTTCTCCCAACACTGCAGGGACTCTAAGTGCTTTTAACTTGATGTTTTTAGCTCCCTTAAAGAATTGTGACATGGCAATAAAGCTGTCAGCTCACAAATTAATGATGGAAAGGCAAGAAGGGGAAACAGCCACTCTCTCATCAAAAATCTGTCTCTTCTGGGTATGTGCAGTCTTAGCGACGGCGTCCTTCTCACTGGAAGCTACTTTATGGCTGTGTCAGGACTGTACAAGCATATAAAGTTGTGAATTATACAGGAAAACAGAATTTCAAGGCTGAATGCCTTTTTGCTGATGGAATTTAGATTTGACACTGGTGTGTTTTTTTATGTTTTACTTTTTATTTCTCAGGAGTCAAGCTTTTTAAAGTATTTTTTAGAGTGAAACTGATGAGAAAATGTGTGATTCTTAAGGAACAGTTTCAGTCTCTTCACTGTCACTTAGGAAGTATTGGATTCATTTTACACTATAAATAGTCAAGTCAAGTCACTGTGGCAAGGGGGGCGTGGTTTGGCGGAGTCTGTGGAGGGAGAGTGAGTGCAGAGCCGAGCGGGGCGTAAGTGGGTCAAGTGCAAATGAATAACACCTGTGTCTGATAGCAGTAATTGGCGTGGAGAGATGGCATAAAGCCCGCGGACGGGAGAGAGAAGAGAGAGAGAGAGTTGGACTGGGATCTCGTAGCCATTGCCTGAACGAAAGAGACTGAATGAGAACCTGAGAGGAACAAGAGAGAACTGGAGCGATCCATAGTGAGTGTTTTGAGTATGCGCCCACGTGCACCTAAAGAAAGGTTACGAGACCCAGTCATGCCGACCCCGTCTTCTTCCTTCCACACCCCTCACACTGCCAAACCGAACCACACTGGTGCCGAAACCCGGGAAAGTTTCACGCTGCCATGGAGACTCCGTAACGCACCCCACTTGCGGACATTGTGCAATCGCTTGTGGGCCTCCACCAAGAAAGCCACCAAGATCTGCGGGCCGTCAGGGAGGAGCAGCAACAGAGGTTCGAGGCGCTCCTCTGGGCCCAGCATGAGGACAGCGAGTTGTTCCGGAGCTGGATAGACCGGGAGGTTCGGGCCAGTCCTAGACCCGCCAGTGACTCGGCCGCCACCATCTCACTCTCAAAGATGGGACCGATGGACGACCCGGAGGCATTCATCGACCTCTTCGAGAGGTCCGCCGAGGCTTGGGGTCTGGCCCAAAGATGACTGGTTTATGCGGCTCCTGCCGCTGTTATCGGGGGAAGTGCAGGTAGCCGCACACCAACTGCCAGTCAAGAACCTCCTGGTTTACGACAACCTCAAGCACGCCATCTTACAGCGGATCGGCCGGACCCCAGCATCGCCAGCGGTTCCGGACCCTGGTGTTCGAAGAGTCCGGCCAGCCCTTCATGTTTGCACACCAGCTCCGGGACTCGTGCCGCAAGTGGCTGATGGCCGGCGAAAGCGACGTCAAGGAAGTCATCAATCACGTTGTACTGGAGCAGTTCGTTGCACAGCTTCCGAGGAAGACTGCGCAGTGGGTCCAGTGCCACCGCCTGACGTCGCTGAATCAGGCCATCCAGTTGGCGGAGGACCAGATGGTGGCGTGTCATGGGGTCGGCGAGCCCCTGCTAGCGGCTTCTCTCTCTCTCCTCTCTCTCTCTCTCTCTCTCTCTCTCTCTCTCTCTCTCTCTCTCTCTCTCTCTCTCTCTCTCTCTCCTCCTTCCCCCGCACCTTCTACTTCAAAGCCTGTTCCCCCTCTAAGGTCCCGTGCCGGGGTGCTGCCCCGACCAGCGCCGAGGTGGAGGATAGGCAGTCCGCCCGAGGCACCCACAAACAGACGGGCTGGTGGAACATTTTAATGGCACGTTAAAATCCATGATTCAAAAGTTCGTTCACGAGGACGCCAAAAATTGGGATAGATGGCTTGAACCTCTGTTGTTCGCTGTTCGCGAGGTTCCCCAAGCCTCCACGGGGTTATCCCCCTTCGAGCTGCTCTATGGGCGCCAGCCACGGGGGGTGCTGGATGTCCTTAGAGAGGCTTGAGAGGACGGACCTTCGACGAGTAAGAACGAAATTCAATATGTCATGGACCTGAGAGAAAAACTCCACACTTTGTGGCGGCTATCAATGGAGAATTTGCTCCAGGCTCAGGACAGACAAAAACAGCTTTACAACAGAGGTAACTGCGACAATTTTCATCGGGAGATAAAGTGCTTGTATTACTGCCTATGTCCAGCTCGAAATTACTCGTGAAGTGGCAAGGACCCTTCGTGATCACACGGCGAGTCAGAGAGTTCAACTATGAGGTGATATGGTCGGATAGGGACGGGGCACGTCAAAAAAACCACCTCAACCTCTTAAAAAAATGGTCAGAGGCGGAGTCAGTGATGCTAGCGACGGTAGTGGGCGGGGAGGAGGATCTTGGGCCAGAGGCGGTCCAAAAGCCTCATTCTCTCGCTCTGGCCTCTGGGGGAGATCACCTCTCACCCTCGCAGCTCACTGACGTAAAACATCTACAGGCAGAGTTTGCTGACGTGTTTTCGCCCCTACCAGAATGGACCGGCTTCATCCGCACCATGTTGAGATGGAGCCGGGCGTGGTCGTTCGCAGCCGGCCTTATCGTTTACCAGAGCATAAAAAGAAGGTAGTACAGGATGAATTAAAGGGCGATGCTGGACATGGGCGTAATAGAGGAGTCCAGCAGTGATTGGGCGAGCCGATAGGTTTGGTGTCCAAAACGGACGGCTCAGTTCGATTCTGTGTGGACTATCGAAAAGTCCATGCGGTGTCAAAATTCGATGCGTATGCAATGCTGAGGGTAGACGAGTTGATTGATCGGCTAGGGACCGCTCGCTTTTATTCAACATTGGACTTAACAAAGGGATATTGACAGATCCCCTTGTCTCCAATGTCCAAAGAAAAGACCGCTTTCACCACACCGTTCGGATTGCACCAATTCGTCACACTTCCATTCGGGTTGTTCGGGGCCCCCGCAACCTTCCAGCGACTGATGGACAGGATTCTCCGGCCGCATGCTGCATATGCCGCTGCCTATCTGGATGATATTATCATCTACAGTAAAGACTGGCAGCGTCATATGCAGCATTTGCGTGCTGTCCTGAAGTCGCTTAGGAGGGCGGAGCTGACCGCCAACCCTAAGAAGTGTGTGATTGGGCGGGTGGAAGTAAGGTATCTGGGCTTCCACTTGGGTCATGGGCAGGTGCATCCCCAAATTGAGGAGGAGGAAGCTGCAGGCCGGATGGCTCCCCAGCCTGAGTCAGGCGGTGGGGGTATGTGGCAAGGGGGGTGTGGTTTGGCGGAGTCTGTGGAGGGAGAGAGAGGGCGGAGCCGATCGGGGCGTAAGTGGGTCAAGTCCAAATGAATAACACCTGTGTCTGATTGCAGTAATTGGCGTGGAGAGACGGCATAAAGCCCGCGGATGGGAGAGCGAGGAGAGAGAGAGTTGGACTAAGATCTGGTAGCCATTGCCTGAACAAAAGAGACTGAATGAGAACCTGAGAGGAACAAGAGAGCGATCCATATCGAGTGTTTTGAGTACGCGCCCACGTGCGCCTGTTTTGTTACTACTTAAATAAAGAAAGGTTACGAGACCCAGTCAAGCCGACCCCGTCTTCTTCCTTCCACACCCACTGCTGAACCAAACCACAGTCACCTTTATTTATATAGAGTTTTTTTTACAATGCAGATTGTTTCAAAGCTGTTTCACCATGGAAACAGGAAAAAAATGCAACAGAATTTATTAGAAAGTAATATAGCTAAATATTTAGTGTCCCCAACTGAGCAAGCCAAAAGTCAAAGGCAATGGAGGTGATGGTGGCAAGACCTTGGGAAAGAAAAAAACCTTGGGAGAAACCAGGCTCAGTCAGGGTGCCAGTTCTCCTCTGGCCAAACAAACACACAGTGTATGATTATAACTCAGGCAACATTACAAATCAGAAGTCATATTAGATCAGAACATTCAGAGTTGTCCAGTTCCATCTGGTTAAAGATCAGAGTCATCACACAGGAGACGGGCTTGTTGATGTCGATGAGGCCTTCACAGAGGAGTGTCTAGTTGACATGGTCTCTGCTAACACTTCATGGCTGCGTTTGTTGCATCCAGTTGCAGGTCCACCTACTGACAACAGGAAACCTTGGGATAAACAGAGAGACTAATATTAGCATAGATGCCATTCTTCCTATGATGTGACGAGTACATCAGGTGTTATGGGAAGTGTTTCTGGTTCCAGCTGACTTAGTTAATGCAGCCTAACAATCATTTATCTTATTTGAATAATAGAAATTGATAATGTTCTGAATATGCCATATAAAATATGTGTTTTTAGTCTAGATTTGACAGATCTGACAGAGTGTGTCTGCTTCCCAAACAATTCTAGGAAGCCTGTTCCAGAGTTTAGGTTGCATGCAAACATGCCATAAATGGGCTTATTCAAGTCCTCTTTTATTTTTTGAGTTATTATTATCCATTCCGCATCTCCCACATATGTGTGTTTTAGCAAGGCGATCTGTGAAGTTGATGAATATAGATACTTGCCAGGTTACATGTCACTATTGCTTTATTCATTTATCTATTTTTTTAACAGAGTAATAGCTCACTACCAGTTACAAAAGACACTGTAACAGTATGTCAGGAAAATCTAGTTGTAGTTTTCATCAATTTATTTCTTAACTTATCCCTTGACTATATTCTGGCCCTAGCCTGGCTCTGCCCTCCTACGTACTTCCGCTCAATTTTCATTTTCCTTCAGTACTATGTCTGTGACTGCGGTGTATTTTTAGGTTTTCTCCAAACTAATTTTTACTGGTCCAATCAGCAAACAGAGGGAGTGGCTGAGAACGATGACTTTAATGTCATGCGCTAGTCTAGAGTTTTAGTTCAGTAATGGTGGCGGAGAAAGATACGGATGACACCATTCCGTTGTGGCATCGCTGCCGAATATCCAGAAGTTAAAGCCGGAGCAATAACAATCTTTGCTGGGGTTTGTTGGTGGCCCTCCTTCCCAACAGGGTGAATTCAGGAAAAGTTTGATTTTCCAGCTCGCTCCGTTAGTGATGAAGGAGTTGGCTGAAGCCCTACTCGGACAGTAACTGTTCCTTGTGGGGTCAGAAGGTATTGCCATCATTTACAGGGGCTAGTCAGTGATTTTATTGCCGTCCGTTTCCCACCACCCGCATAAAAATCCCTAGCCGAGTTACCTAACGTTACTGCTTTTGAAAAACACCAAGGTCGTGTGGTGATGTAATAATTCCGACATGTGATGTCCGAATTATTCAGAATTCGGACAGGTGATGTCCGAATTCACATCTCTGAGTTTTCTAAAATATATAACTTCAAAATTCACTGTTTATAATAATTTTTGACCACTGCAGACACGTAAGGTTGCGCTTTGCTATTATTTGAATGCATTTCTAGACTTGTATTTCTTTCAAATGTTGGCAAGTATTTACAAGAGCAATATATTTCATCACAGCTCAAACTAATTTAAATAAAAGCACGTAAACATTTGAATTGGTCCGTTATTTATAGCAGCATTTATTATCATACCAAGCATATGACATTTTATTTACAGCATACAATCATGTAATGGACCACGTGAGTGGCACGTTCCCGATCACAAAACTCTACTCCACCGTGGCGTGAATAAATCACAATCCGAATGCATGAGTGCACATTTATGTGTGAAACAGGCGAAGGGCGCATGACATACGTCACAACCAAATGTTAGTGATTGGTTACGGCAGATCCAGAGTGGCTCAGGGCAGATCCAATAGTTTTAAACTTCAACAGAGTACGGAAATAAACGCTTGTGGCCAGACTCTATGTACAAATGAAATGTACGAGAGTCTGGTAAGACCAGGCTATTCTGGCCCGTCATCTAGTGATGATTTTTTTTGTGTGGCCTGTGGCCAGATATACTTGCTGACCACTGCTCTACCCTTTATTTGGACAGATCTGGGAAGAGTAAAAGGTACCATGTGCTTGGAAGGAAGAATAAAGATCCCCAGGAAAGGTGACTTGAGCAACTATGCAAACTATAGAGTAATATTCAACAGAATCATCTTGAACAGACTGAAGGAAAGCCTTTGGAAACTTCTCCGGCACTTTGATAAACTTGTAAGGATTATTGGGTGCTCTTATGAGGGAATGACTTGCAAGATGGAGCCTTTGAAGTGAGAACAGGATTGCAACAAGGATGTCATTTCTGTTCCTGCTGGTTATAGACTGAGTCATAAAAACAGCCACAGTGGAATAAAGAAATGGAATTCAGTGGACCTAGACTTTACAGATTATCTAGCCTTACTCTCTCATATACAATCATATACATCCACAGAGGATTAAAAAAAGTACTAACAACAAATCCAGTCATTCTTGCAGATGAACCTTTGGAAGAGGTGGAGAATTTCATCTACTGAATTAATGAATTAATGAATTAATCTCTTATTTACATAATGTCTAACGTTACACGTTATTAGAGAGGGTTTGCGTGTATGCAGAACTAAGCACTGGACAAAAACTTGAGCTGTTAGTGGATTATGCCTTCAAAACCTGTGACTGGCCATTACGTTCAAGAAATCAACAGACATGACTGTAATTGGCTTACAACATGAAAACAAATTGGAAATTAAATAATTTATTGAGCGCAAATACAGATATGCGCTGGATCTTTTGCCAATTTGTTGATAATATGCTATTATTACAAAGAAAACAGATCCTAGACCAGCCGTTATGGGCAGCTTTTCCTCTAAAAGCAATAAGTAGCAGAAGCAGCAGGCGGTAATGGTTTGAGTGAAAAAAATTACACGTTATTATCAGGTCCGTCTTTCTCCGGAGGAGAGCACATACCCTCTTTTGGACAAGTCATTCTCCAATGATTTTCATTTTCCAGTTGACAGGCATCTCCACATTCCTCTTCATCACATATATCAGAATCCATTTCAAAATCACTGTTCCCATTTTGAACGGCATCAATGACATCATACACTTTGTAGATAATATGGCTTTTCCTGGACGGAAAATACTGTTTATTTTCCATATCCCAATGATACTTACTGTACTTACACATTTCACATTTCACAAAATTCATACATTCCACAGAATTCACATAACACAGTCTGGCTAGCTTATTGTGCCTTCTACTTATCATGCCAAAAGCATACCCCCCACATTCCAGAACATTATCACCCGTCCCTCATGCAGCAAGCAGTTATTTGGGCAAACAAGCAAAGCCCAGAAAAGAAAACAGGACATAAATCTTATTTAAGATACAGATAGTTTCAAATATTGCTACACAAATACTTTCAAATTATCAAATAAATAATGATCTCCTTAATTCAACTTATCATTTAATAATAATTACATTTTGATTCAAACTTAAAATTGTAACAAATAATACATTTAAAAAGTATGAATTATCAAAAGCATTGTTATTTTTAAAAAAAAATATTATTATTGATTTATTATGGTATTATTTATTTCACATGCAGGTTAGAAGTAAATTTCATTCACAATATGCAAGGTGCACAGGCAAATGTTGCTACCCTTTCATTCCGTGTTGTAAACTTACAACATTGACATTACAAGCTCAAAGTCTAACATGATTAAAGCATTTAACAGTACCTCTGTGATCTACACATTTTACTAATCACATAAAAAAGTATTTGGGGCATTTTAATTACTTGAATGTTGATTTATTCAGTCCAGTAAAACAAGACAAGATGCAAGATGTGTTCAAGGCAAGTTCAAAGGCAAGATTGCAAGTTGTGTGAGTTCATAGCCAGGTTAACAGGCCTATTCACAACATATTCCATCCAATAGCATTGCAAGGCTGAACAATAGGACCTATAGTTATGCAAATGTGGTTTAAAAAACCTCTGCAGGTCTATTTTAGAGGAGCTAAAATTTATATTTCAACAGTGGGCCTTACAGGGCCAATCATACTTTGGAGGAATTCAGCCTATGACTTTTTCAGCCCTAAAATGTCTATTTAGCGTGGCGGGTGTTCTGACAGGCTTTAATACTCTTGAAGGGCTGAAAAAGCCTGTGGATATCAGATTTTACCACCCGTGGCTGCTGTTTCTGTGTGTTTCACAGGTGATTTTCTCTGCTTAAGCACACGGAGAGGCCATGTCTTCTGCTAACTGCATATATTAAAACTCACCTCAATTATCTAGTGGCACCTTATCAAAACCAGGGCTGGACAGGGGATGAATCAATTTGGTGGTTTGCTGGCAGTTATCACAGACCGAAGCTGGGGGAACAAGAAGGGAGGGGGAGCATGTCAGGTGATGGCCTTCACTGTTTGAGGAAAGACTGCCAACCACATCATGTGTCACATAGATTGTCAGTGCAATCATAGCTGTTAAGATATCAGAAAATATCATGGTTTTACGGTATTAAAAAAATCTTTATTGTTTTGCTCTGTTTGCTATTATTATAATCATCAGCTACAATGACCCATTAATAAATGAAAACAGATACTTTTTTCAATTTAACATACAAGGGGGGGTACAAGAAAAAGAAAAAGAAAAAGAAAAAATCCCCCATTTGAACAAATAAGGAATGCTGTTTCTCTTTAGATTAGAAAAGAAATAAACCAAACTTTAATATTTTTGGAGTTTTTAATATTTTGATATTGTAATAACTTTTAATTGTGCACTAGGTAGTTTTTTTGTAGTAAAATATCCAAAAACCACTAGGCCAGTGTTATATATTTTGTTCAGTTGAGTATTTACAATATCCCAAATGTTTCCAACTATTTGTAAATTGTGAGAAAATTGCTATTTTAACCAAGGACCCGGGATGCGTCAGCATAGCGTTTGAGAGAGTCGCCTGTCAATTGCGTCATATCTGCGTTACCCTCAGTTTTATTTGGCAGAAGCGCTTTTCTCTTAGCAGTGTGAACGTTACAGTAGCGCTGAGCGAATGCAAAGAGTAACCTCATAACCTCATTTTAAACACACTTAAATGTATCTAATATGATAAACAGAGCTGCACTACCTCATAAACATGACCGGAAACGCGGAAATAGTGCGCACGCCCGGCGACTGTGTCCCGCCCCATCATAATAAAAGTGCCGGTACTCGCGAGCCGTGTGTTTGTTTAACAATCGCTCCAGCGGCAGTGCTCAGTTCAACAACAATCTGTCTTGCTCTGCTTCATACTACAGTAATGTTAATAACCGCATCCATGAACATGATTTCTATCCGTGTCCTATTTTTCACCGGCTGTGAGGTGAAAACCACATGTCCCAAGATACTGTGCTCAAACTTAGCGTCAACAAACTACGCCTTTGTTTTGAATAGGTGCCCTGTCGGGGACGGAAAGTTGCATAGTGCACCTTTAATTTAAAGGTAGGAAAGGTAGGAATTGGTTAAAAAACTTTTTTTCCAAGCTTGTTTAAACTTTCTTTATATATCAATACATAAATAAAATGTAAGTACTCTGAAAAAGAAAGTATAAAAATTGAGTGTCTGTAGACCTCTCACGACTGTTTTAAAGACAGCTCATTATTTCCATTCACTCCACCTTCTCCCTCCCTGGGCTCTTTCCAAAGGCACGCCCCCAAAATACAAACGCTACACCGACCGCTCAGCTGGAAGATGCATTATTTACCTCAGACGAGCAGTGTGCATGTAGTGACAACATGTCACAATCACATGTAATAAAAAAATCGAACTTTATCAGTATGAATATAAACAAATAAGATGTCTTTTAGTACTCACTATCAAGCTAGAATTGTAAAGTTTAAAATACATTTTTGTTTGATTTGGTAACGAGCTAGTTATATTTATAAGGCAAAGAAAATGGGTAGCATCATGTTTTTCCAATAACATCCATTATACTGTGATGAAGATGAATTTCGGGTAAGATTCATAACATATACTGTGTTTTGCATGTAAGAGTTTCCATGATGAAAGCATTGTTGATTAGTAGCTAAAGCTAACTTAGCTCTAAAAAAAAGTTCCTGGATGCGGTGTATTAGCTTTTACACATGCATTTTGTTATCTAAAGTTAATTTTGCGAAATTCAACACAACAGCGATCAACTTGAGCTAAGCATATTGAGTATTTATCATCTCTACTAATGGCTAAGTGTATAATATTGTAACTTTATGCTAAGTAATGTTATGTTAGCTATATTAGGCAGCTTCATATGCTCTTGATACATGCTTCATGAAAACATAAACCAAAAAAATGTATAATCAAAATGAAAGATTACCTGTCCAGCAGAAATACAGCCAGCAATGAGTCGTTTTTCAGGTCCCTCAGTTCTCACCATCGTTGAAAAGCCACGCAGATATTTACTCGCATTTGATTTCTTTGTTTATCCAAAGACTTGCCTTTGCCTTTTGAAAAGTGCATTGCCTTTTCTCGTACTGTCTTCCTTTTTTTGCATTGTTTGCCTTTGCTGACTGTAAAACCCTGCACTGTGAATTTTGAATGCTCTTTCTCTGCCATTATTTTGCCAAGGTTTCTTGCCTCTTGAACTGCTCAAATCAAACGAGCGCACTCATGTGGGCAGATCCTGTAGCGAAAGCGGTGGTCGCCATGGTAGCGAGAGAGAGTGACAGTCGCCCAAGCCAATCATTTGTTTCCTCCCGAACAAAAATAATGAGCGGTATTTATTGCAGATTAAAAAGTCTGTAGTCACTCGGTTTTTATACTCTGCTTTTCAGAGAACTTACATTTTAATAATGTATTGACATATAAAGAAAGTTTAAACAAATTTGGACAAAAGTGTTTTAGATCAGTCCGTCCTACCCTACCTTTAAGTGAACCTAAAACAATCTTTAAATAAACTTTTTTTATTTATAAAAATAAAATAAAAATATTTACAGGTGGCCTTCCCTGTTAGACAGAAATGTAATAATTTTTAAACAGCTTTCCTAACTGCATAAATAATAAATGAAATATAGATTAACCATCTTTTCTCTGTTCCCGTTATTTCTTTGTTCATCAGTGGTGCGGCCCCTTTAAAACCGTCTGCCGCAGAACATGACTCTCATCTGGCGCATGCGCATTTCATTTTCTCACGTTCATTTAAGATGTTTTTTTAAACTATTTTAAGACTCCTATTATGAGAATACTCAACAAAACTGACATTTTGGCAGCATTCCCTGTGTTGTTGTTATTGTTTGTTCAAGAGTGAAAGAGAACTCGATATGTGCACGAGACTAGTGCAACTAGGGATCTGAGTCGCAGAAAGGACATCAAGCGCTGTATGCATTTCGTGTGTGGAAATCATGACTGGATTTCGGTGTTCAAGAATATGGGAGAACATGTTCGACGTAGGCCTGCTTTTGCAGCCACTCTTCACGCAAACTGGATAACCATATTCAAGGACAACCCTGCGTTCATTTTTCAAATACCCAAAGTATTCCCATACTGCAGATGGTAACTTTTTTGGGGGTCAGGGGATAGAGATTAGAATTTGTAGCCTCTGGCTCTGACATTTTCTCAGTTGTAGGCTACATGTAGGCTATTGTAGTTGAGTCTAAGCAGTGACGTGTAATTAAGTTGCCTATGCGCAGTATTGCGCAGGTGAGATCTGCTTTCATATTCAAGCAGTCAAGTCAACTTTATTTATATAGCGCTTTTACAATGCTGATTGTTTCAAAGCAGCTTCACAGTGTTAAACAGGAGAATACTGCAACAAATTTTGATTCGGCTGTACAGTCGCTCTGGAGAAAATGGTGATGTTATCAGCTCATTTCAGTTTATCATATAGCGACAATGTGGGCAGATCAGTAATATAGTTGATACAGTTAATTTAGTAATTCTTTTTATTTGGATATTTAGTGTCCCTAACTGAGCAAGCCAAGAATATTAAACTATAAAATGTAAATCTAAACAAAGATTGAAAGACGAATATATGAAATATAAAGACTGAAGCTATGTGTGTAAGAAAACATCCCTCAGACTTAGTGTACTCCATCTTGCCACTCTGGCAACACACACAGGAAACACACAAGGGGTATAAAAATCTGTTCCACCATATTTTTTTCAGGGAGCCTCCCTGTGACAATTTAACCAGTGCAATCACTGCCTGGTAAAAGAAGAGAGAAGGGGGCCAACATCAAAACCAATTTCACAAAGAATGTGAAACGCTTGAAAAGAAGGAAGGGCAGACCACTGAGAGGAAGAAAATATGATCTAAAAAAAAATAATAATAATTTATTTTTTGATGCTTAGGTAAAGTTGTACCCATTTTAATAGGAACATTTCCAGACCATTACAGCTTTAAGTAACTGGCCATTGCTCATCTTTAGTTCTTGCTGTTTTGGAAATATCATTAGTTGATGTTACTACATTTTGATGTGATTCATACTGTATCCTAGCCTGACAAGCCAGACCCACATCAAGATGTTTGGTCTGGAAACTCACCATAGACAGGGCTCAATCCGAGGGGCGGGATAAACGGTTGTCTTTCAAACTCCCTCTGCACGCGATAGGATAGCGCTACACCAACCAGAGCAACGAAGGTGAAACAGAGCTTGTTGATAGATTAAACATTCACCGTATCCGGTCGGCTAAACTCCGAACACATCTTCCCTTTTTAAGAATGACTTCAGTGCCGTTCTTGTTCTTTTCTCAGAGAAAAGCTTAACTCAAGTCTTCCAGAGTCGCGGTCAAAGCTGATTCGAAAGACCGCCGTTTGCCAGTTTCTGTGTTTACTAGAAGCTCGCAATCGCAACTCGGCCGTTGTCATTATGGCCCCGCCCACCGATTCTATACACGACGTGATTGGCCCGTCCAGATTGTGAGGAATACAGCTCAGAAGGGTATTGAGAGTTCCTAGACGACACTTGCGGGCAGATTAAATTTGCTGCCGCTAGGGTGCGTCTAGATTTCTAGACTAACTCCATTAGTTTTTAAACACTATGACATGTTTGAGAAATTACACAGCCAGAAAAATAAACAAAATGAGAAAAACTGTAATTGTTGTAATTTACAATGAAACCTCTTTCTTTCTTCATAATGTGGCCTCTAAGCCTCTAATCTGCTATTAAGTCATATTTGTAGGAAGATACTGAATTATAATAGATTTTTACATTTACTTTGTTCTGAATTATAAACCTCTAAACCTAGGGGTTTAATGGATATCTTTAATAAAATAAGCCAAAAATGTGAATGGGAAATAAATAAAATGAAGAAATGAATGAAGAAACAACAAATGAATGAATGAACAGTCAAAATTAATCACAGGTTACTTAACCCCTTGACTTTGTTCAAGACAAATTACCGGTAATCTGGAACAAGTTATATATGTGTTAAGGACATCGTACTATAAACCTTGTGTTATGTTGCAGGTCAATTTGACCCGTTTTGGTTCTTAAATTGTCAGAAATATCAGTCAATCTATGTTTTTTTTCTTGACATTTTGTGACCTTTTCTCATTTAGGGTCATGAACATTTATGCAAAGTTTCAACACACTGATGTGTTTTAAATTACTGTTACGTTCGTGATGTTCTCGGGTCAATTTGACCCGCATTAATGTTCTGTAACTAGCAACTGTAGAGACCCAAAATAATATTTTTTAGGTTATATTTTGTTATTTTAGTTTTTTAGCTTCATATGTTCTTTTAGCTTTTTTAGCTTCAATTATTTCGATACAAATGTTTTTTTTTTCTTTTTATATGCCACAAATGGTAAAAATTAGGCTTGAATATGACTTTTCTAACTTAAATTGTTAAAATTTTTGAATACTTCATAGCACAGACTTAAGTTTGGTATCTTTTGTCCGTAACATTTCACATATTATTGCAGTTTATGAAAATATATCACATATAAATTTATGAAAATATATGTAAAATATATATTTTTATTTTGTATATAAAATACACATTTTACAAAACATGTTCAACTATAAAAATCAAAGCTAAATATCTGAACAAATTCTGGGCCAAATTTTTGATTGATATCTAAAAAAAAAAAAGAACTTTAAGAAAGATTATTTTGTGTGCAGTACCAAACTTTTCCACTAGATCAGTGGTTTTCAAACCCTGGGTCGCGACCCTCGGGTGGGTCGCGAGACTTAAAAAATGGGTCGCCAGGACAATTAAGAAAAAATGGAGTTAGCTTACATTAAAAATTTAAAAATATATTTTTTTTCAAAAAATCATTCTATAGGCCTATATAAAAGTAATAAATACATAAAATATTTATTGACTTAAATAATTAACAGATTAACAAACAAAACAAAAAAAGGAAAAGAAATGTGTGACAGTTGCTGCTGACTGGTTCATTATCGTGAGGCACGACGCTCCTCCAAACAAGTTCACAGAACGGAAACCCAGAAGACAGAAAGCAAATCTTGTTTTCTTTAGGCTATTTTATAGCAAAATGTAAGTAAACACTTTTGCTATTTTAAATAATGTCCTTCTCTTCTATATGGCTATTACAGATTTTATTTGTTTCCTCTGCTCTTACGCACTGGCGCCTCTGTGATGGCATTGCAAACTTGACATCGCAACCAGTTCATTATCAAAATAAAATAGCCAACCTAATATATAAAAATTTACACAGCTCAGTTTAAATAGCCAGTAGTAGCCAACACTTCGTGCCATTCAGCGTGAGCACTGCTCCTGAGGTGTTTCCAAGTAGAGACCCGCTCGCAACATTCATGTTTTGTCCCGCTCCTGGCCGCATACAAGTATAATAGTTTTTTTTTGTGTGTGTGGTTTGGCGTGGCAGAATACGCGCAAAGTGCGCTTGTAATTACAAAAAAGCTCTCATCTCAGTTCAACGCGATCTCACAAAGCTCTGTTATCAATAAAAATGACTGCACAATGAATCTTTTTTTTTTAAATAATGTCTAAACTTTCTTTGTTATAATCAGAGGATTTGTCAGCATACAGAATTCAGCACAGCACAAAAACTCTTGAGCGGTGAGGGGATTTTTCTGTTTGATGAATCTGTTTGGCCATTGCGTTCTAGAAATAAACATTTGTTGTATCGGCTTTGTTTAACCAATATATTGGTTACATTGCACAACGCGGCAAAAACGTGTTATACTCTGCCTCCACCTGTAATTTGTTTTTATTTTATTTTATAACATTTTATTTGATTCTAGATTTTAGATTTTTTTTGTTTTGCTGTAGGCAGGGGCGTAGCCATCTTTTCAGAAGTGAGGGGGACAGAAATGTCGTAAGACCATTTTTTTTTTTTTTTTTTTTTTTTTTTTTGACCAATATAATTTATTGCATCTCTTGCTTTTAATTGGGCAAGATATCAAATACAATGGTGAACAATAACCAATAATTAATATCTATAATATTATTCTCCTATTCTCCTTTTTTTTGTGCCAATTTTATGATTGGTTTATATACTACAAACACTTCTGCATTAAGACTCCATAGATTTTATGCAATGTAAAAAAAATATATATATATTCTGATGTAACTCATCTGTTCTCTATGTGAATATATAGTAAAATGTAATTTATTCCTGTGATCAAAGCTGAATTTATCATCATTACTCCAGTCTTCAGTGATCCTTCACTAATCATTCCCATATGATGATCAACACACATTTAGGATTATTATCAGTTGTGCTGCTCATGGTGATGCTTAATTTTCTAAACATTTGTGGTAAAATTAAAAAAGAGAGAAATTAATACTTTTATTGATCAGACATGCATTAAATTGATCACAAGTGATATTTTTAATATTACAAATTAGATAATTTATTTAATAAATGCAAATAAATGCTGTCCATTGAACTTTCTTCATTAAAGAATCCTGAAAAATAACATGTAGGCTATCATGGTTTCCACAACATTTTGGGAACTGTTTTTAACACAGATAATAATCATAAATGTTTCTTGATTATGAAATCCTCATCTGAGAATGATCAGTGAAGGATCATGTGACACTGAAGACTGGAGTAATGATGATAAATTCAGCTTTGATCACAGGAATAAATTACTATATATTCACATAGGGAAAAAAAGCGGTTTTAATTTGTAATAATGTTCAAAATATTACTGTTTTAACTATTTTCGATTACATAAATGCAGCCGTGGTGAGCAGAATATTAAAAAAGCTGCATTATTCATATGATACTTTATTGTCAATAAATAGCCTACATTGAGATGACTTAAAAAACACACATAAAGCATATATTGTCGCAATCGTCTGATTGTCGTCGTCACGTTTCATCACTCATAACGATTGTTTTCCTTCAGCTGCAGCTCCAGCTCCAGCTTGACAGGGTATTACGAATCCACTTTTGGACTTTCTGTGAGAGCGCCCTCCTCATATTAAGATTCGGAAAAAATTACAGGTCATGCATAGATAATTTTTTGTCTCTGAGTTTAAATCTTGATGTATTCACATTGGTTTCTATGTAAATACACTTGCCCCTGACCTCAAGAAGCGCGCTATCAACCGAGTTTAGAGAAGGCTGTCGTTAGCGTCCCTGTTAACTTGTCCGCCCCGCACAGGGTAACTCCGGTTCGAATCCCGCTCGGAGAGGGTCGACTAGGATCGGTGAGACCCAGTAAAAGTGCGGGGGACGAAAATACATTTTATTAAAAGTGAGGGGGACACGTCCCCAGCGTCCCCCGCGTAATCTACGCCCATGGCTGTAGGCCTAGTCATGCAAATCGTTTTGTTCTCCCGAAATCCGCACATACACGAGTAGGCCTACCGCCCACACTCAGCCATCAAATCTAGTCCCGCGCCGCACTCTATATGCGTTGGGTTCTGCGAGTCCGCGCCGCACTCTATATGCGTTGGGTTCCGCAAGTCCCGCGCCGCACTCTATATGCGTTGGGTTCCGCGAGTCCCGCACCGCACTCTATATGCGTTGGGTTCCGCGAGTCCCGCGCCGCACTCTATATGCGCTGGGTTCTGCGAGTCCCGCGCCGCACTCTATATGCGTTGGGTTCCGCGAGTCCCGCGCCGCACTCTATATGCGTTGGGTTCCGCGAGTCCCGCGCCGCACTCTATATGCGTTGGGTTCCGCGAGTCCCGCGCCACACTCTATATGCGTTGGGTTCCGCGAGTCCCAAGCCGCACTTTATATGCGTTGTGTTCCGCGAGTCCCGCGCCGCACTCTATGCGTTGGGTTCCGCGAGTGCCTGCAATTTCTCAAGCACATTTTTGCGCATGTGAAGAGGATGATTTTTTCCCATCAGTTTTGGGACGCGAGTTAAGTAGCCAAAGCCTATAATAAATAATGGTTTAGCATCTAAATTTATCACCAATATGGAAACATTTGGACTCGAATGAGGGAGTTAGGCTGCGTGAGTCTAACGCTGGTTACTTTCAGTTCCTCATTAAATTATTTCGTTTTGACTTTATATAGTTATAGCCTTCTGTTCTGAATACCGTTAAATTTGAAGGATTTGTTGTGGAGTGAGGGGAACTAAAATAAAATATGTTTGTAGTACAAAATTTTGCTTTATTTAGCCTACTGGTATTATTATGAATGCAATTATGCGACTTATACGTGACTTACCTGTTTTTCTCTCTCTTTCAAAAGTCTTGTTGGTTAACAGTTAACCAGTAAATTAGCGTCCCATAGATATGCCTAGCTATCAAATTAGTGCAGAATCAACTTTGCCTTGCGAACGCATCAAGGATCAAAAGCAGTGGTGTGGAAAAGTGCTGAGCTGAATATTTGTGCCATCTAGTGGTTTAATGGAGAATACAGTCAAATGACCCATTGTATACAAGTATTGTTACGCTTGGCTTGATTTATTTGAATGTAAATGGTTGCAAGCTTATATATGGGTCGCGACAACAAAAAAACAAAAAAAGAGGGTCGCTTTAAAAAAAGTTTGAAAACCATTGCACTAGATGACCACCGGTTTGCTATATAAAGACTCTTTGGTTTCCGACAACCAATCAGAGCAAAGAAGCGTCGCATTGTCAAATGTCAACATAGTTCAACTGCACCAAGTCTGCGTTTTTTCCTCGGGTTGTTTTCTATGTCTGCGGGTTGAAGCGACTATTATGTGATATATGCTCTCCATGAGCGCGAATTTTAGCAGGCAACATTGCCAAAATAACACACATTTTACTCCCAAATGCCATTTTTCCCCCGTAGAACCCCCCGAGAAGCTATTGTTTAGGGCTAGTAGTTGGCGGATTTTGTTGTAAAAACTTGGCAACCCTGTCTGCACGCACGCTGGAATCAGGCTGGAATACACGATCTTTGCCGGTGTTGTAAAAAAAAAAAAAAATTTAATGATACACAGAGTACTTACCCAACATGATCATTGTTTCTGAGAGAAATTGTGATGGTGAATGCAGATACAAACAAGCTCTCCGTTTAGGATTTGAACAAATATAATCCAAGCCCCTTTGATGACGTGCATGATTACGTTACTGTTGAGCATCTGTCCTTCATCGTCTAAAGCCCGCCCTGATGATTTCTTTGGTTGTTACAGTTTCTGTTCGGGGATAGTTACTCCTCAATGGAGCGAGGCCAGACCGAACTGCTCGACCTAAAAATGTTGTGGGCGGGGCATCCAGGCTAGTGTTGCTTCATTCATTCATGTAATCTCATTCTGTCTGCAAATCCAGTCTCTTTTTTAAAACAAATACGTGGTGAAAAGAAGGAACAAGCGCAATGTCTTCAATGTCAATGTCCACGCGAGCTGAATATTCATTAAATATAAAGTTCAACCATGCATTATAATACTGGAATCCGAATGAAGCTTAGGGGGTTGTCATGTCAGGCACGAGTCGGTGGACGGGGCAACAGAATCAGGCATTGGTCATCTTATGTTGAGGCGGTGTTTCACCACACAATGATTTCAAGGTGTGTCATATTCTGAGATCGATCTGGGCCTGGTGTCAATAAAAGCTGTTCTTTGACTAACAAGGAAGTTTTCAGCTCTGAAACTAACAGGATATTCTTATATTACCATGAACTTTTATACATCAAAAGCTCAAGGGAAAGTTGATTTCTCAATTCATCTCCCCTCTAATATTTGATTTGAATTTAATCTCTAAAATATTTTATTGTTATAAATGTATAATGGCAATTTATGGCGGTCTTAAAAATAGTGGTTCATTTTTTTTTAAATTAATAGTAAATTCAGATATTTATTCTTTGTAATGTGTGAAAAGATGTGTGTTTGTCTACCTGATTGTATGTTTTTTTAGGGGGGAATTGTATTGAATCCAGTTAGGGTCCATTTGACACGCACATCTCAACAATCAACACACATATGCTCCCATCCTTCTCTCTGCTCTCTGAGAAAGATATTTCTAAACTCATGCTTTCCAATCACTCCCCTACCTGTCTGCGTAATCCTATACCTTCTCCCCTCCTTCAGGCCATTTCTTCTTTAATAACTTCTGCACTCACTCACATTGTCAACACTTCTCTTCACACGGGGACCTATCCCACAGCATTTAAGCAGGCTCGGGTAACCCCACTGCTTAAGAAACCCTCTCTGAATCCTGCACTTTTAGAAAACTACAGACCGGTATTCCTTCTGCCTTTCATTGCAAACACACTTGAGCGAGTTGTGTTTAATCAACTCTCTATGTTTCTTGAACAGAACAACCTCCTGGACAACAACCAATCCTGCTTCAAAAGCGGCCACACGACTGAGACTGCCCTGATCTCGGTTACTGAGGCACTGAGACTTGCAAAAGCAGCTTTCAAATCCTCAGTACTCATCTTGATGAATCTGTCAGCGGCATTTGACACATACCACCAGATCCTCTCCTGAAGTGTCTAAGTCACATCATCTAACACATAGGGTCCCCCAGGGCTCAGTGATTGGGCCACTTCTCTTCTCCATCTACATGTCATCATTAGGCTCTGTCATTCAGAAACACGGCTTCTCCTATCACTGCTATGCTGATGACACTCAACTCTACTTCTCATTTCAACCAGATGATCGTACAGTTGATGTTCATATCGCTGCCTGCCTGACAGATATTTCTGGCTGGATGAAGGAGCATCACCTTCAACTTAATCGTACAAAGACAGAATTACTTGTTGTCTCAACCAACCCAGCACTTCATCAAAATTTATCCATTCAGCTCAGTTCAACTCCTTCCAGGACAGCCAGAAACCTTGGAGTTGTGATTGATGACCAGTTAAACTTCACTGACCACATTACTGCAACAGCCCGGTCCTGCAGATTTACCTTATACAACATTAGAAACATTAGACCTTCCTATCAGAAGCACAACTCCTGTTCTCTCCAGACTGGACTATTGTAATTCTCTTCTAAGCTGGGCTTCCAGCATGCACTATCAAACCCTTGCAACTGATCCAGAATGCAGTGACGAGACTGGACTTTAACGAGCCAAAGAGAGCATACGTCACACCTCTCTTCATTAGACTGCATTGGCTGCCAATGAAATCAAATTCAAGGCACTGGTTCTCGCCTACAAAGCAACCACTGGCTCTGCACCAATATACCTAAACTCGCTTGTTCAGACTTACACATCCTCCAGAAGCTTGCGTTCTGCAAGTGAATGATGCCTCATGGTTCCATCCCAAAGAAGCACGAAATCAATTTCACAATCTCAATTTGTGCTGCCGAGTCTGTAGCCATTTTCAAAAAGCATCTTAAGACACATCTTTTCAAACTGCACCTGACTAATAAAGACTAGCACTTAACTTTCCAATTAAATTTTTTGTTTGTTTGTTTGTTTTTTGTTTTTGTTTTTTTGGGTTGTGTACTGTGCTCGAGACTTCTTACAGCACTTGCAGGTTGTTGCCCTTTCGTTGCTTCTATTGCTCTCCCCTTTTTGTAAGTCGCTTTGGATAAAAGTGTCTGCTAAATGATTAAATGGAAATGGAAATTTGACCCACACAATAACGAATGTACCCAGAAATCAAACAATTGCACAAGGGTTTAAATAGATCTTGCATTGATGACAATTTTTCCCACTCTTCTTTCCAGTTTTTTTTTTTAAACAAAATTTTAGTAGATGGGATGTTGAAAACTGACTTATTTTTGTGTCAGAGGATGTAAAGTAAACATGAAATGTTCTGTGATGTGGTGGTGTGTAAGAGGTTAATGGCTTTCTAAGCAGAAGTAATGAAGCACTGTGGTGATGTGGAAAACCATCTCTTCACAATTCTGCAGAGTACCATTGTTCTTCCAACTGAACTGTAAAGGCTTACAAGGTTTATACAGAAGATTTTAAAATCCTTAGCTCAGAAAGTTTTGACAGTGTCCTTGACCCTACATTGTTCTGCCTCTCTTTGCTCTCCTTTCAGAGAAAACTCTAACCTCAAAATAGTGCTCTGAAAAATTTTAACTTCATTTCAGCCATGCCACATTGATCATGTTCATCCATTGCTTTTGCAGGAATAACCTCCTTTGACCTCCTATTCATAGCACCAAGAGATAGCTCATGATGAATCACACCATTACCAAGGATTAGAAGAGGAGAATCAGGATTCACAATTTAGATAACATGGCATGTCATTGATTGTGTAACACAGTGCTTCTCAAACCTGTCCCGGGACATCCCACGTTTGCACATTTTGAATGTCTCCCTCATCAGACAAACCTTGTTCAACTCATCAGCTCATTAGTACAGTGCAAGACTTGAATTGGGAGTCTGATGATGGAGACATCCAAAATGTGCAATAGTGGGGGGTCCCACCAGGACAGGTTTGAGAAGCACTGGTGTAACACAGACTTAAACAATCTCTCAGTGTTCCTACACATTCGGTATTTGCATACTGAGAACCAAAAAAGCAGTGTGTTATTGAATGTTGAAGATGAAACAGAAAAGGCTTACTCATTCTTCTTTGAAGTATCCAGGTACTATATACATAATGCATCATATTCTGCTCTCACCATGGACAATATTATCTTTGGCAAGGTTTTCTCTCCAGACACATATTGAGAAGACTCTTCCCAGATTCAATAAGGAATCGCTCTGAGGAATGATGTCAGAGTTCCACGATTATTACCTTAGCCCTTTCCTTTTATAAAGCCTCATCTTGTCAGATCAAAGCTTCTTTTTGAAGCTTGTGTTTTCCATCTCCCAACCACCCTTTTTTCTGTAAAAAGTTTCCAATTGACCTGGTGCAAGATTTAAAACCAATTGTTTCATAAAGATTTTCAAGGTTAAAGAGGCCCAACTATATATTGTTGACTGCTGTTGAGCAAGATGTCTTCAGGGGACAGACATTTAATTTTCCCTTTGACCATTTCACTAAATCTCAACTCAATACATTTGTTTACGCTCTTCTTAATTGTTGAGGTTAACTGTTATTATTTTCCTCTACAGCAAAATAAGTTTTCTTCCTGTTACAATAATCATAGAGTTTTTAAACAAACAATAGAAGGAAAATAGGCATGACTAATCAAAGCACAAGGTCAAGTTTTGAAAGAATATAGCTGTGTCACAAGTGTGAACAATTCGGAGTTTAAAAGATATTTCAAAATATTTCAAATTCAGCACTTATCTGTGAAATTGTAGCAAAACAAATAAAAAACTGTAAAGGCTGAGTTTTGACTAAATGTACCAGTCTCAATCCAAGAAATCCATTTTATGTGGCTTTAATAATGCCTTTCATTTACACATCTCATCAAAACATGGCAATTAACTGGACAGTATTGCTTCCTGTCTTGTTAAAAAATGTTCTTCATGCCTAATTCACTTGCCTTTTAGCTTTAAGTGGGGTCATTATACTCTTTCAGGCTGCACTATTGCGGCAAAGTCCTTGCAACCTGAGGTTCAGGAAAAAAAAAAGTTTTCCTTTTATTTTTTAAGAGAAAAGGGGGCCATGTCCAAAAATTACTTTGTTTTGCTCTATGATCTCTTGAGAATTGCTGCACATATATTGCATTTTGCATTGCATTTACAATATATTGCATATTGCATTCAGAATAGCATACTATCATACTATCATTTATTTCTAAATTCATCCATTTTTATTTTTTTATTTTTTACAAATTGCATTGTTGACTGCATTTGTCATGTTGAAAAAAATCACTCTCCCCCAAAAATGATTGTAAAAAATAAAATGTTCACATCCAAAAATTATTAACAATAAAATGTCATTTCATGAGCAAGGACCACACCACAACCTTGAATGTTGTATAATTATTTATTGAAGAAGTTAGGGATGAATAGAGAGAGGCTGAAGAGGAATAGAGAAGGGGATGGTAGTCAGGCTGATCCATAAACCTGGTTTTGGCGATTGGGAGACTCAAGAGTTGAAGGGAAGGGAAGGGAAGGGAAGGGAAGGGAAGGGAAGGGAAGGGAAGGGAAGGGAAGGGAAGGGAAGGGAAGGGAAGGGAAGGGAAGGGAAGGGACAAACAGTACTGTAAGGTACTGTATATATACAAATATACACAGTTGGATTTAGTTTGTAATTTGGATTATATTTATAAGATCTCATGAGTCCTGATAAATGCAATTTCAACTATTTCTGAAGTGATTCTATTATAAAAAAACACCGCTTTCTCACACAACACAGTTAAACAGCCCCTGCAGAGAGTGAATCATCGATTTTTGAGCCATCGATCAACTAATTTAGCACCGCCGTCAAGCATATAAGCAACCTCCTAAGGAAACAAGGTATAGTTCGCCTAGAAATGGTATACCTTTAGTTAAAGGGGGGGGTGAAATGCTGTTTCATGCACACTGAGCTTTTTACACTGTTAAAGACTTGGATTCCCATCCTAAGCATAGACAAAGTTTCAAAAACTAAGTTGGACGCTTGATGGAGTATTTCTGTGTCAAAAATACTCCTTCCCGTTTCTCACAAGTTTCAGAGAGATTTTTTCGAGTATGGGTCCGCTTGACGTCGACAGAGCGGAATGTCCTTGTATGGGCCGTACAGGCTCTTCTCCCGGAAGGGTGCGCGCGTGCGTGACTAGAGCGAGAGAGGAAATGCATGCCCCACTCTCAGGTGCAGATCCACTCGTCCGTGCAACACTTCTGTCGTGCTGCACTCCACTTTATTCCTGTGGGTGACGTCAAGCAACTTTAAAGCACCTGCATAGCATTCCAGGAAGGCAGCGCTGCATTTGAACCGATTTAAACGCAGAAATGATGTGAAGCGTCAACATCACGCTACAGTCGTGTGGCAAAAGTGTATCTCCACGCTCACTGCTGTCAGGACTTCACGAAATCAACAATGTTACCAAAGAAGTGTGTTTTTGACGGAGCGGTCCCAGCGATAAAGGTTCACGGTGAGTAAAACTGCTTCAAGTGTCTATGTTGTTGGCTATCGTCACGTAAGTAAACATCAATAAAAAACACGATTTTGTAACGTTACAGTTAATTTATCAATGGAGCATGCGATCTATGGTGTGTGTTTAAATACATTTGTTTAGCTGACCACTATAGGTGTCAGTTTGTTTATTGTAAAACCACCCAAACATAAACCTAACGTTCTCACAAAGCGTTCTTTGTCATTCAAATGTGCTAACTGTAACTCCATTGTTGTTCTATGTATAACGTTACACTAGTCTGACGTGCAAAACTGTTTTGCTTGCTACTGCTAATGTTTAGTTGCATACAATAGTCCATAAACCAAATCATGTCATCATAAACTGCGAGTAAACACACAAATGTTGACAGACCACTAAATACAGTACACAGAGACGGACGTCCTGCTGTTGTTGCTTCTCCTGTTCAATTTATTTCAGCCTCCGGATCTGATTCTGGATCATATATGTATTATCAGTTGAATCTGATTGATAGCCATGGTTTATTAGGGTAACGTTTTCTTCTCCATGTTTGAGGACGTCACCGCTTTGTGTGCGCTCGTCATTCTTTAGCTCCGCCCACACGATACGTCTCCAGCCGCTCGTTTTTTTCCGGAAAGACTCGGTACAGCCTATATTTCTTTTATAAATATAATAAAACTAAAGACTTTTCGGAGATATGAAGGATGCAATACTACTCTGTAGGTACTCAAGATTGACATGAGATTGACTGAAACTGAGTGTCCCCCCCCCCCCCCTTTAAGTTATACCTTTAGAATCTTCATAGTGTGAGAGAGAACGTTATCAGGAATTGTAGCCCTTATTAATGACATTTTTTGTTTGTTTTTTTGGTCCAAAGTATCATGTTTTTCTGAGAATTGTGTAGTTTTCAGTTTCAGTTAAAGGGGGGGTGAAACACTCAGTTTCAATCAATCTCATGTCAATCTTGAGTACCTATAGAGTAGTATTGCATCCTTCATATCTCCGAAAAGTCTGTAGTTTTATCATATTTATAAAAGAAATATAGGCTGTACCGAGTCTTTCCGGAAAAAACCGAGCGCCTGGAGGCGTATCGTGTGGGCGGAGCTAAAGAATGACAAGAGCGCAAAGCAGTGACGTCCTCAAGCGTGGAGAAACCCATCTATCTCAGCTAATACAGATAATGATCCACAATCAAATCTGAGGGAGAAATAAATTGAACAGGAGAAACGGCAACAGCAGGACGTCCGTCACTGTGGTATGTAAGTTACTGTATTTAATGGCCTCTCCACATTTCTGTGTGTTTACTCGCAGTGTATGAGGACATGATTCGGTTTATGGACTATTGTATGCGACTAGACCTTAGAAGTAGCAAGCATACTGTAACGTTATACACAGAACAACAATGGAGTAACCGTTAGCGCATTTGAATGACGAAGCACGCGATCGTGTCGTTTACTGATGTTTACTCATGCGACGGTAGCCAATAGCAGAGACATTTGAAGCAGTTTAAGTTAACTCACCGTCGAAGCTTTATCGCTGGGACCGCTCCGTCAGAAACACACTTCTTTGGTATGATTTGGTAAAGTCCTGTGACAGCAGTGGCGTGTAAATCCATTTTGAGACGCAACTGAAACGATGTTGTCAAGCTTCCCGTCATTTCTGCGTTCAAATCGGTTCAAATGCAGCGCTGCCTTCCCGGAATGCTGTGCTGAAGAGTTGAAGTCGCTCGACGTCACCAATAGGAATAAAGTGGAGCGCGGCGCCGTTCACGGACGACTGGATCTGCAGCTGAGAGACTGTTTACAGCGTGCTCTAGTCACGCGCGCGCGCACCCTACCGGGAGAAGAGCCCGTACGGCCCATACAAGGACCTTCCGCTCTTATTAACGTCAAATAGACCCATACTCGAAAAAAACTCGCCGAAACTTGTGAGAAACCGGAAGGAGTATTTTTGACACAGAAATACTCCATCAAACGTCCAACATTAGTTTTTGAAACTTTGTCTATGTTTAGGATGGGAATCCAAGTCTTTAACAGTGTAAAAAGCTCAGTATGCATGAAACAGCATTTCACCCCCCCTTTAATGTATTGGTCTTTTCTGTCTTTCTTTTGATGAACGGGTAAGTATTTCTCCATCCAGACCTGTACACTGAAAACAGGACAATAAAGAAAGTGTGTAGTCACACCACACTGCATCATCTTTATGGCTGGCCTTTAGATCTCTTTTTGTGCCATAATGTTATTCACTTCAAACGCTCTAACGGGCATCGATTGGCATACCTTACACAGCCCTGCATAATGGCTATCTCCCTCTCTCAGAGATATTGTGCTTGTGCTTTGATCTATGAAGGGTAATGCCTGTTAATGGAGGAGCAGATGATCTGTTCTTCCTCAGTCTATGGAACGTAATGGAGCACTGAGGAAGAGCTTAAATCTGAACCCTGACAACACTGTAATCATTCATAATGTGCTGCCTGATTGGAAGGCATTGCTCTGTGGTAATTTGAACTGTTAAAGGTCTACGGAAGAACAAGATTGTAAACTTCAATTTCACTGTATTTACAAATAGGAAGCAAAAGGAATGACTGGCTATGACTGTACAGTAATCTAGATTTCAACAAACAAAGGCCGAAAGCTCTAAAAAGCTAATCAGCTAGAGACTAGCGATAAATTATTATTGGCATAAATCAGTAGTTTTGAGCTGTGATATTTAATTCATATTATGTAAGAAACCACTTTTCAGCAAACAGATAATAATGAAACATTGAGATTCACCATGGTAGTATCATGCAGGAGACCATAAATGATCATGTTCTTTGGTTAAACTATGGCTTGGGAAAATGAATAGTCTGTAGTAAGAATATTTTTGGACAAAATATCTTTAACTAATTTCATAATTTTAATATGATAAGAAATAGAACATCTCTTATTTCATTTGCTTAAAAAGTGTGTACCTACTCTGCTTACTATTCATCCGGATTGGAAGTTCAGTACCACTGTACATGATGTGCATAGTGAAATATGATTCCTGCTGTACTAAGATAATTCTGACACCCCCCTGACCTCTGAGTCAATGTTAATTTAAACTATAAACTGATATGTATAAGAATAATAATTCAATTGTGATATCTGGATTTCAGATGGGTGCTTTAATTTAATTAAGATACACAAGGAAAATCCTCTCTGCAGATAAGATGACACAGTTTGCTAAACTAAATGGAACATTATTCTTCCTGTTTAAAATAATTTTAGGTGAAATGAATGTGACATTTAATTTGTGTGACTCTATGTTTTAATAAGATACATAATGCAAGGAATAACAAACATGGATACTGTTATAAACTCTAGAAGAATGCATGAAGAAGACTTACCACATTGCATATAGACGTGAACAGGCAAGGGGCTGAGCAGAACAGGGAGAATATATACACAGGCTTAACAAAGGAACATAGATGAACGTAATCGGTATCCAAAGGACATCAACTAGGGCACAATGAAGACATGAAACCAAGATAGGGGAACGAAAACAACCAAACAAGACAAAATCCTGACAGTACACCCCTTCCACATTAATAACAGTACAATGGATGACGAGCAGGAGAGGGCTTGGAGGTGGACGGAGGAGCAGAAGAAAGGGATCTCTGCAGTGTAGCCGACAGAGGGAGGATACCGATGGTATTTGTGGACGAAACCTTGGGTTCTATCAACATTGGTGGACTCTATGCTCCGGCCTCAGGATAAAAGGGGCATCATGCTCTAGCTCCAAAACAAACACACTGGCTGGCTCTGTGGTGGGAGGAAGTACTCATACGTGATCCATCACAGGCTTTGACTCAATGTCTATATCTATGGTGGGCTCAGGCATTGAACCAGGTCAGTGGCAGGAGGTCTCTCATGCTTTTGTTAATACCTTTGTTCTCGGCATCAACGATGATTGGCCTTTGCAATTTCCACGTTGAATGAAGATCTACACAGCCAAAATGTGTAATCAACAAATTCGGTATCTGACTGAGGATGTCATCCATCCTGCTCCAGAAGAAATATTTGAGCATTTCATCATCCCAGGACGCCTTGTTGTACAGATCCAAACTGCAGTCTAAATATTCATCCAGCATCCAGCAATGAAGCATAATATCGCAAACTCTTGCAGGCCACAAGAATCTTTAACTGATGGCAGCTACAGTCCCCTAATCCCAGGATGAGCTACCAGCTTGGAAAAGGGAACCCAGTGGAGGATTGCCGGGCGAATTGTCACTGGGCAGAATTGTTCCTGTGGTTGAAGAGGTCTCTGACTAACTGAACAATGTGGGTCAACAAAAAAATGGGTCTCCTCCGCCCAGTTTATCTGAGCGTTATACTGCGTTAAGCAAGGATGACCCAAAACAACAGGTGTGATGGGTGAACGAAAAATAAAAAGATAATACTCTTAATGATTGACTGAGATGGTGAGACTCTTAGAAAGTACCTGACCATCCAGAGCAAAGACTGTGATGGGGTCCTTTAAATCTCTCAGGGGAATACCACGTTCAAGCGGCCATGTCTTGTCAATGAAATTACCCTCAGTTCCTGGACAGTGGAGCTGGGCCAGCGGAGAACAGCCACAAAAGTGGTACGAGTCTTGAACGATGGAAAATAAAGAGGTGCGCTCTCAAGTAATCATGTCTACTGGCGTGGCCAGGATTTTTGGATTTTTGTCAAGCCAAGTCAATTCACCTTTATTTATATAACGCTTTTTACAATGCCAATTGTTTCGAAGAAGCTTCACTATTTTAACAAGAAAATAATGCAACAGAATTTGATTTGGCTGTACAGCCGCTCTGGAGAAAACAGTGATGTTATCCAGCTAATTTCCATTATCATATAGTGTCAATGCAGGCAGATCGGTAATAAAGTTGAAATTTAAGTGTCCCCAACTGAGCAAGCCAAAAGCCAAAGGTGACAGTGGCCAGGAACCAAAACTCCTTCAGGGCCAAATTGGAGGGGGAAAAACTTGGGAGAAACCAGGTTCAGTCGGCGTTCAAGTTCTCCTATGGTCGATTAACAAATAGTGTATGATTCTGATTCTGGGAACATTACAGGACAGAAGTCAAATTAGAGCAAAAGATATTCGTAAGATTATTCAAAAGAGTCTCTATGGCCGTGCTATGGTGGCCACTGAAACGCACTTATGGCTAAATCTAACTGCCATAAAGGAGAAAGATAAGAGCTTCCTTATGGATGCCCTGCTATCACCCCCTGGCACAGTGGTTGAGAGGTTTCAGGAGGCTAACAAGTAAGTGGTGATATTCTAGAAAATCCTCACCAGTCGAATTCAGGTATCTGAGGCTGCTGAGTGCACTAGCACCTCTGCATCTGCAGGGCATCCGGATTCCGAACTACATCGACGATTGGTTGATTTTAGCTCAGTCACATCAATAAGGGGCTCAACATCAAGATGGTATTCTTGTACATTGTGAGAAAAGTAGTGATGCTGCAATGTATATTATTAGGAGAAAATGTATGTTTGGTAACCTTTGATGCATATAGGAGACCTTCAAAACAACATTTGCAGCCTTTAAAATAGCATAATATAGGCAATTTAAATAGCACAGTAGTATAGGAAAAAATAATGACTTGCAGCCCTTACTCCTGTTGGTGTTCCTTCTCCCACCCGGTGACCTCCCTGCACACTTCGAACAAAACTGTAGCTGGTCAGCAATACATCAGTTTTAAGCTGGGCTGCTGAGTCCCAGAGCTATTACATTTCTTCTTCTATCTCAAAACAAAAACTACTTTAGAGGAGAGCATAGCTAATATCCAGGTTTACCAGCTGACCTGCAGGACAGTATTGCAGATCCTGGACCCAGCAGTGCACCTGAGATTTTATAGCAGACAGCAGTTTTAACACTGGACAACAACCAGTACATCCTTTGACCATGGGAAAATAAGACATTGAATGCATTTTAATGAAGTAGGGCCTGTGGCAGCCTGGTCTCATCGTTAATACGTAGGTATTAATACGTTACTTTCAAAGAGACTAAACGTACGTCTTAGTACGTTTGGAGAAGTGCTAAAATGTAAAATATAGACGTATTTGCAACATTTAAACGTAGTATTATTACATTTTTACAGCTAAAAAACGTAAAATATTTACGAATCCATCATGAAATCTTTTTTTTTAAGAATACAAAACTTTATACTGGTAAAAACATTTTTTTTTGTTATATCATAAAGATATCTATATAATTTCTCTTTGACCATTTTATTGATTAATGTACGATCCCTCAACACTACCCCAAACCTAAACCTACCAATTTAATACAGAATATAAAGAAAATAAAAGGTAAAACGTTGGAAAATGACGATTTTGATAACAATATAGCATTAAAAGAAATATTTTGAATAGCTAATCCTACACTTACCCCTAAACCTACCCATTAGCATTTATTAAAACAATGTACTGTTATAAATCAAAGCATAACAGACAGACCAGTGTAAGTTAATCACAATAATTTATTTATTGCAAAAATGTCAAAAGCGGTACCAAAAGTAGTTCAAATGAAGATGTGTTGCAGTCGCAGTCCTCTCTGGTGGTATATAACGTTAATAGTTTTGTATGAGGTACAGAGCAGAATGTTAGCTATTAATCAATGAAAATATTAATCCGGCTTCTCTCCGTAAAGTTGCACGCTTCCCATTTCAAATACAAATCGACTGAAACACGGCATGTCAAAAATCTGTGACGAAGCAGGCAAGAGCCAATGAGCGTTCGATGCCACTGCCGTAAATCATGTCGTAACGCTTCATGAGGGCGCGTTTTTTAAATTTGAATTCATAACGAGCGCGAGATTTGATGTTTACCGTCGCGCTACTGAGAGGAGATGAAGATCACCGGGCTCAATTTGGATTTGTTTCTCGCAAACATATGGATTCTACCGATTTGGATTGCAGCGAACGAATAAAGTGTTGTGTTTTGTGAATTGATGTTGTGTTTTGGTGTATCTTGTGATCGCCAGTTGCTGAATAGGAGAAAATGCCTTTTTATGTCTCACAGCAAACAACAAGCTAAATACTACAAAATGGTTGGCAAGAATGTTATTCATCTGACGGTTTTTAAATTCAGTCTTCTTTTAACATTATCTAGTCATCCGAAATGAGTTTGTAGCAGAAGTCACGAGAGCAAAATGTTATTTTATATTTCTGTTATTTTATATTAGGTTGATTAACTTAGTAAAATGCATTTAATAAATGTGACTGAAAACATGTATTGATGTGACTATTGGATATAAAATAAACAATATTAATGCCACGATTTTTGGGAGCCTGGTAACTTACACGTACACACTTGGATACGTAGATAATTTACATTTTAGTGCTGTCAATACATCAATATTGTACATTTTAGTGCTGTTAATAAGTCAGTATTGTACGTTTTATTGTGTGTGAAAACTTTATTAAATTTACGTGTAGTAGAATCACACTTTACGTAAAAATACTCACGTATTTTCATGAGATCACGTTGCCTGTGGATGAGGTGGTGTCGTGGTGAGTTTTTATTATTAAGACAATCTATTTGGATTTATCTGAATTTGACTTACAAATGAGGAATATCCCAAGCAATTGTGCAATCACAAGCAATCGGAATTGATTCAGATAATCCCACAGTTTTTGAAATGTTAGACTGACATTGATATTGAGATGTTGACAGACCAATGGTCAAAGGTGCTGATTTTGTGTTCAAACCCCAGATACATTCACTATAAAAGTTGACAAATTCTGCAGTTTCTTCACATATTTTGGTTTTAGCCAATTTGTTACTAACGGGACCTAAACAGATAAATATGAATGTCCTGGGGACTGAAAACATACCTTGACTGAAATACATGAAATGGTGGTGTTGTGGAAGTCACACTTGATATTGACAAGTACTGATTTTCACAGGCCCAGACAAACACAGAACATTGCCACAACTTAGACAAAGGATGAAATCACAATCTTTTTGTTTGGCTAAGGTTCAGAACCATTGATTGATGTCGAACTTTTTAATTTTCAACACTATTTTTGATGGCGGATCCATCTGAAGAGAATCTGGTGGGTATTACTGAATGTTGAGTTATTGCATTTGTTTAGTTTTAAGGCATAATGATACAAACCTCACAGTTTTTGACAGTTGTAAGATGCATCCAAAGTGATTACCAATATTATTATAATACTAGTGTAACAGTGTATTAATAGAGTTAATTGATTAATCAGATAAGGGACAAAACATGTTTTAGATGTTAAAAACTAAAAACTAACACTACTTAATTAAAAAGTGGTAAGACAAATGGCTCAGATAATGAACCATTTAAGGGAACAGGCTTTGGAATTCTAAAAAAAAAAATCTATTTATTCACTACATAACTTAATTTGTGTCACCTCCATCAGACACACTAAAAACTAAACTAATTTAATGTAATCTATTCAAAAACCTCTTCAGTTATGTATTATTGGTGTTCAGTAAAGGATCTAATTTAAATCATTCTCTGTTTATTTTTTGTTTGTTTTTCACACTATTATGAACAACCCAGTTTCTAAATTCCTTGATTCTCCCCCCTCCTTTTAATTAAGAATCTAATGTAGTTCCATTGCTGTTTTAAAAAATTTACACAGCAAAAAAGAAAAAGAAAAAAAAAGACATTTTATAATGCTGGTGCAAATGATCAGGCAGTGCAGAGGATCTCAAAACATAGAAACATAGAAAAACCACTAGTTACAGGTAAACGCAAGGAAAAGCTACACATAACATCCACAAAGACTAACAAAGCACAAGCGTAACACGATCAATATTTATACACACAAGGAAGACTAGCTTAACAAGATAACAAGGGGGAATGGTAAATGGGAAACACCTGGGAAAACATATATCAACATGAAAACCTACAAAGGACTACAATACAAAAAGGACTACAAAGGAAATAACAAGTGTCCACAAACACACAGGGAATTTATGACACATTTCTTTTAAAATTAACAAAAATCTTCACCTGACGGTGTAAAATACTGGTGGAGTTGACAAATACTGACAGTGTTGACAAAGGTTGAGCTGATTTTTGAGAGCATTTGTCAACCACCAGACATAAAACATGACTAAATTATTATTTTCCCACCTTAACCGTATGTTGTACAGTGGTGTTAAGGCTGTGACTGCAGAGACTGCTGAGATCTGCAATGGGCAGGAAATAGTAAGTGCTCCTCAAGAATTAAAGCTGGCCATGACACTGCCTAATTTATTCAGAATTATTATAAATAATCCTGACGGAGTCGACGTAAAGCGAGAAAACAACTTTTATAGCTATTTTTAAATGGAAAATATAATTCAATATTTACTTTTTGTATTGTTTGGTATCTTAAAGATCGCTGCCTTTTAATATAACTGTAATTTTTAATTTGTTGCATTTTTAAACACTTTGCTTGGCAGTTTTATATTGTGACCTCATGCTGAGAACAGGTTAAATAACATGTTGTATAGAGTGTGCTTTTAAAATAATACTAAAGAAATTTAAAAGAACATGCAATAAATGTCATAAGTTTTTTCCTTATATGTAACTTTTTAAGTATTTTATTGTGTTGACATTCTTACTTTTTAACATAAATAGGGCTTAAAATTCCTTATCTCAAGAATCAGTGAATTCATTTTTATTAGAATAGTGACACAAGAGTAAGAACAGCATGGCATTGATGTTGCTAGGGCCTGCTCTTTTTTTTTTCTTCTTTTTTTTTTTTTTTTTTAGATGAACATGTTCCAGAAATCACTCACCTTAATTCAAATTAAGTTATAGACAATGTATACAGATCATTTTTGTAAATAACCAAGCCTCGCCTATCTTTTATAAACCTGAGGACACTAAAGGCAAAGTGATATTTGACTGTAATTACATTCAGCTTCCTTTAATCAATAAAAGGTCCAAGTCCCTATTTGTCAGCTCAAAGAAAAACGTGCAGTCTTTAGAGGAAGTAGATGGTCTGGTTTACCTTAACTAGGGATGTGTGATGTACCTGCCACTATTTTAAACATACACTCCTAAGGGTTTGTATTTTGATAACTGAGCAGCTTCTCACTTCACCAAATGCTTCAGAGAGAAATAGAAAAGGTCAGAATTAACCTCAGGGCTTTTGGTATGGTTAGAGCGACAAATCAATGCAGCACTGAAAATAGGAGGAACTCTAACTGGTAGAAATTTTATTTGTATCACATTAAAGAGGTACTTCAGCGCTGGGAAGATGAACCTGTATTTAAACTGGGTCATCAATGTAGTAGAAATGTGAAATTATTTTTGAATTTGATGCCTTCTAGACTGAGAAAAGACAGAAAATGTATTTTTGTCTCATGGGGATGAAAGACTACAATTCCCAGAATGCTTCACTGCCCTGTTAGCACATTCCCAAAGCCACCGCTACTGGATTACTGTGACTGAGTTGGAGAAGACACTACAATTAAAAACGTAACTGAACGTGTCTGTTCAATATAATGAGTGAGTCACCGCGTGAGTGTCACAGCACTGAGCACTAACTGCAGGAGTGAGAGAAATGAGCTCGTGATGAGAGCTGAGGTAATCACGACTACACTCGCGGCATACATTCACAACACGAGTTCAGTCTGGCGTGTTTCAGTTCATGACTTTGCAAGCTTAACTTTCATAGAAATTAATTTGAGAAGTTAAAAGACTTATATTGCTCACCATAGCTCCGTTTAAATGAATGCCTCTAGCTGCGAGCTGAGCTGTGAGTGTGATCTCCCATCCCCCATAAGCGGGTTCAAAACATGTGGAAATGGCTCCCTCTGCTGGCTGTAGTCTTTAGCATTTGGCCAAACATTCCTCCTATGATGCAAATATCGTCAATTTGCATCATAGGAGGAATTATTCCAGAAATAAAACGCATAAATCTCTTGTCTCAAGGGGATATGAGAGAGGAAATCACAATCATTTGAATATACTCCAGAGTTTCTACTGATACAAAGCCATATGCTTATCACTGAAGTAACCCTTTAAGAGAATCAACAAAAGCATTGGTTAATTGATAAAGCATTCTGCTGCTCCTAAATCCTTTGCCTGTTTGTTAAAATATTTAAATAAAACTGCACTTGGGTTCAACTCCAGCTTACCGTGTGTTACAGAATACTCGACCCCCAAACATGAACCCAGCAGTTGCCTTTCTTCATCTATGTCAAGGAGAACTGACTATTGAGAATCATGTGGAGGACTTTCTGGGACTAAGTTATCAGGTGAATTTCAATAATGTGGCCCTTAAGGGTATTTTTCTTAATGGACTTAATGACTTTTTGAGGTACTTGATGCCTAAAGGCAATTCTCTGGGGACTCTAGCTGAATATATACAGGTCCTTCTCAAAAAATTTGCATATGTGATAAAAGTTCATTATTTTCCATAATGTAATGATACAAAATAAACTTTCATATATTTTAGATTCATTGCACACAAACTGAAATATTTCAGGTCTTTTATTGTTTTAATACTGATGATTTTGGCATACAGCTCATGAAAACCCAAAATTCCTCTCTCAAAAAATTAGCATATCATCAAAAGGTTCTCTAAACAAGCTATTAACCTAATCATCTGAATCAACTAATTAACTTTAAACACCTGCAAAAGATTCCTGAGGCTTTTAAAAACTCCCAACCTGGTTCATTACTCAAAACCGCAATCATGGGTTAGACTGCCGACCCGACCCTGTCCAGAAGGCCATCATGTACACTCTCAAGCGAGAGGGTAAGACACAGAAAGAAATTTCTGAACGAATATGCTGTTCCCAGAGTGCTGTACCAAGGCACTTCAGTGGGAAGTCTGTGGGAAGGAAAAAGTGTGGCAAAAAACGCTGCACAACGAGAAGAGGTGACCGGACCCTGAGGAAGATTGTGGAGAAGGACCGATTCCAGACCTTGGGGGACCTGCGGAAGCAGTGGACTGAGTCTGGAGTAGAAACATTCAGAGCCACCGTGCACAGGCGTGTGCAGGAAATGGGCTACAGGTGCCGCATTCCCCAGGTCAAGCCACTTTTGGGCTACGGAGAAGCAGCACTGGACTTTTGCTCAGTGGTTGAAAGTACTTTTTTCGGATGAAAGCAAATTTTGCATGTCATTCGGAAATCAAGGTGCCAGAGTCTGGAGGAAGACTGGGGAGAAGGAAATGCCAAAATGCCTGAAGTCCAGTGTCAAGTACCCACAGTCAGTGATGGTCTGGGGTGCCATGTCAGCTGCTGGCATTGGTCCACTGTGTTTTATCAAGGGCAGGGTCAATGCAGCTAGCTAGCAGGAGATTTTGGAGCACTTCATGCTTCCATCTTTATGGAGATGAAGATTTCGTTTTTCAGCACAACCTGGCACCTGCTCACAGTGCCAAAACCACTGGTAAATGGTTTACTGACCATGGGATTACTGTGTTCAATTGGCTTGCCAACTCTCCTGACCTGTACCCCATAGAGAATCTGTGGGATATTGTGAAGAGAATGTTGAGAGACGCAAGACCCAAGACCCAACACTCTGGATGAGCTTAAGGCCGCTATCGAAGCATCCTGGGCCTCCATAACACCTCAGCAGTACCACAGGCTGATTGCCTCCATGCCACGCCGCATTGAAGCAGTAATTTTTGCAAAAGGATTACCGACCTAGTATTGAGTGCATAACTGAACATAATTATTTGAAGGTTGACTTTTTTTGTATTAAAAACACTTTTCTTTTATTGGTTGGATTAAATATGCTAATTTTTTGAGATAGGAATTTGGGATTTTCATGAGCTGTATGCCAAAATCATCAGTATTAAACAATAAAAGACCTGAAATATTTAATTTGGTGTGCAATCAATCTAAAATATATGAATTTGATATATGAACTTTATCACAATATGCTTATTTTTTGAGAAGGACCTGTAGACAATGTCTCTGATCAGTTCTGATAAACTGCCATATCATCTTCAAGTTTACAAGTTTCTAATTTTACAAGTTTAAAAGTTTCTTTATTATTTCTATTGCATAACTGTGATATCAGCAAGTCAAATCCTCAAAAGTGCAAGCTTACCTAGACAGTGACAGTGATATATATATATATAAATATTTTTATATAAGAACATGCATAAAATATAAATATATTTTATATATTTATATAATCTCAAGCACCTCCCTCAATGCTAATCAATCATTTTATTCTAAATTGAACATGCTGAATTGGTTGTCAACCAAGCTCAACCAGACTAAACTCATTTTAAAATTGAGTGCGAAACAAATTGCCGGCAGATCAGGCTGGGTTTACCCAGTCTACTGAATTTGACTATTTACCAGGTATTTAGTACTTGATCATTGTAGGTTTGAAAGTCATCTAATTTCAGCTTTTCAGTTACAATATAGTCACAAATGTTTACAGAGTTAATGTTAAATATTACAGTCTGTGTGTGTGAACAAGGTTTTCATATGAGACTGTTCCCTGTAGATCAAATGGCCCAAATTACCATATTTCCAGTCTGGTATACGTCTCTTTTTGCGGTAACACTTTAGAATACTGTTTCTTACTTAATGCATAACTAATAAAGAGTTACTGCAGTACTAATGAATAATTCTTCATTAACACTCAAGTCACTAATATTAACTACTAAGGAATGAGGGTAACTAATCAATATGTAATAGCATTTTTTAATTGTGTTAAGTATCAATTAGTTAATCAGTAACTATTCAATTCAGTTATGCCTCCTTAAGAACTAATATTAAGTAACTACTAATTCAGCTTCACAAGGAATAACTATTAAGTAACTACTAATTAACAGTGATGCACAGTATCAGATCGAGGCCCTTTCTTCTTCTTTAGTACTAATGTTGTTAGATAAATGTACTACTGTTATGTGTACTATATGTAAATATTCATTTACATTCACTCGCAAATGTGCCGATTAATGTTTCTGTCTGTGTGTGTCCCCACGCTATAATGTTGCAGTTCTTGCAGCATTAAATCAGAGAAAACAATTCTAGTGAAAGAAATTCATGAGTGCACATGCAGAGTGCACAAAATGTGAGCGCACACGCAATTTCTGTGAGTCCAGTTTTGTGTGAGAGAATGGATTGAGATTCTGTTTGTAAGCAGAGATTCGTTGCTTGTAAACTTGATGTGCTCTCGCGGTACAATATTAATACTACATTAATGAGGATGTTGATGATTTCTTTATTTTTTTATGTAAGTATTGTCTGCAACCAGAAGTTCAGGATGGAACCCCATCCCCAATCTAAGTGCCTTGCCAACATGGCTCAGGCATTTTATGTTTATGTGATACCAAATGATTTCTGTATTAATGCAATGACTGAGGGGAAAATGAGAATACAGGGAACCTATGAGTCATTAAAAAAGAATTACCAAATAGTTCTCAAGTAGTTACTTAGAACCTGGAAAAGTATTCTAAAGTAAAAACAAACCCATTCATAATTATTGAAGAATTACCAAATAGTTCTCAAGGAGTTACTTAGAACCTGGAACAGTATTCTAAAGTGAAAACAAACCAAATAAAAAATAAAAGCATTATTGAATTGAAGGAGGTTGTGCTAAACTAATGAGATTCCCTGTCATGAATTTCAGAGGTTCCTACTGACAGTGATTGAAGGTAAAACAAAAACAAAAAAGTAATTTAAATCACATTTTACAACCTGAACCAAAAGGTTCTTGTTAACAGTAATGAAACTGGTGCTTTAGTGCTGATCTAAGACCAGGTTTACATCTATTATTCCCATGTATATGCCCAGCAGTTTTTAAATCCTTCATGATGTGTTAATTTTTTGTGTGTTTCATACACTAATTACGTATAATATAATATCTCTGTCAACCACAATATTGATCTTTTGTAGCTATCTAGTCACACACTAACACTAACATGTGATTAAGTTTATGTATAAATGTTTGATATTTGTTTCCTCATTCATTGTCACACCGATCACGTAGAGTAGTCCGCTGAGCAGAGATGATCAACAGAGCAGCATGTTGATCAAATTCCCAGTCCCTCAGTGTAAGTCATAATTACGTTCACTGACACTTAGGGCACGCGCTCGCTTCTCTATCCTTTTTTTCTCTCTCTGGTCTTCCTCTACTCTGGTCATTCCAGTCAGTTTGGCTCTGTATGAGTAACTCATCTCTATGGTTACCATAACAACACAATTACTCCATCATGCAAGTGAAATGTAACATTGTGCACTTAGTCCAGTGTGCTGAACTTTAAACTTTAGATATAAGGTTCATTATCCTGTATGGAAATGCAAACATCTTTGAACCCTGTACTGTTAGGATCTGAAAATCTCCCAAACTGAAATAATTTAATCATTTGATGTTTATTTGATGTGTATTGGCTCTTTTGAATGCAACACATCAATGGAAAGGCAAACTGCCTGCTGGTGTCATTTTTGTGTGTTTCTCTTTCTGTGAAGTGTGTGAAAGCTCTCCTAAATTCTTAACCTATTTTAGAATATGTTATGCAATCTGAAAGCCTGAGACCGCTATTTAATTAGTTTATTGTGCATTTTTATTACAAACAATATTATCTTCATAACAATTCAAATGGTAACATGTCAGTACAGTTCCATTGTTAGCATTAGTTAATAACATTAGTTAACAAGAACTAAAGATAAGGCAACACCTTATAAGGAATAAAGTATACTTGCAAACTATTAGATTTTAGTTAATTCATAGTTTATACATTGTAGTCTCTAAATTGTTGCTATATTAATAGCCTATATAGTGTACAAATAGTAAGTTCTCCATTCATTATCATTGGGATTTACAAGTTATTACTATTTAATTAGCCAAAAATGACAATTCTGTCATTAATTACTCACCCTCATGTTATTCCATACCCATAAGACCTTCGTTCATCTTTGGAAGACAAGTTAAGATATTTTTTTTTATGAAATTCAAGCGCCCTCATGCCACTCCATAGACAGCAATATAAATAACACTTTCACGGTCCAGAAAGGTAGTAAAAACATAGTCCATGGTTAAAATAGTCCATGTGACTTCGGTTGTCCAACCTTAATTTAATGAAGCAATGAGAATACTTTGTGTGTAAACAAACAAAAATAATGACTGTGCCAGTCTCCTACACTGTTTATGTTGTAAATATCGTATGTCTTAAATATCTTTACTTGTGTTCAGAAAGGTCTTACGGGTTTGGAATGTCACAAGGGTGAGTAATCAATATCAGAAATGTTCATTGTTGGGTAAAAAAAAAAGTTTTTGCTTTGTATCCTAACCCTTATCCTAAACTGATCTCATGAGTATTTGTATGTATGTTTTCTACCACACGTGCGGTTAGAATATACAAATTGTACAGTATAAAAATTACATCTGTAGGAAGTCTTAATGTGAATGCACTTTATTGTTGCACTTAATTTATGACATTTTCAATGTTCTGTTACCGAATCTAAAGCTTAGTGGGAACTATTACTACAGGTTTAAAATACTGTGGTTAATAATTTTTTTTAACAAAGCATTGAACAAAAGTAGCTATTGTTATGAATATTTTACTAAATAAACAATAATTAGCGTTAAACATATAATAGTGTGTTGTTATAAAGTGTATTTATTATACTGTTACCAAAAATGAAAACACCTCTACATTACTACATACTACCTGTAACAATACATTACTAAAAAAAGTTGTGTCTGTAAATATTATTTAATGGACCTGAGCTAACATGAACTAACAATGAATGGTTGTATTTTAGTTACTAAATAAGATTGACAAATACTGTAACAACTGTTTTGCCCATTTTATATAATATTAGTTAATGCACTAACTAACATTAACTAATGGGACTGTCACCTTTTTGTAAAGTGTTACCATTTAAATGAAACGTTAAATTGAAGAAAGAAAAAAATTAGAATGCCATAGTATTTGGAATGTCCCATTTTGTTTTAGTGACATTAGTGACCTAGCAATAATGCAGAATATGAAATATTTATTGCTCACTTCATATCTATCACGGGAAGCCAATTAAGAAAGATGAGGAAACAGGATACAGTCAAAATAGCGTGTACTGAAGACTCTCATGAACAGCATGGCATGGAACAATACCTGACCATCGGAGGCGGACGTGCAGTGATGAGGGAGCCGGGCAAACCGTCCATGGAGCCGATGAAGGAGTGGTGAGCCGAGGGGATGGTGACGGACTGACTGGCCGAAGTGGAGATATGGGCCTGGAGGCTCGAGGTGTAGCCTGGGACGCGGCCTGTAGCTGAGCTCTTGGCAGCGAAGCCAGAGGCACGAATGAGCCAAGGAGCTGGACAACACCAGTGGATCCAGAGGACTGTATGTGACCAGAGATAAAAGACGGGATCAGGAAGACAGGCAGGGACAGAAGATCTCCGGATAGGATCAGCAAAGATGATGAGGACTCGAGGGTGAGTACTTGGGTGGGAATCTGATCGATCAGTTCGCAGTCCGCTCCTGGCTCTAAGATGGACTGACCAGACCATGTCAGCTCCGGGACCTTTGCATCCTCCAGCTCTGTAATCATCTTGGTGGGCACCGCGGGCTCGCTGGCTGTAGGGAAGAGACCGCTGTTCTGGATCAACCTGGCCAGGCATCCCAGATACGGCCGGCTCTCTGGACGGAGAAGGAGGTGCAGTGTTGGTGCCTCGGGTTTGCTGGCCGTGGAATGAAGGCCGTTGTTCCGGAGCATCCAGGCCAGGTATTCCAGGTACTTTCCAGGCTCTCTGGATGGAGAAGGGGTTGCAGCATGGGTGAGTCCATTTTCTGTTACTCATTTTGTGGGTCAGTTATTCTGTCATGAGTAGCCAATAAAAAAAGATGAGGAAACAGGATACAGTCAAAATAGCATTTACTAAAGACTCACATGAACAGCATGACATTAAACAATAACTGACAAAGGAATTCACAGAACAGGGAGTATAAATACATAGGGTGAATGAGGGACCTAAACAGGCAGGTTCTCTAACCAATACGCCTATATAGGTCGTTTGTCACTTCCTTGAAATACGACCCATAGAAGCGTATGCTAAAGTTGCGCCCCTATCGACAATAGTTTAATTAATTAAATACGACGCACAGGAGCGTTTTCTAAAGTTGTGCTCCTATTGACAGCAGGACACTTTCATTTTATAGCATTTTTCCCTTTTATCTGCTTAATATTTCAGGTTTTACATAGCTCAGTTGGTAAAGCATTGCACTATACAACAACAACATGTGATCATGCAGTCGTGAGTTCTAACCCAGGGAACACATGTGCTTAAAAGTGTGTATGCACTATAAATCACTGGGTAGGTTTAGGTATGGGGTGGGTGTAGTTGTAAATTAAAATATATATATATATATATATATATATATATATATATATATATATATATATATATATATATATATATATTTTTTTTTTTTTTTTTTTGCTAAATGGAAATATGACAAATGGTGGTAAAAAGTCCATTAAAATGAACACCCATTTTGATTGGTAACGACAGTCATAGGTCAGTTCATGACGTAACATGACACTGTCATTATTTTTACACCAGCTAGAGGGCGCATGACTTTAAAACGTCAATATAGGTCGTAATAAGGTGCTTGAAAAACGACCTAATAGCTGTGTCTCATTTCGTTAAATTTCGAAGGCTGCATCCTCTGGAGTACACGTCCTGTGTAGGATGCAGTATACGAAGTGTCCTCAATCAGAATTAAACGAGACGTCCTTCGTAGGACACACAGGCAGGAAGTATCACGTTGCTATGCCAACAAGTTCAGCCTTGTTGCGCTCTCACAGCAGTTATATGAATGAAAATTATTTATAACTTGAAAATGACTATGAAATGTTTCTTGTCTTGACAGCAGTGTACTGTTCTAAACGTTTAAAAAGCACTAAACAGTTGTAATCCTGTTTACCAAAACTATCTGTTTGAGGTAATAGAGCTTTAAAATAAAAAATAAAAATAAAAAAACGCTTCAACTACTTATTTTAAACACCACACCTACGCTCGCATGTATATCTGGTGGTGGTGACGTTTTTTCATATAATATATTTTTACAAAAAAGACGGTTGTTAATGGAGACGCAAAGAAGTGAAGTTAATAAACGTAATTTCGGGAGGAGTACGCCCATCTAATCTTTCAATTAATACCAAGGTATAAAACCAGCAGCTTACCTCTTCCCCTTTTTGGTTTCTGAAGCATCCCTCCTCCTCCCCTGCTCCTCCTTTTGTACACCACATTGGTGGTGGTTGAGGAGAGATCCCTGACATGAGTGTAAAGCGCTTTAGGTGTACAGTAGTACTTATGAAAGCGATATATAAATGACTCATTCATTCATTATTTTATTCATTCAATTTGCCTGTTATAGGGGGGCAATCGGAGCTCGGGTAGAATATCCTCTCCGAGCCCCTCTATAGCAGACAGCAAGCCAAATCTGTTTCCCACTTTCACTAAGATTATATGGGCACACAAACTCGTGAATTGTGGGTTATCTCCAGCCGTGAAGGCTACACCTCATGCACACTCCGAAATCCTGTGAAAGAAGGACGCATTTGAAGGCTGCATTTGAAGTGTCCTACTCACTTTTTTAAAATGAGACGGCCTTATGACGTATGCACCCTTCGAATGTGACCTCCGGAGGACGCACCCTTCTGAAATGAGACACAGCTATTGAGTCGTATTTTTTTGGAGGACAGGTTGCCAGGCACAGGTGGACTAACGAGAACAGGTGCAGACATGACAAAACGCAATTGTGAATGAATCATAACTTGATTTTTTTATAATTTATTTTTTATACAGTCTTTTGGAAATTGCACATATTTTTATGCTAAGTGCACACGTGTTGCCTGCTCCACTTCAATCTGAAGTATTCTGTGTATACTTCACATGCGTGTGTAATTGAATTTATTGATTAGTGTTGTGTGTCACCTAATGGATGATGATGGAAGCCAGCCACATTGAACATTATCTATCAGCCCTGTCTATATGTCTCTGAAGTTAATTGAATGACCTTTCATAATGAACACAATTATCTCTATTTAGTCCTTGGAGGCCTGAATCAACACGGAGATAGAGATACTGTGTCCCTGAAGCATGGTTACCTTATCTTTTCAAAGTTCTGCTCTTATCTTAATTGGTTTGCATATGTAAAAAAAAATATTTGGTGGGAAAATCATGCTTTTTGATGATACCTACAGACAGTTTCTTACAATATAAAAACAGACATGATGTGCAACAATGGAGGATTTTTGAAATGTATTTAATTATTAAGAATTTCATTAGGTGTAAAGTTGTCAGTATTGATTTGCCATTAAAAGAGACAGAAAAGTCCTTCATTATCACTTCCTTACTATTGCAATAATTCATATCTCCTCTTTGTTCTCCTCTCTTTTGCTTGGACTTAAATTACCCAGACTACACAATATTCCGTCAATGTTCTTTCATGCATTGTGTATATTTAATTAGCTAATATAGTTACATGTCAAAATGGATGCCTCTACCCATTAATCACTTTTAGAATTGATTCTATATCATATGTTTGAAGGCGAAAGATTATTGTATGACTGTTTTTTTAAAGTCTTTGATTGAATGGAAGCTTATAATTACTCCCACAGACATGATACAGAACTGTTATATCTTCTGGTTTATTGGACTGCATATGGGCTGAGATTCATTCTAAACCCTGCCCGAAAGTTTAGACCCCGACAGTTAATGCAGCACTAAATATCACCTCAGATGACATTTTTCTTTGATCTTGTTTTTTTTTTTTCTTCTTCTTCAGCTCCCTCTTAAGTCGAATTTGACAAGCCTCATAATTATGACTGTGAAAAGATATTCAAACAGCATATGCATTTGAAAATCATAAAGAATCAAACTTTCTTCTCAGGCAGCTTTTGGTAAATGATTTAGGATCAATCAAACACATTTGTCTAGCTTTTCAATTGGAGTCATTATAGAAAATCACCATCTCTGAATTTTGTTTACTGCTGACAACTGAGATTCTCTGCTGGACTCTTAGAAGCCTTAGAGTGGTTTACATTATTCTTACTATTGTCTTTCTTTTTGTTGGTGAGTTTTTTTGCTAGACAAACAATTATAGTTGAGAAATGGAAAAATAATGATGTGTTGGATTTCAGTCAGAGACCATTACGGATTCTTTCCTTCATTTGGTTTGTGGTTTGCACTCGTTACCAAAACTATACTTTTAATGAGATTTCCCTAAGAATACACACACACACACACACACACACACACACACACACACACAAATGGGGGTGGGGGTGGGGGGGATTAAGTTGTGTCCAGATGCTAAACTTTTTTTTTATTGTGACTAAGTGCTTGCTACATAAATTTGAAGGACTTATATTTTTTTCTGCAGTTTGAAAAGAAAAGACTAATTATGATATATTCTGATTTGACATGAGCACTGAACGCTTCTTTTTTATTTAACACAGAAGTCTGAAGAGGGCAACGATCAGAGCCGGACTGCCATAATAAATTACAGATGTCACTGACCACATGTCAACATCCAGATTTTTATTTGAACATTTCAAGGCTAATGAAGAACATGTTGGTTGAGCAGCTGCTAATAAAGATTTGACCTTCATTCTGAGATTAGTGTGTTAAGATCTACATTCATGTGAGTTCTCATATCCATAAATATGACACAGTGCCAAGCCCTGGCCAAGAGACAGTAAGATTGAGTCTTAAGCTGTCTCATACATTCACACCAATGCAATCAGTGATAAATACTGCTTCTGCTGGAGAGAGAGAGAGAGAGAGAGAGAGAGAGAGAGAGAGAGAGAGAGAGAGAGAGAGAGAGAGAGAGAGAGAGAGAGAGAGAGAGAGAGAGAGAGAGAGAGAGAGAGAGAGAGAGAGAGATTAACTACAGGGCAAGCTGCCAAATCCTTTAGTCCATTGCAACCGCATCTCTCTCTCTCTCTTCACTTTGAATGACAGTTGGATAACAGAGATGCCACCTACTGTGTGAGAAGAGGAGAACGACAGATGAGTGGAACTGTGCATCTTTAGCCTTCGGCATATGGTGCTTTGTCAGATATGTTGGAGTGGTTCTAGAGTGTCTTTATGAAAATGATAAATGACACATGTATTTTCTAAATTTGTTTTTGGAAAATACCATTACAGTTTTTTTCAATCGCTAACAAGCACGTTCCCATACTTCAGATACTTTTTCTAAACTCTTAACACAGACTAACACCTACAAAACACAATTAGCCAAATGGATCATTTTCTTATCACAGACATCTTTTGTTAAATATATACTAACTCTTCATTTCAAAACAGAACACATCTTTATCTGCACACACTAACTTTTCCAAAACACTGGAAAACTGACTCAAAATTGAATTATTCTATCAAAGAATAACACTTGTTTTCACTTCACAAGGTACATGCAGTCAATCAAAGTACAGCAGGATTCAAAATACTGGCTATTGTTAACATTACTAAAACTGCACAGACTTTTGTTTCAGTTTTACCAGTATTTGCATGCAAAACATGCAATCCGCCGTTTTTACACTAAATTTCTTGGTTGGGAACTGTATGTCCACATGTACAGTGTTCACATGTTCATATTCAAAAGCATTACAATAAAAAGCAATTCATTTTTTCTTTACTCTTTACTGCAGGAGGTACAGTAGATACACTGTATGATAGAACAGAAAAAGATTTACAGTATTGTTTACAGTGAACAAAATATCAATGAAACACTGAAGAGTATTAGAAACAAAACGAAAAAAACAACAGCAAAATCCCAGATTTGAAAAAAATTTGAGGGGGTGAGAGACTCTAAAAAAGGCACAAAATTACTGTATCTAATCTCTGCGATCTTCAGGGTTAGGCCACACGTTTTCATACATAACTTCTGATATTATCCAAGTCGATGCACCTGGGATAAGACCACTTGGTATGTCGGATCCACCCTTAGCAATTACGAACTGTGATGTCCCTGCAGCCAGCATCCATGGCTTCAAGGAGGGACATCTGGTCATGTGGCTGATGGACATAAACCTTCCATCTCCATGCATAGAAGAACTCCTCTATTGGGTTGAGGAAAGGTGAATAGGGCTCCTTAACTCTCTCACTGTTCCTCTCAAAGGGAACAGTGTAGAGCTGCTTCATCCGCAATCTGTGTTTGGACAATGCCCACGTAATGGTTGTGAGGCTAATGCTATCGATATTGTCAAAAATCTCATGGTCCGCCACAATTCTAGTTTGAATATCTTGCGGTTTTATTGCATTATTTTCAAGAACCATGTCTACAATGGCAAGCTCTTGTTCATTATTGAGGAGCTTCTCCCAGAGGGTGGAAGACGTTGTATTCTTTAGAGGGACAAAACATTCTACATATGCATTCTACATATGTATGACCTTATTGACATATTGACATGTCAAGTGAGAATAGAATTATTATCAGCTGAGATATATATATATATATATATATATATATATATATATATATATATATATATATATATATATATATATATATATATATATATATATATATATATATATATATATATATATATATTGTAAGCACTGTGGAAATGTGTTCAGTGACTGCATATTGTGTGAAAACGACATGAAATGTGTGAATGGTATGGCCACAAAAAAACAATGCTGTGCTAATTGTGTTTAGAGTTTTGAAAATGTGACAACTGATTGGACAAACGCTTGTTAGCGACTGAAAAAAACTGTAAATGGCATTTTCTCCATCTTCCTGATGAAGTTCTAATGAGTTGAACACTTCTATGACTCCAATTACAGTGTTTATCTTGGAGTCTCAGCTGAAAAATGTAAGTGGATAGAAGTTCACCCAAAAATGTAAAATCTGCCAATATTCACAGAGCTCATGTTGTTCCAAACCTGTATGTCTTTCTTTAATCCTTTTTAATAACATTTTTAAAAAAGTTTCTATTCTCTGAGAATCTTCCATTCAGCTATAGTTATCAAAAGATTATGACACCATGGGTGTTAAATGTGCACTATGTAGTATTTTTGCAGTAAAATCTCCAAAAACTACTAGGCCAGTGTTATATATTTTGTTCAGTTGAGATCTTACAAATCCCAAATGTTTCCAGCTATTTGTAAGTTGTGAGAAAATTGCTATTTTAATCAAGGAGCCGGGACATCGGTTTTATTTGGCAGAACCGCTTTACTCTCAGCAGTATGAACAAATGTCATAGCAGCCGCCGAGCGAACACACAGAGTAGGCCTAACGTCATAACATCATTTTAAACACACTTAAATGTATCTAATATGATAAACAGAGCTGCGTTACCTCATACTCATGACTGGAAAAGCGGAAATAGCACCGGCGACAATGTCCCATCATAATAAAAGTCCTGTTGCTTGCGAGTCGTGTGTTCGGCAACAATCTCTCCAGCGGCCTTGTTCAGCTCCACAACACTCTGTCTTGCTCTGCTTCACACTACAGTAACGTAAATAAATGAATCCATGAACAAGATTTCTACCCGAGTCCTATTTTCCACCAGCTGTGAGGTGAAGACCACATGTCCCAAGATTCTGAGATCAAACTTGGCGTCAGCAAACTACACCTTTGTTTTGAATAGGCGCCCTATAGCAGATGGAAAAATTACATAGTGCAGCTTTAATGACGTTTGTTCATGAGACACAAAAGATAATGATATTTGCCACCAATGGCATTAAAAAGTAAAACAATTTTAAAAAAAATGTAGTCCATGTGGCTTGTCCATTATAGAACTTTGGCAGAGGGGATTTTCAGGAAATACTGACTTAAAGTAGACTGGGTAAACCCAGCCCGATCTGCCAGTGATTTGATTTCGGCCTGCAACTCAGTTTGGAAACCTGTACATTTCTACTGCTTCTGTTACACTTTTACAGGAACTGATTACAGACTGGCTTATCCACCTGGCGTTCTATTGGTGGGTTTAACACGATGACAGATAGAGACCATGGGTTGTTGCCTGTTGATCACGCCGCTTGTGGTCTGATTTAAATAATCATTGTTTATCACACCTCTTATGCAGTGGAAAATACAGAGCAGACTCCCCAGACCAATGTTCAATTTTAAATTGAGCTTGGTCTGGTGATAGCCAGACAAGACTTAAAGGGTTAGTTCACCCAAAATTTAAAATATCATCTTTTATTCATGTTGTTTCAATCCCATAGGACAAATGTGCTTGTGATAGCCAATAATATTCTTTTTGATATTCTCTGTGTATGTGTGTTTATCAACGTTTAATAACAGCATAAATTATGTGTTTTCAAAAGACTTTTTCAAAAGACAATTCTCTTTAATTCCTCTCAATTCCTGAATTACATTTATGTTGTTTTTATGTACATTTTGAAGTTTGAAAAGGTTGATTACCTAGACTTTCAGTGAATGGACAAAAGTTATGAGAGAATATATTTATTTGTGTCACCAGATGAACCTTAAGTCTCATGACTTTGGAACAAGCTTTCAAAGGCATGAACTGAACATGCGCTGTGAATCTATGCCGCTGACGCGTTTACCTCAGCTCTCATCAGGAGCTCATCCATGACTGTCAATGTAATCTGACACCTGCAGCGTTTTGGGCTGTGAGACTGCCTCAGTGGCTAAATCACATATTGAACAGACACGTTCAGTTTTTAATTGTAGTGTCTGTTCTCTAACTGAACTGATTTTATGAAAATGAATGCGGTCGTGGTGGGAAAGTGATCAGTGATTCAGTAATCTAGTAGCGGTGGCTTTGGGAGTGGCATCACAGGGCAGTGAAGCATTCTGGGAATTGTTGTCTTTCATCCCCATGAGACAAAAATAAATGTTCTGTCTTTTCTTAGTCTAGAAAGCACTAAATTAAAAAAATAATTTCACATTTCTACTACATTAATGACCCAGTTTAAATACAGATTCATCTTCCCAGCGCTGAAGTACTCCTTTAAACTCTGTTTATATAACTAGTCGTATGACTTATTAAGGCATAGATAGCATCTCACATTGTATGGAGAGAAAAAAATGGACAGAATATTCTTCAGAATTTTTTTTCTGAAGAAAAAAAGACATAGTGCTTTGAGAGGGTGAGTAAATTATAGAACTGTTTTATATATAATGCTCATTTTTTTCAGAATGAAAATTCCAGGTGAACTGCAGTCAGCTTACTTAAATAGAGCTGGCCATGGTGCTGAAAGAGAGAGTGTGAATGTTGTCCATGGTGCTAGAAGTCAACAGTCCACAGTACACACAATGTCCCATAGCAAAACAAAGACATGCAATGCTGAGAAAGTAACATTCAAGTGCACAAAATTTCCCCAAACCGTTTTCTTCAGACATTGATCTTGCATTGATATATTGCTCTATCAAGCAGACATGTCTCTTTAGAGACCGTCTTGATTGTATTACACTCATTTTTTCTCAAGCCTCTTTATCATCCCACATGGTTCTACGGAATTCTTGCAATACACAAACACCAGTATTGATCAATTCATCAACTGGAGAATTTTTATAGAAGACATTTGCTCCACAGACAAGGCAAATAAAAAACTGCTACAGAATTGGTTTTCATTTTTGTTCCCTCCAACAAGGGCTGATAATTTAAAAAAATATATTTTTTTTACATTTCTTCGTTTTTTTCATGCCTTGTTTATGATAGCTCCGTGCCTGATGTCTTATTAAGACCCTTTTTTTAATTGAGAGTCAAGTATGGCATTTTGTCAGAAAACATCCCAGCTGGTTTGTATTGTCTCATGATGAGTTGGAGAGAGAGGGAACGTAAGGACCTCTGTGAGTTTTAAATTAAGCTCAGAGCTTTCACCTTAGTAACTCAGCGGGTGATTTTGAACAGAGTGAAAGTAATTTATATTCAGAGGAAAGGCCAGTGCAGAGCTGTCTATTGAGCTTGTGGACAGCAGCCAGAAGATGAGGTGAAGGTCCATGCCCAGCACTGTCTTGGTGGTGATAGACAGCTTCTCTCCCTATCAGTGTATGTTTTTGTGGTAACAGATGTTAGCAGTCTGCCTAAACAGCCTACATTTAGATTAAATTCCCTGCTGGTTGGGTGATTGGCTGAATGGAAACTATAAGTACTTGAGGAAGGGAGGCTCACAATTGAGAGCATCTAATCTGATAAACTAGATAAATGTAGAGATTTTTTTTTTTCACAGAGAATTTCTCTATGAAATCTATGAAATATTCAAAGGAATATGTGTACTTTTGTGGAATTATAGGTGTTTGGTTGTTTCCTGAGGCTATGTCCCTTTGTATAGCATTCCAAGAGCTTTGAAAGTAAAATATGAAAATCATTGTGGAGTAATGAATAATTTATGTATCACACTTTAACCACAGAACTTAGTCCAGAAAATAATAACTTTCAGGTATTTCAAGCCTAAGGCTGCATCAAAAATCACATACTCTCTTGAGTAAGTACTTATTTTAAATGAGTAATTACTATGCAAAAAATGTACATTCTATATAGTATGCGTAGTATGAATGTACTCCTACCATGTAACCTACCAGTTGTGTCGCTTCAGCGTCATTCACAAATCCTCTTGTGGAAATAACAGAGCGGATTCAGCGCACGCTGAGGTACACAGTGCCAACTTTCTGAAGAGTCAATAGCTACAGAATACCTTCAGATTAGCTCAAGAACAGTGCGTAGAGAGCTTCATGGAATGGGTTTCCATGGCCGAGCAACTGCATCCAAGCCTTACATCACCACTTACTACACCAATGCAAAACGTGGGATTCAGGGTGTAAAGCATGCCACCACTGGACTCTAGAGCAGTGGAGACATTCTCTGGAGTGACGAATCACGCTTCTCTCTCTCTGGCAATATGATGGACCAGCCTGGGATTGGCGCTTGCCAGGAGAACGGTACTTGCCTGACTGCATTGTGCTAAGTGTAATGTTTGGTGGAGGGGGGGGGGGGGGGGGGGGTTATGGTGTGGGGTTGTTTTTCAGGGGTTGGGCTTGGCCCCTTAGTTCCAGTGAAAGGAACTCTTAATGCTTCAGCATACCAACACATTTTGGCCAATTTCATGCTCCCGGCTTTGTGGGAAGTGTTTGAGGATGGCCCCTTCCTGTTCCAACAAGACTGTGCACCAGTGCACAAAGCAAGGTTCAAAAAGACATGGATGAGCGAGTTTGGTGCGGAACTTGACTGGCCTGCACAGAGTCCTGACCTCAACCCGATAGAACACCTTTAAAATTCCCATAAACACACTTTTTATATGTTTATAATTTTGCCATTATGACATGTTGGAGCGTGATTCTCAATTTAATCAGCAAGCATAATTTAATTTACATTTATTTTATTTACGCTATTTATACACGTTTTAACATGTAACCCAGCCCCACCCCATCCCTAAACCTACCCATTTGTGTGAACATGATATAAAACACAGGATATAACATACGACTGCATCCACGAGTTATTCAAAAAAGTTAAATAATCCAAGTTTTCCGAGGCCAAACGATTGATTTACATTAATAAAATCCCCCAAAGTGATAGGCATCTTCATCCTCCGAAGATCATGAACACAACAAATTTTAAATATTGCCGCCCATTAAGTGAGATTTCATAGTGAAATTGCATTGGCTCTCATATGTCTTGTGACCAATTGCGTCATTACGTCAGCATTGATTGTAAAATGTCATTGGCTCTCCTGTGTCTTGTGACCGATTGCGTCATGCTCAAGAGTCTTTTGAATCATTGAGATATGAATGAGTTCGTTCACGGGGCAGCGGGATAATCATTTCAGCGATTAAAACATCAAGATCAACTCTGTTCTTCACATGAAGACATCGTATGACTTCAGAAGACTTGGAATGCAACATGAGTTAATACTTTTATACTGTTGTATATCATGTCTGCTTTTACAAACGCAAATAATTAAATGCGTCTGTGTATGGCGCCAAAGGTTTCTTATTGAAATGAATGGAGCACCCAGCGCGTCGAAAAATGACGCATAGGGGCACCTTTAGCGTCTTCGTTGTGACGCGGAAGGCACTTGACCATGTATGTTCATCAGTGGGGTTTAAGCAGATCAAGTAAATATACAAATTAAAGCAGCACTAGGTAACTTTTCAACCATATTTTTTAAGACTCTTGTGATGATAAATCGACTTACAATAGGTTGAATGACACGTCTGCCATAGCCTGATGGGTTCTGTATCGTTTTTAATCGTACTTTTAAACTTCGGGTTTCGGGTAGTAACCCGAGAAAAAGAAAAGAACTACAAAATTCGACTGCTTTACGGCATATACGTCACTTCCACCAACACACACACTTCCTTACATTCGGACGTGCGAGCCCAACTTTGTTCGTCGGATAATATAGTCATGTCCGAAGCAGCAGAGACAAATAAGAAAGAAAAGGTTTTGTTGGAGGAAAGCAATAAGAGGAAATGAAAAAGTGATGGGATTAAAGGCAGGACAAGGATCAAAATGTGACCAGGGTTTGCTCGTTGGCGTGAGCTGAAGGAGGCGTGCCCGACCGATGCTGTCCTGCTTGTTACGGTGAGCTACCACTCAAACATTGAACTAAAGTATCATATAGATTCTGTAAAACGGTAACCAATAGACTACTATAATGACGCTGGCTTGTAAACGTGAGCATCGTGATTATTTGGCGTTTGAAAAAAATAAAACCCATGAAATTATATTCATATGACATGCTGAAACATATGCCACTGACTGTAACGTTACCTGGGATGAAGACATTTCACACGCGACGCCAGAAGAACTCCTCTTGCAGTTTTCAGGGGAACTGTTAGTGCTGCACCGACCCGCGGGACGCTTTTATGAAGTTATTTGGCCCGCACCGCACCACTGTATATATTTTTACAACACGCCGCGCACCCGCGACCATTAAATAGACATACGGGGTCCGCGGGTTATGAGACGACCCGCGCATCACTAGTTCAGGGCTATCAGGGTTGTCATGTCAACAAATGCACGCGCGATGGCATCCCATGTTGTAGGAGGACAGCTCTTACGATAGTGGTTGAGGACATTATTTTTTCCAAACTGTAGGGGGACCCCGAGAGCAAAAGTAGCCAAGTGGGGCTTTAAACTATGAATTAACACAAAATCAACAGCAAGGGTAAAATAGTTTTGGGTGCAAATGGGGCCTTTACATTTCTCCGGTATTTAATTTTTCTGGTCTCTGTTCATTTGCAATTGACAGGAGAATATATTTTGTGCAGCAGAACAAGGTATGGGGGGGAAAAAACCTGTATGTCCCTTTTTATCTAAACTGTTTATGAGTCCTCCCGTATCTCCTGTTCCCCAGGTTCTACCCTGTCTCTATCACACACACTCATAAACCTAAGTGTATGTTTGTGCACATAAAGATATTTACTACACTCGCCATGGACATCACATATAGACACTGAAGAAGTCTTTTATCAACCACTCTTTGACTCCAGATTCTTTTTAAACAACGTATCAGGTGTGTCAGCCAATGCCTCCTATCGTTTTAAATTTTTTAAATCAAGATTCAAAATTCATGGCATGACGACAGGCTACGCTGTGCATCATCTGAGTGCATGTGAGCCAGAAGATTCTGTCTCTGTTGTATATCATTGTAAAGAATTTCTAGCATATTTCTCTTTAGATTTATCTCAGTGTCAGATAAGAGAGGAGAGCTGCTGTATGTTTCCATAGCAACCACATCCTACTTCACTGTGTTGCAGTCTCTACTAAATCAATTGTTGCTTATATACAGTCATTTAAAAAAAAAAAAAAATAATACTCTACTGTGATCAGTTTAATGCTAGTTAAGGTAGTTAGGAAAATAGTACCAACACTTTGAAAGCCTACTTATGATATGACATATTAAACATGGACCTTCTGTTCAATCACAGTGCAGTGCAGACATAAACAAAATAATAAGATGTGCCATAAACTAACAACATAAGAAAATCATCATTCAAAATGACTTTGTTACTCACACACAACTGAAGCTGGAAAAATATGGTGTTTATTTAAAGATGATAATCTGCAGTTTTTACTTCATGACTTAATTACCTGATAGCTGAACGAGTCAAATTCTTCCTCGGAAACTTTCAAACTGTTCAACAAAATAATCATAAGCAATAGGGAAAAAGCTGTGTTCCTATTTCAAGGAAGTTTCCTTTCCTTGCATGCTTGAGGATTTTGCTCATCTATAATTGAAGCAGGATTCAAAAGGAAGCTTTCTCAAGTTCCGGGAATCCAACAGTCCTCTCTTCATTCGAAAACAAACTGTCATGTAAAATGCGACAAGACCTCAACGCTGTGCATGTCATGGAGGAGGTTTAACCTAGAATTTTAATATGCAGGAGGAATCTAACATTAGAGAAGGAGAAAATAAAAAGGTAGCTTATTGTTTGTTTGCAGTTGTGGGTGCTAGAATTTTACAGTAAAAAAAACCTTCACAAGGATTCTGAAAAGGAATTTTGATATTTTACAGTTACTAGCTGTGGGGTAGGTCAACTTTACCGCTGGAAAGATGAATGTGTATTTAAATAGTATGTAGAAATGTGAAATTATTTTAGAAATTGATGCCTTCTAGACTGAGAAAAGCCATTAAATATATTTTTGGCGCCTGGACGAAAGACAATAAATCCCAGAATGCACTTGCTTCTGCACAATGAGGCCACTCCCTCTGTCACCTCACCATCACATGCCATCGTTTTGATTTTGATAGTAAATAAAATTAGTTCAGTTAGAGAACAGACACTACAATTAAAAACTCAATTCGTCTGAGCTGAACGAGAGTCGCTGTATATCAGCTGCAGGACAGGAGTCAGATTTCATTCATCACGAGAGCAAAGAGCTGACAGACAAGATGATCACTGAAGATTTGGTTTCAAAGGGAAATATGAAAGCACCTATTTAATGAGTTTGCAATTTCACCATTTTGTTTTTGTGTTTTTTATTATATGTTAATGAACCCACAATTCAAGCAACATTCTCCTGAATTGGTGTTAATTTTAACCGAAACTAAAATGAGCACAGCCGCCCTACATTCATTCACGGCCACACTGTCATTCATTCACGGTCATTCTTTTTTTTTTTTTTTTTTTTTTGTGTTGTTAAATGTATTGACAAAAACATAGACTATACATGGAAGATGACATTATATAGGCAGTATACAATATACAGTATATGACACTATAAAAATGCAAACAAATATTAACAAAACAACTTATATATTACAATTAAACACTGAAATATAGATGGTAAAATAGTAATATAGTAAAAAATGTGACACATTTTTGAAAAACACACAAGGAACTTTGGGAATGCCCCATTCACCATAAATTATAAGGTAGTTCACAATTTTTTACTTTTTCTAAAAATCTTTAAAACAATAACCCTAAAGGCACAATATGAAAGATTTTCAGATTAAATGTAAATTGTATGTATTAACATTATCCCAAATATTTCCAAGAATGTTTAAATCCAGAGAAATCAGCTACAGTATTTAAAAAATATATATATTGTGGCTTTAAGATAATATAACTTACAGTTAATCAATTAAGATTATTTTATAGTTTCACAATTTTTTCCAACAAAAAATAGGCTCATACAATGCTCAATTTACAATGTAAAAATACTATGCTCTGATGTCATTGCAACAAAAAAGGCTCAGCGAAGCCTGACTCACTTTGGGGTGGGAACTGGCAAACCGCAAACATAAATTGAATCACCAAATAAACATAAACAACCAAACAAAAGTAAAGCAGCAGCCCCTCACAGATGACTGCCGCATTGACTACAACAAAACCACAGCAAAAATTCCCAGGCCTGGTCCTCTCTCGTCTTTCACCGACGTCTCTCCCCCTTATCCTTCTGGAGCCACTCTGTGAGACTCAAGACTTGTGTGGTGGGCAGGTGGTGCTCATTAGCTCCACTCTTATTGATCTCGGCCCACCCCTGCTTGCCACAGTCATGTTCTAATCTTTTAAAGTGTATTTTTGAAAACTATGTTTATAAATGCAAAATGACAGTGTTGAGTAAACTGGTGTTTAGTAGTGTATTTGTTAATGTTACTTAAAAGACTACTGGTACTAGAACAACATTTTCAGCAATGTGACATCTCTGAGAAAATGTGCCATTAGTAATGAAGGCTAATAATCATTTATTTAATAACGTACAATAAAAACTAATAAATCCATACAATATGCAATTTGCAGCATACAGGGTGGGTATGACAACAATATCCCACAGATGTGCTATTACTTACAGGAATGTTTTTTTTTTAGTTAATTTTTTAAGTTACAAATCTTTTGTTGTTGTTGTTGTTGTCTTCTGTTACACAACTCTTTGAAATGCAGCAAGGATTGAGTGTGAAAGTTCGAAAGGAAACAGAACTAGTGTGATGACTTCATGATGCTGGGTGGGTCTGTACAATGTGTTCTCTGCTAGCATGGACATCACTGCAAGGACATTTACCAAATGAAATTACCTCCTCCATTTCCTGCACTGCTTTTGTAATCACACAGCCTTAATATCTTATATTTATAATGTGCAACATTATTTGGAACATATTGTATAATAATGACAACCCTCAGTATTACAAAGAATATTTCCATGTTTTTTTATAGCCTTCATTCTCTCCATGGTGTGTAAAACAGCCTTATATGCAGTTCAGAAGTCATGAAATTCTAAAGACATTTCTCTGTCTTTTCTCTTTCATTATTAATCAAACAACACCGTCATGGTTGCTATAGCCTAATTTTTATCTGGACTCTTAAATAAATAGTATAATATTATTACATTTCCCCACAAGTCCTCAAAACTTCATTTTGACACTTATCCAAGCATTTCCACCTTAAAACTAAAGCATTTTGTTTGTGAATGTAATATTGATATAAGGTGATTTAGACAGCCACTCTCAGTCTGTCCGCCTGCCAAAGAAAGATATTGCAGCACGGTTTGGCACGGCACGGCAGAGCTTTCTCTGACAGAGGAAGTCTATCTTAAGCTCCTCAACATAAGCTGTTAGAGCTTCAGGTACATTAGCTGATTGTGTGCCATCACTTTAAGGCTGACTAACAGTGGCTGGCAGGTCAGGTCTAATTAGACAGGACTCAACACCTGCAGGCACAGCTATGGAATGTGTGCAGCTGTTCTCCCAGCTGTCATATAGCTGTACTGATCGACTGATCACTGCTTCGACCATAAAATTCCCACACGTCAGTACTCAAAGCATTGCAATTGCCAGTTAGTTTATCTTGCCTGTCAGTTACAACAAGTTTACAAACCAACTGGCTTTCTTTTAGTTAAGGTCTGGGAAAATGCATGGAATTTTGTATTTGGATAATAAGTCATATTGTAGTGGAGAATGCTACACCCTAGTTCAAGCTATCTTCAGATAAAGTTAAGCTAAAAGGCTCCAAGAATCTGTGGAATCCAAAGCATTCAGAATATTTATCCCTCTTAATCTGTCTGAGAATGTGAGCTTTGAACATTAATGTCTGATTATTCCTTAATAACCACCTAATCCGTTTCATTTTATTTTATTTTAGCATGACTCAAATAAACAATGCTGTTTTTTACAAGGATAGCAGAAATCTTTTGTGAATTTATATTCTGATGGTTAAACATTAAGCTTGGGTCGATGGAACTGGCCTTGGATCAGTATGAAAGGACAGATTTTTCTCAGAGCATGTGACTCAATTCTCCATGATAATCGCATCTGCTGTATTATGCATTAAACTGCACATTTGTAGGATATATTAGTCAACTGATTTCATTTTGAATGCCAATGAGAGTAAATGCCATTAACTAAAAGCTTACAGTTTTCGAAACAATATGTTCTCAATAAGTAAATGAGGTCAAATGATGATTAACTTCTTTATTATCGCTGCTTAATGTAAAATCAGGAGTTTATTTTTATTTACATCAAAAAGGGATTATTTGCCTAAGCTGTCATTAAATGTAATTAATCACATTGTTATACATCTGCATGTTCCATAAAAATAACAGCTTGGATGTTTCCTTCAGTCGGAATAAAAGCTTTCAAATAAGCCTGGCCAATATTTATATAGCATAATTATAGTAAAATATATTTGTCAGCCTGTGACTGTTGACGTTTACATGTTGAACCGTACTGCCTTCCATTCAGAAGTGCAAACACTAACAACAGGATTTTTATAACCAACAATTTTAAAAGATCAAAGTGCAGAGTGAGTGAGTGAGTGAGTGAGTGAGTGAGTGAGTGAGTGAGTGAGTGAGTGAGTGAGTGAGTGTGTGTGTGTGTGTGTGTGTGTGTGTGTGTGTGTGTGTGTGTGTGTGTGTGTGTGTGTGTGTGTGTGTGTGTGTGTGTGTGTGTGTGTGTGTGTGTGTGTGTGTGTGTGTGTGTGTGTGTGTGTGTTTGTGTGTGTGTGTGTGTGTTTGTGTTGTGACTCACTCCATTAGACTCATTTTCTGTGTCACTAAGTTTTTCATGACCTTGACGAAATGCTACAGTCCCACACATCTGGTCTCTGCTGGTTGGCATGCCAACAAACTAAATCTATGCGAGAGCTTTAAGTAAATGTGGCATTCTGTCGAAACGACACAGAATTGAATCTAGGAAAGCAAATATAGTCATTCCCCAGGCTAGTCTGTGAACTCCATGAACTATAGTGTTTTACAACATTTTTATGCCATCAAAGATGTCTGTAAGTTTAATAACAATTAACCACCTTTTAAAAAAAAGATATACACCAATTAGGCATAACATTATGATCACTGACAGGTGAAGTGAATAACACTGATTATCTCTTCATCACGGCACCTATTACTGAGTGGGAAATATTAGACAGCAAGTGATCATTTTGTCCTTAAAGTTGATGTGTTAGAAGCAGGAAAAATGGGCAAGTGTAAGGATTTAAGAGTCAAATTGTGATGGCTAGAGTCAGAAATTCTCCAAAACTGCAGCTCTTTTGGGGTTTTCCTGGTCTGCAGTTGTCCATATCTATCAAAAGTGTTCCAAGGAACAGTGGTGAACTGGCAACAGAGTCATGGGTGTGTGCGTCACTTACCATGGAACACATGGCACCAGGATGCACTATGGGAAGAAAGCAAGTGTGATGCTTTGGGCAATGTTCTGCTGGGAACCTTAGGTCCTTCCATCCATGTGGATATTTGCATTTACCACCTAAGCATTGTTGTAGACCATGTACTCTTTCATGGAAATGGTATTCCCAGGTGGCTGTGGAGAAAAAAAAAATGGTTCAGGAATGGTTTGAGGAGCACATCATTGAGTTTGAGGTGTTGACTTGGTCTCTAATTTCCCCAAATCTCAATCCAATTGAGCATCTGTGGGATGTGCTAAAACAAACAAGTCCGATCCATGGATGCCCCACCTCGCAACTTACAGGACTTTAGGGATCTGCTGCTAACCTCTTGGTGCCAGATACCACAGCACACCTGCAGGGGTCTAGTGGAGTCCATGCCTTGACTGGTCAGGGCTGTTTGGGCATCAAAGGGGGGACCAACATTAGGTTATGCCTGATTTTTGTACAGACTGTATGTTGTTGTTCAAATGAGTGACTTCCAAAATGTACAGTGCTGGGGAACCATGACTCTAAATACAGTATTTAGAAATACTGATGTAATGTTTCCAATTTTAGTAAAAAAAAAAAAAAAAAAAAGGTTAATTGAATTAAGTTATGACCTTTTGGATTAAAGTCAGTGTCCTTTTTTATCTACATGCCTGTAGATAATTAGAAAAAGCCTTTTCCTGTCGCTTTGGAAACTGGATATTGATGCGCTCCACCCCTGACCTCCTCTGTTTGATCTTATGGCAGTTTGATGTGCTTTGATTCGACTCTTGCTTATCACAGTCATAACACTTGCCCACCTCTGCTAATAGATGACAGGGAGTGAGATTACATCAAATACCATATACACTTGCTTTTTTCTGGTAGCACCAGGTTAATAGCTGATTCTGTTTAAATGTGTTTCATACAGTACATCATTTGGATATTTATGAACAGGTCATTCTGTTTTAAAAAATATATACAATTATATTGCATATAAGAAAGATTTAATACGGAATAAACACTGATTGCACTGACTTGCATGAACTCTGGTGTTCCATATATTCTAATATATTTTCTGTTTGTAAAAAACTACAAACTGAACTACATTCAGTGACACACTGAGTAAATTTGTTCTGTGGGTGAGGAGATATTCTAGATGAAGGTCTAACTAAGACTTGCTGACTCATGCCCTCGTCTCTTCTCTTGTGCTCCTCTGCCTACAGCCCCAATACAAAACTGCGAGCCAGCAGATGTTTTTCCATCTAAATCATCTTAGAGTGCATTAAATGTAAGGTCAGTCTCCCTAAAGCACTAAACATTGCTCATACAACTGGGTTTGGTGTGTTATTAGGGTATGATAATTACCAGCACACTTTTTTTTTTACTATGTGGCACGTTCCTGGAGGATTAAACGATGAATAATAAATCCAATGAAATAAATCATTTAAAAATAATTTAAAATAATGTTGAGTATTTGGGAACACTTTAGAATAATGGTCCATCATTAATAGCTAATTTGCAAACTATGTAGGAAGTAATGCTGGACAAATGAGAACCATTTCCTTATTAGGTAATCAATAATAACTAAATGAGATCAGCCTCATTAATAACTAATAACTCATTAATAACGCAGTTATGATAAATTATAAAGAATGACCAATTAATTGCTAATCACAACATTGTGTTATTGAGACGTAATCAGTTGTCTTTTTTATAGCCATAAATTGCATTACTAATTTCTCAAGCGGAGAGCTGATCTAAACTAGTTATCTGGACCATTATTTTAAAAGTGTAAGAAAGATGTTTTCACTTTAAAATAATGGCCCAGATCACTAGCAGTTCCTTCAGAGTGACTTAGAGTATGTTTACACAACACCATTTTCAGAGGCACTCAAAAAAAAAAAAAAAAAAAAAAATCTGCATGATGCTGTTCACTTTATTTAAATAACTCATCTTGATTTAACACCATTATATTAGGTTTCTGGTTCAAATGTAACTGCATCATGTTATATTGACATAAAACCGTTACTATTTGACATAACTTGTCAAATGTTTTTATTTTCAAATAACATGATTCAATCAAGTAACCCAAACAAACTGGACATTCACTTCCCCATCATGCTTTGCAAAGGGGCTGAATTCGGAGAGTAAATATGCATTTTGCATTTATGCATTTTGAACAAGATGAGAAAATGGAGAGACTTTTTTATTGTTTAATGTTGGCATTTAAAAGGTTGTGTTATGTTAGTGTTTTTGGAGGTTACCACTTTGGTAAAGTATAGAGCATGTGCTCAGGCTGAGGACCTGCTAATAACAATTAAAGTAGTAGTAATAATAAAAAAACAACTACTTTGGGCATGCCATGGATGTAATAAAACCATCTTCTGGCTAGCCAATAAAATTTTGTAAAAGGTTTTCTTGTTAGACAGCATTTGTAAATTTGTAATTACACTGGATTCCTTGTTATGGTTTTTGTTTGATATTCACTTTAGAATAATTGAACTTAATAGTTTTGGAAAAAATTAAGAATGTTAACCTGATTCAACTAAATGGCATTGAAACCTGATTCAACTAAATTGCATTGTAACCTTACGTAAAAAAATAATGTTTAAGAGGCACTATGTCATTTTTCCATCTGCTATAGGGCACCTATTCAAAACAAAGGTGTAGTTTGATGACGACAAGTTTGATCTCAGAATCTTGGGACATGTGGTCTTCACCTCACAGCTGGTGGAAAATAGGACACAGGCAGAAATCATGTTCATGGATGCGGTTATTAACGTTACTGTAGTGTGAAGCAGAGCAAGACAGAGTGTTGTGGAGCTGAACAAGGCCGCTGGAGCGATTGTTGCCGAACACACGACTCACAAGCAGCGGGACTTTTATTATGATGGGACATTGGCGCGGGCGTCATTTCCGCTTTTCAGGTCATGCGTATGAGGTAACGTAGCTCAACGCAGCTCTGTTTATCATATTATAAATATTTAAGCGTGTTCGAAAATGATTTTATGACGTTATTCTGTGCGTTCACTCAGCGGCTGCTGTGACACTTGTTGACACTGCTAAAAGAGTAAACCGTTTCTGCCAACTAAAACCGAAAACCGAGAGTAACGCAGATATGACGTCTGATAGAACTGACAGACGACTCCCTCAGACGTCCCGGTTCCTTGGTTAAAATGGCAATTTTCTCAAAATTTACAAATAGTTGGAAATATTTGGGATATTGTAAGAACTCAGCTGAACAAAATGCTGCAGTCATCTCATAAATCAAACCCTTTCAGCAGGATAATGCGCCCATCCACAAAGCAAAAATAGTTTAGGAGCCCAACAACGAATTTGAGGTGTTGATTTGGCCTCTAAATTCCACAGATCTCAATCCAGTCTCTGTGAGATGTGCTGAACAAACAAGTCCAATCCATGGAGGCCTCACCTCACAACTTATAGGATTTAAATAATCTGCTGCTAACATGTTGGTGCCAGATACAACAGCACACCTTCAGAGGTCTAGTGGAGTCCATGCCTTGGCGGGTCAGTGCCAACACAACATTAGGAAGGTGGTAATGTTATGCCTGATTGGTATATATACTGTATGTTGTTGTTCAAATGAGTGACTTCCAAAATCTACAGTGCTGGAGAACACATGTTGTGATTAATAATTAATTGGTATTATGTCAAAGTTAGTTATTAATGAGGCTAATCTCATTTGGTAATTATTACTGATTAAAGGGGGGGTGAAACACTCAGTTACAGTCAATCTCATGTCAATCTTGAGTACCTATAGAGTAGTATTGCATCCTTCATATCTCCGAAAAGTCTTTAGTTTTATTATACTTATAAAAGAAATATAGGCTGTACCGAGTCTTTCCGGAAAAAAACGAGTGGCTGGAGGTGTATTGTGTGGGCAGAGCTAAAGAATGACGAGTGCGCACAAAGAGGTGACGTCCTCAAGCGTGGAGAAGAAAACGTTACCCTAATAAACCATGGCTATCAATCAGATTCAACTGATAATACATATATGATCCAGAATCAGATCCAGAAGCTGAAATAATTTGAACAGGAGAAACAACAACAGCAGGACGTCCGTCTCTGTATTTAGTGGCCTGTCAACATTTGTGTGTGTTTACTCGCAGTTTATGAGGACATGATTCGGTTTATGGACTATTGTATGCGACTAAACCTTAGCAGTAGCAAAACTGTTTTGCACGTCAGACTAGTGTAACGTTATACATAGAACAACAAGGAGTAACCGTTAGCACATTTGAATGAGGAAGCACGCTTTGTGAGAACGCTAGGTTTATGTTTGGGTGGTTTTAGAATAATCAAACTGACACCTATAGTGGTCAGCTAAACAAATGTATTTAAACACACACCATAGATCACATGTTCCATTGATAAATTAACTGTAACGTTACACGATCGTGTCATTTACTGATGTTTACTCATGCGACGATAGCCAACAACATAGACATTTGAAGCAGTTTTACTCACCGCCTGCTTCCAAAGCAGGACCGAACCTTTATCACTGGGACCGCTCCGTCAAAAACACACTTCTTTGGTATTTGGTGAAGTCCTGTGACAGCAGTGACCGTGGAGATCCGCGATGTTGTGAAGCTTCCCATCATTTCTGCGTTCAAATCGGTTCAAATGCAGCGCTGCCTTCCCGGAATGCTGTGCTGAAGCGTTGAAGTCGCTTGATGTCACCCATAGGAATAAAGTGGAGCGCGGCGTGGACTATAACGACATAAGTGTTCACAGAGGAGTGGATCTGCAGCTGAGAGAGTGTTTATGGGCGTGCATTTCCTCTCTCGCTCTGGTCACGTGCACCCTTCTGGGAGAAGAGCCCGTATGGCCCATACAAGGACCTTCCGCTCTTTTGACGTCAAGCGGACCCATACTTGAAAAAAACTCTCCGAAAATTGTGAGAAACCGGAAGGAGTATTTTTGACACAGAAATACTCCATCAAACGTCCAACATTAGTTTTTGAACCTTTGTCTATGTTTAGGATGGGAATCCAAGTCTTTAACAGTGTAAAAAGCTCAGTATGCATGAAACAGCATTCCCCCCCCCCCCCCCAGTCCCCCCCAACTCAGTCCTAAATTTGCTATTACTTATTGATTATTCAAGCTTGTTACCATATTAGTTAATAGTAGGAGCTGAAGTGTTAATGTCACAGGCCGGAACGGACCGCCACTTAGCGCGAGTCCCGCTCTTCCCCTAGTTTCCACCCGGAGGAGGTCCCAGAAACACCCCAATGACCAGACAGACGGACGGTTAACTTAAAACCAATATTTGTTATTTAAAAGAGATTTATGAAAAAGGGGAGGGAGGGATACTAAAAAGGGGAACACCAGTCCTCCAGGACTGGGGCCTTGGGATCTGAGTCGCTCCTGATTTTCAACAGATCTTCCCGGTCTCTTCTCTCTCTTCTTCGTACAAGCCGAGTTTTGCAGGTGACTATGCAGGCGGTACACTGGGCTCTCGGCTTTGGGCATACAGGTGAGTATACAGGCGGTACACTGGGCTCTTAGCTTTGGACGTGCAGGTGAGTATACAGGACAGTACACTGGGCTCTTAGCTTGAGACATACAGATGAGTATACAGGACCGTACACTGGGCTCTTAGCTTTGGACGTACAGGTGAGTATACAGGACCGTACACTGGGCTCTTAGCTTTGGACGTGCAGGTGAGTATTCAGGACAGTACACTGGGCTCTTAGCTTTAGTGTGTTTACACACAACGGACTTCCAGCCTTCCTCACTAGGACAGACTTCTAAGGAACACGTTGACGTTGACTTCCCACACATAGTAGAACAGTCCCACGATGACGCGGAGCCCTTGGCTCAGTCCTGAAAGCACATACAGGTGAGTATACAGGCGGTACACTGGGCTCTTAGCTTTGGGCATACAGGTGAGTATACAGGCGGTACACTGGGCTCTTAGCTTTGGGCATACAGGTGAGTATACAGGTGGTACACTGGGCTCTTAGCTTTGGGCATACATTAATGTAATACTCATCTGTCCTGCATTACTTCATGCATCATGACTGCCCATTATTCTAAAGTGTTACCAAATATTCTGAAGCCTATAAAAAAATGGCTTTTATACCTTTGCGATAATTGAGAAATTTAGTTTTTAAACTTTTATATTTTCATCATATTTCAAGTTAACTTTATCTTATTTGCATCTGTACTCAATGTTTTATTATTTGGCTACAAATCATGACACATGATTTTGACACTGAGCAATTATTTTTGAATTGTGATTTTCTGCACATTTATCCAGATTAATGTTTTCTTTATCACTTTAGATTATGACCTCGAGTCAAAATGACTAAACAGTGAGAGAAGCCACAGCGTTTTGTTTGCATAGGTTTTAGCACAGTATTACAGTTATAATTACATTATAAGTCACAGTATGTCATGCTTCATTGGAAATTCCTCTGGGGCTCTAGCGTATGCCGCTTTCGTAACTTAATTAAGACCTCTCTTTGCCTCCCTTGACGATTTAATTAACCCTACCATTTGCTTGATATGTATTTTATTTTTAGTATATGATAAATTACAAATGAAGACGTTTGCCCTGCAGTTATGTAATCTATGAAATCTATTGTTAGAAAAGTGCTCGGTTCAGAAGTGTGAGATAACTGTATCAGGAGGAAATTGTGTGAGAGTATTTTTAACTTCTTATGTGTGAAAAACATTTACCCTGCACTGAGAAATAAAAATGAGAAAGAATCAGGGCTGTACTTTTTGTATGTACTTTTTGTCCTCTTTCGTTTAGTGGAGACTTCATCCAGGTTGTATCGTAGGTGAAAATGGGTAAAGTGAGTAGTTGTTGATTTTGCACAGTAAAATATGAAATAAAATTATAATAATGAAAATTATGCTGTTTCATAGCTTTAAAGGTCACAATCCCACAGGTTGTGAGATTGTGGTTCTTTGGAACATTTCCATCAAAGGTTATGAATGCATAATTTTAGGATGTTAGCACTAAACCCCTATTTTTCAGTCTTATATTTATGTTATGTCCTTCCCTTATTCCTCGCAACAGGATGTATATGATAGGAATAATGGGAATGAATGAACAAGCCAAACATCACTACAGCCAGTATTAGTATGTAGTATTAGTATTAGTATCTTCCGCATCAGTCTTTTATGTTATGCAAGATGTTCTCACTTTCTGTGGAGTGAGCGAGGATACTATTTATAAAGGTGTTGGAGCTTCACTGGACATCAAACAGCCAGTGTTATTGGTAGGGGCTGTCTACGCCAAACCACCCTTCCTTTACATGGAACTTCTGAAGGATATATCTCTTGAAGGTTCTTTATCTTTCATTAGTATGCAGTGAGGATTTTTAGAGGATTCTATAGAAATGTATTGTAAATTAAGCTAATACTCAGTCCTAAATTTGCTATTACTTACTGAGTATTCAAGCTTGTTTTCATTTTAGTTAATAGTAGGAGCTGAAGTGTGAATGTATGATCATTTGTCCTGCATTACTTCATGCATCATGACTGTCCATTATTCAAAAGTGTTGCCAAATATTTTTTAAAACCTATAAAAAATGCCTTTTGAAAATTTAATTTTTTAATTTAATTTTAATTATCTTTCATTAGTAACATTTATATTAAAGGGTTCTAAAGGAATCACTGGTGAGTGTTCAATTTAAAGCTGCAGTCTGTAAGTTTGGCCTCTTTGTTGCCATCTCTGTTTGAAATTGCAGTTATTTGTGGAATTATCACTTTGACGTGGGTTGTGCATGTTGCATGGCTCCTCAGCGTGAGTGAGTTAACAGGGCCGGCGTTTGCTATAGGTGAGCTAGGCGGTTGCCTAGGGCGACAATTGTGTTAGTGGCGCGAGCGCGCTCTAGTGCCGCCTATTACTTCCCATTTAGCAAAGAATCGGAACAAGCGAAATAAAACATATTATATATTTAACATGATCATCATAGGGCTCCCCCTCAGCCACACGTTTAATTACTTATCAACCTGATTATTAAATTGAATTGATGTTGATTATTGATTATTAGTTCAGGCGTTAGGTCAGGCAAGTGCTCATCTTGCGCGTTTATCAAAATAAGGCGTCTAAACCCTGCGGATGCACAGGTACACAAAAAGAGAATCGAAAGAAATCCCAGTATAGAGGTTAGTCTTCTTATCTCAGCCAATAAGTTGTCAAACTAACTAAAATTACTTAGTATTATCAATCTTATCAACTAATGTTTATTTTATAAATATTATTAATATTGTCACTAAGCTATCACTTGCTAGTTTTCTACGTATTACTACGTATTGCAAACATCACCGTAACACAACCTTTTAAATGCCCACCGAAGTATTGCAAACTTCACTGACAGTAATCTACAATAACCTACATGAATGTAATTTAAATATCAAAAGTCCAGTTCGTTATATAAATGGATAACGTATGCATGTTAGTTATGAAAAGTACAAGCGCTCTCTACGTGGGCGTCGGAAGCAAATAAAAAGTAGGGCTGTGTTTTAGGCTACTTAAAGATTGTTCGGGCCAGACAAAATTACGGAAAACCCCCAAATTCTCTACAGTGGCTGTGTAGGGGTAAGACACATATCATCAAGTTTCGACGCAAATCGATCAGAGGTTCAAATCCGCCTTTTGCCACACTCGCTCTATTCCCTTTTTCCATCACATATCAGATCGGAAAGGCATTTATTTTCAACAAAAAGTGAGAAAATATTAGAAAAGTGGAAAAAAAGCGTCTAAAGTGTTTAATAATAAGTGGTTCTCGGTTAGGGGTAGGCCTAGGTAAACAGACATGTGCTGTATTAGAGACGATCTCATGGAGCGCAAAACTACATCTCGCCTAGGGCAACCAAAGCGCTAGAGCCGGTCCTGAGTGAGTATGTGTTATTTTGAGGAGTATGTGTGGCTGTCAGTCCCCACACCGGCGTGGATACTGTACTATACTGGAATCACAGATTCTATGTCTTGGAAGTATGACCAAAGTAAGAAATGCCATCTGAACAAGTAACATGTCTGCCTCTTTTGTTCTGACCAACTGAGAGAAAAATCATTACAACAACTTACGCTACTAACAGTGATTAAATAATTGCTTAGCTCATATCACAATAAACCATGCAACATCAGCATTGCGTGACTATGTGTATTTAGTGTGTATTAGTGTTACCTGTAGATTTAAATTAGATTTAAATTTATGTACAGTCTAATCTTTTGCTTTAGCTGATTGTCGTTTGAACCTTTCTGGATTACAATCCGCCATCGAAATGATACATTGAAATATTCCAGTTTCAATGAGAAAAGGCTATAAATGATCCGCTGCTCCTGGTTGCTTTTACCCTCCATTGAGGGTAGGGGACCTGCAGGCATTTTTGGTTGACGAAGCGTGCCTGTAATTTGGGTTGGCTAACTCTTTTGTGATCCTGAGACACCGGCCTGGATACATGCCCAAGGTTTCCACCACCCTTTTCAGAGATCAGGTGGTGAACTTGCAAGCGCTGCGCTTGGAAGAGGCAGACCCAGCCTCGGCACTGCTCTGTCCAGTACGTGCTCTTTGTGCTTACGTAGACAGAACGCAGTGTTTCAGGACCTCAGACCAGCTCTTTGTCTGTTATGGTGAGAAGTTGAAGGAAAAGGCTCTCCCCAAGCAAAGGTTGTCACACTGGATAGTGGACGCCATTGTCTTGGCTTACCAGACACAGGGTAGTCCATGCCCCCTAGGGGTGAGGGCACACTCCACCAGAACACATTTGCAAGACTCTATAATCTGTGAGTGGAGCCAGTGTCTTCCCATGTGTTCTCAGTGTCATCGCTTGCTCGCCATTCCCCTCCATGGACTGGATAAGTGTGATATTTCCTAGTTGAGTTTTCTTTGAAATCCTACATTTCTCCAGCACTGTTGATGTCGACACCAGAGTTCATGCCCACTTCATGCAAAGTGCCTCCATGTGCATGGTTCCTTCTCAGGGTAACCCCCACATGTGTATTTCCACTGTAAGTCTTTCTGAGCATGTGCCTTTCCCTTGGCAAGCCCCTTGCCACCCCTGGGGTGGAAACATTCCACCCTTTGGACTGGATACCCCAGTGTGTTCCATATACATCCCGTCTGCGGGTCATATGTGTATTCTGCAAGTCCTCCCTTCGAGCAGGCATTGTATTGCATATTTCCACATGGGATATGCTTCCCAGTGTACCTTGGTATTCCTGTTTTATAGTTGAGTCCTTCATCCATGCTAGTCCCAGATGATTTACTGAAGATGCATACTATTATACTACACTATTTCCAGGGCTATTCAATTCATGCTGGATCACATTCAGTGGCAAATGAAATTCAGATGGATATTGTACACTACACTAAATTTCCATTTCCAGATGGAAATTGGCATTTCCAGATTGGTCCTCTTCTAGGAGTCAGGATGCATGGATTTTTGATTTAGACTTAGTTGTAGTCTGGTTGGGCACTTAATTTGAAGTTTATACTGCATGCTTTTGCTCATTTAGGACATGATCACTCACATTTTGTGTTAATATGTATATTGGTCTACAGTTTATATTTGGTTATTTGTTAAATGGAATAAATGTTGAATGGTCTCCAGCTAACTCCGCTACATGAGCTGCCACATAAAAAACTGGATGTTCTACATTTCCTTCTTGTCAATGTGGCTGATTCTTGGCCAGAATAAGCTAAAATGTGGAGAGACTTTGTGCCAATAGTCAAAAGTCTGGCTCTGTGAGACGTCCCATCACATTATGCAATTAACATTCGTGAGCCGCAGTAAGGCTCTAAATTTCCTCCCGGGGCTGGCTTCATCCCGGAGGCTCACGGGGTCCTCCATGCGATGACGCAGTCCCATCCGGCAGTGCCTACAGACATAGCCTAAACACATTGCCAAAAGCAGTGTACTCAGCAGAAAGTACCTAGACCCTCAAAGCGAGGGGAGTACATACATTGATTAAAATCAGACACACTGTGGCTGATGGCATCATTTGGAAACAGGGGGAGAGAGAAATTTCAATCGGTATCTAAAAAATAAAAAAAACAGTTACACTTTCAGAGTTGTAAGAAATCCTGATTTGAGAGATGAGAGAAATTGATCTGAATTATCTTAAGGTACCAATGTAGTTTGTTCAAAGGTTCTTAAAGGATTCATTGGAATCTCAGTGACTTTAACTGCAAAGCTTAAAAAAAGAAAGTACTTTTCATCTGACTTTCAGACTCATTATGAGAGGAGTTTGCCATTACAGGTGAGGGTCTCTTTAAGACATGCAGACAGGAAATGAGACGGTGAAGAGAGACAGGTGAGATCAAAGAGACAGCAGCTGGTTGTCCCCCTAGTGTGAGGTGAAGAGAGACAGATGGCACGATATTAATTATAAGCAGTAAACAAGTGGGATTCACCTCACCTGGAAAACACAAATCCTTCTTCACTTATCCACACTGCTTCCTGTTAGTGGTTGGTCTTCTATGCTGTGCTGGGATCAGCACCCCTAATGATGTATCCTATAATAGGAGAAAAGGCCTTAGATAATTTAAAAACAGCAGGAGTGAGCAATACACACATCAGCTATTTTTAACCCTCCAGCAGAAAATAGGTTGTTCTTTATTCATAAGTGGAAACAAAATGTTTGATATAACCTCATTATCAAGCTTGTTAACAGATTTGCATATGATCTTTCGTTTAATGAGTATTAATTATTTTACTGGTCTAGTTCCCGAGTTATGTGGATTTTGAATACAATTTGTTTATTTTAATTATTAAGCTACGTGATTATTGTAGGTTAAATGGTGCTGGTGCTAAAGCACTGTCAATGCAAAAATGTAAATTTAAAATCATTGTTTTCTATTCTAATATATTTGAAAAATGTAAATTAATTTTTAGAAGCAATTACTCCAGATTTCATTGTCACAGGAAATCATTCTAATATGCATATTTGGTGCTCAAATATCATATTTTTTTTTTATTATATAAAATAAATAATATTTTCTTTGTAAATTGGGATATTTATCTTATTTATTTAATGAATAGAAGGTTCCAAAGAACAGAATTAATTTAAAATAGATTTTTGCAAATACATTTTAAAAACAGATTTTTCACTTTTAATCAATTTAATTAGCCTGGATGCCAGATTAAGTTTGCTGCCGCTAGGGTGCGTCTAGATTTCTAGGCTAGCATTCACCTTTAATTCTCTCAGAAATTTAAACAAGAAGTTCGGTCGTCCATATCACATAATTGAGGTCGCTTCAACCCGCGGACATGGAAAACAACCTGTGGAAAAAAACACAGACTTGGCAACACAGTGCAGTTGAGTTCTGTTGACATTTGTCAACATTATGCGTCGCTCCGTTGCTCTGATTGGTTGTAGGTCTATCCAATTGAGGTCTTTCCTATGTTTGGTTGAAACACGCCGCATAATCAAAGCCCAATGGAGCAGTATCAGACTCTTTGAGTGCATTCCATTTGACAGGGTCCCTGCACTGTTCACTGCTCCCTACTCCCTGAGCACGGTATATCAGCTGAAGTGTACTTCACTGACAATAATCGCTCATGTGAAACGCCCTGCAACGTCAATAAAAAAAAACAAAGACAGGGTCACGCAGATTATGATACAACATTGATTAATGTTGTAGTTTACTTTACTCTCAAATTTAAAACCATATAATAAGCATATACATTTACAAAACACAGAGTATATATCTGAAAGATATAATCAAAACATTGTCCATTACTTTACATAGGCAGTACAGTACCTTTCGAACTGAACATGTTCACTCCCATTGGATTGGAATCTTAGTTAAGATAGCAGAATACCCTGTGAAGTCCACTTAGCAGTCACATATTCTGAATAGAACTGAGTATGTCAGGCTAACAATTAAATGCATCCTATTCTATTGATTTTTACTTAACATTGCACCTACATGTCAGCTAACTCTTCTTAGAGTATAGTCTGTCTGCTTAATATCTGCCAGCACTTTATTGTGATGACACCCCTAGCAGTCTACTAATATTAAACTTGTACTCTAATGAGAGTTAGTTGACATGTAGGTAAAACATTAAAGGGGTGATGAATTGAGAAATAAACTTTCCATTGAACTTTTTATATATAAAAGGTCATGGTAATATAAGAATATCCTGTAAGTTTAAAGGGCGCGCACGTACATGTGTGTGTGTGCGCGCGCTGTTCGAGCTTATATCAACCAATCAGGCAGGCCATGTAATACAAAAATAATAGTCCAATCAATCGCGGGTGGATGATAGATAAATCAATGTGTTTGTTTGATAAAGACGTTTACGAGCTGTGATCGAGATATTCATTCTGGTTGCCTCAATGAATATTTGAGTTTATTTATTGATTCAAAACAATCCCTCATGTGAACTGACAGGGGCATAGATATGACAGGAGCTGAAGCTCATTAAATATGCCACGCCTATCAAAACCCAGCGTTTTGGAGAGAGCATCAAAACCAGTGTAGAAAATAGCCTATTACTTATGATGTTTTTTTAATGTAAAAACCACACGAACGTCATTAGTTGACCTTAGACAACAGTATAAACAATATAAATGCCAGTTCATGACACCTTTAATTATAGTGAAAAGAATGTTTAAAGGGGCCCATCTAAAGAAAGTGTAACTTTAATTTTATTCAAAATTAAATGAAAATTAAATATTTTAAATGAAATATATGTATAATATTTAGCTATTTAGATAATATTTCTCCACCCTCCTAAGTACTTCCGCTCATTTTTCATTTTCCTTCAGTAGTTCGTCTGTGACTGTGGTGTATTCTTAGGTTTTCTCCGAACAAATTTTTACCGGTCCAATCAGCAAACAGAGGGAGTGGCTGAGAACGATGACTTTGATGTTGTGCTAGTTTGAGTAGTAGTTCAGTATTGGCAGCAGAGAAAGATGCGAACAAAATGGCGGCAGAGAAAGATGCGAACGAAACCATTCATTCCGTTGTGGCACCGCTGCCGAATATCCAGAAGTTAAAGCTGGAGTAATAACAGTCTTTGCTGAGGTTTGTTGGTGGCCCTCCTCCCCAACAGGGTGAATTTGGAAAAAGTTTTCCATTCTTTGTTTTCAGTTTTCCAAAGGATTTTCCAGCTTGCTCCGTTAGTGGTGAAGGAGTTACCTGAAGCCCTATTCAGACGGTAATTGTTTCTGGTGGGGTCAGAAGGTATTGCCATCATTTAAGTTACAGAGCCTAATCAGTTATTTTATTGCCATCCGTTTTCCCTTACCTACTGCTTTTGACAAACACCAAGGTCATGTGGTGATGTAATAGCTGTCCGAATCCACATCTCTGAGTATTTTTAAGAATATATCACAATATATCACACACAAAATTCACTGTTTATAATCCTTTTTGACCACTGCAGAGCACCGTACGGTTGTGCTTTGCTGTTATTTGGATGCATTTATAAACTTGTATTTCTTTAAAATGCTGGCAAGTATTTACAAGAGCAATATATTTCATCACCGCTCAAACTAATTAAAATAAAAGCACGTAAAAATTTGAATTGGTCCGTTATTTACAGCAGCATTTATTATCATACCAAGCATATGACATTTTATTTACAGCATACAATCATGTTACGTGAGAAGCGCGTTCCCGATCACAAAACTCTCCCGTCCACCATGGCGTAAATAAATCACAAACCGAATGCACAAGTTTTAGGTTTCATCACTGAGATGGCCAGCACATTTATTTTGATGGATTTCCATGTGTGAAACAGGCGAAGGGCGCATGACATACGCATGAACAAACGTTAGCGACTGGTTATGGCAGATCCAATAGTTTTAATCTTCAACAGAGTACCCGCCTTCGCGGAAGTAAACGCTTGTCAATGGAGAGTGGCCAGACTCTCTGTACAAATGAAATGTATGACAGTCTGGTAACACCAGGCTACATGATATTAGCACTGTAAACCTGAATAAGCTGGCAAAAAAAAAATAAGGCATTTCGTGGCCTCAATTTTTTAAGTTAAGAAATGTAAAGTTTAAGTAAGCAGAACTTGAATGATATTTAATTTGTAATCATACATTTTAATTGCTCTAAAATATTTGAGTAAACTAATTCATATATTTAACTTTTAGTATTTTAACCTTTTTAGTAGTGGAAACTTGACTTGCTTTAACTAGCCAATTCAATAAATGCCATCTTACTAATTGGTAGCATTAGCATACCATAGCACTTGCTGAATGATGACAGCAATATAATACATTCAACACATATCTGTTCTCAAACTAAGCTCATGCTCCACTTGTCATGGTGGTGACCCTAAAATAAAACAAGATAACAGAAACTCTTCTAAACAAAATATTCAACACTACTTAATCTCACTTAATGTTTATTTTGCACACACACACACACACACACACACACACACACACACACACACACACACACACACACACACACACACACACATGTTGTCTATGTGGTTTACAGGGAGTTTACTCTCCATAGGCGTAATGGTTTTTATTCTGTACAAACCGTATTTTCTATCCCCCTACACTGCCCCTGCCCCTAAACCTACCCATCAGAGGAAACATTCTGCATTTTTACTTTCTCAAAAAACATCATTTAGTATGTTTTTAAGGCCATTTGAATTATGAGGACATTTGATATGTCCTCATAAACCACATTTATAGTGTAATACCAGTGTAATACCCATGTAGTTATACAAATTTGTGTCCTCATAAACCACATAAGCAGGCTCACACACACACACACACACACACACACACACACACACACACACACACACACACACACACACACACACACACACACACACACACACACACACACACACACAACTAGCCAAATTATTTACTAGAATGGCTGTAAATTGTCCTTCATTGAAGCAGATAGTGAGTACCTCAGAAATACAGTCCATCATTTTGAAGCTCATTTTCTAAAATAACAGAAACATTCATCCAGTCTGACTTTAAGCCCAGAGTTTAATTTACTGTTTTGATGTTTATCATGTAAAGATGTGCATTGCTTATTAAAGTGTTTCCTCTGATTCAGCCACCTCCATTCTAACAAACCCCATGTACTTGTTGAATCTGTGATTTCCCTGGTGACCATCAGCAGAATCTTTTTTCTGCATAATGGCTTCTGTTCTACCAATTTATTCATCCATCTCTTATATCTTGTTGTCCCTCTATTTTCCACCTATCCACATGTCTTACGCTGGATTCATAATGTGCTCCTCCTTACTACATTTTTTCATAATTGTCAGGGGACCTGATTTACATGCGAGCATGTGCTTGACATTTCATACAGTGATATTAGAGAATAAATTAAGAGAGCAGTAAAGATTAATTGAATTTAACCCATCAGACATAATTTAATATGCAGCATTCTGAATAAGATTAGTGGTCAAGCTACTTAAAATAATAATCCATATTTATTTTAATATTAACTGGAAGACATGACAATGTATGTTCATAGCCTGCTAGAGCCAATAAATATAAGCCTGGAAAGTTATAGAATTATCTTTAATGTGTGACCAAACAGGTGTCCCCAGAAAAAAATGGCAAAACCTTCAAATGTATAAGCTTAAAAGGATAGTAAATTATAATTCTGGTATCATTTATTCACACTTAAGCCATTCCAAACTAGTATCACTTTCTTTATTCTGTGGAAAAAAACAGAAGATATTTTGAGAATGTTGGCTGCAGTTCCACCACATCCCAAAGCAGCTCTATTGGATTAAAATCTGAAGACCGGAGGACCCTGAAATACACTGAACCCATTGTTATATTTGTGGAACCAATTTGAGATGGCATGTGCTTTTATGACATGGTGCATTATCTGTGTCTAGTTCTGAGCTGGCATAAAAGGAACCTGGCCTGGTCTTCTGATGCAATAACAAAATCACGTCAAGGTTTGAATGCACCTGTGAATGCACTTCAAGGTTTTGTGCATTCACAGGTACAATAGGTCTAGCACCATTGTAATATATCTATATTTCAGGTACTTTTGACTACCTGTCAACTTGAACCAGTCTGGCCATTTCTAACCTCTCCTATTACCAATCATTTTTACTCACGGAACTGCCATTCACTGTATTTGTTTGTTGTTAGATCCCATTTCCTCCCCACATTTCTTCTGTATGCTTATACTTTTACTTTAAGTTGTTACAACAAGATTTCCATTGGTAATTTTCCATAGGTAATATTCTATACCTCATAAAATGGCCAATGCGTGTAATGGTTTTGTTGTTTTAGCATAGTCTAGTTAGCTCAGTCTGGTATAGGTGTTGTAACATCATCTAGTTTTAAAAAACATGTTTCTTCATTGACAGCTATTTAAAAAGTAACTGTGCGTTCTGACAGAATTACAAATGACATTTTTTGGAGGGCTTTTAAATGCATGAAATTGACTTTTTATTACATATTTTTTACAGCGGTGGTATTCCCCCCCATCTGTCTAGTGAGTTTTGAGTCAAACTTAAAGGGTAACTGGCCTGAAACTGTGCCACCAGCCAATCAGTATTGTGATGGTATAATTTCCTTGCAAGTCCAGACTAATTAATGATATTATGGCTGAAGTGAAATCATCTGAGGTTAGCATGGCAAAACAAATAACATTTGGACAAATAGTACTAAATTATAGAAGAAAGCAATCTAGATTAATTTTAACTAACTGTCAGATGCTTATATATATATATATATATATATATATATATATATATATATATATATATATATATATATATATATATATATATATATATATATATATATTTTTTTTTTTTTTTTTTTTTTTTTTACAGAAATCTGTAAAATGGTAGCCTACATAAATGGTGTAGGTGGTATCTTCTCACTGTCAATTCTTTTTTTCATATCCTTCTTACTGTGAGCATCATGACAATGCATTCCTCCTGTTTGCAAATGAGATTTCTCCATTCACATGGATGTGAAAAAGTCAGGTGATGGAACAACAAAAGCGTGTCAGTCAAACGGTGTAGTACAGCCACTTAAAATTCTCAGGGAGTGTGAGCAGCAGAGGCGATAGTCTCAGGGGCCAAGGGTTTCTCTTCAGACATGGGCAGAGGAGAACATGACTGGGATAAGAATGGAACTGAAAAGGTTGCTGCATTCACAAACTCTCATGGGTTACTCAGCAGAGAGACATAGAGCTTAGAGTCAAAGCAAGTTGCATAGCTTTGCTTTGCTCAGAAGACCCCAAAAACCAAGTAGTTCCACGTAGTTGGAAAGATTTGTTTTGTAAATGCTTTATTTATAGCCTATGTGTATGCATAAATTCATCAGTAGAAAGGCACTTTTAGTCTATGCTCTTTTTTCTATTTTCTGCAGACTCCTATTCATTATAAATCTTGGCACATGAGTTTCATCTCTGTCCAGCATAAATTAGCTCAGTATTAATTCACTTAATTCCCCCTGCACAGAGGATTGTAAAGGTGCTCTTAGATGTTTGCCTTCCTTTATTTCTGCTTCTTTGTTGCGGTCCCTATATCCTCTCTTGAAAATTTCACTAAACATGAAAGTTGTACTTAGTGATGAACTCTCAAATCACTGTAGTCAAACGTTCACAAATTGCATAAAATACGGCAACATAAACCTCAAAAGTAAACTAGATCAACATTAGTTGATATTTGTTTGAGAATGAAAGGTTAAATTCCTGTTCATCCATCACAGTGTGATATTGGATTGTTTGGAATATACAAGTAAATTAATTTTAAACTAAATGTATGTTCTTTTTATAGCTTTCAAGTTCTGGACCCCACTGACTTTCATAATATGGACAAAAACTATACAAATATTTTGATTCACAGAAGGAAGTCATAAGAGTTTGAAATGGCTTTATGGTGAGTAAATGATGACGAGACAGACCTTGAGTCAGTGCTTGTCAGCAAACAACAGACATTTTTGACATGCATCCTATAAAACCCACTTAAGGTCAAGGTGAGGGCTCTTTAAGAGGTCAGAATGAATTCTAAAACCGTCTGAATCTTCCTTCAAGAGTGCCGAGCCCTCTGTATTTGGAGACGTGTGGAAAAGCCATGGCCGAGGACGACAGGGACTCCTGACAGCTGTGTCCAGCGGGTGGTGACATTTACAGTCCAGCTGATGTCACCCTCTGCCTCAGGGTGCAACGAATGCCTTCATGAGACTTTCAGGTAGAGCCTGCCTTTTTGTGCTGATCTTGGGCCAGATCTAACAAATACTTGTCAAAACCTTAAGTATTATTATGTGTTGAACTGTGCTGCTTTCTGTGCATGTGGAGGCGTCATGAGAGGCCCACAACAACTCAAAGTCTAGAAAAATGGAAACTTTAGTTTAAGATGGCATATAATTACACCAGCACTGATGGATTTCCCTGTTACCATCCAAGCTGGAGCCTGTGAGCAGCCGAATGGCTAAAAGAGATAAAACACACAATTAACTACAGACTGTGATACCCCCATTTAAGACTTAGAGACATTTGATTGGTTAACTAATGGGAAGAACATTTGGTTATTATAATGAATTCTACTTTTGTAAACATATGCTCAAATATAAACTTGAAACCACATAACCATTTCAGTACCATTTCTCAAAGTGTTTCTTAAAGGGGTACTTCAGCGCTGGGAAGATGAATCTGTATTTAAACTGGGACTAGATTTCCCAGAAATGGGACACCTAGACTTTCAAGACCTTCTAGACTGAGAAAAGACAAAATAATGTAATTTTGTCTCATGGGGATGAAAGACAACAATTCCCAGAATGCATTGCTTCACTGCCATGTGAGGCCACTCCCAAAGCCACTGCTACTGGATTACTGGATCACTTTATCTCGTGGAATGTATACGCCAAAATGAGTTTTGGCGTGCGTGTGGTACGCGGTTTTTCACGTGCATATGATACGCACTTTATGGCGTGCATATGACACGCTCTTGGGTAGGTTTAGGGTGGTGGGGTGGGGGGTTCGTATGTATACGCCATAAAGTGAGTATCATATGCACGCGAAAAACCGCGTACCATACGCACGCCAAAACTCATTTTGGCTTATACATTCCACGAGATTGCAATCTCGTACTATTTATACGCATTTTCGTGAGATCCGTCTCTAATTTTCATAAAATTGGTTCCCTTTCGTTCAGTCACTCCGACGTAACGTCAGTGACTGACGAATGGGGGTTTCGCTTAGAAGCCTGTCATCTCCGAGACTAGAAAGCGCCCAATGGCAGTGCCAATGCCATGGGCATGCGAGATTTGCATGCGTAACTCCGCCTACCCACGTGGGTATATAAGGAAGTAGCTGGCATCATCGCATTATGTTTTAATGCTTAGGAGCCAAGGGTTACATACCTTTCACTCCTATAAGCCTTCTGAGTTAAGTCAGTTCTTCGAGACGATCAGGATCTTCCAGTCGGTGTTGGTGTTCGGTGCGTTCCAGCGGTCACATACTTCCTGCCTGCTGGTCATACGATTGGTTTCCAGTTGGTGTGTGGTCCCCTGGGCGCTTCGGCATCGACTGCGAGGTTAATCCTCTCACAAAAGAGCTCACACGTGGCACGTCCTTTTCAGGATGTCTCGCCCGTGTGCTTCTGGGTGTGGCCGGTCTTTACACTCCACTGATGGGCACTCGCACTGTCTGGCATGCTTGGGCTTCCAGCATGCTCAGGCGGCGCTTGTGGATGAGTCATGTTCCCACTGCGGGAACATGGCCATCTCCGTGTTGCGGTCGAGACTCAATGATCTCCGTGCGGCCGCCGGAGTGAGAGTCCCCTCCGTCACCCCCCGATCTGACGTGTCCGCGGCCTCGGTCTCATCCGGTCCGCGGGGCGTCTCTTCGGCTGGTGGCCAGGGTGACCTGAGGGTGATGGTGTGGAATACAGCTCCGACGCTCATGCCTCGGCCCACACCCCCCTCTGTTGCACCGGTACCCGCGAGCGTTGTGATGGAGCCCGCGGCCTCGGTCTCGGCCGGTCCGCGGGTTTCGTTCGGCGCTCCAGAGGAGGACGAGATGTCGGTAACCGCATCACAAGGTGGGCTAGAGTCCTCCGAGGATGAGGATTCGGCTGTGCTCCCGCCTCCGGGCGCGCCAGCATTGTCCGAGTCGGACCCGGAGTTGACAGCCATGCTTGCCCGGGCGGCCGCGGCGCTCGGTCTGGAGTGGGACCCTCCACCCCGGCCGGAGCGTTCGCGGCTAGATGATTGGTTTTTGGGTGCGCCACGACAGGACAGCCGTCCTGCCGTGCCCCCAATTCCTTTCTTCCCGGAAGTGCATGAGGAGGTTGCGCTCTCGTGGAGGGCCCCCGTGTCTTCTCGCGAGCGTTTGGCAACCTCTTCCGCCTTCTCCGCCCTCGATGGGGCGGCGGCTAGAGGGTACACTGGGGTCCCCCCGGTGGAGCGTTCTGTGGCGATGCAACTGTGTCCCCAGAGCGCCTCCTCCTGGCGTGGCGATCCTAAGCACCCCTCCAAGGCCTGTAGATTCACATCTTCCATGGTGTCGAAGACCTACAGAGCTGCGGGGCAGGCCACCGCTTCTTTGCATGCCATGGCAACCCTCCAGGCCTACCAGGCCAAGTTGCTGTGCGACATGCACGAGGGTGGAGCCGACCCAGGGCTCAGAGATGAGCTGCGTGGCGCGACCGACCTCGCTCTCCGAGCGACGAAGGTTACCGCACGCTCCCTGGGCCGGGTGATGTCCACTTGTGTGGTCCAGGAGAGACACTTATGGCTCAACCTGGCCGATATGCGGGACGCCGAGCGGACTCGTTTCCTCGACGCCCCCATATCCCAGGCTGGGCTATTCGGCGGTGCGGTCGAGAGCTTCGCCGCATACTGCCCCGGCGGCCCGCTGCTGCACCCCAAGCGCCGCCGGCACAGTCGCCTCAGCTGCCTCGCCGCCGAGGGCGGCCTCCTGCGGTCCCCCCCGCTCCCGCGCGGCCACAGCAGCAGCCTTCACCCGGGCCGCGCCGCGGAGCGCGCCGCAAGAAGCCGCCCCAGTCCGCGCCAGCCCCGCGGCCCGCTAAACGCCAGCTCCTGACGCGGACAGCTCAGAGATGGGCAGTTCTTTCCAGGAGACGGCAGCAGGGCCGCTCCTTCCCCCGGTGGAGGGCCGGGGGAGAATCTTTCATTCCGCTGCCGCCCCCCGGGGTGGCAGCACCCTAATGTGGTTAAAGAAAGAACTGACAAACCCATCTCTGAGCACCCAGAGACCGGTGACGGCAGTGTGCGCCGCCCCCGGGCCACGCCGCTCTCGTCCCTCTCTGTCGCCAGCCCCCTCTCAGAGCAGACCCCAGTGGAACGCGAGTCCTTCCCTGGTCTCCTCTGTCAGGGCGCAGCCGTTACCGCCGCCCCGACACCGGGCCGCTACGCCACCCGAGTCCGGGCCGGTAACGCTGCCTCGCTGCCCCACCGAGGGTACGCCGGTGCTCCGCATGACCCCGTTGGTACACTCCCTGGGAGCGTGGCTACAGCTGCCGGGACTGTCCCGCTGGGTCGCACGGACCATCCGGCTCGGCTACGCGATTCAGTTCGCGCGAGCTCCTCCCCGCTTCCGGGGTGTCCGGTACACCGTGGTGGGGTCCAATGCCCCAGTCATGCGTGCGGAGATCGCAACCCTACTGGCGAAGGGTGCGGTCGAGCTCGTCCCTCCAGCCGAGATGAAGTCCGGCTTCTACAGCCCTTACTTCATTGTACCGAAGAAATCCGGTGGGTTACGACCGATCCTGGACCTTCGCGTCCTGAACCGATCCCTTTACAGGCTTCCGTTCAGGATGTTGACTGCGAAACGCCTTTTCGAATGCGTTCGTCCATGCGATTGGTTTGCAGCGATCGACCTGAAGGACGCGTACTTCCATGTGTCCATCCTTCCGCGACACAGACCGTTCCTACGGTTTGCGTTCGAAGGGCGGGCATATCAGTATGCTGTACTACCATTCGGGCTAGCTCTGTCCCCTCGCGTCTTCACGAAGATTGTCGAGGCAGCCCTTGCGCCACTCAGGCAACAAGGGGTTCGCATCCTGAACTATCTCGACGACTGGCTCATACTGGGCCACACTCGGGACCGGGTGTGCAAACACAGAGACCTGGTTCTCCACCACTTAGCTCGTTTGGGCCTTCGGGTCAACTGGGAGAAGAGCAAACTCTGCCCCGTGCAGAGGATCTCTTTTCTCGGTATGGAGATCGACTCGGTCGCCATGTGCGCGCAGCTTACCGGCTTGCGCGCGCAGTCGCTGCTGACTTGCCTCAGGCAGATAGAGAGCAAGAGTGCGGTTCCACTGAAACTGTTTCAGAGGCTCCTGGGGCATATGGCATCTACAGCCGCGGTAACGCCGCTCGGATTGCTTCATATGAGACCGCTTCAGCACTGGCTTCGCGATCGAGTCCCGAGATGGGCATGGCGGTCTGGCACGCTCCGGGTCCCAGTGACTCAAGCCTGCAGACAGACACTCACCCAGTGGTCGAACCTCAGTTTTCTACGGGCAGGAGTGCCCTTAGAACGAGTTTCCCGGCATGTTGTTGTGTCAACAGATGCGTCCACCACGGGTTGGGGTGCCATGTGCAATGGACATGCAGCCGCCGGCTCTTGGTCAGAGAGCCAGAGCCGCCTGCATATCAATTGCCTCGAGTTGCTGGCAGTACGGTTCGCCCTGCACCGCTTCCGAGCGTTGCTGAAGGGTCAACACGTACTAGTCAGATCGGACAACACGGCCGTAGTAGCGTACATCAACCACCAGGGCGGTCTACGCTCCCGCCGCATGTCTCAACTCGCCCGCCATCTCGTTTTATGGAGTCAGAAGCGCCTGAGGTCCCTTCGTGCTGTCCATATCCCGGGGATCCTGAACCGTGAAGCCGACGAGCTCTCACGGGTTCAGCCAATCCCTGGGGAGTGGAGACTCCATCCCCAGTCGGTCCAGCTGATTTGGGATCAGTTCGGGGACGCACAGGTAGATCTGTTTGCCTCCCACGACTCGTCCCACTGCAGCCTGTACTATTCCCTGACCGAGGGCACGCTCGGCACGGATGCACTGGCGCACAGCTGGCCGCGGGGCCTACGCAAGTATGCGTTTCCCCCAGTGAGCCTTCTTGCACGTGTTCTGTGCAAGGTCAGGGAGGACAAGGAGCAGGTCATTTTGGTCGCCCCGTACTGGCACGGCCGGACCTGGTTCCCAGAACTAGTGCTCCTTGCGACAGCCCCTCCCTGGCCAATTCCTCTGAGACAAGACCTACTCTCTCAGAGACGGGGCACCCTGTGGCACCCGCGTCCCGATCTTTGGAACCTCCACGTGTGGCTCCTGGACGGGACGCGGCAGGTTTGAGTACCCTACCACCTCCGGTGGTGGCTACCATCACTTCCGCTCGGGCCGAGTCCACGAGACAGGCCTATGCGTTGAAGTGGAACCTCTTCGTCAATTGGTGCTCTTCTCGCCAAGAAGACCCCTGGAAATGCCCGATCGGGTCTGTGCTCTCTTTCCTCCAGGAAGGGTTGGATCGAAGGCTGTCTCCATCCACCCTGAAGGTTTATGTGGCCGCTATCGCCGCCTACCATGACCTCCTGGACGGGAAAACGGTAAGTAAGCACGACCTGGTCATCAGGTTTCTGAGGGGTGCGAGGAGACTACATCCTCCTCGTGCTCCTCTCGTACCCTCTTGGGACCTCTCAGTAGTTCTAAGTGCTCTGCAGAGGGCCCCATTTGAGCCTTTGCGGTCAGTAGATGTTAAGTTCTTGTCTATGAAGACAGCGCTCCTGACCGCACTGGCCTCCATCAAGAGGGTAGGGGACCTGCAGGCATTTTCGGTTGACGAAGCGTGCCTGGAATTCGGGCCGGCCGACTCTCACGTGATCCTGAGACCCCGGCCTGGATATGTGCCCAAGGTTCCCACCACTCCGTTCAGAGACCAGGTGGTGAACCTGCAAGCGCTGCCTTTGGAGGAGGCAGACCCAGCCTTGGCACTGCTCTGTCCAGTACGCGCCCTTCGCGCTTACGTAGACAGGACGCAGTGTTTCAGGACCTCAGACCAGCTCTTTGTCTGTTATGGTGGGAAGCTGAAAGGGAAGGCTCTCTCAAAGCAAAGGCTGTCTCACTGGATAGTGGACACCATTGTTTTGGCTTACCAGCAGCAGGGACGCCCATGTCCCCTTGGGGTCAGGGCCCATTCCACCCGGAGTGTGGCCTCCTCTTGGGCGTTAGCACATGGCGCTCCGCTGACAGACATCTGCAGAGCTGCAGGCTGGGCGACACCAAACACATTCGCCAGGTTTTATAACCTCCGAGTGGAGCCTGTATCCGACTATGTACTCACCTCTACAAGTGGCCGGTAATGGATTGGCTCAGGTGTCTTCGCTTGCTCGCCATTCCACTCCACGGACTGGATACGTGCGATATTCTTCTCAGGTGAGTTCCCCGAGAGCCCTGAGCTCCTCCAGCACTGACGACGCCGACGCCAGTAAGTCTGCCCTTAGTCCAGACACTCGTGTCCGGCCAGGTGCCCCATGTGCATGGTTCCCCTCCGGCGACCCCCACATGTGTATTTCCACCGTAAGCCTCCCTGAGCGGGTGTATTCCCTTGGCAACCGTGCCACCCCCTGGGGTTAAAAATCCACCTTCGGCTGGTACCCCAGTGATCTTCCGTATGCAGCCCTCCGGGGTCATACGTGTATTCCTAAGTCCTCCCTACGGGTAGGCATCTTGGCGCATATCTCCTCCTGGAATATGCCTCCCAGTGTACCTTGGTATTCCTGCGTTAAGTAGAGGCCTTTGACCGTCCTATCTTGCATCAGGGCTCTCACGCTTGCGCAGGGCACTGGAAGACAGCCGAGTGGCGTTATTACATTGGGACCCCCATTCGTCAGTCACTGATGTTACGTCGGAGTGACTGAACGAAAGGGAACGTCTCGGTTACGTATGTAACCCTCGTTCCCTGAGGAGGGAACGGAGACGTAACGTCCCGTTGCCACATCCGCTGTACCGCTGGAACGGAGTACAACTTGGCTCCTCAGCAGGTAAAACATAATGCGATGATGCCAGCTACTTCCTTATATACCCACGTGGGTAGGTGGAGTTACGCATGCAAATCTCGCATGCCCATGGCATTGGCACTGCCATTGGGCGCTTTCTAGTCTCGGAGATGACAGGCTTCTAAGCGAAACCCCCATTCGTCAGTCACTGACGTTACGTCTCCGTTCCCTCCTCAGGGAACGAGGGTTACATACGTAACCGAGACGTTCAGTTAGACAACAGACACTACAATTCAAAACTGAATGTTTTTGTTCAATATAATGAGTGAGTCACAGAGTGAGTGTCAGCAGCACAAACACTGCAGGAGTCAGATTACATTCACCGTCATGATGAGAGCTGAGGTAATCAAGTCCATGGCATACATTAAAGGGGTGATGAATTGAGAAATCAACTTGCCCTTGAGCTTTTGATATACAAAAGGTCATGATAATATAAGATTATCCTGTATTTTCAGAGCTGAAAACATCCTTGTTGGTCAAAGAAAAGCTTTTATAGACACCAGGCCCAGCAAACGATTGTGAGTTTCATTCTTACATCATACCACTACAAAACACGGCTCTACAGAACATGTAATTCAGTAGCCCCGTCCACTGACTCATGGAGCTCTTCGGTTGATCACAAGCCAGCAGCAATAAACATGTGGTAGAAGATAGCAAGCAAGATATTGTGGAAGAACAGCTCACGTGGGAAAGAACGTTTGTGTGCTTGAGTTTGTGTGCTTGAGTGTGCCTGTGTTTGTGTATTTGAGTAAAATGTCTTTTTTACATTTTATAGTAGTCTCAGGGCTGTACCAGACAAAAACGTACGCCAGTTGGCAGAAATTCTTTTTTTGATCTGGGTGCGCACGTGTGTGTGAGCACGAGGCTTGCGCTTAGGCCGTGGACACACTGCAAGCATGCCGTGAGCGTCTCGCCTGCATGGCGTGTTCGTTTTTATTTCAGCTCCCATGTTAACGGGTTGGAGCTTGCATAATGCCTGAGTGACACGTACATGTATGCTAGAAATAGAAGAGACCGCTGTACATCAATAGCAGCAGCAGCGCCGTGTCAGACACGTTTCTGGTGTGTAAAGACAGAAAAAACATGCAACAAATCCGCCACGCTCACAGTGTGTCTCCGACCGATCTTGCGGGTGCGGGCCTTCAATCAATCAATCAACTTTATTTATATAGCGCTTTTACAATGACGATTGTTTCAAAGCAGCTTCACAGTGTTAAACAGGACAATATTGACTAAATTTGATTTTGCTAGTTTGATTTGGCTAGTTTATAAAATAAATATGATGACCTAATTAATACATTTAATTTGTATATTTAGTTGAATAACTTGGATCATAATTTTAGTGTCCCCAACTGGGCAAGGCAAGCCAATGCGACAGTGGCAAGGAACCAAAACTCCATCAGGGCATGATGGAGAAAAATAAACCTTGGGAGAAACCAGACTCAGTGCCAGTTCTGGGCTATTATTAAAAACTGTATAATTATTATTCTGCCAACCCTGCAAGTCATAAATCATATTAGATAGGAATATTCAAAATTATATCACGCACAAGACGGGTTCATTTAGGATGGTGTGTCGATTACACAAGAATATGAATACTTGAAAGATCGGAGTTATTGCGCCAGAAACGGGTTTATTGAGGATGACGTGCCAGTGAGGCAAATTCAGAGGAGACACCAATTGACACGGACTCAACAGACACTCCAGGATGAGCTGGTCATGTCCAGACGCAGGTCCACCATTCGATCCGGACATGGCCTGGATCCGGCCGACTGCAGTAGACCTCGGGATAAATCCCCATACGCAACAAACTGCGATCCACTGTGTATGCTGACACTTTTCTATCAGAACCAGCATTAACTTATTGAGCAATCTGAGCTACAGTAGCTCGTCTGTTTAATCGGACCACACAAGCCAGCCTTCCTGGCCCATGACTCTGGTTCACCACTGTTCCTTCCTTGGACCACTTTTGATAGATGCTGACCACTGCAGACCGGGAGAAACCCACAAGAGCTGCAGTTTTGGAGATGCTCTGATCCAGTCGTATAGCCATCTCAATTTGGCCCTTGTTAAACTCTCTCAAATCCCTACACTTGCTCATCTTTCCTGCTTCTAACACATCAACTTTAGCCCTATTCGGACGGGATTAGATTAACATGGGGACGTGGGGGTTAAGTAATTTTAATGGCCAATTAATGGGATAAGACATCTCAGTAAAACTAGCAGAAGTGGGAGGGGTAACTCGCTTTACGCACCACAGTAACTTTCTTGTCGTCATGTGCATATGACGTTGCTGTTTTCACGTGAGCAAACACACAACATGAGCGCCAGTCTGAACTCCTCTGTCTCCTATATATATGAATATATATATTACACGGCTCTGTGAAATACTTGATTCTGATTGGTTAATCACGCATTCCAGCAGTATGTTATTCCCAGATAACACACCGCTCATCCGGGCATTATGAGTTATCTAGACCGGTACTACTTCTATGCTTAACGCTGGCGCAATCTTGTGGATGTTAAATACTTAACCGTCATGGGTTACAATGGAAGACTTCAAGGTGGGTTTCCTTTATAAAGTTTAAATATGGATATTTTTCTTACAAAAACACATCGATTCGAATCAGAAGGCCTCTATTAACCCATCAGAGCCGCATGGAGCACGTTATTTGACAGATAGCTGCATTTTTATGGACTTCAAAAACAGCTACAACTACTGCTTGGATTAATGTTAGCCTGGACTTTTTAAATATAACTCCGATTGTATTCGTCTGAAAGAAGAAGCTTGGTTTCATTTTTGGGTGAACTAACCCTTTCAACATTAATTTTCAACATTTAGCATATGGTAAAAACAAATCTTCAGCAATAGAAAGAGGCTTAAAGCACCTTGGAACTGTTTTTCTTCGTGGAAGCTTTGCGTAAGAGCTAATTAAATATTTTATCTCAAGACAATACAGGTCCTTCTCAAAAAATTAGCATATTGTGATAAAGTTCATTATTTTCCATAAATCTGTATGATAAAAATGAAAAATTATCCGTAATGATAAAAATTAAAATTTCATATATTTTGGATTCATTGCACACCAACTGAAATATTTCAGGTCTTTTATTGTTTTAACACTGATGATTTTGGCATACAGCTCATGAAAACGTCTCGGTTACGTATGTAACCCTCGTTCCCTGAAGGAGGGAACGGAGACGTACGTCAGAACTGAACCGACGAATGGGATCTTACTTTAGAGACCAATCCTACTTCGAGCATCTAACAACGAGCCAATGAAATTTGGCATGCGATCACGCATTCCACGCTCCGCCCCGCAGCGCGGGTATAAATAGGAAGTGGAATGGTAGATCAGCGCTTTTCCTACTGAGGAGCCGAAAGGTGACCGGACTCCCAGCGGAAGCACAGCATCTGGCGACGGGACGTACGTCTCCGTTCCCTCCTTCAGGGAACGAGGGTTACATACGTAACCGAGACGTTCCCTTTCAGTCGGTCACGTTCGACGTACGTCAGAACTGAACCGACGAATGGGATCCCTATGGAAAACGCCAGGATGCTGGCCCTTCCAGCGTCCTGCTTGAGCGCACTGCACCGTCTAGTATGCTACGGAAGTCAGGGCTCCAAGCAGGGAGTACAGTCACTGCTGTTTCTGCAAGACCCACTCAGAATGACTATTGGATAACGCTGGGAAAGCGTGCCTACCTCGTACTTGAGAGAGAGGGTACGCTGCGGGGCCACGTCCTTCAGGGAAGGAGAGGTGGCAGAATACACATAAGGACTAACCTGGCAGGGTAGTGCAACATATGGCAGTCTCTGGGGTGGTTCCAGCCTGATTGAAGGGGGGAAAGAACACGCCCAGAGACGACAGAGCGGGCTCTGTCGAGGGAAAGACACGGGGCTAGCCCGAAGGGTAGCTGATACCGTGGAAGAATACACATATGGGGTTGCCGTGAGGGAACCGCTACATATGGAACCCAGCCTACAGCCACGTTTCACAAGCATACGGGTGCAGGCCTGGCGTCAGACGGTCCGCAACGTCTGACACCGGAGGGGTGACGGAGGAGCTCGACAGGGTTAGCCGGTTTCCCGGGGAACACAACTGGAGACAATAGACGCACGTATCCGGCCCAGAGGGCGGGAGTGGCGTTTCGCAAGCCGACACTTAGAACGGGCACTTAGCGCTCCTGGCCACTGGGGGCGAGGATGCGGGAAGATACCGGCTCTACACGTAAGCTATAGAATCTAGCAAACGTGTTAGGTGTCGCCCAGCCCGCAGCTCTACATATGTCTGTCAGCGAGGCGCCTTGCGCCAGCGCCCAGGAAGAAGCAACACTCCGAGTGGAGTGAGCTCTTACACCGAACGGGCAAGGCACGTCTTGGGACTGGTAGGCCAAGACTATAGCATCCACTATCCAGTGGGCTAACCTCTGCTTGGAGACAGCCTTTCCCTTCTGCTGGCCTCCGTAACAGACGAAGAGTTGCTCTGAGGTCCGAAGGCTTTGGGTCCGGTCAACGTAAGCGCGAAGAGCGCGGACCGGACACAGCAAAGCCAGGGCTGGGTCTGCCTCCTCCGAAGGCAGCGCTTGCAGGTTCACCACCTGATCCCGGAAGGGAGTGGTAGGAACCTTGGGCACATATCCGGGCCGGGGTCTCAGGACAACGTGAGAGTTACCTGGCCCGAACTCTAGGCACGATTCGTTGACCGAAAGTGCATGCAGGTCCCCTACCCTCTTGATCGAGGCCAATGCCGTCAGGAGCACTGTCTTCATTGACAAGATTTTCAGCTCACAAGATGCCAAAGGCTCGAAGGGAGGGCTCTGAAGTGCTCGGAGCACTAGAGCTAAGTCCCAAGAGGGTATCGAGGATGGACGAGGAGGATTTAGTCTCCTCGCACCTCTGAGGAACCTGACGATTAGGTCGTGCTTCCCCACGGACTTACCTTCTACTACATCATGGTACGCTGCTATTGCTGCAGCATATACCTTGAGGGTGGAGGGAGACAGCCTTCTCTCCAACCCATCTTGCAGGAAGGAAAGCACGACACTGATCGAACACCTTCGGGGGTCTTCCCGGCGGGAAGCGCACCACTCAACGAACAGGTTCCACTTCAGAGCATAGAGGCGCCTCGTAGAGGGGGCTCTAGCTGAAGCGATGGTATCTACGACAGCTTGTGGTAGTCCATCTAGAACCTCCGCGTCCCGTCCAGGGACCAGACATGAAGATTCCAGAGGTCTGGACGCGGGTGCCATAGCGTGCCCCGTCCCTGAGAAAGAAGGTCCTTCCTCAGGGGAATCGGCCAAGGAGGGGCTGTCGCGAGGAGTGTGAGTTCTGGGAACCAGGTCCGGTTGGGCCAATACGGCGCAACTAACAAGACCTGCTCCTCGTCCTCCCTGACCTTGCACAGAGTCTGTGCAAGAAGGCTCACTGGGGGAAACGCATACTTGCGTAGGTCCCGGGGCCAGCTGTGCGCCAGTGCATCTGTGCCGAGGGTACCCCCGGTCAGGGAATAGTACCACTGGCAATGGGTCGAGTCCGGAGAGGCAAACAGGTCGACCTGTGCGGCTCCGAACTGGTCCCATATCAGCTGGACCGCCTGGGGGTGGAGTCGCCACTCTCCCGGAGGTGTCGGCTGACGAGAGAGCTCGTCGGCTGTCTGGTTCAGCACACCAGGGACATGAATGGCCCGAAGCGACCTCAGCTGCTTCTGACTCCACAGGAGGAGGTGGCGGGCGAGTTGGAGCAGACGACGGGAGCGTAGACCACCCTGACGGTTGATGTACGCAACGGCCGTGGTGCTGTCCGTACGGACCAGTACATGCTTGCCACGCAGCGGCCCCTTGAGGCGGCGGAGTGCCAGATGTACTGCCAGTAACTCGAGGCAATTGATATGCCAATGCAATTGCGGCCCCGTCCACAGACCAGCAACTGCATGCCCGTTGTACGTGGCCCCCCAGCCCGTGGTGGAGGCATCCGTGAATAGCACAGCATGCCTGGACACTTGTTCTAGGGGCACCCCGGCCCGGAGAAACGAAGTGCTGGACCACGGGCTGAAGGTTTGGCGGCAGTAAGGAGTCACTGGGACCCGGTACTGACCGCTCTGCCACGCCCACCTCGGGACTCGGCCATTGAGCCAGCGTTGAAGCGGTCTCATATGAAGCAATCCGAGCGGCGTGACCGCGGCTGCAGATGCCATATGCCCCAGGAGCCTCTGAAAGAATTTCAGTGGGACCGCTGTCCTGCTCTTGAACATATTCAAGCAGTTCAACACCGACTGGACTCGCTCCTCGGTGAGGCGCGCCGTCCGGTTGACCGAGTCCAGCTCCCTACCGAGATAAGAGATCCTCTGTGTGGGACAGAGTTTGCTCTTCTCTCGGTTGACCCGAAGGCCCAACTGGCTGAGGTGACTGAGCACCAGGTCCCTGTGTTCGCACAACTGGTCCTTCGACTGGGCTAGGATCAGCCAATCGTCGAGGTAGTTGAGAATCCGAACGCCGCGTTCTCTGAGTGGAACAATGGCTGCCTCCGCGACCTTCGTAAAGACGCGGGGCGACAGGGACAGCCCGAAGGGCAGGACCTTGTACTGATATGCTTTCCCCTCGAACGCAAAGCGTAGGAACGGTCTGTGTCGAGGGAGAATAGACACATGGAAGTACGCGTCCTTCAGGTCGATCGCTGCAAACCAATCCTGGGGACGGATGCATTGGAAAATGCGTTTCTGCGTCAACATCCTGAACGGGAGCTTGTGCAGGGCCCGATTCAGAACTCGCAGGTCCAGGATTGGCCGTAACCCACCCCCTTTCTTGGGCACAATGAAGTAGGGGCTGTAAAACCCCGTCTTCATATCGGCTGGAGGAACCGGCTCGATCGCGTCCTTCGCCAGTAGGACCTCGATCTCTGACCGCAAGACTTGAGCATCGCTGCTTCGCACGGAGGTGAAGAGGATGCCCTTGTACTTGGGTGGCCGGCGTGCGAACTGAATCGCGTAGCCGAGTCTGATGGTACGGATGAGCCAGCGAGACGGCCTGGGGAGACCTAGCCAGGCCCCCAGAGACCGTACAAGCGGGACCAACGGCACCACAGACGTGCCCGGGGTGGGGCAGCGAAGCGGAGTACTCTGGCCCGACTCGGGAGGCCCGGAGGCGGCCCGTAGTGTTGCCTGAGCACTCCTGGTTTGGACAGAGAGTGGGTGAGAAGGCCCGGGGGCGTCCTCGGAGCCCACTCTGCTGTCCACTGCCCGGAGGCAGGGAAGTGAAGCACTCAGCCCCGACCCGGAAGGCCCGTGGGCGGCCCGGAGTGTTGACTGAGTGCTCACAAGAGAGGCAGTGTGTGGGTGAGAAGGCCCGGGGGCGTCCTCGAGGCCCACACAGCTGCCCCCTGGCGACGGGAGGGTAGGAAAGGAGTGACAAGGCCCGTGGGCGTCGCACACTGCCAACCTGACCCTCTTGGGGCCCAGAGAGAGAGGAAATTGCTCTTTTGGTGAAAATGTGGGTACCGCTGGACTCCGGAGAGCCAGCGGCAGAGATGTTGTGACCAGTGTTGCCCCCCCGGTCCTCCTCCGGGGGGGTGGGAGGGATGCGGACATCATCTCCCTCAGAGCAGCTCCTCTTCTCCCTGGGCTGCCCGTCTCAGGGCCGCTTCCCCTTACGCTTGCCGGCAGGTTTGGCGGGCCCTTGGACGGGTTGGGCGGCCCCCTTGCGTCCGGCGCCCTGCTTCGCGGGTGGAGGCTGCTGCTTGGGCTTGGCAGGGGCGGAGGCGGACGCTGGAGGACGCCCTCGGCGACGAGCAGACTGGGGGGCTGCCCCGGGCGGCTGGGTGGAGGCAGCAGCGGGCCGCCGGGGCAGGATGTTTTTGATGGCCTCCGTCTGCTTCTTGGCCACCGAGAACTGCTGGGCAAAGTCCTCGATGGCGTCGCCGAAGAGGCCGGCCTGACAGACAGGGGCGTTTAGAAACCGAACCTTGTCCGAGTCCCGCATGTCTGTCAGGTTCAGCCACAGGTGGCGTTCCTGGACCACCAAGGTGGACATCGCCCGACCCAGGGAGCGGGCCGTGACTTTCGTCGCCCGGAGGGCGAGGTCCGTCGCGGCTCGCAGTTCCTGCATAACTGCCTGGTCGGAACCACCCTCGTGCAGTTCCATGAGCGCTTTGGCCTGGTGGACCTGCAGGAGCGCCATGGCATGCAAAGCTGATGCAGCTTCTCCGCAGGCTGTGTAAGCCTTGCCCGTCAAGCCGGACGAGAACTTACACGCCCGGGAGGGGAGACGCGGGGCGTGCCTCCAGTCCGCAGCGGTCTTAGGACACAGGTGCATCGCAACCGACCGCTCGACTGGAGGGATCCCCTCGTAGCCCTTAGCTGCACCACCATCGAGAGTGGTGAGGATGGAGGAGTCAGTCGATCGCTGGCGTACGCTATACGGCGCTACCCAGGACTTCGTGAGCTCCTGATGCACTTCCGGGAAGAAAGGCACCGGGGCGGGACGCTGAGAACCAGCGCGACCCGTCCCGAGAAACCAATCATCCAGCCGCGAAGGTTCGGGACGTGGTGGAGGGTTCCACTCAAGCCCGACACTTGCGGCGGCCCGGGCAAGCATAGCCGTAAGTTCCGGGTCAGACTCGGGCAACGCTGTCACACCCGAAGGGGGCAACGCAGCCGAGTCTTCATCCTCGGAACCCATTAGCTCATCCCCCGATGCAGCAACCGACATCTGGTCCTCCGCCGGAGCCCCAAAAGAGACGACTGGCGCTCCACGTGGGAGGTCAGCGCGCCCTTCCGGAAGCTCCACCGGTACAGTGGAGGGGGGAGGGGCCCGAGGAGCCGTGAGACCCGTCGGGTTTACCCTGACCGACACCCTCAGGTCCCCACCAAGGTCATCAGCCAAAGTAGTAGCCCTCTGCTTTGCAGCTGGAGGACCACTAGATCGGGGGATGGACGATGGTGTTCCACCTCTTCTGAGGTACTGGAGACGGGACCGCAACACTGCAATGGACATATTCCCGCAATGGGAACATGTCTCATCCACGAACGCAGCCTCAGCGTGCTGTGCGCCCAGACACGAGAGACAACGAACGTGTCCGTCAAGCGGGGACAGAAATCGACCGCACCCAGAAACACACGGCTTGAATGACATCTTGAAAAAGACGCAGGGTCAAACCGTGTTGCTCTTTTGTGAATGGAAGTTTTGCTCTTTTAGTGCTGAAGCACTCAGGGAGATGACCGCGGCTCCACGCAGTTCGATAGTGCAAGCCTGCGTGAGCTCTCAGTGATATGTATGTGTGAGCGCCCAGCGAACCAACTGTAATGTGTGTGTGTAAGGAAACGCTCAGCGAACCAAAGCTCTTTGTACACTCTATCACTGAAGTGACGGTCTCTCGCTGACGCGCCGTATCACCCGCACTGGCAAACTCTTTCACAGGATATTCAAGACTCGTAGTCAGAAAGCTCTTCGTAGAAACAGCAATGAAGACTGTTCGGCTCCGAAGTAGAAAGCGCTGATCTACCATTCCACTTCCTATTTATACCCGCGCTGCGGGGCGGAGCGTGGAATGCGTGATCGCATGCCAAATTTCATTGGCTCGTTGTTAGATGCTCGAAGTAGGATTGGTCTCTAAAGTAAGATCCCATTCGTCGGTTCAGTTCTGACGTACGTCGAACGTGACCGACTGAAAGGGAACCCAAAATTCCTAACTCAATAAAATAGCATATTTCATCCAACCAATAAAAGAAAAGTGTTTTTTCTTGTGCAAAAAAAAGTCAACCTTCAAATAATTATGTTCAGTTATGCACTCAATACTTGGTCGGGAATCCTTTTGCAGAAATGACTGCTTCAATGCGGCGTGGCATGGAGGCGATCAGCCTGTGGCACTGCTGAGGTGTTATGGAGGCCCAGGAGGCTTCGATAGCGGCCTTAAGCTCATCCAGAGTGTTGGGTCTTGCGTCTCTCAACTTTCTCTTCACAATATCCTACAGATTCTCTATGGGGTTCAGGTCAGGAGAGTTGGCAGGCCAATTGAGCACAGTAATACCATGGTCAGTAAACCATTTACCAGTGGTTCTGGCACTGTGAGAAGGTGCCAGGCTGTGCTGAAAAACGAAATCTTCATCTCCATAAAGCTTTTCAGCAGATGGAAGCATGAAGTGCTCCAAAATCTCCTGATAGCTAGCTGCATTGACCCTGCCCTTGATAAAACCCAGTGGACCAACACCAGCAGCTGACATGGCACCCAGACCATCACTGACTGTGGGTACTTGACACTGGACTTCAGGCATTTTGGCATTTGCTTCTCCCCAGTCTTCCTCCAGACTCTGGCACCTTGATTTCCGAATGAGATGCAAAATTGGCTTTCATCCGAAAAAAGTATTTTGGACCACTGAGCAACAGTCCAGTGCTGCTTCTCCGTAGCCCAAAAGTGGCTTGACCTGGGGAATGCGGCACCTGTAGCCCATTTCCTGCACACACCTGTGCACGGTGGCTCTGGATGTTTCTACTCCAGACTCAGTCCACTGCTTCCGCAGGTCCCCCAAGGTCTGGAATCCTTCTCCACAATCTTCCTCAGGGTCCGGTCACCTCTTCTCGTTGTGCAGCGTTTTTTGCCAAACTTTTTCCTTCCTACAGCACTCTGGGAACAGCCTATTCATTCAGAAATTTCTTTCTGTGTCTTACCGTCTCACTTGAGGGTGTCAATGATGGCCTTCTGGACAGCAGTCAGGTCGGCAGTCTTACCCATGATTGCGGTTTTGAGTAATGAACCAGGCTGGGAGTTTGTATTAGCCTCAGGAATCTTTTACAGGTGTTTAGAGTTAATTAGTTTATTCAGATGATTAGTTTAATAGCTCGTTTTGAGAACCTTTTCATGAAATGCTAATTTTTGGAGATAGGAATTTTGGGATTTCATGAGTTGTATGCTAAAATCATCAGTATTAAAACAATAAAAGACCTAAAATATTTCAATTCGAGTGCAATGAATCTAAAATATATGAAAGTTTAATTTTTTATCATTACATTATGGAAAATAATGAACTTTATCACAATATGCTTTTTTTTTTTTTTTGAGAATGACCTGTATGTTGCGACTAATTTATTTGAGATTAGTAGCTGTGTAATAAGCAGGACAATGTACACCTATATATTATTATTATTATTATATTATTATTATTTTTTATTTTTTTATTTTTTTCCATCTCAAATACAACAATCTTTTTGAAAAATTTCAGTCTGGTATCCATTCTGCACACAGTACTGAAACAGCCCTGGTTAGAGTCACAACTGACCTACGGATGAAAGCTGATGCAGGCTCACCACCCCCCCCCCCCCCTCTTACTCCTTAATCTGTCAGCTGCTTTCGATACAGTGGATCATGGCATACTCCTTAAACGGCCTCATCAAACCACTGGACTCACTGGCACTGCTTTGAACTGGTTTAAATCGTACCTCACTAACAGATCAGAGTATATTTCACTTAGAAGTTCAAGGTCCTGACAACACACAGTTACCTGTGGGGTCCCTCAGGGGTCAGTCCTTGGCCCCATTCTCTTCATCATTTACATCATCCCCCTTGGCCATGTCATTAGCCGCTATGGAGTCTCATTTCACTGCTATGCCGATGACACACAACACAACTATACATGAAATCAGAAACACACACCTCTGCAATTTCAATACTCACTGCCTGTCTGGAGGAGATAAGGGTGTGGATGAAGCACAACTTCCTCCAGTTAAACAGCTCTAAAACTGAGGCAATTCTTGTTGGCACACCACATCAAACACAGTTGTCCTCAATAACTGGTATAACTATTTCTGGTCATGACATTCCCCTCTCCACAACTGTCACCAATCTTGGTGTAAGATTTGACCCACAACTCGGTTTCGAAGCCCATATTAAAAACCTCTGCAAGACATCTTTGTACCATCTCACAAATATTGCTAAACTCTGTCCAACACTAACCGTAGCAGATGCTGAAAAGCTGGTCCACACCTTTGTCTCCTCCAGACTGGATTATTATAATGCACTTCTCATCGGATCCCTAACAAAAGCTTGCAGAGACTGCAGTCTGTTCAGAATAGTGCACCAAGGATCCTGTTGAGAGTTAGAAAATTTGATCACATCACACCCATTGTCCATTCGCTTCACTGGCTTCCTGTTTCCACCAGGATTGAATATAAGGTCTTCCTTCTAACTCACCAGTGCATCTATGGAAAAGCCCCCTCCTATCTGAAAGAACTACTCACACCTCCAACTACAGCTCGATCACTTCGTTCAACAAATTCAAACCTCCTTCATCTTTTCCAAGACTAAGCTCAGCACTATGGGTTATCGGGCCTTCTGTTCTGCCACTCCTCAGATTTGGAATCGCATTATGAAATAAATGCTTTTCTCCAAAACACGTTGGCCACAATTGTTGTTACCCTTTTATTAAATACTTTTTGAAACCTCCTTTTGCCAAGATAACAGCTCTGATTATTCTTCTATAATGCCTGATGAGTTTAGAGAACACCTGACCAGAGATCAGAGACCATTCCTCCATACAGAATCTCTCCAGATCCTTCAGATTCCCAGATCCATGCTGGTGCTTCTTCTCTTCAGTTCAGCAACATTATCTTCTATAGGATTCATGTCAGGAAACTGGTATGGTCATGGCAGAAGCTTCATTTTGTGGTCAGTGACATATTTGTGTGTTGATTTTGATGTTTGTTTTGGATTGTTGTCCCGATGGGAGATCCGACCACTGCCCATTATAAGATTTCTAGCAGAATCCATCAGATTTTGATTTTTATCTTTTGGTATTTGCTAAAATCCATGATACCATGTGTCTGAACAAGATGTCCAGGACCTCCAGCAAAAAAATAGACCCACAACATTAAAGATCCAGTGGTATTTTTAGCCGGGGGTATGGGGTACTTTTTATCCCTGTTTGCACCAAACCCATCTGGCAGATTTGCTGCCAAAAAGCTACTTTATAGTTTCATCTGACCACAGAACCAAGTCCCTTTTGACTTTCCAGTCGTGTCTGACAACTAAATATGCTGGAGTTTGTTTCTGGCTGAGCGAGGAGGATTTTTCTTGAATCCCTCTCAAACAACATGTAGTTATGCAGCGGTTGTTTCGAAAAAAAAATAGGCTTTCTGACCCCAAGACTCAACTAATTATAATAAAAAATAAACTGTGATTCTCCATCTGTGATCCTTGGAGAGTCTTTGTGCACTCAAACGTTCCTCCTCGCCATGCATTAGGACAATATACACACATGTCCTCTTTAAGGCAGATTTGTAACATCTTTAGTTAAATGGAGCTTCTTAATTATTGCCCTGATGTTGGAAATGGGGATTTTCAATGCTTTATATTCCTACAGCTGCTTTCTATTTTGTGCTCAAAAATCTTTTGCTGCACATCAGAACTATATTCTTTGGTTTCACTCTATGTGATAAATAATTAAGGGGATTTGTCTTTTATGCCTCCTTATATTTATACTCCTCTGAAAGAAGACATCAGCTGGACAATTTCATGTTCCTTGTCACCCTGGTGTGCTAAAAAAAAAAAAAGAAATATTAATGTAATATACTTCAGAGATATTTTACTCATTTAAAATTCTAGGGGTACCAACAATTGTGGCCAACGTGTTTTAGAGAAAATAATTTATTTCATAATGTGATTTACCCCCATTTTCAATTATTTTATTTAAATGAAAGGTTGGATTTTTGTGATTTTTTAAATAAAAAATCAAAAGGATAAACAATCCAGATTATTTTTTTACAGCCATATTTGATCATATTTACCAACAATTTTGACCACGACTGTGTGTGTGTGTGTGTGTGTGTGTGTGTGTGTGTGTGTGTGTGTGTGTGTGTGTGTGTGTGTGTGTTTGTGTGTGTGTGTGTGTGTGTGTGTGTGTGTGTGTGTGTGTGTGTGTGTGTGTGTCACCTAAAGGATTATTAGGAACACCATACTAATACTGTGTTACTTTCTAGCATCTGTAAAACCGCATTCTATCATCTTAAAAATATATCTAAATTACGGCACATGCTTTCGACGCAAAATGCTGAACAGTTAGTACATGCGTTCATGAGCTTGAGGCTAGATTATTGTAATGCTCTACTGGGTGGTTGCCCTGCTCGCTTAATAAACAAACTACAGCTAGTCCAAAACGCAGCAGCTCGAGTTCTTACTAGAACCAGGAAGTATGATCATATTAGTCCAGTTCTGTCAACACTGCACTGGCTCCCTATTAAACATCGCATACATTTTAAAATCTTGCTTATTACTTACAAAGCACTAAATGGTTTAGCTCCCCGGTACTTAAGCGAGCTTTTAACACATTATACTCCATCACGTCTATTGCGGTCTCAAAACTCTGGCCAGTTGATAATACCTAGAATATCTAAATCAACTGCAGGCGGTCGATCATTTTCCTATTTAGCTCCTAAACTCTGGAACAGTCTTCCTAGCATTGTTCGGGAAGCAGACACACTCTGTCAGTTTAAATCTAGACTAAAAACACATCTCTTTACTATGGCATACACATAGAACATTTTTAACTTTCATTATTCAAATCAATTGACTGATTGTTAGGCTGCATTATCTAGGTCAGCCGGAACCGGGAACACTTCCCATAACTCCTGATGTACTCGTTACATCATAAAAAAGAGTGGCATCTACACTAATGTTAGTCTCTCTGTTTACCCCGAGGTTTATCCCGGATCTGGGCCCTGTCCGGATCGGATGGTGGACCTGCCTGGACATGACCAGCTCATCCTGGAGTGTCTGCTGAGCCGTGTCAAATGGTGTCTCCTCCGAATTTGCCTCACCAGCACTACATGCTCAAAAACCCGTCTCCGGCGCAATAATTCCGATCTTTCATGTATTCATACTCTTGTGTAATCGACACCCCATCCTAAATAAATCCGTCTCTTCCTTGATACCCTGAAATTTTGAATATTCCAATCTAATATGATTTCTGACCTGTAAGGTTGCCAGAATAATAATCTTACACGGTGTGTTAATAGGCCAGAGGAGAACTGGCACCCCGACTGAGTCTGGTTTCTCCCAAGGTTTATTTTTCTCCATCGTGCCCCGATGGAGTTTTTGCCACTGTCGCCTTTGGCTTCGCTTGCTCAGTTGGGGACACTAAAATTTCAATTAAAGTTATTCAACTAATTATATTAATAAAATTTATGAATTAGGTTTTATTTAATTCTATAAACTATAATACTGATATGGCAACATATGATAAATGAAAATAAGCTGATAACATCACAGTTTTCTCCAGAACGACTGTACAGCCAAATCTAATTTTGTTGCAATATTGTCCTGTTTGACACTGTGAAGCTGCTTTGACACAATCGTGATTGTAAAAGCGCTATATAAATAAAGTTGATTGATTGATTGATTGATTGATTGATTTGACCCCCTTTTGCCTTCAGAACTGCCTTAATTCTACATGGCATTGATTCAACAAGGTGCTGAAAGCATTCTTTAGAAATGTTGGCCCATATTGATAGGATAGCATCTTGCAGTTAATGGAGATTTGTGGGGTGCACATCCAGGGCACAAAGCTCCCGTTCCACCACATCCCAAAGATGCTCTGTTGGGTTGAGATCTGGTTACTTTGGGGGCCATTTTAGTACAGTGAACTCAGTCATGTTCAAGAAACCAATTGAAATGATTCAAGTTTTGTGACATGGTGCATTATCCTGCTGAAAGTAGCCATCAGCGGATGGGCACATGGTGGTCATAAAGGGATGGGCATGGTCAGAAACAATGCTCAGGTAGGCCGTGGCATTTAAATGATGCCCAACTGGCGCTAAGGGGCCTAAAGTTTGCCAAGAAATCATCCCCCACACCATTACACCACCACCAGCAGCCTGCACAGTGGTAACAAGCCATGATGGATCCATGTTCTCACTGTGTTTACGCCAAATTCTGAATCTAACATCTGAATGTCTAAACAGAAATCAGGACTGACCAGGCAACATTTTTCCAGTCTTCAACTGTCCAATTTTGGTGAGCTTGTGCAAATTGTAGCTTCTTTTTCCTAGTTGTATTGTACAAAATTGTCATTCTGACATTTAGTTTGGAGTTCAGGAGATCTTCTTGACCAGGACCACACCCCTAAATGCATTGACGCAACTGCCATGTGATTGGTTGATTAGATAATTGCATTAATGAGAAATTGAACAGGTGTTCCATCCTTTAGGTGAGTGTATATATATTAAAAATGAACAAGTAAAAATATAGAATAATAAAAAAAATCAACCAACACATAACAGTTAAAGGCTTTTCGAACGGGATTAGTATTACCCAAAGTCATTTTTCCAGACCCTTTTAATGTCCGTAATGATTACCGAGATGGCACATTCGGACAGGACTAAAATCACAGAGAACCTCTGGTAATAATTACTTTACCCTCACGTCCCCATGTTAAACCAATCCCGTCCGAATAGGGCTATTGTCCGTAATGATTCCCGAAATGGCACATTCGGAAAGGACTAAAACAGGTGTTTTTTTTAAACAGAAATTTATTTATTTCACTAATTTCATTCAAAAAGTGAAATTTGTATTCTGCATCTCAAAAAGTGAAATTTCATTACACACATACTGATAAATTTCAAATGTTTTTTTATTTTAATTTTGATGATTATAACTGACAACTAAGGAAAATCCCAAATTCAGTATCTCAGAAAATTACAATCTTACTAAAGACCAATACAAAGAAAGGATTTTTAAAAATCTTAACCAAGTGAAAATTATATACATGAAAAATATGTGCTTGTACAGCACTCAATACTTAGTCAGGCTCCTTTTGCCTGAATAACTGCAGCAGTGCGGCATGGAGTCGATCAGTCTGTGGCACTGCTCAGGTGTTATAAGAGCCCAGGTTACTCTAATAGTGGCCTTCAGCTCTTCTGCATTGTTGGGTCTGGCATATTGCACTTTCCTCTTCACAATACCCCATAGATTTTCTATGGGGTTACGGTCAGGCAAGTTTGCTGGCCAATTAGGAGCAGGGATACCATGGTCCTTAAACCAGGTACTGTTTGCTTTGTCACTATGTGCAGGTGCCAAGTCCTGTTGTCACTTTTTGTTATGCTGGTTGAAACTTTTCACATCCTGATAGCAATCATTAATAGAAGTGGTCTAAATATATATTTTTTTAAATTACATACCTCCTGTGTTAGTCTCAGGACCATTTTTTTTGTATTCAATAATTGCATTCAGTTTGTATGCAATGATGTGCTACCTGTCTGTAACATATGTATTTCCATTTCCATACCTCCACGCACCTGCTCGTGCATGCATTACATGCCATCAACACGTTCGGTAAGGTTATGCAGTGTTAGCCAATCACAGAGCGCCAAAAACAAATAGCAGCAAACTTTTACAGTTCCTCTTGAACCAAAACAACAAGTTTATGCTGCGTTCACATTGTACTAACCTTAATTATAAAAAGGCAACCCGTGACGTTCTATCCAGAGCTGTTCACATCCTCAGACTTGGATTTATGCATTTCTATGTCAACACTATCAGCGGTGGAATTAATCTGCAGCAGTCAGGTGGTACAAATCAGAGACCTGTAAGTTGTCTATGTTCATTATTATTGAAATGTTATGTGCTTTGAGATATGAGGTAATTTAATGGTGTCTCTCGTCTTGTGACACAGCAGACTCTGCTATACTTATTCATGTGTTTTGAAGGAGGTGTGGCTTTGGAGACGCTCTGAAGGGAGGGGGGTCTCTCATGCTTTGAATGCTAACTTGCTAGAGCTAGCTGCTCCAAAATAGCCCATCCTACATTTAAGCAAAATGATACTCACTATTGTGCTGTTTTTCTGAATATCAGCATTGCTGTGATTCAGCAGCAGATATTTCTAACCACAGCACTCTTGCTTATATATATAGTTTTACTTATGATAATTTATAATAAAAATCACCTCACAAAAATTCCTCCCATGATACATGATACAAATTTCTTGCAGATAAAGGTTAACTCTACCATGCATCCATGGTGGGAGGAAATGTAATTTAATATAGCTCCTAAAATGTTTGCACTGGACACATCATAGAAAAGATTATGTTACCAAGACTAAAGCCCTATTCGGACGGGATTAGATTAACATAGGGACGTGGGGGTAAAGTCATTTTACCTCAGGACATCTGTAATTTTAACGGCCAATTTGCACGGGATAAGACATCTCAGTAAAACTAGCAGAAGTGGGAGGGGTAACTTGCTTTACGCACCACAGTAAACTCCGTTTCATCATGTGTGTATGACGTTACTGTTATCACGTGAGCAAGAGCGCACGTCTGAACTCTGTCTCCAATATGTGTGTTTTAATAAACATTTAGGTCCAGTCTAACGATTCTGATTGGATTGTGTTGGTAATAGACACTTTCCTAGAGCTAAAATAAGTGTTGTGTCTCTAATAAGTGCTTTTGATCTTCTTTTTGCTTTAAATGATATGCAGAAAATACTGGACATTTGACAAAGATTTGTCCTACCACCTAAAACGCAACTGAATACTTCAAGCGCCTCCAAGCTCGCAAAAGTGCTTTTTTAACTTTTAAACCTATTGTCCATAATGATTACCGAGATGGCACATATTGGCATAAGCCCGAATAGGGCTTAATACACTACACTAATAAGAGTTATCAGATACAATTGAGAATAACCTGAAACTACAGTTAAAGCATTTTAAAAAGCCAATGTGTGCCAATGTGTAATTTTTGTTCAAAATACCAGATCCTCCCAGCTAGACAGGAAAGCCTCTGGAGGTCTAATCAGAACACAGTATTCTCGTGCTCTTGCTTCTGCCATGGCAACAATAGTGGCAGTGTGGACTGGTCTGTATTTCTGGGACAACTCAAAGGGGTTCATTGCTGTGTCAGCGATCCCTTTGCAAAGGAGCCATTGACAGTGCAGTGAAGATCGATTGTTATATCAACTTTATTGCCCCCTACAGCAGCAATATTTTCTCATAAATAAATGTGTGGGGAATATGAAAAATTCATGAGATCTGCGCATACAACATGCACATACTCATACAATGTACAGATTCACAGGGGCTTGATATCTGCAGCTGAACATTTCATTTTATCTTGTATAACAGTACTGAAAGACATCATTGAAGAGGGGAATTAACCACACACAGACACATCTCCATCTCCCCTCTTGAAGGTTATTTAGCAGCTGTTTGATAAACAGCACAGAAGGCGACGCATTTATTCCGCCTCCATTTGTTTGTCTTGCTCATTGATTAGCCCTGATTGTTTTCTTCTGTAGGTTAGGCTGGGATCACTGCAGTACTGCAGCTATACACTGTAAAAAAATATTGTTGGTTTAACTTTTAAAAAGTAACCTTGTTTATTGAAATAAAAAATTTGAGTTAATACAATTAAGGAAACTGGTTTAATAAATAGAAACAAAATATTATTGTATCTGAACCACAAAATTTTTGATAAATCTTGAAAATAGCACAATTTGGCATGTTTCCCTGCATCATAACAACTAAAATGCACACAATTACCCAATATTCTTAAAAAATATATATTTTAACAATATTTGAATAAAGGTTGTCGATTCTCAAAAATTTACATTTTATGAACTCAAAATTTGAAGGCAACCAGGTAACTTATTTTTTAAATCATTTGTTACAGGGTACTGCATATTGTGGACATGCCAAAGTTTATAAACTACTAAAAAATAAAGGTTCCAAAAAGTGAGAAAAGGTAATGTAACACAAAATTCAACCCAACACTGAATATGACATGAAAAAATCTGAGTGTGGTATGGCTTTTTTGCAGTGTGTATACTGGTTTGAACAATAGCAGTCTAACAATGACACACTTATCTTAGCTTGACATTTAATGCAAACACACTTAAAGATTATAAATAAACATAATTAGTGATGTTGCTTAAAAAATACTTTGCACTGTCAATATAAGATATTTAGGAAAACCAGCAGCATTTTGAGAATAATTAAGAAAATAATCCTTTGTGAAATTAGAAGAACAAACAATAACATTCTTGTTCAATCCCCCAGGCACGTCATTAAAAAAAGAATTTCAGCCATGCATTCATAATAGTTTGATTGTTTGAAAGAGTATGCACAGTTTTCGGAGGTGCAGTTTGTCTACATCCAGGGATAGCACAATTTTGTGACTGATAGACAGACATGAGTTATTAAGGGCACATTGCCTTGATTTACATACCCTTGTTCTTTTCAGACATACAAGACCAACTACTATCTGCTTGAATAGGGGAAGACCGATATGTCTAAATGGTCACAGTAAAAAAATAAACAAAATACTGACCATAAATTAAATCTGACATCAACCATATCAATAACTTTGACCAACTGAAAGGGAACCATCTATTTTCAAGGCTGCTTCATCAACTTCTTTTGAGTTCTTATGAATATTAATTTAATTAAAAGTCTTTAACAATAGTTAAAGACCAAAAGTTTGGCTCTTTATTGAAGATGGGATTTCCTTCAATAAAATGTACAAATTGGCATTGCATTTTCTCCTTTTTATTGTAACGTGGACCTTCTCTGTGCAATATCGTCTCTATGATAATTCAGACCCTGAATCCACAAGGGTCAATTTAAAAGTGGATTCCCTTTAATAAATTACACGTCAATTAACAGAGGTACTCTGAAGCCAATATTCATGTGCTTACTGTGAAATAAAGAGCATTTTATTCCAATGCACAATTATTTAGCAGATGCTCTTTACTGCTTAATATCACAGTTAGAGCTGAGAATCAGATTCAAAACATCTAAGTTTTAGCAAAGAAAAGAGCCAAAGTCGCTCAAGTAGCCTCCGATGCTAATCTCACTTTCTTTATGTAGCTTCAACAAAAACTCAAAGGGGGACTGACCTTTCCTTGACATAATTTGTCACTCATTGAAATGCTAAAACAGCTGCCTAAAGCCCAATCAGGAGGAATGAGACCTGTGTCCTTGATTTGTTTTCACATTACAGTCTGTCGACTAGCACAACTCAATAGACAAGACTCATTACACAGGCACAGATGAAAGAGGGTTTTTCTCTGGCTCTAATGATTTAAATACATGGTTATTTTCTAACAAAAAAAGTACTCTAAGAGATAAAAAAGGAATCAGTTTAATTGCAAGTAAAAAAAAAAAAAAAAATAGTGAGGATATGTAAAGTATTCCCAGGCACTGTATGTGTATTGTCATGTTAAAATTTTAAAAATAAATAAATTAATTAATTAATAAATATGTTAATATATAATAAACTCATAATAATGCCATTGGTTTATAATTATTAAGTACCAGTTTGTATATTTTATATTTTATATTAGTATATTTTTTATCCACCTTGATTGACCTGGCTGTGTGGCATGGAGCATTGTCCTGCTGGAAAAAACAGTCCTCAGATTTGGGGAACATTGTCAGAGCAGAAGGAAGCAAGTTTTTTTTCCAGGACAACCTTGTACATGGTTTGATTCATGCGTCCTTCACAAAGACAAATCTTCCTGATTCCAGCCTTGCTGAAGCACCCCCAGATCATCACCGATCCTCCACCAAATTTCACAGTGGGTGCGAGACACTGTGGCTTGTAAACCTCTCCAGACCGCCGTCTAACCATTAGATGACCAGGTGTTGGACAAAGCTGAAAATTGGACTCATCAGAGAAGATGACTTTACTCCAGTCCTCTAAAGTCCAATCCTTATGCTCTCTTGCAAACCACAGACTGGCTCTTCTTTGCTTCTCATTGATGAAGGGCTTTTTTTCTAGCTTTGCACAACTTCAGCCTGTTTTGAACCGTTCTCACTGTGCACTTCACTCCAGCTGCCTTTTGCCATTCTTTTTGTAGGTCACTTGATGTCATCCTACGGTTGTTGAGTGACATTCGAATAAGTTGGGGGTGATTCTGGTCAGTGGAGAGTCGTTTTCGCCCTCTGTCGGTCTGTTGCTTTGTTGTCCCCAGTGTCTGCTGCTTGACCTTGTTCTTATGAACCTCTGTCTTTGAAAGTTTAATGATGGAAGCAACTACCTTTTGAGGTACTACTAGCACTGTTTTTGCCATCCACCTGGTCCTACTGCAAGAGTTCTGTAAAAAAAAAAAATTGAGAAACCTTAAAGGGTTACTTCAGCGATTAGCATATGGCTTTGTATAAGTAGAAACCCTGGAGTATATTCAAATGATTGTGCTAACCTCCCAGCCAGGAAAAAGTCTGGAAATATCATCAATTTGTGTCATCGGAGGACTTTTTGGCCAGAGACTAAAGACTACAGCCAGCAGAGGGAGCTATTTTGTCATTTTCAACGCCGCATGGGGAGTGGGATCGCACTCACAGCACTCAGCTCGGGCAGGCATGCAGGCTGCAGGCATTCATGTAAATGGAGCAATTACCGGCGGAGAAAAGTGAGTGTTTCAACTTCTCAAATTAACTCCTATTAAAGTTAAGCTTCCAAAGGCATGACTGAACATGCGCTGTGAATGTATATGCCGCAAGCGCGGCTGTGATTACCTCAGCTCTCATCATGACAGCTCATTCAGCTCGTTCATCATTGTGAATGTAATCTGACTACTGCTACGTTTGTGCTGTGAGACTCCCTCAGCGGCTAAATCCCATTATATTAAACAGACACGTTCAGTTTTTAATTGTAGTGTCTGTTCTTTAACTGAACTGATTTTATGAAAATGAATGCAGTGGGCAAATGATCCAGTAATCCAGTAGCGGTGGCTTTGGGAATGGCCTCGTAGGGCAACAAAGCATTCTGGGAATTGTTGTCTTTCATCCCCATGAGACAAAAATACATTTTCTGTCTTCTCTCAGTCTAGAAGGCTACTACATTAATGACCCAGTTTAAATACAGATTCATCCTCCCAGCGCTAAAATACCCCTTTAAAAGTTTAAGGCAACTATCTGCAGAACATTTTTGAGTTTTCTCAACTTAGGGCGAATAGTTGTACAATAGTTGTTGAGTTATCTCAACTTTTTTCATGTTAAATAGTTGAATAATCTTTAAAAGCTGAATTTGTCATGCAAAACATGAGTTGGATTTTTTTACAGTGAGGATAGTGATGACCACATATATATATAATTTTTCTTATTAAATAAGATTTGGTTCAGGTGATCACCTAATCAGCACCTCATTCAGTAGAATGAGGTTTGCCTGTGTTGGAATTCAACAGACATTGGAATTGAATGGCTTCCATACTTGTAGAGATGCTGATTTAAGAAAAAAATTGCAGTGGTCTCTTAATTTTTTCCAGAGCTGTATGTAATTATCTCAACATTCTGATACGTTCCTGTGTTTCTTGCATATGCACGCTCTGCAATAAAGCTCTGTGTCGAGTCCATCTTCCATGTTTGTCCCTTGATTCAGTGTAACAGTCATAATATTTAGAGAATTTCAATGCTACTTTTTTTATAAAGAATTGTTTAAAAAAAACTGTTGACCAATTTTCTGTACAATATAGCATAAAACACTAAAAATATATAGTTGTTGTAACAAATATATGGTTGCAGCAGGTGAAATAAAGAGATGGATTTAGGCGCAGCAGTACAGATTGAAGTACAAAATTCTAGGATGACAAAATAGAATTTCTCACAGGTAATTTAAGAACAGGAACAAAACAACCACCAAACACATTGCCAACAATAGAAACTGAACAAAAGAAAGGGCCTGTGCCCGAAATCTCTACCTATATCATTAAACAGGGCCCTTTTTGAAGAGACAACTACGTTTAATAGTATAGTGGCCGTTGTTGAGTGCTCTCATTCAATCCCACAATGCACCGCAATAACGAGTGTACAACCGATGTTCGCTCAAAGGCTACAGAATACCAATAATGCACTGTGAGAGTTGAATGATTACCCGCATCTGACCAGAAGACGGCACCCGCAGTTGAATCATCTATCCATACATTTTCCAAACCACTGGTCCAATGTGGCTACAGCGTAATATCATACAGGTTCATACAAAGTTCCTTTTTTGTTTATTAAATTGTTTCCATGGCAGATTTCAAGATACATCTTTGCATCACTACTGGAGCTGGCAGTTTGCAGTTTTATTAAACAAGCACAAACTATGCAAAAGCGGCAGCCCTTCCGGTGCACTCAGTGTCTGAATTCACTCACTCATTTTCCTTCACTCCCTTAAGTGAACTTTATTAGTGGAGTAATGTAGGGAGTCATTAGTGCAGTAAATTAGAGTATAGAGGGAGATTTCAGACACAGTCAGGGCTTAAAGGTGCACTATGTAGTATTTTTGAAGTAAAATATCCAAAAACCACCAGGCCAGTGTTATACATTTTGTTCAGTTGAGTTCTTACAATATCCAAAATGTTTCCAACTATTTGTAAATTGCTATTTTAACCAAAGAGGATATTTTGCTTAATAAAATGATCCTGCCAGAAGGATTGTGTGATAACTTTATGATGTCTGTATCAACTCAGTGAGCTTTTATTAGGTTTTACGCATGCGCAGTAAGTTGAATTTGGAGTTTACTGACGTTTCAGTGTGGAAGAGAACCTTTTGGAAAATGTAAATGTGGACAGAGGGTATTTTGAAAGACAACTCAAATCTATCCGGATTAATGTAGACGAACCTATCATACAATGTCACGGCAGGTGGGACACCAGTCTTGTTTGGTAGTTTCAGCCAGACGCAGTTAGCATTTTCACGTCCAGTGCATTGTTTAAATAGCAAATGCACTTGCGCCCATCTGTTCGCCCATGGGCATGCTGGCCTAAAAACAAGGTGTGTTCAGGTGCACGTTGGTATTTTAAGGCAATTGAAATCAACTGTGCAGTATTTCTTGTGTTATTTAAAGGGTGCATTATTAAAATGCACCTATTGGAGGGTACACAACACGCATACACTGGACAATCACTGTAGAAGACACTGGAGACGGGTAAGTAACATCGAGGGAGTCCTTAAGGTAAACAGAAGAGGTTAGTACCTTTCTCAAACGAGACCGGACAGTGACTGAGTGCGTGTGTGTGCCTTTTGTGCTCCTGGTGATTGTGGTGATGATGGGTTGCAGGTATGCGTGATTAGTACTCTGGTGAAAGCATGCACTATGTGTCTGTGACGTGGGAGCCTGGCGTGTCTGTGGCATTACCCCCCACCCACTGGATTCCAGGAAAGAGACTTGGGCTTACTTCGCAGGAGGTGAGTGAGGGGACTGGAGATGACACAAGTTCTGGATAAATCTTTGGTATAAATTTGTAAACCCTAGGAAGCGTTGGAGTTCTTTGATGGTGGAATGTGTTGGCCAGGTCTTGATGGTGTCCACCTTCCCCTCGTCCATCCGGATGCCACTGCTGTCGATGTTGTAACCAAGGAACTGCACTGAGGGCTGGTGGAAGGAGCATTTCTCTGCCTTGAGATATAGATGGAATTCCCTCAGGCGTTGCAGGACCTCCGCAACGTGGTGCCGATGGTCGCCCAGGCTCCGCGAGTAAATCAGGATGTCGTCGATGTAGACCAAGACAGACTTGTGGAGGAACTCCCGGAGCACCTTGTGGATGAAGTCCTGGAATACGGAGGGGGCGTTAGCTAGGCCATAGGGCATCACCAGGTACTCGTAGTGGCCAGTGGGGGTCACGAAGGCGGTCTTCCACTCGTCCCCCTCATGTATCCGGATGAGGTTATAGACGCTGCGGAGGTCCAACTTGGTGAAGACAGTTCACCAAAGAGATGTTCCAGCGAAGTTGGGACGAGAGGAAGGGGATAGCGGAGCTTAACAGTTATCTTATTAAAGGCCCGGTAGATGCAGGGCCGCAAGCCTCCGTCCTTCTTGGCCACGAAGAAGAAGCTGGATGCAGCAGGGGACGTGGATGGTTGAATATAGCCCTGATCGAGTGCCTCCTGGATGTATTCTTCCATGGCCTTCTCCTCTGGCAGGGAGAGGGGATAGATTTTCCCCTTGGGTACTGGCTCACCCGGAAGCAGATCAATGGCACAGTCCCATGGCCGATGGGCAGGCAGCTTGGAAGCCCTAGGATCACGTCAGCGGTGGATTCCTCCAGAACCAGTAGGTGAATGTTTTCCACATGAAGAATATGGACGGAGTGCGAGTTGTCTTTTGGTGGAGCTGACGGCAGAGGGCGCCGGAGATGAAGTTCCCACTGAACCGGAGTCGAGGAGAGCGGAGACTGGCAAGGAAACATTGGCAGTAATGAGGTTCACAACAGTGGTCAGTGGACGACTCTTGTAAGTAGCAGGATAGATTACACTCGCCAGAGGACGAAGAGGACGTGTGGGGCACTTGGCGATGTAGTGATCCGAAGCTCCACAATATAAGCATAACCCGTGTGCCAGCCGTCTCCTCCATTCTGCTGGGGTTAACCTTGTATTTTCAATTTGCATGGGTTCAGAGACTGGTTCTGGGGAGCTGACAGATTCTGGTCAGCGGAGGGATGGCAGGCTCAGACACTGGTCCTGGTGTTCTTAGAGACAAGCTTGCATACGAGTGGCGGAGCGGATGAATAACTGGATGAAGCGTTCTAGCCCGATGGAATCCTCATATGCAGCGAGATGCAACCGCATGGGGGGATCCAATCCTTGACGATAGGTAGTCAGAAGGGATTGCTCGTTCCATCCGCTGGCGGCTGCCAAGGTCCGAAACTGCAAGGCATACTCATTTACAGACATATTATTTTGCTTTAAGTGATACAATTGCTCACCTACTGAAGTATCCCAAGCGGGCTTTCTGAAGACTTCCTTGAAGTGAGCGGTGAAACTGGACAGCGATTACACGATGGAATTATTCTGGGCATACAGGGTTTCCGCCCAACACAAGGCTTTGCCACTCAGTTGGGATACGATGAAAGCCACACGGAAACTATCGGTCCGATATAGGTTCGGCTGCATCTCCAGGACCAGTGAGCACTGCAGAAGGAATCCATTATAATCCTCCGCCGATCCAGAGAAGGGCGCTGACTTGGCCATGGGACTGGTGAACAGGGGTGACATGGAAGAGGTGCTAGTGGATGCGGAAGTGCTCGCCGGCGTTTGGGATGGTGGCTTGGATGGTAGAGCGTGGCGAACTGCATCCACCAGTTCTTGAAAGGGATCTGGGTGGCTCATACTGGTTCTCATGGTTGTGGTCCGGTCTTCTGTTACGGTACAGATTCTACGGAGACAAGATGGTGAGTATTCAGGTTTATTGAGCAACCAGTAGAGGAATAACTTGATGGAGTGAAGATATGCTGGTGATGGCTCTGGTCTGTGATTCTCAGGGTGCACTTGGAGATCGTAGGAGGATTCGCAGGAGAGGAACGATGGAGAACACGGAACACACACACGCTGGACACTGGAGATCGCTGGAGACTGGGTAGAAGACACTGGAGACGGATAAGTAGCATGGAGGGAGTCCTTAATGTAAACAGAAGAGGTTAGTACCTTTCTCAAACGAGACTGGACAGTGACTGAGTGCGTGTGTGTGCCTTTTGTGCTCCTGGTGATTGTGGTGATGATGAGTTGCAGGTGTGCATGATTAGTACTCTGGTGAAAGCATGCGCTGTGTGTCTGTGAAGTGGGAGCCTGGCGTGTCTGTGACAAAATCTCATTAACAGACTATAGGTAACCCTTTTGGACCATGCGTCAGGCGCACGCAACCATTTTTTGGGGGGTTGTTAAAATAGCAAAAGTCGATTCAGACTTGGTGCATCTGCGTCATGCACTTCAGACAATGCACTCAGATTGTTAAAAATAAGGCCCAAAAGCTGTCACAACTGCATGAATAAAATTACATTTAAAAAATTGCTTGATGCATTTCACAAACAGGCAGTAAATGCAAGTGAACAAACGTCTCTCCTTGGGCACAAGAGTGTTTCACAGCAATCACAATCTACAAGGCCAACAGCATTATTAGAGCAATACCAATGTCTGGCATTGCCATAGTAACAACTCACTTCTGCCTAATGCCCAAACACTGTGCATAGTTCAGGTGCAGATGCATTATCTCTGAAACACAAGAACAAATCAACTGAATCCAGCATTACACTCTCACCTGTGATTTATGAAATAAAGGATACATATGCCTAGATAATGAAATAAAATTAAATGTTCAAATAAAGTTACAGAACACACTAATATTAAGCCTATAAAGCCTCATTACACCTCATAAGTCAAAAGTATTACAATTACCTTCTTTTCAGAATACCTTCTTTAGTTTTTTTAACTGAACAACACATGGTATTGCAAATACCATCTTTCAGACTTGTTTCAATTAATTTGTAATTGCAATTAACTTTGAAAATTGAACACACCGTCTAAACTCAGAATGAGATTATAGGCTAAAGATCTTTATCCTTGATAGATCACATTAAAGCAGGAAATTTGCAAACTATTAACAAATAATATCAAGGGAAAGGGAACGACTCACTCTTTTAAAGGCTCATATAACCTCATGATTAAGAAAGACTCAGAAGTGTAATTGCAGCCCATCTAATCTGAGTGTCAAAACCACAAGGGAGTTATGTCATCTAAAAATGAACCGCGTTACTTATTCAAACATTCACAATCATGGTGGCAGTTGCCTGAGCACTTGTCGATTCAAAACAACACCTGTTATATTTATCTTTTAATTGAAACTGTACAGGTACCACACTGTGTATCAAAGTCAGAGAGCAGTGTGTGCCAGAGTCGAATGATTAATGATGATGATAACAGTAAACACGTAGTTCTGTCTCGTATATGTAAACATGCTGCTGAACTATCCGTTAGATAAAGGTGCTCCTCAGTTTTAATGTAAATTTGTGCTCAAATTAATTGCATCACAATCTAAATTAATAAAACATGAATATGTTAGGATATTCTTAACTTCTGTAACTTTTGATGGGATTCAACCCAAAATTTCTGCTATTCTCTATACTCTCTACTCCTATTATTAGAATTTAAAGTCATCAATTTCATATGACATATACATATATATATATATATATATATATATATATATATATATATATATATATATATATATATATATATATATATATATATATATATATATATATATATATATATATATATAATAAAAAGCATTATATAAGCTTTTTTGTGGGGTTGGTAAATCTCGTCATGCATGAATAAATAACAAATTATGCTAACCCTCTGATTCATGGTGACCACTACATGTAACTCCAAATGTATAATTTATAATTATTCATTCCATATTATATTGAATATGGAATCATTATGTTCTTGTTTTGAAATTTAAACCAAAACCTATAACTTCAAGTCAAGTCACCTTTTTTAAAACGCTTTATATAATACGGATTATTTCATAATGGATTATTTTAAGTAGCTTTTACAGTGAAAACTATTCAATAATGCAAATAGAGTTCATACAGCAGCTATAAAAGAAATTGTTTCATTGTTTAGCTGAAGTTAGTTCAGTGTTGATTCAGTTCCATTGTAAAGATCATCAATTGTTAAATTAGTTAATTTCATAAAGCAGTTCTGCAGAGAACAGTGATGCCATCGTCCAGTTAAATCCAGTTCTCATCCAACAGTGTCAGTGTAGTCAAATCAATAACATTGCTTAATATTAAGATCACTGTTATTATTGTTAACTAAAACTAAAACCCTTCAAAATAGTTGTTGATAATTGAAATAAATCTGAAATTAAATCAAATATAATTATTAGATTTAAAAAATATATAAATATTAAATCTAAAAATGTTATTAAAAATCTTTAAAATGAGAAATGTTGCCTTTGCAACCATTGGCAATAAAATAAACTGAATTTGAAATATTAAAATTACTAAAACTAAAATAAATAAATTAAAGCTAATCATAAATATTTTATTTAAGAAAAACAAAAACAAAAAAACAAAGCTAAAAAGTAATTAAATTAAATTAAATTAAATTAAATTAAAAACCACTCAACCTTAAATTAAAACGACCAAAATCAAAAATACAGGTCCTTCTCCAAATATTAGCATATTGTGATAAAGTTCATTATTTTCCATAATGTAATGATAAAAATTAAACTTTCATATATTTTAGATTCATTGCACACCAACTGAAATATTTCAGATGATTGATGATGATTAACAGGGCAGTTTAAACAGTATGGTATGCACGTAACTAAGCGACAGAGTCCCTAAGCGACAGAGTCCGTCATAGATGATGAAGGAGTATGTCCCAAAGCTTGCATACTTTTCTTTTCTGTATACACACTCAAAAGTATGTAATTTTTCTTCACAAAAAGTGTACATACTTTTAGGACATAGTATAAGTAGGCAAATTGGGACGCAGCAAGAATCTAACTCAAACACAGGAAACAGAACTAAGGCCATGTCCACATGGAGACACATTTAGCTGTAGGCCTATACATATAAATGTTGTACCATATTAGCATTTTGTCCACACGGATCCGCCGTTTTGGAAGCATGAATCCTATATTTTCTGAAACCGGGTCTCAGAGTGGATAAATCTGAAAACGACATTCTTGCATTTCCTGTGTACAGCCAATCCCTATATTTTGTGAAACGATGATGTCATCACACTACGTCCTGCACGGTGAAAGACTAAATGGATACAACTACGGGCTCTGGGCATGCGCACATCAATATTGCTTTATTTAATTACCGTATTTGCATTATTGTAAGGGTAGATTGAGGGTTGGGGTAGGTGTAGGTAGGTTAATAAAACACATCTTTTAAGTAACAAATTTATTTATTGTTATTTTATTGTGAGATTTTGTCTCACCTCCTACCACTGCTAGACCCCTAGCCATAACTTTTCTTCTCTGTATTTACTGTATTTCTGTGGCAAAATTACAGTGCCACACACTTGCATGGCATGTATACTAGGGGAGAGAGGGGCACTGACACATTTTGACTTGTGTTAGGCTGGGTTCTCAGTTTGTGTAAATCCACTTTGGGTTAAGAGTATTTATTTTTTCCCACATTAATTGCACATATGTCTAATACAATTATGTGGTTTTGTTTCAATACAGTGTATACTTTTTTTTGATTTACCCCAAAATGATGGAAGTGAAATGTGACAACATGCCCCGGTGGGGTGCATTGTAACAGAGGAGGCCCATTGTAGGCTAACATGAGCAAATGACAGCTTAAAATGTTATCTGATATAATAATAAAAAATATCCAAAACAAACTAAAATATTTTGTCAATAAAATACAATTATTATTTTATTGAAAAAAATGATAATAATTAAATAAATGAAAAAGATAATGGCTTTTTTATCATTAAAAATACACAATTTTTTACTTTGACAACAAACACGTCGCTAATACAGGTATGCAGCATAGTTAAAAACGGAATAATAATGAATAATTTCTGAACATTGACTTTCAGTCCTTATTTACCCTTTTCTCGTGGTTTCTCAAACGAATTCAAAAAAGTATAGAATATAATAGCGTAGTCCTAATAGGGGCTCATTGTAACGCAGTGTTACAACGCACCCCATCTGCGCGACTAGGATTTAAACTGTGGCTCGTGTCTTCTGCTGTTAGATCAGCATTAAAGAACCATCTCAACTGTTAAAAAACAGATTGGCCTATAAGAATAATATCGGATTTGTCTTATTTTAAATAAACATTAAAAACAGAGATGAAAAATAAACTTTAGAAAGAAATTTACTTTTGCTATGGTAAAATAAATGTTCAGTGATATCTTCCAAAGATTTTTAAATTTTGCAGCTATTTTTCTCTATATAGTGTCGATATGGCAACTAGTAATACACAAAGTTTCGTCATCCTGGCATGTGTGGAAAGTGTTAAACCATGCGTGTTACAACTAACCCCTCGTTAGGTTTCCCCCATACTCCCCTACATCGTTTTGAGTCGGTTTCAGCGATCTCGTATGAACGCAGATATTTCTTGAAACATGGGGGAGGGGGGGGGGGGGTCGGATTGGGAAAGCTCTGGCTTCATGGGGGGGGGGGGGGGGGGGCTTAAACACAAGAACTGAACCCATCTGTAATGAAGTCCACTGGAGACAAGCTTACTGAACCCAAGTGCACTTTATTACATCCAAACACAAACAAAGTACACAATGACTTGTCTTGATCTTGACTTGACTTGACAACAGGAACCAAAACATAAACTTGGACCAAACATGGACTCACCAACAATGGGTTACAACATCAATAATAGACCTTACACCATCGTTACACCGGTATAATCAATACATCTCATTGTATCACCCTGGGAGGTCTTTACCTCACATAAATAAAAAAGAATGGCTTATTGAGAACCTTAAAACTATATAAAGATAAGAAGAGATCATAAACCCATGACCGCAGAAAAACTTGAATTCAGAAAGAATTCTGTGAGCTGACTTGTTTTAACTTTAACTCTCAGCTGGCCAGTTGAATTGAAAACAAATATGATTTGTTCTGCACTGACTGCCATGGAGTCTGTGCTTTGAATCTGATATTGACTAGAAGAGAGTTAAACGATCCAGGCAGAGACCTGAAAATGCAAACACAATTGTTTTAAAGATATCAGTGCAGTGGACTGATTATTCTTAAGTGTAAATAAATGTACAGTTATTCAGCCAAGACTTCAAAATCATAATTTGAACAGAGAACCAAAGCATTGTTATGGAGATTTAAATTGATAAATCTTCCATCTTGGTGATCTGCCCAGACATGAGACAAATAGGACTGTTTGCATTGTTTTGATGCGAGTAAGCAAAATGAAGAAAGGGAAAACAGGAAATGGGGAAACATAAATATGATGTTGTCATTTATCAAGTTAATGAATGAGCTAAGATGGCAGAGTTTGTATTTATGATGTCTTATAGTTATAATATTTATATATATATATATATATATATATATATATATATATATATATATATATATATATATATATATATATATATATATATATATTGTCCCAAGCAAGTGTCACGCCCTCACAGCCATCAGACACTGCCACACCAACTCGTTCCCCATCACCGGCATTCTGATCACCTGTGCACTATCACCAGCAACACTACATAAGCACTGCTCACCTTCACACTCACTGTCTGGTCTTGCACCGATCCCATCATCGACTACCTGTCCTTCCTAGAAGCCCTCGCATGTGACCAGCTTCGTCTTCGCCATCATCGTCTTTACCTCCATCGTCCTTCGTCTGAGTGTCACCATCCATCTAAGTATCTCCTGTGTCCGTTACCTCTGAATAAATACTTTGCACTTGCACTAACCCATCTGTGTCCTCGTCTGTGTCTGACAGTAAGCTGAGAGGGAGACTCGAACAAATTTCGATTATAAAATACTAATCATGCTAAAATACTAAAGCAAAATGCCATTCTAAATATTTCTGTACTTCTTATTTTTGCTTAAATATAGACCTATTCAAATATGCATTAAAGATATTCAGGTTTGATTTTTCAGAATATTGTTTTATTGTTTCTGTCTTCCTTTTTATTTATGGATAGTGACAAAGACCAAAATGATTGTATTGAGGAAAATCAACAAAAGCTTTGCTATGCTTTTGCTATGCTTTTTTGCTATGTTTAGCACATGAATTTTGCTTGAAAGAAAAGGTGTTCTCTTTTTTCCAGCTAGGCCTCCTCAGATTCTTCAAAGAAATCTGTGTCCCCACTTGCCCTCAGGTTTTTCAGCCAAACCAATGCAAATGTATTTCATATATTTCCTTGCAACTTCGACTGTAAAAGTCCAATTTGGGTCACTTCAGTCTTTCTCTGAGGTCTCGGTCAATCTGAAGTATGTGTTTTTGTAAACAAAACAAAAAAATTGTAAAAAAAAAATGTACAAAAACAGTTATAAAGTACTATATGAAAACTAGATGATAATTTCCTGAAGACAATACCAGTGCTTGCAAGCCAGAAAAAGAAAAGTGTTAAATGCAAGCTTATGTTGTTTTAGGTATGCTTAGGTTTTATCCTTTTGCTGTGTAGATAAATGCTGCAAGCCAGTTAGATTTGAAAAGCTGAAAATTAAAAGCGAGTTGAACTGTGAGACCTTTCAATCCCTGTATGTACCGAGAATGTCCCATGTAGTTAAAATGTTTTGTTTAACAACACTCAAGTACATTTTTTTCATGGTTATTAGTACATCATATGCCAAAGAACAAGTCAAAGGATCAAACAGATGTCGAAGGTACAAGGACAATGGCACCATAGCAGATTTTGTACACTTTCATACTGAAGGAATGTGAGGTATGAGTAGAATGAGAAAAAACAGCAAAAGTAAAGCTGTCAGTACAGAGCAGACTCAAATGCTAGATGACAGACCTTGAGAATAATGTGCTTAACCCTTGACCTGAGCAAATAAAAGGTCAGAGTTTGCTGTCTAAATCCACATATTTTCCAATAAAAATTGTGTAAGTTGCTTCAGTGGCACCGAAGCCCCTAAGCACTGCTGCACTTCTCTATTTCCAGATGATCTGTCCATCCATTATTTACACTGCATCAGTTTCTTACATAATTAATTGGAACCATTAATGCATAATTTGGCAGATTAATGAGTTTTAATTAAGCGAGTGTTTTATTGTGCCGTTAATTAGGCTTGCTGGGGAATGAGGTGGGGGTGTGGCTTGTGTCTAATCACTCTGTGCCTAATTATATGAAGTAAAAATTGATTATATGGACACTAGAATTTTCTGGCACTATATGGCTATAGACACGTGGCAAATGGCATGAACTTTATAATCTATAAAACTGACCAAACCCTCTCATTCTGTTTAAAACCTGCATTGAAAACTACACAGCAGAGTAAAAGCAATCTATGTCGCACTACATTGTGAAACACGATAGCAAAGTTGGCATTATATGTTTTAGCATTCCAAAGGTCATTGTGTCAGAGCAACAAATGCACAATACAACTCTATTTGTTTATGTCTGAACAGGAAAGCGCTGACCTTAAATGAAATTCTGAGAAACACTGAGAACGAATGTAACATAAAGGTCTTTCCTGTTGTGAGATGACTGTTGCTGTGAGACATCTTTAGATCAAGACTGAACTGTCAGACCTTGTAAATTAGATCTGATACGCAGAGTGCGGGACTGACTGGCTAAAAAAAAATCACCTAGTGATTCATGACAGTTAATGAATGAACGACTGGAGCTTTTCACTTCAATAACAACTGTCAGATCATTCAGTCAGATCATTCAATCATTTATTGTTGCGATATATTTATCATCGGAATATCTAAAAGACAGTTTTATATGATTTATTCAACTCAGCTGTCATAAGTCACAAATTCTTTGGGCAAATAAATTCTCTAAGGCAAATAAGACAGTCTTAAAGATGGGATAAAATGAAACATTTATTTGTTTTCTAAATCCATCTTATTGTTCTTAATGTGAACGATTTTTTCATATATTTATTTTGATTTATTTATTTTGATCTCATAATTTCAATCAAATTGTCATAACTGGATCTACCTGTGAGACAACAGACTTCTTACTGGTGACTTATTCCAGACTTCCAGCTTGCATTCAGATTTGTCTCCATCCGATCAACAAACAATACTAGAAACAATTCCCCATATGGGGAATTTTTTCTAGTATTGTTTGTTGATCGGATGGAGACAAAAAAATCTGTTCACCAAAATTGTTTCCAAAATTGAATTCCCATTTATTAACCCTCGTGTCGTATGACTTTATTCTGTGGAACACAAAATAAGTTAATGGGATCCAAAGCAACATTAAGAAAAAATTGGATTTTTCAGAATATCTTCATTTGTGTTCCACCGAAAATGTGTAAATGATTGGTAAATGAGTAAATGATGACAAAAATCCCACAAAGTAAAAAATATGATTCAATATTAAAGAGAAGGTGGCAGTCACATACATCATGGGGATTTTATACACAATAAAGAGATTCTAAAGAAGAAACCACGTTTTTGACTCTTTCTGGGACAGAATGAGAAAGTGAGAGAGAGCTGTGACTATGTCTGAGACATCCGACTTCCTAAACCCTCTGTCTGTGAGTTGGCAAGCCTGGCGCACACAGGCGTCAGTGGGCGTGACGTTGGGGTGAGAGCGGGTAGCGGACGAGTGTCTAGCTAGAAAAAAAACCACACAACTATATTTCTGTCTGACTGCGTCACTGTGCAGACTAAAATTATTTATGAACAAGCTTAAATGAGAGACTTGAGGAGTCTCTCTGGGTGGGACACAAAACCAACAGGCCCGACTGTTACATAAGAGGGGATAGCCAAATGATCTGTCAGCCCAAGATAAGGGAGGGAGACTGCCTCAGAGTACCTTAACACAACTTCCTATTCATCTTGCAGATGGGCTGCACTAAATATATGGCCACCATAAAGCACAGCATAATAACGTGACTGGAAGAGCGAGGGAGGAGGGGGAGCACTTACACCAGTAATGGAAGGAGAGCTTTCTCCAGCATTTTAGAGCAGCAGGGGGCTTCTCTGATGTGTTAATGTGTTGACGGAGACAAATGAGGCCGTGTGGTCACGAGGGGACATGGAACAAGAGCCCTGTTGTACACAGCACTGCTCCGAATACAGGAACCCCTGCCTAGCTAAACAACAGCACAGGAAGCCAGGCCTGCCAAACACAAAGGCTGTTTATTTACCCTCATGTCAACCAATCATGAGTACACAAATCAATAAAGTGTTAGACCGCAATAGACAAGCCAGGTTAAACAGAGAACGGAGGTTAAATAATGACTGCTTTAAATAAAGAATCATTAGAACTACAAAGATGTTTACAGATTTTTGTTTTGGATGTTTTTCGGGCCACCGTATGTGGTATACTGTTTTCATAAAATATTAATTAAATCCACAATCATCCACATAAACACATGGTATAATTCATAAACATTTAACTCTGTCTCCATTTTGTGTTTCAGAACAGAAGTGGAACACAAAACGAGAAAATTAGCAGAGTGTCTTAACCAGTGTTTCTCAACCTTTTTGACTTTAAGGCCTCCCATTCTCCATCACAATATTTGGACATTCAGCTAACTCTGGTGATGTTCCAGTGTTGAAAGAAAGTCATATATGTTTGAAAAGTAATCCATGACTAGCTTTGCATTAACCAATTTTAATGCACAACATGGAGGTAAAGAACAACCTGACACAAAGCATGGTGCATTAAAATAATTTAATGCACAGCTAGCCGTGGATTATCCCTCTTATACATGGTCATTTGCCAGCATTGACAAGTTAAAGGGTTAGTTCACCCAAAAATGAAATTGATGTCATTAATGACTCACCCTAATGTCGTTCCACACCCGTAAGACCTTCGTTCATCTTCGGAACACAGTTTAAGATATTTTATATTTTAGTCCCAGAACATAATGCAGTCAATGCCCACTTTACTGTTCATGTCCAGAAAGGAAATAAAAACATCATCAAAGTAGTCCATTAAAGATGTAGAATATGGTCACTCATAATAAGGTGTTATGTGCTTTATGAGTTCTAATAAACAGCTATATAGTGATATACAAGCAAATAGTTATTAACTGTGTTTTGCGCACGTGAGTTACTATTGCAGCTGACAAACAGCGACAAACTCTGAGAAAGATAATACAGGCATCTGCCAAAAGAAGTCCTCCACCGCGCTAGCCTGCGTTCGCGCTCGCTCGCACCACCTGTATATCGCGATGTGTGAACGCGTTCGTGTGATTGGCTTATAAATCAAAGTTAACAATCCCCCACGAGGGGTGCGTTCTTGTGATTGGCTAAAACAAGGGCGATATCTGATTGGTTGCTGAGAATTCCCTGTTTAAAAAGGGGACCGCAATCAGTTTGTAAATCAAGGTATATTTGTGTGTGCATCAGAAATACATTTCTGAATCTTGCCCTGTGCATTTCTGAATCTTGAGCGCATTTGTAAATTTTCTTTGCATTTCTGAATGTTGTGTGTATTTATGAATTTTGTATGCATTTGTGAATCTTCTGTGCTTTTTAAATTTTGTGTCTGCATTTGTGATTTTTTTGTGCATTTGTGTATCCTGTGTGTGCATTTATGTATCATGTGTGTGCATTTATGAATCATGTGTGTGCATATGTAAATGTAGTGTGTGTATTTATCTTTATTGATACTCAATTAGCTCCATAGTGATGAGCGCAGCGTTTTACTCAAAGTTGAACATTCTTCAACTCTCGGCAACCAGTTAAAAACGCTGAGCGCTCAGCGCTTGAGGTTGAACTCGCTCAGCCCCTCGTTGCGCTCCAGGCGTTCTAAAAACACGGCGCTTTCATTGAAAACTATTGAAAACGCCAGCCAGCAGCCTGAAAAAATTATTTGGTGGAAACGGCCTAATTGACGTTTGTGGCACAATATTTGACTGGAAGGATAAAAATTAAGTTTAAGCATTTTAGTAGCTAACTAAGATAGCATTTCTCTGAATTAATTATAGAGAGAGAACGATCTAGACTAACAATGAAGCTGCAAGTTTAATTACTTCAAAAACAGCAATGTTACTCCCTCGTTGCTGAGAAACATAATGAAGCAATTTAGCAGTGCTGCTACCATGGTGTAATGATCAGTTTAACTGTACATATTGCCAAAAGTATAGAGTATACATGTGATGTCAGCTGGAGTGACTGTGGTTACGCCCGGCGCCAGAGTGGAAAAAATAGCATATTATTAGTAAAAAAAGATTTGGCAAAATATCCAGTGCATATCTGTATTTGCGCTCTTCAAACTATTCAATTTTCAACATGTTTTAACTGGTGAGTAATGAAGCTATAGGAGAGTGACAAGATCTAAAGAGATCTCGAGATTTCTCGTCGAAGTGAAAAGATGTCTCATGTCATATTGTCATGACAAAGTGTGATGTTGATATAGAAGTTAGATAACTAACTATGACCCATAGAAGATAGATAACTAACTATGACCTAAAAGTATGTAGGCTATTCTTTTTTTGAAGAAAAAGCTTTCGAGTGTTTTGCAGAAAAGTAGGCTATGCAAGCTTTGGGACATACTATTCCATTCCATGCAATTTTCTCACAATTTACAAATAACTCAACTGAACAAAATATATAACACTAGTCATTTTTGGATATTTTACTGCAAAAATACTACATAGTGCACTAAGTGTAGACATTATGTAAATAAGAGATGCGCTGTGTTGTCAGCTTCACTGATTAATATAACAGAAGTGTGTAAGATCACATCCATGTTAGCCCAGGGCATTTTACAACCAGAACAGACGATGTTCTACGGCCATGTCCGGAATAAAGAGCAGCCTATCCATGTCACACAGTACAGTTAGGGTGATATGACTTAACCCATGATATAAGACCTATTCAAATAATTCATTCATCACAGACAGTATCAACGTCAGTAGGTTATTGTATTTCAGCCTCACCACAAGATGTCACTGTGGCCTCAACGCTTCGCCCTCCTATTCTGATATCGATTGCTATGTCTGAGGTAAACCACACCCTCCTTATTACCCTACGGACAAAGAAATGTATAAATAAATAAATGTAGAAATGTGGAAATAAATAAAAATATTAATTAATAAATGTATAAATAAATAAAATAATGAATTAATGAATGTGGGAAATAATTATATATACATAAATAAATAAAAAAATATAAAGAATTTTTTGTTTTTGTTTTTTGATTTTCTATGTATATTTATTTGCATATGTATTTGTTTATTTTTGATTTTTACGTTTCTTTGTATATTTATTTATGTATTGAATTTTAATATTGGCAGCTTTGGAATTCCATAGACTGCATGTCAATATCCATAAATCACTGGATCTTTGACTGGAGTTGTAAGGAACACAATATCGAATCCAACCTTTAGTTTAAAAATGCTTGTTTTATTTTCTATTTTTCCCCTTTAACTCCAGTCACACAGCAGCTCTTCTGCCACTCGACCCCGACTGAGAGGGTCATGTTCCGACGGGAAAGTGATGGCGATGCATACCCTCTATTGGAACACCCCTCCAAATCATTAAGTTCAGGTGTTCCAATCACTTTCATGGAGGGGAGATTATGGTGTGGGTTGTTTTTCAGGGGTTGGGCTTGGCCCATTAGTTTCAGTGAAAGGAACTCTTAATGTTTCAGCATATCGAGGCATTTCATGCTCCCAACTTTGGGGATGGTCCTTTCCAGTTCCAACAGGACTGTGCTCCAGTGCGCAAAGCAAGGTCCATAAAGACATGGATGAGCGAGTTTGGTGTGGAGGAACTTGACTGGCCTGCACAGAGTACTGACCTCAACTCGATAGAACACCTTTGGGATAAATCAAAGCAGAGACTTTGAGCCAGGCCTTCTCGTCCAAAATCAGTGCCTGACCTGACAAATGCACTTCTGAAGTGCACTTCTAGAAAAATTATCCTAAACAAACTCCTAAACCTTATGGAAAGCCTAGAAAGAGTTGAAGCTGTTATATCTGCAAAGGGTGGGCCAACTCCATATTAAACCCTATGGATTAAGAATGGGATGTCGTTAAAATTTGTGTCCATGTAAAGGCAGATATCCCAAAACTACTGGCAATATAGTACATGCTGTTTACTTATATCGCTGTGTTGTCTTCTCTGTTGCACTCTAAACTATCAATAGACAAGACCACCAAACTCAAAGTCAACAGGACTGACATTTCCTCCAGCAATAACATGTTTTATAGCTTCTCGTCGGTCTGATAAACTCCACTACTGTTCTTCTCACTAGAACCATCATTCTTGAGCCGGAGAGAGAGTGAGAAAAAGAGAGAATCATCAGCTTTGAGATGATGTGATAAGAATCAGGAGCATGTTTCTCTTTCAGCTTCTCTGAGCGTGACGCCGAGGGCAGATCGCAACTCTCCATGGGTGACAGAGAGGAAGTTCACAGAGATGCCACAAGACGCCTACAGTGGATCACTGTCTTGCCTCTAAAATGGGATATGAGATAATGACCTGCCAGTCAAACAGTCGGACAGGTAAAAGAAAAGGGAAAAAAAGTACGGAAAAAAATAGATATGAGTCAGACAAAGAGAGAGAAAGGCAGGGGGAGAGATTCATTGAAACAGATAATTGGGGCCTGAAAATTGGGACAGCTATGCACCGCGAGACTCATTGAGTGCAGCTGGTACTTGAGAATAGGTTCTCCGGGGAATAAAATCATATCACGATTCAGATGTTACACAAAATCCAGGGCTAAGATTACAGGGACAAGCAAGCAATTGTAACCAAACACAAAAATGGGTGTGTGACAAGAAACAATCAGTCATAACACACATGCAATCAAATTGCCTCTGGGAAAGATATTTTCAGATTGTTCTCTGAAAAGCTGGGTATGCAGTACTAACCGCGTGTCTCAGGAAACTGACTGTTCCTATAGCAACCAGAGCTTCTAATGGCACCTGCATTAACACAATGACTTTATCAATTGGCATTTGTCTCTTTTATTTAGAAGACGGGACTTATTCCACAATAATACTATCTTAGTACACCTAATGTTTTTGCATCCAGTCAGAAACTTTTTTTCACTTTGTTTGCTGACTTTACACACTCTCTTGCACCCACAGTATGCTGGAGCTTGATTATGTAATATCCAGTTATGAACTTCTACAATCAGTTCCTCTGCAACCATGCTTGAATTTTAATATGCATGAGGACAGATACTTTGGTCCAGTAAGTTTTCTGTGTAGGTGGAGCAACCAGGACAATTAGAAAGTAAAATAAAAAATAGAAAGCAAGCCAACAACAAAATTTTGTCATTATATTTATTCATTATTATTAATGTATAAATATATACATGTAGAATTATTGAATTAATTTATTATACATTGCAAAGTAATAAACATATATATCATATAAAAAAACATTATTCTTAAATTTATTTTTGTTTTGCCAGTGGTTTTGGGTAGTGTAGTAGTCAAGACCACCTGGTACCACTTGATAATAACTATAGTGTAATGAAGTATTTACAAATCATTTGCAAATAGTTTGTTAATAGTTTATAAACTGTAGTTTATACTTTAATAGTCTATATGAGTTCTTTATTTATTGTCAATGTAAAGAAGTGTTATTGTTTAATTAGCTTATATGTAAAGATTTGTATAATGCTTTGTTAACAACGTATTAACTGTAAATATTTATCACTTTAGATTAGGTCATGGAAATTGGGAAAATTAAATTAAAGGGTTAGTTCACCCAAAAATGAAATTTCTTTCATTAATGACTCACCCCAATGTCGTTCCACACCCGTAAGACCTCCGTTCATCCTCGGAAACAGTTTAGATTTATTTTAGATATTTTAGATTTAGTCCGAGGCCTTTCTGTCCTATGAATGTAAGTGTATGCCCACTTGCTGTCCACGTCCAGAAGGTAATGAAAACATTATCAAAGTAGTCCATATGTGACATCACTTGGTTAGTTAGACTCGTTTGAAGCATCGACAACACATTTTGGTCCAAAAATAACAAAAAGTACGACTTTATTCAGCATTGTCTTCTCTTCTGCATTTGTTTTCAAACCTCAAATAAAGAATCAAACGGTCACAAATCAGCAGATTGATTCGTGATTCATATCGCCAATGTCACGGGATTTCGGTTTGACATGCAACACCCGTTTGACACGCGATCCGAATCTTGAATCATGATCGTTTGTTTCTTTATTTGAGGAACACGGAAGAGAAAACAATGCTGAATAAAGTCGTATTTTTTTATATTTGGACCAAAATGTATTGTCGATGCTTCAAAAGAGTAACTACCAACTGATGTCACCTATGGAATCAGGGCTGGACTGGTAATCTGAGTAAGAGTAAGTAACCACAACTTACTCTTCAGCTATTAACAGCGAAGAAATATGGTGTTTTGGAAGAAACATTTATTAAAAATGTTCCTATTATTACATAAATTAATATTGCAGAATATAAATCACTTTTATAGAGGCTATTTTCGTATTTTCTACAGGTGTTTACATTTTTTTTACTTACAAATATAATAGTTTATTATATATGTTTTATATAGTTTTAGAAACCATATAGCCATATAATGAGGAGCACGGTTTGTACAGTCTGTTTTTTTACACTGTGACTGCCATGATCTTACATTTAAATGAAACTGGCCTACAGTTAGTCTATAAAACAGCTTTAAAGTCTGGATCCCATGAATTAAGGACAAAGCTTGTTTTCCTCTTTAAAAGTTTTATTAACTTTTTTTAATAGATTTAATTAAATTTAATACCCTCATGAAAGATAGATATCAGTGTCTTACTGAAATGATGTGTTAACTCTTGAAAAATATGATTGTTCAACCCAAAAATGTGATAATTTACTCACCCTGATGTCATTCCAAACCTAAATGAATTTATTTCTGTGTAGCATAAAATAAAATAATTTGAGTCTGTTTTTTTGTTCATACAATATTCAAATGGTAGCCTAACCAAAATGGCTTGGTTGCCAACATTCTTTAAAACATCTTATTTTATGTTTCACAGAAGGCATACAGGTTTGGAATGACACGAGAGTGAGTAAATGATGACAGCATTTAAAAGAAGTAAATTTACTTTACTGCATCCTAGCTCAAAATCATCAGTGCTTTACTGCCAAGGGCATTTCTGTGTGACAAAAAAAAGCAATATTAAGTTTATCTGCATTTGCAGCAAATTCGATAATATCTATCATTATTTTTCTGTGTCCTAGTTTTATTTATATACGCCAATTTAAGGCCCCAACCCCAGCAAAAACATTCACGGGGACCTCATGGGCCGGATGTGCTGGGTATGCCAGAGCCGAATTTTAGCCCCAGTCCAAGCCTGTATGGAATACTTTGATGATGTTTTCATTACCTTCTGGACGTGGACAGCAAGTGGGCATATACTTACATTCAAAGGACAGAAAGCCCTCGGACTATATCTAAAATATCTTAAACTGTGTTCTGAGGATGAACGGAGGTCTTACGGGTGTGGAACGACATTGGGGTGAGTCATTAATGAAAGAAATTTCATTTTTGGGTGAACTAAACCTTTAAACAGAACTTTATTGGACATTAATTATATTATTATGAAGAGTTCATTAAAATGTTTACAAATACATTAAGCCTATCCACAAAACTAAACATAACCACTTAAAAATAAATATATACAGGTGGTACAGTATAAAACTCGGCCAATTTAGTCTTGAGGAGTTTTTTTTTTTTTTTTTTTATAACTTTATTTAATTTTCTGATATGACATTTGTTTTATCAGAACAAAGGTCCAACAAAGGAAACAGTGGTACGATATACCGAATACATAAAAGTTAAGCAATTCTAGTTGAGGATAAGTATTTCTGATACATAAAATAAAGGGGTTCCAAACAGATCACCGTGGTAACATCAGGAAAGTAGATTAATCGTTACGAATATGTAATGTAGTATGAGACCCAGTATATAATGATCATATTCTCAAGTATTCTAATACAGGCTTCCAAATTTTCAAGAAAATATCATGCTTGTCATGATTAATAAATCGTAACTTCTCAATATGAATAATGCTCACTAGCTCACTCAGTAGCACATCGAATGTTGGAACAGAATCCAGTTTCCACCTTTGAAGAATCAGTCTTTTTGCAAGAACCATAAATAAAGAAATACATTGTTTTTCAAATTTACTAAAAGATGGTACAGAAGTTGCCCCAAAAATAGCAATCATCGGATCAGGAACAATCTTGAGGAGTTTTTCAATAATACACTTACAAGTATTAGCACAGTGATACTTACTACATAAAGTATGCTTAAAAAAATATTTTAATGGGTTAGTTCACCCACAAATGAAAATGCATTAATTACACACCCTCAAGCCGTTCCAGACCCGTAAGACCTTTATTCATCTTTGGAACACAAATGAAGATATTTGCGCTGAAATCAGTTGAAATCTGATTACTCAGAAAGGCCTCCATTGGCAACTATTTAATTTCCTCTTTTAAGACCCATAAAAGGCACTAAAGGCATCTTTAAAAAGCCCATCTCACTACAGTGGTTCTACAATAATTTTATGAAGCGATGAGAATAGTTTGTGTGCGCAAAAACTAAATAACGACTTATAACTGTATAGTGATCACTGATTTCAAAACACTTCTTCCTGAAGCCTCGGAGCGTTATGTATCAATTCATGAACTTCAGCGTGTCAAACCACCAAACTGCTGAAATCATGTGACTTTGGAAATCAGAACCGCTGATTCGATACACTGATTTATTACGCTCTGAAGCTTTACAAAGCGGTTTTGAAATCGGCCATCGCTATATACGTCGTTATTTAGTTGTTGTTTTTTTGCACACAAAATCTATTCTCATTGCTTCATAAAATGATTGTAGAGCCACTGTAGTGAGATGGGCTTTGTAACGACATCTTTAGTGCCTTTTATGGGTCTTGAGAGAGGAAAGGACATTGTGGCCAATGCTCAGCCTTTCTGAGACATTGGATTTTTTTGTTTTAAATATCTTAATGTGTTCCGAAGATGAACGTCTTGCAGGTGTCGAAAGACATGAGGGTAAGTAATTCATGACAGAATTTTCATTTTTGGGTGAACTAACCCTTTAAGTATACTTATTTTTGGTAAGTTTCTAGAGCTCAGCAAACAGGGGAAGTCATTTTTATTCTCTCATTTTTTAAAGTAGGTTTTGAGTGTGATAAACCTGAGAGACTCAGAAAAGGTCATATAATCCATCAGTTGAGATGGAAAGATCTTAAGCAATACTCTCAGTGTGGGTGAAACACAGCAGTTGATATGAAGTCAGCATAGAAAAGTTTTTTTCTTTTATGGTTTTGCCACATGCATTATTTAAAGACTGAATCAATATTACAGATTCTGTTGGTACTGTGCTGGTACTAACTCATAGAAGCACACTGTATGTGGTATTCCTGCTTTATCTGTATGCTACAATGACGTGTTCCAGAGCAAACTCTTGTCACTAGTGCATCTGCTGCATTAACTCAAATTATGTAGCTGAAATGTTTGGATGCCACTCCTGTAATGTGACTTTCGATCAAATTAATCCCTTGCTGTGGTAATACAGCCGTGGTCAGGCATGTCCCTGAGTATCAAGCCCCCTATTTAACAAAGCCATGTTTTAGAAACTCAGGTCCTATTCCTTTTGGCATTTTGATATTTAACAGCTAAATATCAGCTAGTAATGAAAAGGTGAAAATTGTTGCCCCAGCAACCTGGAGCTGAACCACACAGAAAAGATTTTATCATTTAATGCACTGAGAGCAGAACATACCTCTGGCCATCTATGAACAAATTATCATTTGATAGGTGTGTCCCCGACTAAGTATTTACACATTCAAATCAGAATTGTCAAATCTTTCTATGGTCGACTGATAGTCAAATCATCTATGTGTGTGTGAATGGGTTGAGAGAGGCACGACATTAGTAAGCAGGAGGATAAAACAATTTTTATATTCCTTTAAACACTGCACACAGCAACAATTTTTCATAAAGCGACCAAAACTGCCTGCCAACTGACAGATGAACTGACAATGGCTTTCTTATTTAGATTTAAAAAAAGGTAATGTGGTGGATAAACATTCATAAAATGTTTTCTCATAACATTTTAAAGCCGCGATCGAAATACAGAACATTACACAAATATATATCACATTTTTGCTAAATAAACCTAAAAAAATACCTCCCTAGAGAGCAAAAGAACACTTTGAGTGCGTTTACATGCCTGTTCTTATTATGCCTAAAGGGGGTCGCACACCGGACACGCACATTATATACGCACAAGCTCAATTTTTAATCAACTTCTGACAAAAGAGCTGCACGATGGGTGTATGTTGTAGCACAGGGTGAAATCAGTACATTGACGATTTGAGGAAAATATAATGTACATTTAATATAAAACCTTGAAATGGTTCTGTGGCACGACAGGATTTTAAACAACTTCCTTAGTCGCCGCGGACAGGCGCAGAATACCGCCGCCGGTGTGTGTACACTCATTGAAAAAAATGTGTTCGAATTTTAAAGTCACAGTGCGGCACATCCGTTGTGAAGCTCAGCTCCCTTAAAGGTGGGATAAGTGTTATTTCAAAACCGTTTTAGAAAAAGGACTCGGGCCGAGTGGAACAAACTTGTAGCCAATCAGCAGGTAAGGGTCTCTTTCGGTCTCTATGTTTGTCTCTATGGTGAGAAGAGAGGCCCAGTGCAAGCCATTATTCTAAACACACCAGTCACACAGGACGGACATTAGCCAAGAAAGAACTAATATATGCTGGCTTTTGCTTGAAAATGCTCGTGTGTCATGTTCGCTTGTTTGTCCACTTGCGATCGTATTGTGGCTCACTTCAGCGATGATAAAGACCCTTTCATTTCCACACCGTATGGAGCATCTTAAACCCCTCAGTGTTTCAAGGTTTCAAGCGTCAGCTCACAAAATGTGTCTGACAAGTAAGATACTATACTCCTAATATATGTTTGTTTCCTCTTTTCATCTATATAACCCATCCGGTCATCATTGTAATATACAGTCCCTGACAAAAGTCTTGTCGCTTGTGTACAAATTGACCTAAAGTGCCGCTGAAATATATTTCTAATCAAGATTTTTTTTACAAGAAATGGCTCATTTTTATCCCACCAGCTTTTGTGATAATGTTTCAGTGAAAAACTAAACTTTCAAAAAGTATTCTAATATTCACAGCTTGGTAAAGCCCATTGAGTCAATTTTTGCAAAGACATAAGTGTTGTCACCTTGTCATATGAGCTTCACCTGTGACTAATAATGGATCAATTAGGTCTCAAGTGTGTATAAAAAGAACCCCAGTACACTAGACCTTCACATCAACTGCAACTAGACCTCTGCAAACATGCCTAAGATTCACCCTGAGACTAAAGTTTTGATTATCAAGAGGCTGAAGACCAGATCCACTGCTGATGTGCCAGACACCTTCAATGTGTCTCAGCGTCAAGTACAGAGGATAAAAAAAAGATTTGAAGAGACTGGAGACGTTTTTGACAAGCCCAGGTCAGGCAGACCCCGAAAAGACAACTGCTCGAGAGGACCGTTTGTTGGCTCGAAAATCCAAGGCCAGCCCATTTTCCACTGCAGCAGAGCTCCACGAGACCTGGTCACCTGAAGTCTCTGTGTCAACCAGAACAGTTTGTCGGATTCTGTCTCGAAATGGCCTCCATGGTCGAATCAGTGCCAGAAGCCAGCACTAAACAAAAGACAATTGAAAAACCGTGTGGCATTTGCCAAGGCCCACAGCCTGCTAAAAGGATGGACGCAGGAAAAGTGGCAGAAGGTGGATTTTTCAGATGAATCTTCTGTTGAATTACACCACAGTCGCCGCAAATATTGCAGGAGACCTACTGGAGCCAGAATGGATCCGAGATTCACCCAGAAAACAGTGAAGTTTAGTGGCGAAAAAATCATGGTCTGCGGTTACATCCAGTATGGGGGTGTGCGAGAGATTTGCAGGGTGGAAGGCAACATCAATAGTCTAAAATACCAAGAAATCTTAGCTACCTCTTATATTCCCAACCATAAAAGAGGCCAAATTCTGCAGCAGGACGGTGCTCCATCGCATACTTCCATCTCCACATCAAAGTTCCTCAAGGCGAAGAAGATCAAGATGGTCCAGGATTGGCCAGCCCAGTCACCAGACATGAACATCATTGAGCATATGTGGGGTAGGATGAAAGAGGAGGCATGGAAGACGAAACCAAAGAATATTGATGAACTCTGGGAGGCATGCAAGACTGCTTTCTTAGCTATTCCTGATGACTTCATCAATAAATTGTATGAATCCTTGCCAAACCGCTTGGATGCAGTCCTTCAAGCTCATGGAAGTCATACAAGATATTACATTTGGATCTCACAGCACCACAACTTAACTTGCTGACATATTTTTGTATTTGCAGTAAATTTGTTCAATTTCTGTATAGGCGACAAAACTTTTGTCTTGCCAAAATTTGACCTTTCTGTCTTGATTAAATGATAAATATTTTTTCTGTGAAAATTATTTATTTCAGTGCATTAAACATCATTTGGGAGGGTTTTAGCTTTCCATAGGAGCTATTTCTAATACCAATTAATTAATTAAAAGTCAGTTTAATATCAGGTATTTCTAGAAAATAGATAAGCGACAAGACTTTTTTCAGGGACTGTATGTCGTTAGCTGGACTATCGTGCTTGTATAGCCTACTAACGTTATCGAGTTGTTCATGACAACTATTTGTGTTTTGTGATCGCTATAATAACTCTAATCTTGCCATAATTTGAATATGTTCATTAGCTGCACTGTCGTGTTCTATCAAGTTGTTCATGAGAACGGTTTGTGTTTTGTGATCGCTATAACTCTAATCTGGTCATAATTGTAACATGTCGTTAGCTGGACTGTCGGCTCGTGTTCTATCGAATTGTTCATGAGAACGGTTTGTGTTTTGTGATCGCTATAACTAATCTGGTCATAATTGTAATATATTGTTAGCTGGACTGTCGGCTCGTGTTCTATCGAGTTGTTCATGAGAACGGTTTGTGTTTTGTGATCGCTATAATAACTTTAATCTTGCTATAATTCTAATATGTTCATTAGCTGGACTATCGTGTTCTATCGAGTTGATCATGAGAACGGTTTGTGTTTTGTGACTGCTATAATAACTCTAATCTTATCATAATTGTAATATGTCGTTAGCTGGACTGTCGGCTCATGTTCTATCGAGTTGTTCATGAAAACAGTTTGTGTTTTGTGATCGCTATAACTAATCTGGTCATGATTGTAATATATTGTTAGCTGGACTGTCGTGCTTGTGTTCTATAGAGTTGTTCATGAAAAACGGTTTGTGTTTTGTGATCGCTATAACTAATCTGGACATAATTGTAATATATTGTTAGCTGGACTTTCTTGCTTGTGTTCTATCGAGTTGTTCATGAGAACGGTTTGTTTTGTGATCGCTATAATAACTCTAATCTTGTCATAATTGTAATATATCATTAGCTGGACTGTCGGCTCTTGTACTATCAAGTTGTTCATGAGAACTGTTTGTGTTTTTGTGATCGCTATAATAACTTTAATCTTGCCATAATTGTAATATGTCTTTGGCTGGACTGTCGGCTCGTGTTCTATCGAGTTGTTCATGAGAACTGATTGTGTTTTGTGATCGCTATAACTCTAATCTTACTATAATCGTAATATGTCATTAGCTGGACTGTCATGCCCATGTACTATCGAGTTGTTCATGAGAACGGTTTGTGTTTTTGTGATGGAAGGGGTGACTTTTTCATTGAATATTCAACCTGGATAAGTTACACTCAGGTTCTGTCATAGTTGTTGCCTGGGTAACGTATGTGTGGGGAGGAGCTATCAAAATAGGGCCGAAATCCTTTTTGGGGGTAGGGGCGTGTTTGTTTTGGTGATTTGAAATATCAACAACGGTTACCAGATAGCACTTACCCCACCTTTGAAGGGGTCACACACCGGACGTGAAGCGCAGCGCTGCACCATGTCTTTAAAATATTGAACACCCCCATATTGCCAAAATGGTATGATCCTCGTTTTATAACACCCGCAAAGATTCGACTGTGAGGTCGGTGGTCGAATCCGACTCTGCATATCGATGCATCGAATCTTCGACTATTCGGGGTCACCCCTATTTGATACACAAATAACTGCCAAACCAACCAGCCATGCTTTCATTTGTTTATACATTTATTCATTCATTCATTCAGCCCATTTTTATGGAATATTGCAGTATTTATTATGAATTATCTATGTACATCATGTTTGTTTTTAATTAATATGCCCTCATAATCTTCAAACAAAACAACTTCCCCTCCCTCTTGTATCTCACTCATATGAGATTACAACATAGCAAACTACAAAGATCCACTGTGAACAAAATCAAGTTCCGCCTTGCATTTTTTTCTTGCTCAAGAAGCTGTATTACTCTGATATACAGTGGGTACGGAAAGTATTCAGTTCCTTTTTTTCTTATTAATGTACACACAGCACCCCATATTGACAGAAAAAAACACAGAATTGTTGACATTATTGCAGATTTAATAAAAAAGAAAAGCTGAAATATCACATGATCCTAAGTATTCAGACCCTTTTTGGTGACACTCATATATTTAACTCAGGTGCTGTCCATTTATTCTGATCATCCTTGAGATGGTTCTACACCTTAATTTCAGTCCAGCTGTGTTTGATTATACTGATTGGACTTGATTAGAAAAGCCACACACCTATTTATATAAGACCTTACAGCTCACAGTGCATGTCAGAGTAAATGAGAATCATGAGGTCAAAGGAACTGCCTGAAGAGCTCAGAGACAGAATTGTGGCAAAAAAAATTCTTCTGCACTTAAGATTCCTAAGAGCACAGTGGCCCCCATAATCCTTAAAAAGAAGATTTTTGGGACAACCAGAACCCTTCTTAGAGATGGCCGTCCAGGCAAACTGAGCTAGAGCCTTGGTGAGAGAGGTAAAGAAGAACCCAAAGATCACTCTGGCTGAGCTCCAGAGATGCAGTCGGGAGATGGGAGAAAGTTGTAGTAAGTCAACCATCACTGCAGCCCTCCATCAGTCGGGGCTTTATGGCAGAGTGGCCCGACAGAAACACCTCCTCAGTGCGAGACACATGAAAGCCTGCATTAAGTTTGCTAAAAAAAAAAACCTGAAGAACTCCAAGACGGTGATATAAGATTTTCTTGTCTGATGAGACCAAGATAGAACATTTTGGCCTTAATTCTAAGCAGTATGTGTGGAGAAAACCAGGCACTGCTCATCACCTGTCCAATACAGTCCCAACAGTGAAGCATGGTGGTGGCAGCATCATGCTGTGGGGGTGTTTTTCAGCTGAAGGGACAGGAAGACTGTTTGCAATCCAGGGAAAGATGAATGCGGCCAAGTAGAGGGATATCCTGGGTGAAAACCTTCTCCAGAGTGCTCAAGACCTCAGACTGGGCTGAAGGTTCGCCTTCCAAAAAGACAATGACCCTAAGCACACAGCTAAAATAATGAAAGAGTGGCTTCACAACAACTCCGTGACTGTTCTTGAATGGCCCAGCCAGAGCCCTGACTTAAACCCAGTTGAGCATCTCTGGAGAGACCTGAAAATGGCTGTCCACCAAAGTTTACCATCCAACCTGACAGAACTGGAGGGGATCTGCAAGGAGGAATGGCAGAGGACCCCCAAATCCAGAAAGACTCTTGGCTGTATTAGACCAAAAGGGTGCTTCTACCGTATACTGAGCAAAGGGTCTCAATACTTAGGGCCATTTCAGTTTTTCCTTTTTAATAAATCTGCAAAAATGTCAACAGGTCTGTGTTTTTCTGTCAATATGGGGTGCTGTGTGTACATTAATGAGAAAATGTTTTACTTAAATGATTTTAGCAAATGGCTGCAATATAACAACGAGTGAAAAATTTAAGGGGATATGAATACTTTCCGCACCCACTGTACGTCACAATAGGGAAGAAAACTTTAACTTTATTAACTTTAAGTATTAACTTTAATAGCACAAAAAAGATGTAGGCTAAAGAATAGAATAAAAAATATTGAACCCAGGCTCATTGGAAAAGTGTGCCTATGGCGACATTTACTAAATTATATTACGCTGCTTCTTACACACAACACTTTAGAAATTAAATTAGTGCTGTTAATTTTTATCAGAAAACGATTTTAGCCAGTTTTATGTTCTTGGAAGTTAACAGTTCAATGCACAAAACCCATTGGTTATCACAAATGATGTCCCTGTTGCGAACACGTATTCAATATAATCTGTTTTTTATTTTTTTATTTTTTTTATTTTTTTTTATTTTTTTACTTTGCATAGTTTTGTTCATGATTTTTAACTTGGACATGTCATGCAACTTGTCCAAGTTAAACATTTAAATTAATTAAAGTTATCAAAATACTGCATAGTTTGATTGCATGTCAATAAAATTATGAAGTAAACATTGTCTCCCCTTGCATTTTATTATTTGCATTTAATACAGTTTTTTTCACCTTTCTCCCGCTGTCTGTGAACGATCTGCACCACTTTTGGGTTGCAGCCAACCAGTTGAGAACTACTGATCTATGAAATTTAATCATTTTGCAGAAATGTATTCATTCATAGCCTATCATTTATTTAGTTATACAAAAATGCTAACAGGAGTCATGGTGGCTCAGTGGGTAGCACTGCAAGAAGGTCTTTGGTTTGAGTCTCATCTTTGTTGAGTTCACATGTTCTCTCTGTGTTGGCGAGGGTTTCTTCTGGGTGTTCTGGTTTCCACTACAAGATATAGACATGCAGGACATGGAATTGGAAAACAGTACAATGCCTGAAGAAGTGAACGTGTGTGTTTTAGCCCTGTGGTGTACTGGTCATCTAGCCAGGGTGTTTTCCCTGCTGGGAAAGGTTCCAGCATTCATTTGAAAATGGATGGACATGCTAATATTAATTCGGTCTCTAAGCAGGTGTCTTTGGAATTGGTTTTAATAACTGTTGTGTTTGTTATCAAACACAACAGAAACCTGCCATTTAGTCAGACCTCCACTATAATTGCTCTGCATGAGCCAAAACAGCCTTTTCTGTGAGTCTGTAGGTTGTGCAGCAGGTAGAATAGATCAATGCTGTCAGAGCGGTTGTCCAGAGGGACTGCTGACACTGTCAGAATTACTGCCTGCAGGGCTGCCCGTAGAATGCAGGCATTTCAACACACACAAGCTCACTCCTTCCAGGAAAGATGTGCCTCAAACACACACACACACACACACACACACACACACACACACACACACACACACATACACACACACACACACGATCTGGTCCAGTCAGGGCATGTTCTCAGGTCATTATTCCTGAACAAGCTGTGTCTTGAGAGCCAGACAGAACCTCACCCCTTATACAAACACACGTGAAGTATGTGTTTGGTTATGCTGTTTAGGTTTAAACAGCAGAACATCTTCAGATAATTGGATGTGGGTTAATTAGTGATGACTGAAGTGGTGATCGATTGACATTCTGGATTCCAGAGAAGAGCCACAGCACAGTATATCTAAGACAAAAATTGTTCATCATTTCCTACAGACAGCATAAAGGACAATCAAATTATTTATTTGATTTATATAATGACTTGATTATTTGTACCTTGCATTTGCAAAATATGTTGTATTATTTGATTTCCATGTAGAGCAGAAGTAAAAAGTAAATTTACATTTTAAAGTGAGACTTTCAGAGGTTACAATTCTATTGTAAATGGAATGAACCCAAGTGACTGCTAAACTGTTGTCTTAAACTAATAAGACTTTTGTATACTTTTATAATATATTTTTCTATTCTTTTAAGACATTTCGCCCCCCAGTTTCACAGACAAGACTTAAGCTACTCCCTGACTAAAATGTATGTTTGAGATGTTTTAAATGAAAATGTGAACATATTTTAAAATATGTCAGTGCCATTATTTTGTCCCAAGATTCATGAGTAATTTCCTGACACTGCGAAGGTGCAGAATTTTAATCTGAATAGACTATGGGTTTTGGTGTTGGTTTATTGAAGTGGAATGCGTTAAAATCAACATTCTGATTCTCTGAGAGCACAACATTTTACCAAGCACTGATTACAGTTATTGTGAGAGCAAGAAGCTTTGAGAAATCTTGAATAGTCAAGAACCTTTCAGTTTCAGATCTTATGATCTACAACATATTCAGCTCAAATCTGCTGTAGAAGAAAAAAATAATTTCATGTGTTGTCCAGGGTTAGCCTCCAATTTTAACACCAAAATTGAAATATGAAACATGGAACTAATGGCATTTTTTCCTTTAAATATGTATTTGGCCTCCAAACCAAAAATTTTGTCTGAGAAAACATGACAGTCATCTTTTGATTGGCCGTTTGTTCCTCTGATGTTTCTTCTGAGAATGCTTTGATCAGCTCCTATAAAAACACATTACTATGCAAGTCATTCCACATGGCCAGAGGCGATGATGTTATCGCAAATCATCTGTAGCTCCTTCACAGACTTCAACTTAACCAACAATAGCAGCGCAGTTTTATGTTTGCATGTAAAACAAGGAAGAGGAGAATGTCAAAGGTGTTGAAAAGTATCTTGTACTTTTAAAATTATTTTTTAGGGAAGTTAATGTATTCCCATTCTGATCTGCCTCAATCCAATTAAACACCGATGGATAGAACCAAGTTCCTTTTTTTTTCTTCAATAATTTGTTTCAATATTTCGTTATATTGTGACTTAAAGCAACTTGACTGCTTCATATATACAAATTTTAAAGGGGTGATGAATTGAGAAATCAACTTTCCCTTGCGCTTTTGATATATAAAAAGGTCATGGTAATATAAGAATATCCTGTAAGTTTCAGAGCGGAAAACTTCCTTGTTAGTCAAAGAAAAGCTTTTATAGCCACTAGGCCCAGAAAAACTATCGTGTTCGCATCTTGACGTCATCGACTGACGAAACACCGCCTTTAAAAAAAATAAGCACGTGTGGTTCAGTAGCCCCACTCACCGACTCATGGAGCTGTTCGGATTGCGCTAGCCAGCAGCAATAAACATGCCGAAGAAGAGAGCAAGATATTGTGGAAGAACACAAGTCGCTGCATAAGCTTCCTTCGGATCCTAATAGGAATGTGTGGTTGAACTTTATTTTTAATTTATTTTAAACCAGCCAACAGCTAATAGATAAATACGTACTTGAATCATTCCAGTTGCCGCTTTAAAAACAACCCCTCTCTCGTGAACTGAACTGAGAGGGGGGTAGATATGACAGGAGCTGAAGCTCATTAAATATGCAAATCTTATCCAATCCTAGCCGTGGGGGTTTATTTCCAAGTCTGCAGTGTGCCACGCCCATCAAAACCCAGCGTTTTGTAGAGAGCCTCAAAACCAGTGTAGAAAATAGCCAATGACTTATTAGTTATGATATTATTTAAATGTCAAAACCACACAAACGTCATAAGTTGAACTCAGACAACAGTATACATGTGTTAAAAAACTGATCATCCTTTTGCCAAAACTTTACTTATACAGACAGTGGATGTGTAAAAGAGCACAATAATGCCAAAACAATAGACATATACAAACATATAGATAAATAAAATGGGGAAATCAAGTGGAACCCTTTTAAACGGAGGCCATGAATCTTTCCTTTGTGTCTTTATCATTAAACCTTTCATGTGAAAGTGGTGTAATGTCTTGTTTTAAATGGGAAATTGAAGACGAGCCAATTGATTATGCAAACATTGGGGCATTTCTCGTTAACACTAAATTACAAGTTAATTAAATTAGTTTTGATGACCTCATTAATCAAGTGAAGCCAGAAATTATGAGAACGGAGATGATCAGTATGTAGAGCAGAAGAGCTCAAATATTTCACTAAACATGAGGAAACTGAGAAAAAAATATTTTCATGTACATTGTATGACATGACATTTAACATTTTTAAAATGTTATGTTAAAAACTATATTTTTAAATATTTCTCCATGAGATACCCATCTTAACACAGTATTCAGACAGGGAACTCTTGATCACAATAAATTGCTTGACAGGATGTATATACAGTAGCTAGAAGCGATGTCTGGGTGAGGGGGGGGGGGGGATTTTTTACAAGAAGTGCTTTTTAATAACTTCAGGCTGTAAGCAATCAAAATAAGAGGAGGAGTATTTGTTATATAGGTTAAACGAATACACTCAACTTGATGAAGATATTAAAATGACAAAATTATTTGGCAAGAAAGCCAAACTCCAGCACATAAATGGGTTTTATTGTATTATGCAACAAAGAAAAGGCATAAAAAAACAAAAATCTCACAGGAGATAAGCTTACTTTGATTGCATTGTAATTAGTCATTAATATTTTGTTGGTGCTTCTTTGTTTTTGATTACAGCAGCCATTCTCCTGGGCATTGACTCACTAAACTTGTCTTGTGTGTCAACTTCTTTCCAATTCAAGTTCTTCCCAAAGATGAGATATATTGTAAGACATGCATGCCAGTTCAGGTTTATAAATTCCCACAGGCTTTAGGTTCAGGGCACCGAGGACTTGAAGACTTCAAAATGCTGAGCATGAACACTTTTGTTGCGTACAGCTTTGTTGTATGCGTGGTGTGTTTGAGATTGTTATCATGTTGGAAAATACATGTTTGACCTCCAGACAGATACTCCATACTACATACATTGTTTTCTTACCAAGTATTTGTCCATTTTCAAAGTGCCAGCAACACTGTACATCCTCCCAACGCTTGCTGCATACATATATCCCCCCAATACCATTACATTTACCCTGCAGTGTTTAATGGCATGCAGTTGGTATTGAAACACTACAGTAGTAGATACAACTAATACATGGTTTATTAACTGGTACACAGCCTCTCAATCCAGCCTCTTGTGGCTAAAGTCGAAATTGGAGGTTGGAGGTCTCATGAGCTTCATCTAGTTCTTTAGAAGCTGTTTTGAGGTGGTCCCACATTCAGCTGAGTTTCATCCTCCTGTCAAAATGCTCACTAGTCTTCCTTGACTTTACATTAAGCACTTTACATTCTCATTGTGTAGTCTCACAATGCTTTGAAATAATTATGTGGACACTGTGACCATTATATCCTAGACATGAGCAATATCCAAAACCGACTGACCAGATTTAGCCATTTTAAAAATATCCACCTTTTGTGAAGAAAACAGCTCCTTCTGTCTGGCCATTTTCACTAAAACCCACAAAATAACATTTAATATTAAAGCTAACGCTTGCCACATGTGATTTATTGAATTGTAGGGAATAATAAGTGTAAGACTGGTAGGACCACTTGGCCAAAAATTATGTTTGCACAATTCTAAGTTGTGTCATGACAAATGATACAACTGAGACATGGAACACGTACAGTTTTACACTCCAGGCATAATTTCACAACATGTATAAAAAATATTTATTGCGAAAAAGCCAATTTTTCAAAGACAAACATCACTTTTGGCCACTATGTGCATAAAATCTAGATGAGGAAATCACACTCATTTTTGACACTGTCCTTTGACCTTTCAGAGGTACATCATAAGAATTTGTTGTGTTGAAAATATTTCTGGTTGACATGACATCATTTTTCTTAAAGGGGGGGTGAACACTCAGTTACAGTCAATCTCATGTCAATCTTGAGTACCTACAGAGTAGTATTGCATCCTTCATATCTCCGAAAAGTCTTTAGTTTTATTATATTTATAAAAGAAATATGGGCTGTACTGAGTCTTTCCGGAAAAAAATGAGCGCCTGGAGGCGTATCGAGTGGGCGGAGCTAAAGAATGACGAGCGCGCACAAAGCGGTGATGTCCTCAAGCGTGGAGAAACCCATATATGCTATCGACCCATGTATGCTATTGATCGGATTCAGCTAATACATGATCCAGAATCAGATTCGGAGGCTGAAATAAATTGAACAGGAGAAACAGCAACACAGGACGTCCGTCTCTGTGGTATGTACTGTATTTAGTGGCCTGTCAACATTTGTGTGTGTTTACTCGCAGTTTATGAGGACATGATTCGGTTTATGGACTATTGTATGCGACTAAACCTTAGCAGTAGCAAGCAAAACGGTTTTGCACGTCAGACTAGTGTAACGTTATACATAGAACAACAATGGAGTAACGTTAGCGCATTTGAATGACGACGCACGCGATCGTGTCGTTTACTGATGTTTACTCACGCGACAACAGCATAGACATTTGAAGCAGTTTTACTCACCGGCTGCTTTCAAAGCAGGACCGAACTTTTATCACTGGGACCGCTCCGTCAAAAACACACTTCTTTGGTATGATTTGGTAAAGTCCTGTGACAGCAGTGACCGTGGAAATCTGCGATGTTGTGAAGCTTCCCGTCATTTCTGCGTTCAAATCAGTTCAAATGCAGCGCTGCCTTCCCGGAATGCTGTGCTGAAGCGTTGAAGTCGCTTGATGTCACCCATAGGAATAAAGTGGAGCGCGGCGCGTCATAAGTGTTCACGGGCGACTGGATCTGCAGCTTGAGAGAGTGTTTATGGGCGTGCATTTCCTATCTCGCTCTAGTTACGCGCGCACGCACCCTACCCGGAGAAGAGCCCGTACGGCCCATACAAGGACCTTCCGCTCTATTAACGTCAAACCGAGCCATACTTTAAAAAAACTCTCCAAAACTTGTGAGAAACCGTAAGGAGTATTTTTGACAAAGAAATACTCCATCAAACGTCCAACATTAGTTTTTAAAACTTTGTCTATGTTTAGGATGGGAATCCAAGTCTTTAACAGTGTAAAAAGCTCAGTATGCATGAAACAGCACCAACCCCCCCTTTAATACCTGAAACCATCCCTTAAAACCCAAAAGCACCCACTACAATAAATTTAGCTACTGAGAATTCATTACAACATGAAAACGCAGTATTGCATCATGCAAAAACACTTGATGTGACACGTGACAGCACATTTTCAGATCCCACATTATTATGAGGCACAATAATCAATTTTGATTTAAGTGTTTACGTTCACACTAACTGCATTGTTCTGTGAAACGAAAATTGTCTTTTTCACTGACCAGCACTTTGACTGTTTTGATGAATGTGGTGATTAAACATAGCTGTGGTTTTCGATGACTTCACACTTCAAAAACAATTAAACAAAAGAAAATGAAAAACATCATTTCAGAAGCCAGATCATTTATTTACTGGCCCATGTTTACACAGCATTGTTTTAAAGAGGCTTCCAAAGTTATTTGAGCATATCTGCTATAAAGTGTTTTTCCTAAAGCTGGATAAACCCTTCAAACATCTGTTTACTGGTTGAGTTTAATCTCTAACTGTGTATTACATACTTTTTTCCCTGTCTTTTGATTTCTAGAAGCATTATTGAATTTAAAGGTTCAGCCATTGTGTACTTTGGATCTAAGAAGGAGGTCAAATGTATGACGGCGTATCCTGGGACTGCTATCAGCATCAAACAGAGGAGAGGGATCCAACACTAGTTCATGAGGGATGAGTTTCAGGTGAATGTCATCCTTCCCTGAGATCCACTTCCCTTCCCTGCGGTGTTTGGTAAGGCTTCTTGCACCAGACGCTGCAATGCAACTGTAATATCATAATTTAGTTGATTTTAAGCCTATTTCATGCACATGTAAGGGAAGTGGCAGTGCAACAGAGCCGTGGCTCTTCACAGAAAATAAAGTGATTTCTGTTTTGGGTATTTCCTCATATAACACTTACCAGAAGTGCGCCACCGAAAAATATTTCAAACTGTATTTTCATGAAGAGGTAGGCTACATTTACAGTACATCCTAATGGTAATTCATTTGAACGCAACATAAACCGCATATTAACTGAAGCTTTAAACTGCTTAAATAAATCATATACATTTAGTCAGATTTATGGTTTTACATACCACATTTTGGTAACACTTTATAAGGTTTCATTTGTTAACATTATCTGATGTATTAACTAGCCATGAAATACATTTGTTACATTATTTGTTCATCTTTGTTAGTTAATACAATAATGTTAACATTAACGTTAGTTAAAACAATAAAGCTACTCATTGTTTGTTCATATTAGTTCACAGAGCATTTAGTGTTATCAAATAAACCTTTGGATGTTAATAATGTATTAGTAAATGTTGAAATTAACATTAACAAAGATAAATAAATGCTGTAGAAGTGCAGTTCATTAGTTAAGTAAGGGATAATGTACATAGTGTACATTATCCCGCTTATTACACGGCTACTAGTCTCAAATAAATAATTATTAGACACAAAATATTGTCTCGAGATTAAATATTTTATTAGCTCTTACGCAAAGCTTCCGCGAAGGAAAACAGTTCCAACCTGCTTTAAGCCTTTATCTATTGCTGAAGATTTGCCATATGCCCTTGCTAAATGTTAAAATGAATGCTGAAAGGGTTAGTTCACCCAAAAATGAAACCAAGCCTATGATTTACTCACCCTCAAGTTATCGTAGGTGTATATGACATTCTTCTTTCAGACAAATACAATCGGAGTTATATTTAAAAAGTCCAGGCTAACGTTAATCCCAGCAGTAGTTGTAGTTGTGTTTGAAGTCCATAAAAAATGCAGCTGTCCATCAAATAACGTGCTCCACACGGCTATGATGGGTTAATAGAGCCTTCTGATTCGAATCGATGCGTTTGTGTAAGAAAAATATCTATATTAAAAACGTTATAAAGGAAACCTGCCTTGAAGTCTTCCATTGTAACCCACGGCTGTTTAAGCCACAAGATGGCGCCAGTGTTAAGCATAGAAGTAGTACCGGTCAAGATAACTCGTAGTACCCGTATGAGCGGGTGTTATCTGGAAATAACTTACCGATGGAATGCGCGATTGACCAATCAGAATCAAGTATTTCACAGAGCCGTGTAATAACTGGAAATAACGTACCGCTGGAATGCGCGATTGACCAATCAGAATCAAGTATTTCACAGAGCCGTGTAATAATGTTAACTAATGTTAACTAATGAATCTTATTGTAAAGTGTTACCAACATTTTTAACAATATGAAATGATGATTCTCTGCAATATGAAATTACTACCTGTGTGTACTACCTTGCTTGTGTGATATTGCATATATATATATATATAAGTTACACACACACGCACGCATGTATATACGCTGAAAAAATGACTTTGTGGTATTGTATAATCTATTACATTAATTAATGTAATTTATACATTGTAAAATCAAGATTAAGTTGGAACCATATATCTTATGTAAAATTTACACAATTTATTAATGTAGGCCTAATAAATTCACTGAGAAGAAAGAGTCCATTTTACCATATATTTACAAATACTATTTAATGTTTTATAGTCACAGCACATTCACCTAAAAATACTAAGTCAATTTGATGGTTTGATTATTGCATAGATGTTACGGTTCAAAATTAACTGAATGTGAGTTTAAATCACAACAACGTTAGCTAAAGCGCCGACATTATCCACTTTTATAAAGTTGAGACTGGTGGTTAGTCAAAAATAGAGGGGATTAAATGTAGTTAGCTGCGTTCTTATAGAAAAAGTCACCCAGTCTGGTTAACTTCAAAATAATTTAATGTTAGCTGGCCGTGATTAAGTGTTAAGCCTGTGTGTGTTGTTAGCCTTATTTAAAAGTGTCTAGTCGTTTTTATATCCACTAAATTTGGATCGCAGCAATTCATTTATCAAAGCTAATAACCAAAGAATGTCAAAGGGTGTTTTGGCGTTGTGTTCATGTTTCATGTTTTTAGGTTTTCATGTTCACTGTTATGTCCTGTCATGCACTTCCTGGTTTGTCATGTGATCCTGCCTGCCTCTTCTTGTGTTCTGTCGTGTCATTGGTTTATTGGGTGATCAGTGTGTCTTGTCTTGTCTTTGTGTATTTAAAGCTACACTGTGTGATAGTTTCCCCCATCTAGTGGTGAAACGGTATATGACCATCCAGTGTATAATAGTTTCTGTTCCTCTTAATTTCGATTTCGTTTCAACTCCTACGGTGGCCGATTTAGTCATGGCTTCCAGTTCGACCTCTTCGGTGAGTGTTGCAAGTGATGAGGTTACTTTTGAAAACTATTATAATTTGCAGTTATTTAATTTAGCAAATGATCTATGATCAAATTAATATATGTAAAATGAATAATAGTTTTACGTTTTCGTTATTTTTTACCATTTCATTGCTAACATCAGCTATCAGGTTCCCAGACGAATGCAAGCTATTCTTAGTAAAGGAACATTTTCTTTATCAGTGCTATCGTTATTCTTTATATTATATGACATCACTAGCGTAAGGCAAACAAATTATAATGCAATTCAAATATTAATCTCATGTTATCCGTCATAGAACACTGATTTATGTTATAAGGTAAACAACACTTTTTCATCATTGACGCGAGGAAAACTATCCTAGACGTCGTTCTAGTGTTATGCACAGCACACCATGATATAATTAGCCAAGCAACAATAAAAGGCTGATATTACCTGTCGAGAAGAAAGCAGGAAACGTCGGCGTTCTTTTTAAAATCGTTGCTCCTCATGAGCTCTTTCCATCTTGGAAAGGCCACTCCAATATTTATTTTGTCTTGTTGATTTGCCCGTTGCGTTGCCGTCTTAATTCCCTTTTCCGCTTCCTTGGCGACTCTGATACATATCCCGCAATGTTACTAGGTCCCCGACCCGGGTCGAATTCGGTAATCAATTCCGGGACGTGCTTTCACACAGAAGGCGACCCGGCAATGTTCCGGGAATATTGCGGGTCCGACGTGCATTTAGAAAGGGGCTTAAGAGTGATCCTCCATCATCATATAGCAGCCTCAAGCAATCCTCCTCTTCACATGCGACACGGTGCCATCGAGTGTAAAAACGCGAAAAGCGAAGCTTGAATTTACGGGTATGTCCCTCTTTGGCAAATGTACTTTTAAGATGGAGGAGCAACATGGCGACCGCCATCCGAACCCCTAACACTTATGCATTTTCAATGGTATATTATAAAATTACGAGAATGCATTATTACTTGAAAGAAGTAAATATACATTAATGAGCACATATATTTTTGAAAGAACTAAGTGATTTTAGCTAAGAATAAACTAAAAAAGTTACACAGTGTAGCTTTAAGCCCTCATGTTTGCCATGTATCTTTTTCTGTTATTGTGAATGAATATGTACCTGTTTGTTGGTGAAGGTTTCAGATTATGTTTAGATTCTTGCCAAGCCAAGCCATCTTTTGTATTTGTTTCTCAATAGAGTTGTTCTTTCTTTCTTTATTATAAACTGTATGCAGGAGGACAGTCGCTGAACAGTGATGCCGCTCAGGGGCGTAGCACCAAATTTTGGGCCCTGGGTACAAACCATCTTGCTGGGCCCCTGTACCATGTATGTGTATGTATAGAAAACTGACTTCTAAGGCCCCCCCCTGCCTCGGGCCCTGGTTACTCAGTACCCTTTATCCCCCCAGTCCCACGCCCCTGATGCCGCTGAACACATCGAGAGGATCCAGTTGATGTGTGAATGGGCATGAAGGAGAAGTGATCATTCTGTTTCAGCTGGACTATGCTTGTGCTTGTCATTAATGTTAGTTATGTCACTGTTGGCTGCTGAGGTTTAGTGTAACCATACAAGGTTAATTCTATAGTTATTGTAAATTATACTGAATGTAGCTAAACTAATCAGTTGATTAGTGTGTGTGTGTGTGTGTGTGTGTGTGTGTGTGTGTGTGTGTGTGTGTGTGTGTGTGTGTGTGTGTGTGTGTGTGTGTGTGTGTGTGTGTGTGTGTGTGTGTGTATGTGTGTGTGTGTGTGTGTGTGTGTGTGTGTGTGTGTGTGTATATATATACACTCCTGAACCAAATCTTAAGACCAGGGGATTCATTGCAAGTTTTACATATTTCGCAGTTGTGGATCATAACCGGGTTGTAAGTGCTGATTCAAAATGCCAAAAGAAGAAACAGGAGCAAGAGACAAAAAATAGAGAGTAGGCAATTTATTGAAAACTGCATTTAAACTGAAACAGGCCGTTCATCAGCTGATCAAACGTTTAAGACCATAGCCATAAAAAGGTAAAATCTGCACAAAATTATGGCTTTCATGGCATTGTCCTTCAAGTAGTCATACTGTCAAGATCTCCTGATGGCAAAGGCAAAAAAGGCTTTCTCTCTTTGAACGTGGCAGGATTGTTGAGCTGCACAAGCAAGGCCTTTCACAACGCGCCATCACTGCTGAGGTTGGACGCAGTAAGGCAGTCATTTTACATTTCTTAAAAAATCCTGAGAGTTATGGGACAAAAAAGTCAAGTGGTAGACCCAAAAAGATTTCACCTGCACTGAGCCACCGGATCCGATGGGTTGTCTGTGAAGACACAGGTCGATCCTCAACCCAAATTAAGGCCCTTACTGATGCTGACTGCAGCCCAATAACCATAAGACGTCATCTGCTAGAGAAGGGCTTCAAGAACAAAAAACGTCTTCAAAGGCCACGTCTCCTCCCACGACACAAACTTGCCCGTTTAGAATTTGCTAGGGAGCACCAAACATGGGACATTGAAAAGTGGAAGAAAGTTTTATTCTCTGACGAGAAATTTTTTAACCTGGACGGTCCTGATGGCTTCCAACGTTACTGGCATGACAAGGAGATCCCACCGGAGATGTTTTCTACGCAGCACATTGGAGGAGGCTCCATCATGATCTGGGGTGCTTTTTCCTTCAATGGGAAAATGGAGCTTCAGGTTGTGCAGCGGCGTCAAACAGCGACTGGCTATGTGGATCTGTTGCAGTGGGCATCCCTCTTGACCGAGGGCCCCCGTCTGTGCGGTAATGACTGGGTCTTTCAACAGGACAACGCTGCAATTCACAAAGCCCGCCTGATGAAGGACTTCTTCCAGGAGAATAACGTTGCTCTTTTGGACCATCCTGCGTGTTCCCCTGATCTAAATCCCATTGAGAACATTTAGGGATGGATGGCAAGGGAAGTTTACAAAAATGAACGTCAGTTCCTGACCGTGGATGCCCTTCTTGAAGCCATCTGGAAACCAGCCTCCTGGAAACAGTCACATCAAGCATGACGAAACAAGTTTTTGAAGTGATCAACAAGAATGGTGGAGCTACTCACTACTGAGTCCTTTTTTGACACTTTTAGTACTGTTGTGCGTTTATTTCTGGGCTATGGTCTTAAACTTTTGATCAGCTGATGAATGGCCTGTTTGAGTTTAAATGCAGTTTTCAATAAATTGCCTACTCTATATTTTTTGTCTCTTGCTCCTGTTTCTTCTTTTGGCATTTTGAAGCAGCGTTTCTTACAACCCGGTTATGATCCACAACTGCGAAATGTGTAAAACTTGCAATGAATCCCCTGGTTTTAAGATTTTGTTCAGGAGTGTATATATAAACGGTAACACTTTAGCATGGGGAACACATATTCACTATTAACTACAACTTTTGCCTCAATAAACTCCTAATTGACTGCTTATTAATACTTAGTAAGGTAGTTTTTGTAGCATTTCAGTTTAGGTATTGGGTAGGATTAAGGGATGTAGAATATGATAATGCAGAATAAGGCATTAATAGCTTTATAAATTCTAATAAACAGCCAACATTCTAGTAATATGCATGCTAATAAGCAACTAGTTAACTATACCTTAAAATAAAGTGTTACCATATAAATCAACAGCAATAAGAACTACAGGGTAGGGACATTTTCCCCCATATCTTGCCATTTTATATCACATTTGGAGGCATTTTTACCCCAAGCCCCATTAACCCTGGATAGGATTTAGATTAGTCTCATCTCTGGTCAAGAGAAAAGTTTGGAAGGATGGAAAAGATCATTTAGGATGCATATTCTGCCTTCAATTTACACACACACACCCAAAAGCGTCGGACCCCTGACATTGTAAACAGCATTAAGCTGATCTCTTCTGCTCCTGTGGACACGCACCATTAGAATTAAACATGCTGCTTTTGCTCCAGTACCAATATGTAAATAAACACTGTTATGATTGCCTAACCTCTGCATACTTGTTGCACAGCATATACTTTTATCAGTCGCCGAATACTGATTAAGTGTTAGAGAGAGGCCAAGTTCTAAGTCTAAGACGCACAATATCTCCAGAAACCTCTGACTAGTTTATGGGGAAATAAACAGAACTTGTGCATTTTATATGGGCACAATAACTGGAAGTGGCTCTGCCTGCTGCATGGCTGACTATAATCATTTGCATGCCCTGTAAAAAGATGGAGATGGAAAGAGAGCATGAGCTTCCCTCATGGGTGAGCGGTGACCATGCCAGTGTAATAACAGAGCTGTCATGGTAGGCAACATGCTGCAGATCTGTTAGATGGAGGGTATAATTACTTGGTGAGCCTGGCCTGCTGCTATTTGTGATAATTGCTTGTATATGCAGCTTCCCTCTCTCTAAACCATCTCTCATCAACTGGTCTGCAGAGGCAAACATGTATTATGAAGCATGGCTGGTGAAAGCGTAATGCAGGAATGACCTTTCGGAGCTCACAACATGCAGTTGTGACTCGATGTTTATCAAATAGATCCCCATCTGTACAGATGTGTTGAGAACATTTCAAAAATAGGGTTGACGTCTGAGAATTCATTAAAAATAAAATAAAGGTAAAACATTGTAATGAATCTACACGGTGAAATTGATGGCATCGCTGTTTTCTCCTGAGCTGAACATTCCAAAAAATATACAGTTATTGACTCAAACTGAATCAACACTGAACTGATTTCAACCAAATAATGGCTGTTTACTATTGTTTTTTAGGGCTGCTTTACAGCACAATTTAATTCTGTTTGCATCATTGAATCGTTATTTTCCTGTCCATCATTGTAAAGCTGCTTTGAAAAAATCTGTATTGTATAAAGAGCTAAAAAAAAAAAGAGCCTTTAGTGACTCATGTACATGTACATCTAACAACTATATGAGACTTGATCAGTTCATATGACAAAGTTGTTAAATATGTTTTAATACAACTTACTGGAAGAAACATGTTTTGGTTTGTTTAGTATTGTTGATTAGTATTTAGTATTGTTAATAAATATCCCATACACTCTCAGAAAAAAGGTACAGTGGAGGTACAATTTTGTTCCTTGGGGAACAAAACGAATAACTGTACCTTAATTGGTCCTTAGGGTACAACTATACCATTGTTTTCACTGTCCTGCAGAGTTTGGTTCCAAGCCTGAAAGACATCTATAGAAGCTCTTATTGAGAATTAACAGGTTCAGATTTGGATGTTTTATTGAAAAAGTTTGGTAACCTTTATGGAGATCAGTGTTTCCTTTAGGTGGGAAGTTTGACTTGGATTTTTAAGTAAGTATGTGGTTTAAAAAAAACATAATTGTTAAAAACTAAAGTTTAGACACACACATATATTAAGAATCAGCATATGAATCTCAACAATGGGTGACATACTTAATGCTGCAATGCATGTTGGAAGCCATGAGTTGTACACTGTGGTGGAGTAGGGTTGGAGCCAAACTCTGGAGGACATCAAATCTCTAGGACTGACAGCCACTCTACAGCCCCAGTGACGGCCACTTATACCTTAAAATGTACAATTTTGTACTTTTTTTTTGACAGTGTAGGTCAAATGCTGAATTGCATTTATAGCACCAAAAAGAAGAACAAAGAAGAAAAAACAAAGAATTCTGTATAATACACCTTTTGTGATAATTGTTTCAAATGCATTTAAATTTATTGAAATTATCTAATTTAAATATTTAATTGATATTGTAACATTGAAGAAAAAAATCTACAATAGATTTCTTTTACCAAATATTTAGTATTTCCAAGTACCTACTAACAGGAAAATGTTAAAGAATCAGAGTATTATATACTACCTTATATTACATTTAAGACATTAAATAGATATAAGGATATCTAGGGGGCTGCATGATAACTTAAATTGTTTAAATTAATATTATTGTTATTATTATTATTGTTGTTGTTGTTGTTGTTGTTGTTGTTGTTGTTGTTGTTGTTGTTGTTGTTGTTGTTGTTGTTAACTTCCTTAGCTCTGGGACCATTTTTGGATATTTCTGACCTCCCAAAATGTAAAAAACTGTTAAAAGTGATAAACATTTAAGTATATGTTGTCAAGCTGTAATAGCAAAAAGAAGAATGAACAAATATTCTGTTTTAGGTCAGCTGTTATAGCTGCTCAGACCCCCCAATTTTAAACATTTTTTGGTTATAATTCCAGTGTATAACTCCTAAGCTCTAGCACCCTGCAGACAGTTTTGGCTGTTTCCACTAGATGGCAGAAAATACAAAAAAAAAATTATCAGTATTATGTTGTACGCAAGATTTATTCAAATGGATTTCAAGGGAGGAATATTACCTTTTTAAGGTAATTTCCACCTACCCAAATCTCTCCAAAATACAAATCTCCCCATATACAGTGTTATAAATGCAATATCCCAGTGTCTTCCATGTTTGCTGACATGCCAAAACTGGAATGTTGGAAACAGCCAAAACTGTCAGCAGTGCTAGAGCACACAGGGCCTGAGATATACTACACTTTCAAAACATTAATTTATAACCAAAAAATAAAATTAAACATGTATTTACAACCAAACAATCAAAAAAGTGCTGCTTCATGTAACTTCAAAAGGGTTTCTGTAAAATGACACCAAACTTGTGTATTTAGACCAATCTATGTGGGTATGGGAAGCTTTTACATTTTGGTAGGCCAAATTCAGGCAGAAATGGTACTAGAGTAATTTATTGTAAATAAGTTACTTTGTGTAAAACAAATGCAAAAGTGATGCATATCTCCAGAAAGTAGAGACTCTAAGCTTTCAAATAGTATTTAAAATTTAAGAGGTTAATAATAATAATAAAACTATTCATTTTAATTTGCAGTGAACAGGAGACAACAGCAAATATAATTGTTTTATTCCCATTTGCACAGATTTCAATCCATGATAGTTTTCCATGACTGTCCAAAATGGGAAAAATAGACAGTGATTGATTACAGTAGCCAGAGGAGAGAATGATGTGAAATTTGCCATCTCTCCCTCAGCTGCTGTATTAGAAACACCCTCACTGCAGCATTCATTTTTCTTTTCAAATGAGGCTATTATTAGAGATGTTGATAACTAGTCTGCAATTGCATCATCACAGTAAAGAGCCCATTATAATAATCTAATTTAATTCAAATGCTTAAAAACATGTTCCATTGGACAATGGGGGCATTTGAGTCTAAAAGGTTGAGAATCACAAGTGAGCTGGAGCTCCAAATGCCACTTTAAGTCACATAAAAGCTACAATCTTGTGAACAATTTATCACTCAATTAAGAAAATTATCGGTCTCCACAAGAATTATAGACATGGATCTTATAAGCTGACCAAAGAAAAAGCATTTATGCTTTATAGTAATTTAGAACAATTGCCAAGAATTACCGCATAAATGACTTTTGAATGCCGTGCATTGTTTTAAACCACTACAGTCGGTTATCCAGTTGTTTAGTGGCACAGATCAAGCTGTGCAGTGAGCGGAGTAAGTCCATGAAACAAAAGACTGACTGTGTTTGACTCGCATCACTGAGCTCTTTCTGTAGACAAGCTGGCTTTGCTGTAGTGCACATGGGAAAAACAGCCATGACTTAGTGGGCATCAGTGCTTCCCTGGGCACCAAGCTGGCAGAGCAATAACCAATGGTGCCCCAGCTGGCGATGAGCTGACAGGATTATGCTAAAGCGGGTCATGGTGATGAAAAATGCTAATGTGTCTAAATGTTCCATCCCTTAAGAGCCGAAAGGTGACTGAAAATGTCACTCATAGGTGCAAATCATGTCCGGCTACGTGACACAGGTCAAGAGTTCAATCAACCTCTAAAAACAAAACAAATGCAAAATGCAATTGAGAACCATATTAAAGGTCCCATTCTTCGCGTGTTTTCGAAGCTTTGATTATGTTTACAGTGTGCAATATAACATGAGTTCATGTTTCGCGTGTAAAAAAAAACAGTATTTTTCACACAATTTACATATCTGTATACCGCTGTTTCCTCTGTCCTAAAAACGGCCTGATGATTTCCTTGTTCCATGAAGTCCCTCCTTCAGAAATACGTAAGGAGTTCTGATTAGGCCAGCGCTTCCCGCGCTGTGATTGGACAGCAGCTTAGCACGTTGCCCGGAAAGGTCCCGCCTCTTATCATAACCCGCACGCTCAATGTTATTGCAAAAATGTCTATATTGTCTTATCAATTTGAGTCGGAATCAGACCCGGAGAATATTGAAGAGGATCGATTACAACCTGCTCAGGAAAGACTTTTGCTGGATGTTTCAGAATGGTAAGCTGTCTATTCAGTAGTTTAAACTGATCATTACAAACACCAACAATCGATGGTGTCTGAATGAATTACTACACTTTTATATGCTAAGTTTTTCGGATTAGTTTCAATTACCATCTAACGTTAGTTAACAAAGCTAAACAGCGTTGCACTTTGTGTCATAAGTTACATAAACTGTTAAACGGACCAACTTAAATAATAAAATACACTTACCGGTTGTGGTCCATAAACAACAAAGAGGGAACTGCGTCATCTTTTAAAAATAATCTTTCTGCGAATCCGGCATTAAACTGATTGAGATTGAGGAAGCAGTTCTCAGCAAAATGTGCTGCACATAGTTTTAAATTGTGATTATAATTTTCCGGAACCGAGTTAACCATAAACTGTAGCCATTGATCTCTACGTACAGCGTCCGTGGGAAGGCCAAACAAAGGTGATTTGACTCCGGGATGAAAATAACAGCGTTTCAATGGCATGGCGACAAACACACTCTACAAAAACAACGTTTCCTATTCTCGACCTGCGAGAGCAAAAGGACAACGCCCCCGAATTTGCGTGTTCTTGTGGGCGGAGGGTTCATCAACAAACGGTTTTAGTTGCGACATTAAAGCAGGAAGTGCAGAGGTGTAGTCCAAACCGGCCGTTCGCTGTAGGCTTTGAAAGGGAACTTCTGTTAAATAAAATATCTCGCTTGGCATTGAACTTTGAGCTTTATAATTTTACAGGTATTATTGATGCTCTAACAGCAACATTGCACACTAACTAAAGTTTGAAAGATGGAATCGCAAAGAATGGGACCTTTAAAGGGTTGGTTCACTCAAAAATGAAAATTAGATGTTTATCTGCTGACCCCCAGTGCATACATGTAGGTGTGTTTGTTTGTTCAGCAGAACACAAATGAAGATTTTTAACTCCAACCGTTGCTGTGTTCCAGTCATATAATGGGGTGAATAGGTAACAATTCTATGAGAGTAAAACATAAAAACAAAAATACATGCTTAGGCAACGTGCACAAAAACCCTGCTGCTCCTCACAACATATTGATTTGTTACGACACAAACCGATCGGTTTCTGGGAGAAACCGAACAGTATTTATGTTTTTTTTTTTTTTTACCTTATATCCCAACAAGTCTCATCAAGTTTATGATTGGTTCGGTTTTGACCTCACCTAACGGATGTTACCGCAGATGAAAAAACTTGATGATGAGACATGCAATGGGGGTAAGCAGATAAACATCTAATTTTCATTTTTGGATGAACTAACCCTTTAACAAATATGTTATACAATTGTAACATTTTGTAACAAACCAATAAAGACAATAGTTGTTTTTTTATCATCTCAGGGGTATTTTATAGTTCACCCAATTCTGATATGATTAATTGATTCAGTGTAGCAGCAGCTGACAACTCACTAAGGTAAAGGTTATCAGTGAAATCGTATACCACTTTCAACAGTTTGGGGTCAGTAAGAAAGAAATGAATACGTTCATTCAGCAAGGATTCAGTAAATTTATCAAAAGTGACACATTTATTTACAATGTTACAAACAATTCTACAGTTGTGCTTGAAAGCTTGTGAACCCCTTGCAGAATATGTGAAAGTGTGAATTATTTGAACAAAATGAGAGGAGATCATACAAAATGCATGTTATTTTTAATTTTGTACTGGCCTGAATAAGATATTTTACATAAAAGATGTTTACATGTAGTGCACAAGAAAAAAAAAAGCAGAATATATAAAATTTAGCCCGTTTAAAAGGTAATGTAGGCTACCCATGATTGTTAAAACTGTGTAGGTTTTTTTTTTTTTTTTTTTTTTTTTTTTTTTTTTTTTTTTTTGGACGATGGTTGTTGAGTCACTTGTTTGTCCTGAGCAGTTAAACTGGCCACATTCCTCCAAGTCCCAGGAATTTTTCAGGTTTCCAGCACCTTTTGCAATTTTTAACCATCTCCAGCAGTGACTGTATGATTTTGTGACCCTTTTTCTCACATCGAGGACAATTGAGGGATTCAAAAACACCTTTATTTAAAAAGGTTCATTCCATTGACTGATGCTCCAGAAGGAAACGCAATGCATTAAGAGCCGAGGGTGAAAACTTTTTTAATTCGAAGATCAAGGTAAATTGTACTTTAATTTGAAACAAATCTCTTCTGTTTCTTCCGAAGAGCAGAACTAAATGAAAAATAAAAATATATATATATTAAAATAAAATAAGAAAAATTTGGACATCTGTAGGTCTTTACTTGATAAAGTTTTTTATATGGATATTTTTCTTACAAAACCCCATCGATTCGCTTCAGAAAGCCTTTATTAACCCCCCAGAGCCGTGTGGCGTACATTTATGAGGAATGGATGTACTCCGTCACTGTCATTATAAAGCTTGGAAGCATCAGGATATTTATAAATATGACTCTGACTGTGTTCATCAGAAAGAAGAAAGGGTATGGTCCCTCTTATTTTCCACAGATTCTGCAAGGGGTTCACAAACTTTCAAGCCCCACTGTATATAAAATAAATTCAGTTCTTTTGAACTTTCTATTAATCAGAGAATCCGGAAAAAAAGCATCAGGGGTAGAAGGGTAGATGAAAATGAAAAGAGACAGGGAAAACAGACTGAATGATATCTTCAGTTATCTTCTAGCTCTTAGTTAGAAGCACAGCTCAAACAGGCCTGCTACTTAATTGGTACTTTAGCTGTTCGGCAATATAGTAAGTAAATGAGGCGCGAAGCAGTAATACAGCATCCTCCAACACTCTGACTGCAAAATATATTTTATATGGGAATACATTGCAGTCTTCCCAATTCCCAGACCTTTATAGGACTCAAAGGTGTAGTCTGCATATTCATGGGCTTTCTTCTAAATTAAACTTTTTTTGTAAGAACTATATCAACATTTACGGACAACAGCTATTTGCTTCTAATTATACAAAGTAATTTTGTGTTGCCAAATCAAACATAAATTCATGAATCTGCCAGGATTTCCCTGCTCGGTGAGATTGCTTTTCTTTCCTCTTTCTCTTTTTTTTAAATACAGATTCCTCAGACTCTATCACAGCAGTGAATATGATTGTAGATCGGTTATCTATTGTGATGCCGGTAGTATCAAACCGTACAGACAGGATTCTCCCATGAAGCGCCACTCGTGCTGGGGGGCAGGATTACAGGAACAAAGAAAACGGTGAAGAAAAAGATCTTAATCCTTCACCCCCCCCCCCCCCCCCATCCCCACTCCTTTATAAAATTTCTCATCTCTTCAATATAGGCCTTCCTTTCTTCTTATAACAATAATGATACTCTCTTGCTCTCCTTTTTATCTTTCACATTGTGTTCGACTAATAGACAGGGCTCTGTGCACTTCTGAATCAAACAAAACTACATTGAGGGATATTTATTTAAGCCAATAAATCGCCCGAATATGAAAAAAGATCAAACGTTAACGAACGAGCGAGACTTAAGAAACCGATCTGGAACAAATTTTTGACATTCACATCAGCCAAAAATGTAAATGACTTACTAGCTGCATCTAAATAAGATTAGTGAGTCAAGTGGTGTCAAGTGTGCTTTAGGTGAGAGAAAGCAGTAGATGTGTCAAAGGTGAACATTTAACAACAACTGACATCCAATCCCATGGAAGTCCACTGCGATTAGTCACTGACTGTCAAACGAGTCAATCTTTAAGCTTGATTCTGCAAATATTAATATTTGCAAAAACTATTCTGAGTTGGTAGTCAAGAATCAGAATTCCATTTACAGTTTTTCTCTCAAGGGCTCGGGCTGGTTTTTAATGTGCTTTAGTTTTCTTTTCTTTTTTTGAGAAGTGAATAAAGAACCATATCACCAGAGCTGACAGAGAGAGCAATGTTTAAAGGCTTTTATAATACCAACATGACACAAATATTGCTGCACTGATTTGGATGCAGAGTCCAGCAGAACTGGTTTCTTTGTATTAGTAGGTTTCTTGACATAGTTTTCTTAGGCACATCCTTATTTTTAATACATGAGTCATCCATCTTGAGCCTTACATTACTACATTTCACTACAGTTCATGTAATTTATTTATTCATCCTTTTAAAAGTTGGACATGGTCTGTGAGAGAAAACTTTCTTTGATCTTTCCTACGTTTCCAAAGTAGCCATACATACATCTAGTATCTTCAAATGTTCCTTAAAAATACATGTATTTATTTAGCAAATTTTAAATGAAATGCCCATAAATGCAATTTGCTTCACAGCAAAATAATCAGTGCAAGGCATTATTTATATATTTTCCATTCCAACATTCCAACAACCAATGTCAAATTCAATTTGAAAAAAAATATATTTAAAAACCTGCCTGAAAAACTTAAAAGATCAATGTAGTCTAATTTTTTTAGTAATATTTACACAAAGACTGAAAACAGCAGCAAATGCCTGCGTTTTACTTTCCCATACAACAAAAAACTGTAAATGGTTAACATTGAATTTGTCATTTTAATGTGAAATACTGCCAAATGTGATGGTTTTGTAAGTAAAAATTAAGAATGTATTGCATAAAGTCCCTGTGTGACATCACAAATTATTATATTTATTGTTATCAGTAATGTGCATTAGAATGTTTTTGTTAAATTTAATTGTAGTTGTATTTTAGGTTATTTTTTTGTCATGGTTTGCTGTTTCGTCTCTGTAAGCCCCTTGTGCACCATCCAGCAGTATCAGCCATGTTTTATGTCACAAAGAACATTTTTAGTAGCCTGACAAGCCAGACCCACATCAAGATGTTTGGTCTGGAAACTCACCATTGACAGCTCAATCCGAGGGGCGGATAAACAGTTGTCTTTCAAACTCCCTCTGCATGGCGTGCACGCAATTGGATAGTGCTACAACCAACCAGAGCAATGAAGGTGAAGCAGAGCTAGTTGACAGATTAAACTTTCGCCTAATCTTCCCTTTTTTAAAAATGACTTAAGTGCCGTTCTTTGTTCTTTTCTCAGAGAAAAGCTTAACTCCAAGTCTTCCAGAGTCGCGGTCAAAGCTGATTCGAAAGACCGCCGTTCGCCAGTTTCTGTTTAGATTAGATTTGCTGCCGCTAGGGTGCGCTTAGATTTCTAGGCTACATTTTTAGGGAAATGCTAATTTAGTTCAAGTAGTTACATAACTTAACAAAATATCCAAAATAATTAACTTTTACTGTTGTTAGCTGCGCTCAAATCATCCTTGTTCACATTACTTAAAAACTCATGTAACTACATGAACTTAAATTTACTGAGTTGTTTCTATTAAAAATGAGTATTGTCAGCTTTACTTAAAGTGTTACTTCAGCGATTAGCATATGGCTTTGTATCAGTAGAAACCCTGGAGTATATTCGAATGATTGTGCTCCCCCTCCTCATATCCCCCTGAGACAAGAGATTTATGTATTTTATTTCTGGAAAAATTCCTTCAATGACGCAAATATCGTCTTTTCGCGTCATCGGAGGAATTTTTGGCCAGAGGCTAAGGACTACAGCCAACAGAGGGAGCCATTTCCACGTTTTCAACCAGAGCATGGGGGATGGGAGATCACACTCACAGCTCAGCTCGCTGCTGCAGCCTCAGGCAATCATGGAATCGGTGTGGCCAGCAGAGCAAAGTATGGTTTGGACTACAGCAGGAAGTGCAGGGATGTAATGACGTAACCGTTTGTCGACTAACCCTCCACCGCCCACAAGAACACGCAAAAAAGGGGGCGTGGTCTTGTTGCTCTCCTACATGGAGAAGAGCGCGCATTCAGGGCTTGCATCTCCCCGTTATGGTAAGAGGCGGGACCTTTCCGGGCAAAGTGCGCTAAGCTGCTGTCTAATCACAACACAGGAAGCGCTGACCCAATCAGAACTCGTTACATGTTTCTGAAGGAGGGACTTCATAGAACAAGGAAACACATTTTTAGGACAGAGGAAACAGCGCAGTACAGATAAGTAAATTGTGTGAAAAATACTGTGTTTTTACACGTGAAACATGAAGTCATGTTATATTGCACACTGTAAACATAACCAAAGCTTCGAGAACACACGAAGAATGGGACCTTTAACATTGCTGAGTGAAACGAACAAACTGAGCAGTGGATCTATATTTCCCAGCATGCTTTGCAAGGGACTGCATTAGGAGAGTAAATTCGGGGGTCATTTTTTTTGTTTTTTTGTAAATGGAAAGATGTAGTTAGTTTTTAATGTTCAGTTATGTTGGACATTTAGAGGAGTTTCTGTAATTTTGTGGTTACCATTGAGCAGGGGAGTGGCAACTGTGTTTAGGCTCTGGGCATTCTTGCCCTAAATTAAATTGAGATTGACCAATGAGTTATTTTTTTTGCATTTTGTTACACATTTTGTGTTCACCTTACATAATAAACTTTTATAAATTTAACATAACCTTAAGTAAACAGCACATATAAATATGTTACAATGACAAATTCAAATGGTTTGTATTTACTCAAAAATAAATTGTCAGCTCATATAACTAAATTGTTATTTGTAAAAATTACTCCGTATAGTTGCATGAAACCACGATGCTGCTTTTTCAAGTAAATATAACAAGTTATTTTTTTGAGTGTAGGACCTATGTTCCACCCATAATACTAAAAAGAATTCTTCCAGTGAATTTCTGTCAACTACAGTTTATCATAAATTGTATGCAATCATTTTAACAGAGCAGAGAATCTTACATACAGTATGGGTTTTCTTCCAGTACTCTTGACTTACAGTATCAACTATTTGAACGCTGTTGTAAATAACCCGAGCTGAACCATTGCTAGGCAACAGGCTATGAACATTATGTAGCTTTAGGCAGGATGACTCTGCAACAGATACAGAGAAATACATCATCCCTCAACTGAAAAAATAAATAAAAATGTTTGGTTATGTCTAAGAGCTCAGATTTACGTTCTCCTGATGCCAAAGGTTTGTCATCATGGAGGCCTAAGGTGCATAAAAAGATTGCGCACAATTTAAGGTTGCATAAAAATGACAAATGGTTGGCTAGCTGGTTTAGAAAGGTTACTGATCTACCCTTGAGAGATCAGACAGATATGAGTTTCTGCCTTATCAAATGGATATCACATTAATAAGCCCCATGGTTGGAATGCCTTTTTTTTAAGCGGAACAAACTATAGAAGCTTTATTGGACACATGACACACTTTCACACATTGAGGAACACAGACAGCCAAAATCGTTGAAATGAACAAAGAAAAACCCACATTTTATTGCACTTAAGTTATAAGAAAATAAAAATTCTAAATGAATCAAACAAATACACAATCCCTTTAAGGTTTCTTTTTTATCTGTCTGTTACGCCAGGCAGTTTACATAAACTGGAAAAAAAAACAAAAAAAAAAAACAAAAAAAAAACAGCTCCAACATCTGATTTCTCAAACCAGATTATAAATTAAACAGGAGAAAAAGAAGAAAAAAAAAACAGGAGAAAGAACAAGATTGTTTTTTCTTTTAATATACAGTGTTAAACCACTTTCACAGTTCAGCTTGAGTTGTGTGACTTGGAGGATGAGACATTGTTTGGCTACGGATGCGGTTACGTTCTGTTTATCTATGAAGCTGCTTTACCATTAAAAAAAAAAACAAAAAACAAAAAAAAACAAAAAAAAAAAACTCATGAGAGCATTACCAATGGAACCAGGTAAGCTCTAGCACTTAAAACGTAATCAGATGTCCATTTCTGTACACTAAGACCACCTTTTTTTCTTCGGTAACTTAACATCGGTTCCAACAATCTCGTTTTTCAACTAATTAAAAACAAGAACGGTATTCTTTTTTTGTCAAAGCATACATTTCCACACAGAACAGGCTGGCAGAGCTTTTGTCCCAAGGAATGTGTGAACAATTTGCTCAAACACACACCCGCACGCACACCCAGTCATGCTCACAAACGCGCAAAATAGTTTCTACTCGTCCGTCGTTTCATCTCAGCAGACAAACCCGTCTCTTTGTCAGACATTCTCCCTCCTCTACGCCTCGTAGAGGCACATTTGGCTCAAGTTTCACAAAAAAAAAGAGAAGCTGTTATGTCGATATCTTGCTTTTGTTGGTACGTTTGTTTGTGTCGTTTTTATAAGTTCAAACTCTGCAAGTAACTTTTGTTTAGAATTTCGTCTGGGACTAAAACGTCACAGCCAGTTAAAGTTCCACCTTATTTTCTGTGTCTAGCAGCATAATATCCAGTTTGGCCACTGGGATGGACAGTACTGGGGGGAAAAAAAGGTGGGGAGGAGGGGGGGAGACATATTCCCAGGAGCTTATGGGAAAACATTCCCATTTCCCACAGAGCACCAGCACTGATGAACTAATGAGACCAGACTGGTTGAAAAACAATAAATGCAGCTCATCTCCGATCCAGAGAGGCACTGCTTATGGAGTACAAAAAAAACAAAAAGAAACCACTACAAAATAAAATCTCAAAAATGTGTGAAACAGCAGAGTGGGTTTAGCTTAATACTGTGACCTGCTATTTGCAACAGTAGGTGAACAAAACAAAGTGAACAAAACAAATGCTGAACTTGAAAAGAAAGCACAAAACTTAATTCACAGCTGTTGATGCGAAAACCAAAAAAAAAAAAAAAAATGTTGTGGGGAATAAAAGCAAAAAAAAAAAAAAAACGGATAAAAAAAAAAAAAATAACGTGCGAGGAAGAAAGGGATATTTGGCGTGTGCTGAGGTTGATGAGGACTGACAAAATTGGCTTCCTTTGTCTCTCTTTCTCGAAATTGCTCCCGCAGTACAAAGCTCTTCAAATCTCAACTTTCTCCATTAAAATTTTATTTGTATACACTATTAATCACTCTGTCCGTGTTGATGCGTTAGGGTTTCATGTGTACAGTGTTGACTGTTTTGATCAAAAAAATAACGTTTGTACATATGGGTATGAATTTCAGTCAGGCTTGAGCGAACAAGTC